>NW_025421798.1:0-600000 GCF_011764305.1 Mustela putorius furo | reverse complement strand
AACACCTCACAGGCTCCATCCTCAGGTGAGAGAGCCAAGACTCAACCTCAGTGAGAGGAGCATCATCTATGTTGGGTGCAAAGTGAGAGACGGATGCACAGGGAGAGGAGGTGGACCTCAGGAGGGAGTATTTGTTAGAAGAGTGAATGGAGCCCTCACGGGGCGGGTGGGCAGGCAGGCCTCAGGGTGCTGGAGCTCTAACTGGGTGAGTACAGCATGCCCAGTTCTTTTTTTTTTTTTTTAAGATTTTATTTATTCTTTTGAGACAGAGAGCTACAGGGAGAGAGAGAGAGCGAGCGCATGAGCAGGAGGAGAGGCAGAGGGAGAAGCAGACTCCCCTCAAGCCTGGAGCTTGATCCAAGACCCAGATCATGACCAGAGCCAAAGGCAGAAGCCTAACCATCTGAGCCACCGAAGTGCCCAGTTCTGCTACTTGCTAGCCACGTAATCCTGGGGAAGGCACTCCCCTATGCCCTGCCTCAGCTTTTTCATTTGGAAAATGGGGTGGGGGAGAGAAGCCCTCCCCTCCACCAGGAGGCTGTGAGGCTCCGCCTAGGACAGTGTCTGCATGGCCCGTGGTCCGTGTTCAGCCAAGGACAGTAGCACTAACCTTTAGCCTTCAGAGCTCCCTAAAGGGACAGAGGACCAGGGCCACAAAGCACCTTTTTGCATTTATTAAAACTTTCCATCTCACTCTGTAGCAGCAAGATTGCTTCTGAGGCCTGGCCCAATTCTTCATAGGGACCAGGCTGGAGGGGTCTGACTTCGCTGGCTCCCCAACTGTCAACAGAATTGAGGCCAAACCCTTCAGCCACCCTCCCTAACACTAATACTCTGCTCCAAGCAGGCTCTGTCTTCTCGGATACCCCACCCCATCCCTAACCCCCAGCACACACTTAATCAGACCCAGACCTGGGAATGAATAGGAACCTTCCAGGAGCTCACAGGTGGACCCCCTTGCCCCAATCTTCTTTAGAGCATAAGCAACCTATATAATCACTACCATCAGCATGTGAGTAATCACTGAGCCCCTGCTAGGCACCAGGCAGACTCTTTGATCCTGCAATATGGGAACTGCTCATTCAATTCTAAGATGATGAAACTGAGACTCAGAGAGGTCAAAATGATTTGCCACATAGCATACAGGTAGGGGAGCTTGGCATAAAACCCAAAATCCATGCTCTTACCACCACCCTGGACACATACACACTGTTAAGATGAGTTCCCTTATCCTACCTCCCTAATGTCAAGACAGAATCTTCTTCTCCAGTGCTCTTTGTTCGAAGAGATTACCACATATGCACCTCTGTTCCAAAAGCATTTCTCTCTCTCTCTTTTTTAAAAAATTTTATTTATTTATTTGAGAGAGGGAGTGCACAATCAGGTGTGGGGAGGGGCAGAGAGAGAGGGAGAAGCAGACTCCCCACTGAGCGGGGCTCGATCCCAGGACCATTCTTTGGGAGACAGCGCAGACCTGGATAAGTCACTGCCCCTGGACCTTGGTTCCTCATCTATAAATAATGGGGCTATGTTAGTTGAGTTCCAGACAATCTTAGGCCCTAAACTTAACCCTAAAATATCTCATTTCTTCAGAATTCCAGAGTTTCTCTTTTGCATCAGCTGGGTTCAGCTGCCTACATAGAGACCCAAAGACTTGGGGTACCAGGCCTCTCTTTATCAATCCATGTCAGGAGAAGAGATCCATCTCTCCTGCTACTCCAAATGTCTTCTCCTAATGAAAGGTCCCTTAGGACCCCAGTCTCAAAAGGTTTAGTTGGGCCAATTCTTATCCTCAGGAGTGGTCCTCAATAAACAGTAACTTACTAAAAGCTATGAGTACAGTGACCACATTTTCTGAATCTAAAACTTGGCCATGTAATCAGACCAAGGATTTTAAGTGATCTCTACACCCAATGTGGGGCTCAAACTCATGACCCTGAGATCAAGAGTCTCGTGCTCTTCTGACTGAGCCAGCCAAGAGCCCCTGACCAAGGACTTTGACACTGCTGCTTCCAGGTACGAGAAGCAGTTTGGCAGATGGGACAATAAATAGCAAAATATTGGAAGTTCCTGAAACTTTGAGGGACTTAAGGGGACAATAGGCTGGAATACTTGAAAAGAATGTAAGCCCTTGAGTTGCCATATTGGGGTTTCTACCTTAGCCTCCTGACTGGTTCCCTGCCTCTGGTTTTGGTACTCTGAGCCTCCTGTAAACAGTGCGTGGGGAAATAATAAGGTGCTTTGCCCTAATATCCTAGAATTAGATAAACAAGATGATCCTCTGAGAGCTAAATTAATAAACATAAAATACATAAAAAATGAGACATGCAAAGTTACCTGAAAGAGAAAGACTGGTCCTCAAGTCAGGATTTGAGTTGAGTAACATGTCTAAAAAATTGGGTGTCAAAAGAAAGGAGACTGGACACCCATGGAGGTAAATTTTTTTAAGGAGGCTTGAAGGAGGGGCTCAGTAGGTTAAGCATCTGCCTTTGGCTCAGGTCATGATTCTGGAGTTCTGGGATCCAGCCCGCACTGGGCTCCCTGCTCATTGAAGAGTCTGCTCCTCCCCCTGCTCATGCTCTTTCTCTCTCATTCTCTGTTCTCTCTCAAATAAATAAATAAAATCTTTTTTTTTTTTTAATTTAAAAAGGAGGCTTGAAGGACAACTGTGAATAGGGCTCCTCCCAGCAGTACCCTGAGGAGAAAGAGGGGGGTACACTAGCCCACGGATCTCACAGGTCTCTTGCAAAGCACAGAACCAATCCTGGGGTAGCCATGGACCTTCTCTCCTAGCCATCACCTAGTCTAACTACAAGTCTCGTCAGTGGAGCACTCCCTCCTCACTACTGAAAGAACATCTCTAAAATGCAAATCAGCTGACATGGTTCTCCTGCTTCAAGTATTCAGTAACTCCCCCCATTGACTTCCCTGCCTGTTCAGCCCAAGCACTCCAAAGCTCTCCATCTCACTCTGCCCTCCCATTGACTTTTCTAGCACATCTGGTACTTGCTACCTGGAACACTCCTGCCCCTCTCTAGGTCTTTAACTGTGTTACAGCGATATGTGAAATAGTTTTAAAAGTCAAATTGTGAAAGGATCTCAACAGAATGAGACTCCTTTTCAATGACATTTTTTTTCTGAGTTCACTTTCAGATTTCTAAAGTATATGTTCATATTATATTGCTAATCTGCTTGTGAAATTTATTTTCTTGTGTGTCTTTTTACATTTTTTTGTGTAATAGATGTATGCAGATTTTCAAGTCACAAGGACTGTGAGGATTATAACAGAAAACACAAATTCCCCACTCTACTCCCTTCCCACCCTTGACCCCCACTGTCAGAAATACCCCCACTGCTTGCTCAGGTATTTGCCTTCTCATTTCTAAAGAACCCAGGCAGGGCGCCTGGGCAGCTCAGTCAGTTAAGCAGCTGCCTTTGGCTCAGGTTATGATCTCAGGGTCCTGGGATGGAGAACCGGGACAGACCCTTGCTCAGCAGGGAGCCTGCTTCTCTCTCTTCCCCTCCCCTGCTCATGCTCACCATAGTATGTGCGGTAACTGTACTTCATTTCCCATACAACTTTTCTTTTTCCCTGGTATTTTTTTAAAATTTTTATTTACTTGACAGAGAGAGATGACAAGCAGGCAGAGAGGCAGGCAGAGAGAGAGGAGGAAGCAGGCTCCCTGCTGAGCAGAGAGCCTGAAGCAGGGCTTGACCCCAGGACCCTGAATCATGACCCGAGCCGAAGGCAGCGGCTTAACCCACTGAGCCACCCAGGCACCCCACTTTTCCCCTGGTATTGATGGTGATGTCTTTGCTTGCTTAGTTTTCTTCATATCTATGACTGGTTTTCCCCGAACTCTGTTGGGAGTACATTTCTCTTCTCAATGTGTTTTGACACCTCAGATAACCCATCAGATTTTTTCTTTTCTTTTTTCTTCCTTTCGAGAATTTGTCCCAACTGCAATTCAGGCTGGGTGCTCTCTAGACCCGCATAATGGTGCACGGAGGGTCTTGTCCCTGCCCCAGCACTCTGGGATTCCTTTCACCTGTCTTCTGTGTTGGATTTCCTATTTCCTATATCCTTGGCCTTTTTTCTGACTTTAGGTCCACACTTTGCTGGAGCACATTCTCCAGAGCTCCCCAGAGAAAAGAGGCCGGGGACATAAAATCTTTAGACCTTATCTGTCTGAAAACGTCTTCCTTATGCTCTCTGCCTTGATTGATAATTTGACTGAGTATAGACTTCTAGGTTGGAAATTATGTTCACTCAGAATTTTGAGAACACTGCTCCACTGTCTCCTAGCTTCCAGTGTTGCTGTTGAGAAATCCAATGCCATTCTCTTTCTTGAAACTTTGTGCATGATATGTTTTTCTCACCAACCCCTGGAAATTTTCAGGATCGTCTCTTTATCCCTGGCATTCTGCAATTCTACAGACATACCTTGGTGTAAATCTTTTTATCATTTATCTTGCTGGCTACTCAGTGAGATTTGCATCCTTCAGTTCTGGGACATGTTCTTGTATTTTGGCTTTGATCCCTTCCTTCCTGCTGTTTCCTCCATTCTATTTCTGGAACTCCTGTTGTTGGATGTTGGAGTTCCTCAACTGATCCTCCAATTTTCTCATCTTTTCTCTTCTGTTGTCTATTCCTTCATCTTGTTATTCTGCCTCCTAGGATATTTTGTCTCCTTTTATTTTCTAATTCTTCCCACTGAAATCTTTATTTTGACTCTCGCTATCTTTAATTTCCCAGGTTTCTTCTCCTCCCTCCTGACCTCAGTTCCTTCCAAATCCCTTTGTTTTCTGTTTGTTTGCTTGCTTGCTTTTTTGGTCACTCTTAGAGGTTCAAATAGCTTTGTACTATCCGATCATCTCTAGCTACCTAAGACTTGCCCGTGCATGTGTGCATGCGCAAGAGCACACACTTGCGCATGTGTGTTTGTGTGTGTGTGTGTGTGTGTGAGAGAGAGAGAGAGAGAGAGAGAAATGTTAGTTGCACTGAGGTTTAATGTACATAAAATCAAATATACCTGTCTTAAGGGTCTTTGGCTGGTGATCCTTGGCAATTGGTTCCCATGACACTAACAAGCAGATGGAAAGCTCTGTGCATAGCTGAAGCTTGCCAAATGGTGGGCTTCACTACAGTTGCTGGGCTGAAGCCTGTTCTTTTGTTGAAAGACTCCCACGTGTCATCTTTTGGAGGCCTTTTTCTAGAGCCTTTTAGTTTCCTCAGAGAAGACTACTTTCCTCTCTTGTATGCTCCTGACTTTGGTGTCCTAGAAGTAGGGGAGTGGGAGGAGGTTGGGGTCCCACTGTTTTGGGATGCAGATCCCTTTGCTTATATCCCTGCTTCATCCCACACTTCACTGTGCCTGCTATCCCCAAGCCCAGGGCCCCCTAACTTCAATTTCTCCAAAGAATCAACCCCCATCTGCAGAGATGGGGCTTTGTGGTGGGGGGGGTGAGGTCCCTCACTAGATGGGGCCATGAAGGGACAAGAAGGTCTGTTCACAGACTTTCAATATTCTCCCTGTTTTTAATTCCACACCTCACCCAGCCTTCTGTGGTTCCTAGCATCTCTGAATCCTAAGCATTTCTGGGGCTCTCTGGGCAGAATAGATTACTTCTGGTCAGCTTCCCAGACCCTGTGCATTTCTACCTTTTTTATTTCTTTACTCATATTTCAGTTGGGTTTGAGGAAGCAGCAGAGATAAATAAGTTTATTCAACTCATTATGTTTAACAGGAAGTTCCTCTTCTTGCTGCAGCCAACTCCTATTCATCTTCAGTGACTCATTTAGGCAAGACCTCTTCCAGAAAGCTTATCTGAATGTCTCTAGGCTGGATGAGGAGGCCCTCCTCTGTTCTCCCGCAGTGTCCTTTTCTTGCTTCCATCACAGCCCCGATCAAACTTATTCTGAAAGTGTCCATTTCCATGCCCCACTCTCCTTGTAGATTAGGAGCCCCTGTAGATTAGGAGCAGTCTAGGGATGTGACTTAGTCATGCCTGTACCTCCAGACCTCACGGTCTGGCCCACAGAGGTACAGAGCTACTATGTGGTGATGGAATGAATGAATAAATGAATGACTACCCGAATGAATCAGACCCAGTTGGAGGGATCATCCAGAAAGGGAAATAAGCTGAAGCTGATTTTTCCTCTCCAAGACCAGTTCCCTAAAAGCTGTAAGTTCCCTAAAAGCTATATGTGCATGCTTGCCCACTGAAACAGGACTTAAAGCCATGGAAAAATGGGCCCAGCTTCTATGCCCTACATTTGGTGGATGGTTAAGTACATTATGGTATATCAGCTACCGTTAAAAATAATGCTTGCGACGAATATGCAGTTACATGCGGGAAATGATCAAGTGAAAAGAAGCAAGAAAAACTTATATGTGCTATATCATTTCAGCTATATGAAAAGAATAAAAAGAACAAGGGAAATACACCAAATGCTCGCAGTGGCTGTCTTTGTGCGCTCTAATTACAGGTAATGTTTTTCTCCTCTACTTTTTTTTTTTTTTAAAGATTTTATCTATTTGGGGCTCCTGGGTGGCTCAGTGGGTTAAGCCTCTGCCTTCGGCTCGGGTCATGATCTCAGGGTCCTGGGATCAAGCCCCACATCGGGCTCTCTGCTCAGCAGGGAGCCTGCTTCCCTCTCTTTCTCTCTCTGCCTGCCTCTCTGCCTACTTGTGATCTCTGTCTGTCAAATAAATAAATAAAGTCATTTTTCTAAGATTTTATTTATTTAATTGACAGAGATCACAAGTAGGCAGAGAGGCAGGCAGAGAGAGAGAGAGAGGAGGAAGCAGGTCCCCTGAGGAGCAGAGAGCCTGATGCGGGGTTCGATCCCACGACTCTGGGATCATGACCTGAGCCAAAGGCAGAGGCTTTAACCCACTGAGCCACCCAGGCGCCCCTCTCCTCTACTTTTCTGAGTTCTTCTACATTTTCTAATGCAAGTGCGTTAAATGTCTAATTTTTTAAAAAGCTCCTAAGAAACGAAGGTAAATGTACTGAGAGTGCCATGGAGAAAACACTGTGAAGGGCACCTGAGAGTCTGAGTGCAGGTCCAGCAGTGCTTGCTGGGAAGGCTCTGTTCTCCACTGTCCAGAGGCCTTGAAGACTCAGACCCACGGAACACCACCCCCTCTCACTGCAAAAGAAGGATGTTGCTCTGGAAGCCAAAGGAGGAGGATCTTGGGAGTCTAGCTTCTTAAAAATCACATCACCATAGGCCATACTGGGAAACAGAGACCTCTACACTGGGCTCCAAACTTCAGATGCCCCTCTCCATGAGATGAAGAGTCTGTGGGGCCAAGGGAATAGGACTGTCAGGATCTTTGGCTCTCTGTCTTCCAGACTGCACTCCAGGTACCCAGAACCCCAGAATTCCCTGCTCATATCTCTTGAGGTTATTTGCAAGAATTGTTTGGTCTTATTATCCAGGTCCATCTGCTAGGGCCAACAGGTGGCCAAGGGGAAGTTGGAGGGAGGTGGGGCTTTGATGTCGCATTGAGTGTCCATATACATCTCAAGGTTCTATATGAACCACAGGTGGGAAGAGAAGGGGGGAGGGCCAAGGGCCTAAGCTGGTACCTTGAAGGGCCCTGCAGAAGTAGAGGCAGGCAAGTCCATAGGTCCTTGCGCCTTCAGGGTTTACAAAAAGGCCTAACACTTAGAGGTGGACAGATCTGTGTTCAAAACCACTTATTTGCTGTGAAACCATGAATGAATCCATTCCTTTATCCGAACCTCAATTTCCCCAACTGTAAAATAGGTATAGTAATTCCAACTTCAGAGGGTTGCAGTGAGGTTTGCTAGGGGCAAATAGGCCTAGTGGTTATGAGCACAGGCTTTGGGTCAGAGGGGCCTAGGCCTCAGTGGCAGCTCTGGCCTCGGTAACTATGTGATTAACATCTATAAGGCCCCGTTTATTCCTTAGTATAATGGAGATAACAACAGGGTTAACCTAACAGAGTTGCTGGAAGGATTGTGGTTGTAAAGAATATGTAATAACATTGGAAAAGGCTTAAATGAGGAAAGGCTGCTTAATAATCGTTGTACAAATATTGGTTATGGTAGAGTTGATGGGGCCTCCTGTACTCCCCATCCCCTCTGCCCAGCTTTTTTTTTTTTTTTTTTTTTTTGCCATAGCTCTGACCACTATAGGACATATTCTGTGTCATCTTGTTTCTTTTCTGCCCCTGCTCCACACCCCGCCCCCCAACATACACACAATAGAATATCAGCTCCGCAGGGCAGAGATTTTACCTATTTTGTTCACTGTGTCCAAACACCTAGAACAATGAGAACAGAGAAGATGTTCTTCTACAGTTAAGTGGATATCTGCTCCTTAGGGGCAAAAAGGCATTCTTGGCAAATACAATAGTCAGAATATAGGCATGGGGGCACACATAAGTCTGTTATGCTTAGGAACCCTAGACAGTTCAATACAACTTGAATACTGGTCAGGAAGGGAAGACCGTGGCTAGAGAGATGAGTGGAGCCATGGTCTGATCAAAAGGAGCACACGAGAGCTTTCCTAGACCATAAATGGTATAAAGACTTACTCGTGATGATGGCCAGGGAATGGAAAAGCCCTCGGGGAGAGGCAAAGATACCTCCCAAGTTCAAGAGCCACCTAAATCATGACAATGTGAAAAGTGACTGTAAAAAACCTCTTGAAAGATAATTCAGCTGGAGAAAGACTCCTGCCTAAGGGACCAATCTGAGCCCAATCTGAGCCTAGAAATGACACAGAGGGAGGTAGAGAGGTCAGGAGGGTAAGAGAATGGTGACACGCAAGAAAATCTCATAAGGGTTAATAAGAGAGAACAACCAGATGAACCACCGGACAAATCAGAAAGCTTGGGGGATAATGAAGCCACTGTCAGTAATGGATCCACCCGACATCCAAGGCCAAAATGGTGGCAGGGAAGCAAAATGAAGGCCATGGCAATTTCAGCTGCCGTTTATCCTTTTGCTGGTGATTACTCTTCCTAAGGGGTCCTTGATTACCACTATTCATTGAACAAGTTCTGGGATGCTGAGGATGATGATGAAGATGGCTGCATACTTCAAAGAAATGTTTAGCTATTGTTTTTTAAATTTCTTCCTCAGAAAATGAGGCAAGTGCCACTTCACATTTTTTATTTTAAAAAGAAGACAGGCAGAGGCTACAACAAAGAGCCTTGAATACCAGGCAAGGGTATATTGTTCTGTAATTTCTGGGGAGTCCTTGGGGAGCTCAGCCCTGGGCGTGATAAGGTCAAAAGCTGCCTTCCCCCAATTCATGCTCCTTCCTGTCAAGCAGGCTTTATTTGGTCTTTCGCTTATTCTGCCTTCTAGTAATGCAGAAAGAATAAAGTGACTATTTATTAGGCACCTACGAAGGTTCAGGCTTGTGTTATGTTCTTGACAGCTGGGCGAGATGGTTATTCTTCTTGCCATTGTATAAATATGAATACTCAGGCTCAGGGTAGCAATGTGATTTGCCTAGAGTTATGCAGTTAATGATCGGTGGAGCTGAGATTCAAGTCTGGGTTGGTCTGACTCTAAAACCAATGCTTTTAACTTCTACAGCTGTGGTTTCCTTCTGTTATGTCAGAGCTAAGTGGCACTTCATCTCCCATACCAGCCTGTGAGCTTGGCCTCTCTCCCTCACCTGGCTCCAATCTCCCCTACACAACATGCCGCCCAAGCCCCTGCCCCCACCTTCCCACCACCCATGAGCATTGGGGTGGGGGGGAGTGCTTCTGAAAGAAGCAATCATTCAAGGTCAGAGGGGGAGCGCCAAAACAGGAAGGTGGTGTTAGGTACAGGTATTGCAGCCCAGATCAGCTCCACATTATGACAAAAAAAAAAAAAAAAGAAAAGAAAAAGAAAGAAAGAAAGAAGAAGGGGGAGAGAGAGAGAGAGAAAAGGAAAATGGAACTGGTTCTCTCTCTAGCCCTCCCTTCCTGCCTCCCTCTGCTAGAGGCAGAGGGATGGAAGTTCAGTGATGATGGGGAGGAGAGTGGGTGGAAAGGGGAGCAGCTTAGAGCAGCTCGATGTTGCAGAAACCTCAGCTCAGACTCAAAGCCCCCTCCTGCGCACTAGGGGCCCATCTCTGGCCTACCTGCTCCTACTGCCTAAGCAAAGCAGGCTGGGTTGAGCTCCTGGGAGCCCACTAAAATGAATGTGAAAAATAAAAAAAGGTATGAAGTCCTAACAGTGAAGAGGATGGAAGAAAGTGGTATTGATGAGAGATTTCAACAAATTTCTGGAAGCAAAACAAAAACAAAAACAACGAAAGAGGAGAATATTCATAGTTGAAGGGACACCGCTCAGGGGGTTGCAGCCAGGGTGGGAGCCAATCTGGCCAGCAGAGGTCCAAAGAGACTGCAGACATGAAGATGGTAGGTATGAGGAAGGGCAGGAATGGTCAGGATCTGAAAATGGGGGTATATGCTGAAGGTAAGTACATGAAATCCTCCCCTGCTCCCCTAAGCCCCAAATCCAGAATCCAAGCTGCCTGGCAAAGCAAGATATCAGAGAGCTCCTGACTAAGGGAATGAACCTATCTGCAGTCAATTAGGGCCCCCAGGGGCCTACTGGTGTCCCCAGGATGAAGTGCTTTTCATTCTGGCATTCAGGGAGCACCCATTATAATAGCCAGCCCCCTGGTGTCTCACCTAAAATAAAGCCAGCAAGTGGATAAGCCAGTCTGGGTGTAAGGGCATCTCAATCAGACTTTCTCCTAACTCATTCATAGACTATAAGATAGAAAGTATGAGGGAAAAGACAGGCAGCCTCGGGGATCAATCCAGGAAGTTGCACATCTAACTGGCGGACATTCCAGAAAGAGAAAACAGAGAAAATGAAAGGAAAGAAACTACCGAAGAAATTATGTAAGGAGAGATCAAAAGAATCCAACTGAACCGACTCACTGAGTACCAGGTTGGGTGAATGGAAAACAGACCTTGAACTGATTACATAGTTTACATAGCTGGTTACATAGGTGTATTTGGCTTGTAAAAATTGAGCAATTCATTTGTGACATGAGCACTTTTCTGTATGCATATCATATTTCCATGTGATATCTAAAAAAAAAAAAAAAAGAAGAAAAAAAGAACACCTTCTCGAAATCTTCCAGCAAACTCTCTCCAGAAGGTGTGCTATGATTATCTGCAGTTTCAAGGAACTCCACGGGACAGTAACGACATAAATGAACAAGTGAGCGAACAAATAAGGGAGAAAGTTCTGGTCTCAAATACAAAGCAAAGGAAACAGTGGCATGATTTTGAGCCATGTCATAGAAAATAAGAAAGGAAAATGCATTTGCTTTTTTTTTTTTTAAGATTTTATTTATTTATTTCATAGAGACACAGCGAGAGAGGGAACACGAGCAGGGGGAGTGGGAGAGAGAGAAGCAGGCTTCCGACTCAGCCCGATGTGGGGCTCGATGTGAGGCTCAATTCCAGGACCCTGAGATCATGACCTGAGCCAAAGGCAGACGTTTAACAACTGAGCCACCCAGGTGACCCTGCATTTGCTTTTGACACTAGGAACATCTTCCTGGGAGTACAGAGATTGTGACAGCGGACCATGGAAACTGAGGTGCAATTATAGTCCTAAGCACATGAACACAGTGCATTATTGGTGGTCGGTTTGTCTGGATAAACCACCAAACACCTAATTGTTACAGAATGCAAATGCAGTCAACCCTGTGGAATGCAAAAGTACTGAGCACAGAATGTGGGAGGTGCCAGGGTGGAGGAGAGAGGGAGGGGAGGATGGGGCCCTAATAACTATGTCTTAGAGACCAAGTGGTGAAGAGATAGTGTGGAAAATGGATGGAATAGGAAACCGTAGTTTAAAACACTGCTTGTTGGGGGGCCTGGGTGGCTCAGCGGATTAAAGCCTCTGCCTTCGGCTCAGGTCATGATCCCAGAGATCTGGGATCGAGCCCCTCTTCGGGCTCTCTGCTCAGCGGGGAGCCTGCTTCCTGCTCTCTCTCTCTCTGCCTGCCTCTCCGCCTGCTTGTGATTTCTGTCAAGTAAATAAATAAAATCTTTAAAAAATAAAAAAAAAAAAAATAAAACACTGCTTGTTAAAGTTACAAAGGTAACTAACAGAGGAACCGAAGTAGTAGTATAACTATCGCAATCTATGAAAGGGAGAGAGTCAGGTGTTGTAAAGAAGCTAGATCCTGGGGCGCCTGGGTGGCTCAGTGGGTTAAGCCGCTGCCTTCGGCTCAGGCCATGATCTCGGGGTCCTGGGATCGAGTCCCGCATCGGGCTTTCTGCTGAGCAGGGAGCCTGCTTCCTCCTCTCTCTCTGCCTGCCTCTCTATCTACCTGTGATCTCTCTCTGTCGAATAAATAAATAAAATCTTTAAAAAAAAAAAAAAAAGAAGAAGCTAGATCCTCATTTGTCCTAGTAGAAAGAAGTCAGTAAATAATGTTTAAGTTGATAAATGAAGGGCACCTGGGTGGCTCAGTCGTGATCCCAGGGTCCCTGCACTAGGCTTCCTGCTCAGCGGGGAGTCTGTTTCTCCCTCTACCTCCTCCCTGCTTCTTGTGATCTCTTTCTCTCACAGTGCGCTCTCTCTCAAATAAATAAATAAAATGTTTTAAAAAGATCAAGTTGATAAATGAAGAAATAACCACGGAAGCATGTTATTTAGAGATGTGAAATCACCACCAGAAAACCTAAATGGTAAAAGCAGTCACCTCTGAGGGCTGGAAGGGGGAAATAGGGAGACATAGGCTTTTTATTATATACATCTTTGTGTACTCTTTGCCTTTTTTTAAAAAAATGTTTTATTTTTAAGTAATCTCTCTGCCCAACGTGGGGCTAGAACCCACCAAGCCCAGAGATCAAGAGTTGCATGCTCTACTGCCTGAACCAGCCAGCCTCCTGCCCAGTATTTGCCTTTTTAAAATTATGCAAATGTACAGCTTTAACTTAATTTAAAAAAAAAACAAGCCCCTCCTCTTTCTTTGGACCTCAGTCTCCCTCACAGGACGGACAGAAGAGGGAGGGTGATGATTCCACGTGATGTGAGGGCCTGTTCTCCAGTGCAGCCTTCTTTTTAGAGCAGGAATGAGACAGGCTACAGCCCCCGCCCCCAACTAACACCTCAACTCCTTCTGGAGTCACAGTAGTTGGTGAGGGTACCTTCTCAGCTGCTCCAGCCTGTACGGCCCTCCAGTCCCCTTCCAGCCCCACAGTCGTCTGTCCAGCCTCTCCAGCCTTCCATTCATTTGACTATTTGCGCCAGTTAGTTATTTATACCTGCCTGAGTCACAAAAGATTTGAGGTGGCTTACTCCAATAACACAGATAAAGGAAGAATTAAAAAATTGAACTAGAAAATAGGACTCAGAAAAAGAGATCAACAAAGATGCTCAAACTGTATTTCAAATTGGCCGGTAGCTGGGGAACTAGAGCGAGATACAATGAGCCATGATAGCCTCATGTTAGGAAGGAGGAAATACAGCCGTTCTCCAGGGACATAAATCTTTGCCGGGCAAGAAATTTTGCAAATCACTGTCTGTGGGAGATTTCATGAAGGAGAAGGAAAGGACTGGTTTGGTTTGTTTTTTAAACTTAAAGTTGTCCTACTTTAATGATGTGCTATCCAGATATCTGGATGAGTTAAGGCCTATAAAAACTAAAGAATCTCAGGTAATATCATGATTATAGAAATGAGGTATAAGAGGTGTACCTGAGTGGCTCAGTCATTTAAGCATCTGCCTTCAGCTCGAGTCATGATCCCGGGGTCCTGGATTGAGCCTCAGTTGGGGCTTCCTGCTCAACGGGCAGTCTGCTTCTCCCTCTCCCTCTGCCTACCCCACCCCACTTGTTCTTTCTCTCTCTCTCAAATGATTAAATATTTTCAAAAATACAAAAAAAGAGAGAGAGACATAATGTATAAGAGCATGTACTTTGGCACAATCTTGAATGATTCCATATGTTTTCTTCCCCTGAAAATGACTATTAAGCACCTAGGGGTATCAGGGAATGCCATTGAAATGATCTCGGTTAATCCTGAGAGATGGCCATTATCATGCCATTTTCCAGACAAGAAAACTAAACCTCAGAGAAGGCAAGATGACATAGCTGAGGTCCTCCAGTGGGGGCACAGCCGAGATTCAAACTTGGGTCTGTGTGCTGGTAGCCACCCTTGTGGGGAGCACAGCACAACGTGTAAACTTGTGGAGTCTGTGTCCTACACCTGAAAACAAGTGTGATATTGTGTGTCCACTACACTCAAAACAAACAAACAAAAAAACAGAGACAAACTTAGATCTCTCCATTTCGAAAGCTCATTCTTTGTGTATCATACAGTGGGGCCTCAAAACCAAGGCATCCGGGCTGGAGATGCTCTGCCCAAGGCAATAGGCACCCAAGTGATGACAGACACAAGCCTGCCCTCTCCCATGAAAACAGAAAAAAGGCGGGTGACTGGCCTAGCTCTCAAGCCGAAAGTTGCCTCTGAGCTGTCTCAATTACATTAAATGAGGACCTCAAAGGCAAAGAGCAGCAGGGAGAAAGGTGGGCCTGGGTGGAGAAAGGGAAATCTGGGCGTTCTCCCTCACTGTGAATCTAGGAGATCTGATTTCTGAGGGGCTGAGCCAGACAGGGTGGAGGGTCTGTCTGCCATCAAAGCAAGAGACCCTTTCTCTGAGGGATGCCTCCTCTTCATGGCTTCCTCCCCAGCAAGTCATCAAGCCTCCTCAAGCCCAGGTTTTCTCATCTGTAGGACACAGAGAGAATGGGCCCTGCAACCTTCCCAGGATTTCAAGGCATAAAACTGCACTTTTGAGGGATGATCCTTTGAACATGGGCACTAACATTAGCGTCACTCTTCTGGTCAGAGCTCTTCTACTCACACATTGGCCTCAGACGAGCCCTTTCTCTCTGGGCCTCACCCTTCTCATCTGTGAAGTGAACAGCTTGAGCTGGATGCTTTTTAAGGGTCCCTCTGGCTCAAGTTTCTTGGCTTTTATGCTGGAATCACTGAAATTGTGCTGGTCATGAACAAGGCCCAGCAGCTATCTACACACCCCTGTCACGGCTCTTGCCCCCATGTTGTCACTGTCTTTCTCCTCCAGTAGATTATCTCTACTCCCCACTGACTGAGATCAGGCCTTATCATCTCTCATGCAGATTGTCCCACTAGCCACCTCACTGGATGCCCTCCAATCTGTGTTCCACACTGTCCACTCATGGGATCTCTCCAGAACCTAGCTCTCAACACATCACCCCACAGTCTAAAATGAGCATCTCTTTCCTCAATCTAAAACCCTCTCCTGGCTCCCAATTCCCAATAGAATAAAGCTCCTCATCCTGCTATTCAAGTGTCCTCCTGATCTGGGCTGGCTGACCCTGCAGACCCTCCTCCAGAAACCCTTCCTGTCTCGCTGTTTGTGCTTCAGTTTGTACTGACCTCATAAAAGTAAGTGCTCCCCTCCCCTACACACCCAGCTGGTTCCATGTCTCCGCACATTCACTGATGTGGTCCCCCTCTGCCTTAGCCTCCCTTTTGCTCTCCATTTCCGCCATACTGTCCTTCTTCATCTAACTCACTCCTACTCATCCTCCAAGTCTCAGCTCAGGCATCACCTCTTCCAGGAAGCTCTCCCTGATGGTCTAGGTAGATGTCCCTCTTTTGGGCACCCACAGCCCCCCTGTGTTCCCCTCTAGCCCACAGGAAACCTCAGTATATTCATCTCCCCTACCCAACTGTGAATGCCGGGAATCCGGGAACTGAGTAATATTAACCACAGAACTTCCTGCCGGCAGTAGTACAAGACATGGCACGTACTAGGCTCGTAACATTCACTGGACTGACCTCTCTTTCAGAAATGCAGTGAGCTCCCATATGGCCTCTCCCTCCAGCTCCTCTGCAGCAGAGTTTGGCCAAGTTATTAATAATAATAATGCTTCTTGCTAAGGAAGCAGACACTGTGTGCTGAACGCTTCACCTATGTCATCTTATTTAATTTGCACAATAATCCCGAGAAGATTCATAACCATTTAGGAACTGGCCAGCCCATCAGATGGACAACTGCCTCCCTCCCACTGTTCTAAGGGAAATTTGGGGAGGGAAAACGATTTAGGTACTTTTCATCACAGATATGATGACAGTGATTCTAACGTGGCTATAGCGAGAAAAATACTGGCTTTGTTCAGGTGAGGGCAGCATCCTAGAATCCAGCAGGAAATCACAAGGCCCAGATCTGCGGTCATATTATCCCTTTAAAAGGGTATAAAAATCACATAGCTACAAAGAAATGGATCGATATTAGGGAAACAGTACATATCAGGTGCTACTTGGGATAAATTTCCTTCCAAAATATTAGAGGACTGATCCTGATGAGCCCACGGGGCTCTGCCTTGTTACCTTTGTTTTGAAGATGTGCGGTGAGGTTCTTGGCTGAGTTGTTTTGTTTGCTACATTACACCTCTAGGGGGCAGGGTAGCCCCACAGATTATTTGCCATCCTTAGCTCTCAGCTTTCCATCCGGATCAGAGAGCCTTGATGGGTATATTAGGCAGAGAGGCAATTTTCTGATATATTTGGCGGCGGGGTGGGGGTGGGGAGAGGTTCAACATGAATATTTTCTATCAGAAAACAGTTTTCTCATTTCCTACTTGAGAAAACCGAGGTTCTCAGAGTTAAGTGACTTGCCCAGAATTGGAGAAAAGTCCTCCTTCCACAGTGCTGCATTTTCCCTGACTGCTAAGGCCCCTAGAGAGATTTGGCTCTTAAGTGTTTGAGAACAGGCTTCCCCACATAAATACTTTCAATGTGGATGCTTGGAGAGAGACCAAATAACTTCCAGGAGAAAGTCGGAGTAACTAGCAAACTACCTGGCCCTACGTGAGTTACATCAAAAGTGGAAACCAGTCATTTACTCATCATCCTTCCCCAAGACCAGGGTTTATCCTTCTGCCAGGGAACACAGTAGGGAAAGAGTCAAAGGGGCTGAGTCTTATTTGACTCTAAGACCCCATGCCTGGCCCAGGGTCTGAACCCAATAAAGATTTGATGAAAAATAAGTAACTTTCCACTAGACTGGGCAGACTGTGCATGGGTCCTATGCATGTCTCTTTGCTCCTTTCAGAGAAGAAGATTCTGCACCAAAGGGCAGGACCATGGTATGACATGGCCACAGTGTGGGAGGGAGAGGTAACGATGAGTGGACTGGCCGTGGCGTCCCCAAAGTTTTGTCTGACTCTGCTACCCTGACATCCTACCAACTGTAAAAATGAGTGAGTGCAAAAAGCACCAAAGAGTGGAGGCCAAACCACTCCTGGGAGCATGAGGACAAGGCCACACAGGAGCCAAGAGGATTCTGAAGTGGAGTTATTTCACACCGCCAGAGCCCTGGAATGAGGAAAGACAGAGGCACCTCTAGCCATTAGTGCGCCAAGGCTTAATCTGACATTCATTTGTCTATTCACTGTTTCCTAGGCAGCTACTGTGTGCTGTGCTGTGTGTTTCCAAGCTGCTTGCTCTCTCACTCATGCCCAGAGCACCTGCCACAGGCAACATGCTCTTGATACGTGTCAGTTCAATCTCAAGCTGAAGGAGCTCTCCATCCAGTAGGGAGGACACGAGATGCAAACAAAGAACTGGGGCAAAGTGCTCGTTTCAAGGGCTGGAGGTAACCCAGCAAACCAACATGGGAGAGGGGACAGGGCAGCTCGGCCTTGGGAAGTGGATGGAGCAGCAGCCTAGGAGAAGGAGGCAGCATGAGTGAAGACCGCGAGACCATGAGCAGGCTGCGCTGGCTAATGAGGGGGTACGCCGGCCCTTCTGGCTGGAGCATGGTGTATGGGAAGGGGCCTGGAGAAGAGGTGAGAGGAGAATGGTGAGTTGGGTGCCAATCCTAAGAGGGCCCTGGGTGGCAGGTGGAGGAGCCCTGCAGAAAGCTCGGCCTGGCTGTGTGTTACCAGAGGCTTGATGGAGCAAGAGCAGGGGAGGCATCTATGAGAGGAGACTGTGGCAAAAATCTAGGCGGCAATCAGGAGCCGGACCCTGACTCGACTAGTGGTATCCGGAGCTCTGCCGGGGGATGGAGGGGAGGCCAGAGCTGTTCCTGGAGTGTCTTTAAAGTCTTTCTACCTTGCCTACGGGAGGCCATGGTATCTCACAGACTCAAGCCAGACACTTCTGGGCCCCATGAGCTTGTGTAACCTCAGGTAGGTCGCTGTACCTCTCCGATCCTGGTTGCCCTGTCTGAACAATGAGGATAATACTACCCCTTCACTAACCTGGCAAGGGACTCTGCGAATGAGATAAGCGGCCAGACTGCATGGTGGGTGAGAGCACTGCAGATGGACTCTGGAGCCTGCCACCTGGGCTCCTTCGAGCTCCTTCTTGGTCCTGCTGCTTATTCACTGAGTGACCTTGGGCAAGTTAACCAACACTTTCTGGGCCTTGCTTTCCTCATCTGTGAAATGGATTTAATAACAACATCCACATCAAAGGATTCATGTGACAACTGAATGAATTAATACATGGAAAGCGCTTAGAACAAATAGTGCTTGGCACTCAGTAAATTCAGTAAAAAGAAGGACAAGAAGGAGAAGAAGAAGAGGAAGAAGAAGAAGATCTAGCTATTCTTACATAAAGCCACATAGGGTGGCACCTGGCACACAGAAGGCTGAGACTCACTCAGCATGTGTGTGGCCTCCTCTCCATGCTCCAGGCCTTTACTATGCTCTCAACAAATTCAGAGGCCCCAGTAGGCAAGGCAAGAGGTGGTGGGGGATGAGATCAAACAGTAGCAGAGGGCAAGCCTGAGTCCAGTCTTTCTCCCGCATAGGCCCCCATCTGACACCAGGAGACACCTACTCCCTTCAAAGCCCTCCAGCCAGGTACTCAGCCAGAGGCCTGCCCTGCCCTGATCCTTCCTTCCTCCCAGATCCTGCACACCCCCACCACCCTTGCTGCTTGTTTTGTGCTGAGCACTGTCGCTGCCATGGGCTGTGTCTCTGGCCAGTAGGAAGGGGCTCTATAAGTGTTGAGAGCACGGTGTTTGCTCAGCCTGGGGGCCCCTGCTGATCTGTGCACGCAGCCAAGAAATGTTTGTAGATGACAACAACCCCATTCTTGCCCCAGATCTAGACGGAGAAGCAAGACTCCTCTAATTCTCATTCAACTCAACATTATCATTTCCTCCCACACAAGTATAATGCTCCCAACACAGTGGGGGGAAAATAAATGGCTTACCCTCCTGGGAAGAAGGAGAGCCCCCCCACCCCCGGGAAAAGCAACCAAGACCCCAGAGGAGACACACTTCCCCGGGGCCCCCTCCCTGGGCTCACTCTCATCACCCCCACTTCCCCCCAGTGCCCTCGGCCCCTGCAGGGAGCACACTGACACAGCCCAGCAGCCACGCAGTAGACCATGCATTGTCCTGGCTGTCAGGAACACCAGGCCGGGCCCTCTGGTTGCTGTCCCCCAGTGTGAGCTAGCTTGCAGGGTGGGTGGGCGGGGGAGGAGGTATGCCTGGAGGGGGTTGGGCAGAGGATGGAGAGTTACCACCCAACCAGCTTCAGCCCACCACCTCCTACAGCGGAGCCAGAGCTGGGCCCCATGCACAAAGCGTGGGAAATACAGCTCTCTTCAGTGTGGAGTGTCTCAGCAGTGCCCCCCAGCACACCCGTAAATCATTCCAGGCGCCAGAACTGCAAGGGGGGCCAGGCCAAGATCAACCAGGAACGCAGAGCTCTTCTCTGATCATCTGGAGAGGGGCGGCCATGCCAAGGATAAAAGACCTGAATGCTGATGGAGCCCAGCAGTGACTAACAAACAAAGAAGCAAACAACCAAGCAAAGCCCTCACATCCAGAAGACCAGTGGCCGGAAGGAGGTTGAGCCTCCTCTCACTCTATGCTGCACTAAAAAGGCCACACCCAGAGCACAGCAGAAGGCAGACTGGCATCCGGGAACCTGTCCAGAAGAGACAGTGCAGGAGGATGTGGGACTCTGGGGGGGAGAGCGGGGGGGGGGGAGTGGAGTAGGACATGGGTGGGGGTGGACAAGACAGCCACTTGCAGCTGCAGCAGAGCTAAAGTTCCCAGGACCAAAAGTCTGTCTTCGGGGTAGTGTGACCTCGGGCGGGTCGCTTCACTCCTCTGAGCCCCCTGTTTCTTCAGCTATAAAATGTGCATTGTGGTGACAGACGCACAGGATCGCGGGGAGGACTGAATTAAGTCTCCAGGCACACGGGGCCCTCAGCTAGCGGCAGCTGGCCTCTCTCCTCTCTCTCTCCGCCAGAGGGAGCCTGGGGACCAGAAACGCCTATAGCCTGTACCCGCTTTACCTATCCTCCCCCAGTGCGGCAGCCTCTGCTGCAAAAACTCCCACCCTGCCTGCCCTGGCTTTCCGAGGCAGCCTTCTCACCCACTCCTTACAAACCCAGAACGGCCCGGCAGGGGAGTCTCCTTGGCAGCAGTGGTGGCAGCAATGGCTACTGCAGCAACAGGCCCCTTCCTGATGCCTGGCTGCGAGGGAGAGAGGAAAGGAGGGAGACACAGGACCCTCTTCCCTCCCTCGTTGGCTCCCCCACTCATCCCAGTGTCAGCTCCTCCAGCTCAAATCCTCTAGATATCTAAGGCTCTCCTGGCCTCTCCTAGCTTGTGAACTGGCCAGGTCCCAAAGCCAACAGACTCCTGTGGATCGCCAAGCTCTGGTGGAAAAATGACAGGCCTTGGAGCAGGTGGACTTGGGTTCGAGTCCCAGCTCTGTTAGGACCAGCAGCATAACCTTGAGCAAAACCCTTTCATCTTGGAGCCTCGGTTTCCCCATCTCTAAGATGGAGTTGCTACTGATCACTGCACAGGGCCTGTTGTGAGGCTCCAAAGAGGCCAAGGTGGATGTGCAAATATTTAATATATGGTTAGGAGAAATTTAAAGTACTATCTAAACCCTCCTATTAATCTAGTTGAAGAAAAGAAATCCAACAAACAGCCTGGAGGGTTTACAAAAGAGGGACAGACCGAGAGGCAGGCCTGTGGGGATGGCAGAAGCACAGAGCTCAAGAGCAAATGGGCTTCCAGCCAGCCAAGAGATTCAGATCCATGGCTGCAGGATGGAGAATCTGAGGGTAATGAAATCCTGGAACTGGGGAAGACCCAGGTCACTTCACTGGGCTCTATACCTCATTCAGGAATGGTGCTTTCTCTAGCTCTTCCCGACACCCACTGGGCCTCTACTGGACATGTCCAGCGCCGCCCCCCAACCATCTCTTGAGTCAGTCCACTGCATCACCATCCAGCCAGGCTGGAAAGTTCTCCCTAAATTATCCCCTAATTTCCGCCTGCTCCTGGTTCTGCTCCCTTGAGCCACACATAATGAGACTATCACAGGTCTGACCACTCTGGAAAATTATTCCACAGCCAGGCTCAAGGACCACCATGTCCATCCAGTCTCTTGCTCCTACTCCCACCAGGGGCCTCTCCTGAAACAGCCTCATTCAGTGGGTCTGACCCCTTCCTTCCTCCAGCGTGGGACCCACACAAGCAGTCAGTCTACGGGGAATGGGCTCCCAGTAGTCATGCCTGGACAGGAGAACCCATCTCCCTCGTCCCCGGACTACTCTGGGGCAGTGCACACCAAAACTCAGCTGAGGGTGCACTGCAGCAGAGCCCAGCTGAGCCCTCGAGCTGCAGCTGCTGCTCCTGGGGCGCAGCCATCTCAACCCAGCACCCCAGCCTGCTGCCTCACCACGGGGGAGTTGCAGAGAGCTGTCTCCCGGCAGATTTCCTGAGGCAGAAGGCTTCCCCACCCCCAGCCCAGCCTCCAAGAGACACTCCACTGGTTGTGGCACATGGTAGGACCAGCTGAGCAGTGAGAGGAGGGGGAAGGCTGTCCATTCGCTAGAGGACTTCAGACTTGCTCTGTAGTGTGGCTGTATTAGTCACAGAACCATCAAATCTAAGCTGGGGGACCTTAAAGAGCATTCGAGGCAGACAAGATATTGGGGGGGGGGGGACTGAAGGCCCGAGAGAGGAAGGGATTCAGTCAAGGTCACGAAGCCAATCTGCAGCACAGCTGGAAGGGGGACCCAGGTCTCCTAACTCCCGGTTCAGTGTTCTTTCCAATACAGCAGAAGGGAAAGCAGGGAGCCTTCAGGGAAGCCCTGTGAGCCTACATGCCCTTGACTCTCTTAGCCTGACATTTATCTCGACCAGTTCATGGTACTGTCTGCAAGGAAGAAGTGGACCCAGACTATGTCCCACCAACCCAAGAGACACTGCCAACATGTCCCGAATAGGCTAATACAGGCCCCAGAAGAGAAACTGGCACTGATCCAACAAGAGGGAAGATCTGTAGACTTCCCTTCCTGGTAGCTCTTTCATTGGGTGGTGTTTTTCTCCAGGGTGGAGAGGGGTGGTCTTTGAGGAACTAGCCAAGGGCCTGGCCTCCATCTTTGCTCTCCCATCTTTGCTCCCCTGGCCAGAATGTGCTGCAGTTCCCCTCAGAGGGGCGTCTCAGCCTCCAGCAGCCATTCCAGTCCCCACCTGCCTATCTGGGAAAGGATGGGTCTGAGACCATCAGAGACAAGATCAGGCCTGCACTCAGCACCTGCAGAGGAAACCCAAAGGTTGGTTGGGCGGGGGGGGGGGGGGGGCTTTCTTTCCCTTGGGGCTCTGAGGTGACACCATCAGATAATAAAAATCCCAAGCAGCATCTCCAAAATAAATAAATAAATAAATAAATAGCCATCCTCTGGCAAGGGTACAGCTAGGGGGTGAAGAAGTGGAGGGGTGATGACTGCTGTAGGCCCTCACTTCGTGGTTTTGAGAAAGAAGAGACACCTGCACTCATCTGGCCAACCTAGGCTGGGGTGGCTAGAGAAGGGGTGTCAGCTCCTCCTGACAGGCTGGGACGGGAGAGGAGGACATGGAATCAGGCACGGGCTTCTTACTTTATCAGCCATACAAGTTGGAGAGGGAACTAGAGGGGAAGAGCTGGGATGAACGGAGGGGTGGGTGGTGGTACGAACACACGTTCCTTACTTTCTCTGGAGGGTTGTGGCCGGGCTGGTGCTGGTACTGGTGCTGTGGCCGCCGCCGGCCCCGGGGCTGGAGCTCCTGGATGCGCCACGGCTCATCTGGCCCCGCTCCCGCGGTGGCCGGGGCCCCACGCCCACCGCCGCCGAATAGCCGGCTTCCTTCTCGCGGCCCGGGTGAGCTGACCCGGTCTCCCGCCCGCCACGTTCGCGACCCAGGGCTGGGTTCTCGTGGTGCAGGTGGCACTGGGCCACGTCGCGCTCGCGGGCTGGGTAGCCGGTAGTGTCCTGAAGCGGGTAGGCGGCGTCCCGCTCCTTGTCCCGATACACCGCCTCCCGGTTCTGGTAGGCGCCGTCCCGGTTCGGGTAGCCCACGTCCCGAGCCGCCTGGTGGAACTGGCTCTCCCGCAGCTCTCGGTGGTGAAACTGGGTCTCGCGCAGGTTCTGGTACTGGCTCTCGCGGCCGGGGCTATCCCGCGCGCCGTGGGGGTCCCGGTGCAGCTCCCCGCGGTGCAGCTGGCTCTCCTCCCTCAGGTCGCGGTTCTCCTGGGTGAGCTGGTCCAGCTGGCCCTCCAGCTCTTCAATGCGCCGCCGCTGGGTCTCCAGCAGCTGCTGCTGGCTCTCGATGATGTTGTTCAGCTCCAGCAGGTACTCCACCGCCCGGTTGGGGCTCTCGGATCCCGGACCGCCCGGGGGCCCCGACCCCGCCTCCATTCTGGCGGCCCAGGGGCAGGGGAAGGGGCAAGAGAGCCCGGTCCCCGCTCGCTCACGGCGCCACCCTCCCCCGGGCCCAGCCGGGGGAGGGGGCCGGCGGGACGCGAGGGCGCGCACCGGGCTCGAGGGCCCGGGGGCCCGGGGGGGCCCGGGAGACAGCTCTGGAGCCGGCCGCACCGGGAGCAGGAGCTGAGGCTACCGCTGCCGCCGCCACCGCCACGGCTCAGGAGGACGCGGCCCACGGCGCTCCGCCCGCTGCGGAGTCACTGCGCAGCGCGGCCGCGCGGGACCGCCCCGGCCGCCGGCCCGCCCCCCGCCCCTGCCCCCACCCCGCGCGCCCGGCCCGCCCCCGCGCGCCCCACCTGCCGCCGCCACCCGAGCCCGAAGGCAGACCCGCCCTGAGACACTCGCGCCGGCCGCAACATAGGCTGCGGGGAATCTCTCTGTGCCACCGCTCCCAGGGGCTTCACCCAATGCAGCCCAACGCAGCCCTCCATCTCGGTCCGTTCCAATGTCCCTGGGGTCCTCTCAGCCCAAGATCCTCATCTAAGACATCCCTGGAACCCCCATTGCAGGCAGCCTCCGGATCCGGGCCTCCCGAGGACTCCGCATTCCCGGGCCTGCCAATCCCAAGTGTCCGATTCCACATCCCATCCAACCCCGGGACGTCCTATCTCAGGCGACCTCCCTCCCGCCCACATCCCGGGACTACCCTAGCCAGTCCCTGGACCATTCTTCCATCTCAGCCAGCCCCGTGTCCCTCCAGCCCAGGAAGGCCACAGCTCCCACTTCCCAGGCAGCCCCCAGAACATCACCTCCCTTTCCCCACAGTCATCACAGCCATCCACCCCCCCACTGCAGCCAGTTCCTAAACTCTCCATCCAGTGCAACGTCCAGATCCCCCACCCCCTCAACCCCAGGATTAGGAAAGTTACCCAGTCCCTGGGTCCTCCAACCAAGGAGGTCCCAGAATCCCATCCCAACAAGTTTTGGGACTCCCCATCGCAGCTAAGGATCAAAGCTCCATTCATTCCTCCAGCTCTCACTTTCTGCCCTCCTCTGGAAATGCTCTCCATTGTGTCCATTGTCTTCATCCAGTGGGACCCATCCTTCAAGACTTAAATGTCACCTTATTGAAGCCAACCTTAATTTCCCTGGCCAGAAGTGCTCGCTTTCTCTCTCCTCTCAACCTCCCATTTCACTTCTTTACACTTCTCTTGTGGTACTATGGGACAAGTGGATCTCTGCTTTAAAATGTATTCGTTTGTGTTCTTATTTTATGTCCTCTGCCAAGTCGAGCTCCTTAAAGCCAGAAACATGTCTTCATTCATCCTTGTGAGCAGGTTGGGGTAGAGGAGAAAGCATCCATTTTATAGTGAGACAAAAATGGATTTAAATTCTATCTTCTCTCTGAACTTCCATTTCCCCAATCAATAACACCTGTCTGGTAGGAGTGGTCTTAGAAAAAAGCAGATAAAAACATTTGGCACAGAAAGCACAATCCACAGAATAGGAGAAAATATTTGCCGATGGTATATCTGATAAGTGTTTTGTATTCAGAATACACAAAGAACTCTTAGAGCCCAACAACAAGAAGACAACCCAATGTTTTTGAATGAGCAAAGAATTTGAAGAGATATCGCTCTGAGGAAGATACAAAGGGCCAATAAGCTCATGAAAAGACACTCACCATCATTAGCCACCAGATAAATGCAGATCAAAAACCACAATGAGACACACACGCACACGCACACACACACAATGAGATTTCTGTGCTACCCATATGGTGTTGTTCTGAGTTCCTGTCATAGCTTTCACAATTTCCAGAGCCTTTAGTGTCCTCCACATGAAGGAGGCGGCTGTCCTTAAAATCTTTGCAACAAGAACCCTCTTAAGTGGCACCAAGCTTGACTTCCAAGTGGAACTGTACATCTCTAAAGAGAAAAATGAAGGCATATACAGCTTAAATCTGAAGAAAACCTGGGAGAAGCTTCTGCTGGTGGCTTGTACCATTGTTACCATTGAAAACTTGGTTGCTGCCAGTGTCATATACTCCAGTAATAGTGGCCAGTGAGCTGTGTTCAAGTTTGCTGTTGTTCCTGGATCCAGTCCTACCGCTGGCCACGTCACTCCCCGAAACTTCACTAGCCAGCTCCAGACAGCCTCCCTGGAGCCATGACTTCTGGTGATGTCTGGTCCCCGGGCTGATCACCAGCCTGCCACCTAAGTGTCTTATGTTAATCTGCCTACCAATGCTCTGTATTACACAGACACTCCTCTGTGCCATGTGGGCATTGCCATTCCATGCAACAACAAGGCAGAACCCTCAGTGGGTCTGGACCAGGAAGTTCTTTCTGTGCATGCATGGCAACGTTTCCCATGAGCACCCATGGGAGGTCATGCCTGATCTCTACTTCTACAGAGATCCTGAAGAGATTGAAGAGGAAGAGCAGGCTACTGCTGAAAAGGCTGTGCCCAAGGAGGAATTTCAAGGTGAATGTACTGCTCCAGTTCCTGAGTTTACTGTTACTCAACCCAAGGTCCTAAACTGGTCTGAAGGTGTGTATGTGCCTTTGGTGCCTTTCCTAGAAGTTCCCTGCTGAAGACTGGAGCGCTCAGCCCACTACAGAAGACTGGTCTGCAACTCCCACTGCTTCGGCCACTGAATGGGTAGGAACAACCGTTGGGTGGTCCTTTGGGATGCAAAATGGTGTGGTCACTTGGGAGAGCCGTTTGAAATTTGTTCAGAATGTTAACCATAGAGTTACCATATGACCCGGGAATTCCACTCCTAGGTACATAGCCAAGAGAAATGAAAACATATGTCCACCAAGAAACGTGTACATGAATGTTCATAGCAGCATTATTTGCAAAAACCAAAAAGCAGAAACAATCAAATGTTCATCTGTCGATGAATGGGCAAACAAAATGTGCCATATCCACACAATGGAGTACTTTTCAGCCATAAAAAGGACTGAAGTATTGATCCATGCTAAAACATGGATAAACCTTAAAAACATTATGTTACGTTATGCTAAATGAGACACGACAGGCCACATATTGTGGGATGCCTGGGCGGCTTAGTTGCTTTAGCAGCTCACTTTTTATTTTGGCTCAGGTCATGATCTCAGGGTCCTGAGATGCAGCCCCCTCTTGAACTTCATGCTGGGTATGGAGCCTGCTTAAGTTTCTCACTCTCCCTCTTTTTCTGCCTCTTGCTCCCGGCATGCACTCACTCTCTCGTTCTCTCTCTCTATTAAGAAGAAAAAAGGGCCACATATCGTGATTTCACTTATATAAAATTCCAGAATAGGCAAATTCATAGAGACAAAAAGCAGACTGGTGCTTGCCAGGAGCTGGGGCATGTGTTGGGGAAAGCAGAGTGACTACTAACAGGTATGAGGTTTTTTGAGAGAGAATGAATGTTCTAAAATTAGATTGGTGGGACTCCTGGGTGGCTCCCTCGGGTAAGCCCCCGACTCTTGAATTCAGTTTGTGTTCTCAGGGTTGTGAGATGGAGATCCGAGGTGGGCTCCTCCTTGGGTGTGTAGTTTGTTTTAAGACTCTCTCTATCCGTTTCCCTCTGTCCCTCCCTCTTTCTCTCTCCCTCTCTAAAAATACCATAAATAAAAAAATAAAATTCAATTGTGGTGATGGTTGCACAACTCTGTTAATTAAAAACCACTGAACTGTACATTTTTAAAGGGAGAATTTTATGATATGTAAATTTTATTTTGATAAGGCTATTTTAAGAAAAAACCAAATACCTTGCACAGAGTGTAGCACATAACAGCAATTACAGTAGTAATAACTAACACTTCTACAGAGCTTACCATGTGCCAGGGACTGTGCTAAGCATTTTACATTACATCACTTAATCCTTATGACAATCCTATGAGGTAGGTAGTGTTATTACCCCCATGTTACAGGTACAAGGAGAGTGAAACCCAGAGGTTGAATGACTTGCCCAGGGTCACAAGGAGGCATAGCCAGGATGCTCAGAGTTTTCCTTCTCGCTTCTTCATATCTTTTCTCAGTATTTTATACAAAAAAGATGCACCATCTTTGTGTTAAGTTAACACATCCATTGCACACTTCTATTCATCCAGTGAACACTTACAGAGTATTATGTTCTAGGCAATACCTGCATTCTCATCCTTATCCTTGCTTCTTTCATTCAGATTCCCTGTGGGTCATGGGGTGAATGGGTAGGGAGATTCATTCACAAAATACTTGTTGAGTCTCTACTATGTGTCAAACACTGTTCTAGACGCTGAGGATAGAATAATGAACAAACTAGACCACAATCTCTAACCTCATGAAGCTAATGTTCTAGTAGAACAGAGAGACAATAAACAAATAGAAAATACAGAGCATGTTGGATGGTATACTAGATGTCATCAAGTTAAGGTGAGGCCATACTCCATTAGTGTGGGTCCTAATCCAATGACTGGTGTCCTTATAAGAAGAGAGAAACTTGGACATAGACACACACACACACACACACACACACACACAACATGCACACACGTGTGCACGCACAAAGAGGAATGACATGTGAAGACAGAGGCAGAGATTGCAATCTACAAGCCAAGGAATGCTAAGCATTGTCAGTAACCACCAGAAGGTAGGAAGAGACAAGGAAAGATTCTTCCCTAGAGACTTCAGAGAGAAGCATGGCCCCACCACCACCTTGATTTCAGACTTCCAGCCCCCAGAGCCCTGAGAGAATAAATAAATTTTCATTGTTTGAGGTAACCCAGTTTGGGGTACTTTGTTATAGCAGCCCTAGGAGACTAACACTGGTGCTCTGGAGAAAGACCAAACAAGGAAGGATGATAGAGAGCCCTGGGTGAATCAGACATAGCCTGTGCCCTCAGGGAGCTGCCGGTCTAGTCAGAGAGCTCCAACCATAAGTCACAGACAGGACTAACAACACAAGGTGTAAAGGACCAGAGCAGAGGCGCAGCAGGACTGGGGTGCTGGGATGTCTTTATGGCTGTGAAGGTATTTGAGCTGAGCTTAAGATTTTAACAGGTGGGGGGCGCCTGGGTGGCTCAGTGGGTTAGGCTGCTGCCTTCAGCTTGGGTCATGATCTCAGGGTCCTGGGATCGAGTCCCACATCAGGTTCTCTGCTCGGCAGGGAGACTGCTTCCCTCTCTCTCTTTCTGCCTGCCTCTCTGTCTACTTGTGATCTCTCTCTGTCAAATAAATAAATAAAATATTTTTTTAAAAAAGATTTTAACAGGTGGAAGTGGAAGAGCTGAGAAAAATACCTGTTGCATGGAGCCACGTGTGGTGGGAGGAAAGGAACGGTCAGTAAAACTGTGTGTTTGAGGAGCCACACACAGTTTGGTTGAAGAGAGCACAAGATATAAGTGTGTGAGCAGGTGTGTGTGTGTGTGTGTGTGTGTGTGTGTGTGTGTGTTGTAAGGGATAGGAGGTAGTGGGAAGACATGGCTTGATTTAGCTTAGAGAAGACTCCATTGCCAAGCTGGAGCATCTGGACTTTCTCTTACAGGCAATGAAAAGTCAGGAGCATTTTTGAGCAAGAGAGTAACATGGTAGGCGGCGAGGGGGGCTCCACATGGATATCATATGTACCAAACATTATACACCATAAGGTGAGTTTTGTCTTGGTTCATTGCTATTTGGCTGAAACTGTGGTACTACCTTTTTGTTTTTTCCTGCCTGCTGGCTCCCAGGGTCATTTCCCAGAAGCCTCAGCCTCTGGCATGATTGCTCCAATTCTCCTTATCCTAGGGCCGGCTTTGCCAAGGAATATGGAGCCAGAGCAGGAAAGAGCCCTGAAAACCACATCTCACCATTACCAGTATCCAGTCAACAAAAACTCATCACGATAACGAGAGCCAGGAAATATTTTCCTCAGATGCAAAGGTGGCACCTGTTCAAATTGGTTTTTCCTGTTGGGTTCTCACAGCTCTGTCCATAAACAGATCTTCTCTTATACCGGTTAGCTGCCAGACATGAGATGGGAAAATCAAAAAATTTTTAAAAGTCATTGTTCTTTCCATCAGAGAGTTTGCAGGTCCAGAATGTCAGAGCAGAAGTGATGTTAAAGATTAACTCACTTTTCAGATGAGGGCGCTGAGGACCCAGAGAAATGATTTGCACATACTTGCTGTGTGATCACTGAGGTACAGTTCCTGACTTGGGCTATTTCCTGAGGTCCAGTGTTCCAAAGAGTCTTAAGATTGCAGACTATAAAGAGCGGAATGCTAAGGAAGTGCCTATCCATGAGGAACATAGGAGAACCAAGAAGGACGGGAAAAGGAAGTCTCTCATCTCTGTGGGGATCCCTAAAGAGATAGCAGTGCTTAAAACTGAGACAGCATTTAGCTAATTAATTAATCATCTTTCCAGTCCTCTTTCCCCTAGTGGGGGAAGGGACAAGATATATCCAAAGTGCCTGTCAGTCTTGAACAGTCTCACAGAAAGCAATCCTAATAGGTTAGTCGGGAGTTTTGTTTCAGGAAAAATTTTCTCTCCGAAGAGGATTTGTAAGCTTGATCCTGTCAGAACATAAAACCACATAACCCAATGTGTTTCCAAATTTGTCCTAGCTGCCATAAAATTTTGAGCCAAATTCAGAGTCCAATTATAATCCAGTTCATTTTGGGTACCTGGCAACATCTATTCATGCTTCCTTTACATGGTCTCTGGTCTGTTTTCTTCCACATTTTTATCCCTAATTGTCTTTCTTTCATGTTATAACTGATGAGCCTCCTAATATCCTCTTTAAGGTAGGCGGGATATAAATCTTACATAAACTAAACTATATTTACAGATGCTAAGGGGATTTGAACTAGTGAAGAACATTTGCAGGAACAGATGATATTTGGCCTAGAAGAGAGCACGCTTGTGAAGACATGATTACTGGCTTCAAATATCCAATAGGCTGTCAGAGGGGCAATGCAGTGGAATTATTGTGCTTAGCTCTGAAGGGCACAATCAGAAGCAATGGATAAAAAGTACAGGAAGACCAATTCCCAGAGGGAAGAAACCTCTCAGAGGCAAAGCTTAGCAATGACGGTGAGTTTACTACCATGGGATGTCTTCATATAGTGGCTGGATGGCCTCATTTGGAGGGGCTTATTGCATAGGGAATGTAAGCACTGGATGGAAGGGTTGGATGAGATTATTTAAAAGGCCCTTTCCAGCCCTAATAGACGTAAAACACAGCTCTATGTGTAGAAAAGAAGACTGGGGCAGGGGACAGGTGGGGAAAGAGACAGGAAAGATACAAAAGTTCATCAAATGCTAGAACATTCTAGTCAGAAGCAGCAAACCCTAATTGCTTCCAAGATCCTTGTACATGGAAAAATTATCCACAAACAGAATCCCCGGCCGCAATTTCCCCAGTCTTATTCCATCTGACTCCTACAGGGCAGGAGAAACGAAAAAATCAGCTCCATTGCTCCTGGTGCTGTTATTCAAGAAAGAGCACATCAAGACCTTTAGAGCTGGAAGGAGCCTTAGAGATCCTATTATCCCAACCCCGCACTTTAGAACTGGAGAGAAAGAGGCCCAGAGAGTGGAAGGGGCCTCCCTGTCTACCTGTCAGCCCCTTCACTGACCATGTGGTACTAAGGGGAAGAGACAATTTTGTTTACCCTTCAGTCCCCCACCTAGATGGGGCTGCAGGTCCTTGGACATGGTGAATGCCCAGTAGGCAGTTGGAAAATGGAACTGAATTGCCCAGAAGAGCTGGAAGTAGAAGCTGGGTCTTTTGGCACCCCCACCCGCAGCCCACAATACTTTCCATGACAAAATTTCATCCACTTCAATTCAACAGACACTGATTTGGCATATCTGTGTGCCAGGCCTGGAGCTATAGCAAGAGAGGAACAAGAGGCAGGCTGTGCCCTCAAGGAGCAACCGGCTCCTCCTGGGAGCTGGGCTCTTCCCTTCTTGGGCCCTGCACACCTGCTGTTCTTTTGGCGCAGAAAGCTCTTTTCGCTGCCTTTGCCTACTTACTGCCTATTCATCCTTCAGATCTCAGTTCAAATGTCAATTCTTCAGCGGCACCGTCTCTCACTCCCAGATGAGGCAGATCCCTCTGATAAACGCTCTCAGTGAGTCTTTCTCCTTCCTTGAGCTTAGCAAGTATGTAATTACATATTGATTTGTGCGGTTCTTTGTTTGCTTTCCTCCTGCCTCCTTCACTAGACTATTAGCTCTACAAGGGCAGATACTCCGTCTGTTACGCTCCCCACTGTACCACGAGTCTGGCAAAAAGCCTGGGACATGGTAGGCAAGCAATAAGCAATCTATGTTTGTTGAATGCATGAATCAACAACCTAATTGGGTATATAGATAGATAAATCATAACTACAATTCACTATGATAAGGGATATATGGTAATACAGAAATCAATTCCGTAGGAGGGAGAAAGCCAGCTCTTGTATCAACGGATCTGGCCTTGTAGAATAATTACACTGCCAGACAATCAAAGTAGGAAACTAACAGCATAGCCTTGAGAAAGTGCCAGTTGGGGGCACCCGGCTGGGTTAGTCATTAGAGCATGGGACTCTTGATCTTGGGGTCATGAGTTCAAGCCCCACGTTGGGTGTAGATTACCTAAAAGAAGAAAGGAAGGAAGAAAGAAAAGAAAGTGCCTTTTGTGTTTAGACAAACCAAAGCTGTGAGTACCTGGAGAATCACAGTAGTTCTGCCACAGTCGCACAGACTGGGCACCTGAGTACCAGGCACGAAAGGCAGAACCAGACATGGGGCTGGCAAGGCCAAAAGGACGCTGCTGGTATTTGAAATCCAGATTTCTCTGTTCCTTAGTGATGTCCTCTACAGGAGAAAGATCCAGAGGATTAACTGGTCCTGGAATGAGGGGGCAGTTCTGCATCTTTGGTGGTGGTGGCGGAGTGGGGGGGGGGGGGTCTGGTAAGACCTTCTCCCAAGCATAAGAGAGTGTTGCCCTCTAGTGGTAATAATGATCATGATCACTATAATAGCAAGTAATGGATGTGGCCCTTATTAGGGTGAACATCCACTCCGGTTTGCCCGGGATCATTTCAGCTCTCAAGTTCCACTTTCTGGGGAACCTCTGGGTCCCAGGCAAACAGTGAAATTTGGTCATTTTACCCCTTGATGACGTTTAGTGCACGATGCATACACACGATCTCATTCGATGGCTCATAGCCCCCAGGGCCATGAATGAAGATTCAGGCTCCAGAGACCTGTAGAGCTTTAGCTACCCAGCCTGATTCCCAAATGAGAAAAGAAAGCCCAAGAGAAGCAAATTCCTTTTTCAACATCACATTCCAAATTTATAGCAGAACTGGGATCAACATGTAGGTATCCAGACCCACAATGCCGTGCTCTCTGTCCCTGCCTGGCATGCCTTTGTGTGCTTTGTCAATTTGTCTAGGTCCCACGCCCTCCAGGAAGCCTTTCCTAAACTACCCACCTCTCAGTCCTTTCAGAAAGCTTTCCCCTGAAACACTCATCTGACACTTAGCATGTGCTATAGGTACTGGGGTTTTTTAATGCTTTAAATAAATAACTGGAAAAAAAAGTAAGACTCCTTGGCCTCCCACCCCCAAACCCCCACAGGTACTGGGGAGGAGAGCAGCCTCTGGGCATGAGTGTCAGGTGTTCCCATAGTTTGTTCTCATATTTCCCATAGAAAATATTCTATTTTCCCATGCCCCGAGGAAAAGGCATTTGGCACTGCAGAGCAAGGAAAGAAGAAGAGAGAGATTTTTTGCAATTACCAGGTGGGATGGATTTGAGAGCCAAGAGCTGAGCAGAGGTGAGAAGGCATATCTGTGACCTTAAGAGGAAAGGAGAGAGAGCGAGAGCCTTCTTTGCCCCAGTGATACCATCAGGGAATAGGTCCTAGTTTCTTGCTACCAGAATTGCAGTGTCCTTTGGTGTTCCCCTGGTCCCTGTCAAGGACCCCCCAAATCAGCTCTTGCCTCTCCCCTCCACGGAGACAAATTTGCAAACTCCCACATCTCTGTGGAAACGGCAGAGAGCAGGAGAGAAGAAAAAAGGAGAAAAATCCACCCACATGCCAACAAACTGGAAAAAAAATAACCCAGGCCTTGTCTCACTCAGCTGTTGGCTTGCTGCTCCCTCCCACTGTGATGGCTGCTCCTGCCTCCTGGACAGGGACCTGGCTCAGTGCAGCCTCCCTTGCCGCCCTGAGCTGGCTTTAGTCAATATTCTTCCCCCAATCTCAGCTATGGAAAGGAGGGTCCTACAGCCTAGGGATAGGAAAGCTGGAAGGAAAGACTGACAGAGCCACCAAATGTTTGTGACCAACTACAACTCAGTTCCCATCACTGTCCCCTAAACCATGAGGGGGACCATTCTCCCATCCCAGGGAGAGAAGTCAAGGAGTTCTCTCCCACCAGGCAATTTCTTCCTCAAATGCCGTCCCTTGACCATTCCCTCTGCTACCTCTCTCTACCATTTCATTTTTAGGCTCTATTTTCAGGCTAACTCCCTCTACTCCAATATTTTCATGCTTTTTCGTGCTTTATCCTTTTTTCACCTTCTGCCCAATTCTGGGCATCATACCTTAAAAAAAAAAAAAAAACAAGATTCAGCATGTCAGTAAGAAAGGAAGGTTCTGGAAGTCATCACTATTAGAAACTGTTAAAGAAAATAGAGGTGTTTAGTAGTAGAGAGGGTACAGACTCATAAATCATGGCAAGATGAAACCACAAAAAGCTTTTTGGATTATTTTGTCCAACCCTTCATTTTCCACCTGAGGTTACTGAGGCCCAGAGAGGGAAGAAGACCTGGGCTGTCATGCAGAAGAGGGGACAGCTTTGGTCTGTGGGCCTCCAGGAAACAGAAGGAGGACGAGTGGGTGAAAGATTTGAAAAAGTAGATTTAGATGACAGTTTTGTTTCTTCCTTCCAAAACCTTACTCCTGTTATGTTATGTCCTTGTCTTACTGTGTGGGATCTCCAGTTCAATGGTGAACAAAAGGGGCCATAATGGGCATCCCTGTTTTGTTATTCATTTTAAAAGGAAAAATTTGAATGTTTCACCATTATATATGTTTGCTGTAGGATTTTGGAGGTTGCTTTCATTGGGTTAAGGAAGTTCCCTTTTACTCCTAGTATGCAAGGTTTTTTGTTTGTTTGTTTTTTATTTTATTTTGTTTTGTTTTGTTTTTGGTCACTAACAGGTGTCAAATTTTATCAAAGCCTTCCTCAGCATCTTTTGTAATGGTCATGTTTTTTTCTTTTCTGATCTGTTTTTATGGCCAAGGATGCAGTATTTAGCTCAAGAGAAAAATGAACTCTCTAAATTACAAAACTACCTACAGAGGCATTGGCTGCCTCATAGATCAATGCAGTCAGTTCCAAGTCACTGGAGATGTCCAAGTGGAAGTGTAGCCGTTCAATATATATTCAGGTCCCAGGCTCTATTCTAGGTATAGACAACTCAGTGGTTAAGAGGGTCCCAGCTCTCTTGGTGTTCACATTTTAGAGAAAAGATAATAGACACAAACAACCAACACATACAAGAAGATCATTTCCAAAAGTTAAAAGTTCTTTGAAAACAAATGGGAAAAAAAAAATCTACAAAGGCAGTGTGACTGGGTAGGGGTGGGGAACAAGTTTAAATAGAGTAGGCAAGGATGGTTTCTCCAGGGAGGTGACAGCAAAGGCAAGACTGAATGACAAGAAAGTAGTCATTTCCTGAAGATCCAGAGCCATGGCATCCCAGACAAGGTGAAACACAAGGTCAAAGGCCCTAAGATGAGAATGAGTTTGGTATATTCAAAGGGTTTCAGGAGGAAGTCTGACTAGGGAGAGCAAGGGGGGAGACTGATATTAGATGAAGCAGGAAAGAAGTTCTGGAGCAAGACTGTGTAAGGCATGTCACTCAGTCCTAAAAAAGAATGAAATCTTGCCATTTGTAACAACATGGATAGAGCTAGAGGGTAAAATGCTAAGTGAGACAAGTCAGTCAGAGAAAGATAAATAAACCATGTGATTGCACTCATATGCAGAATTTAAGAAACAAACAAAGGAAAAAAGACACAAACAAAAAAAATTGACTCTAAAATGTAGAGAATAAACCGGAGGTTGCCAGAGGGGAGGTGGGTAGGAACACAGTGAAATGGTAGAGATTGATCACTTATCACTTATCATGATGAGCCCTATACATGAGTCTTGTATAGAATTGTTGGATCACTGTATTGTACACCTGAAACTAATAAAACACTGTATGTTAATTATACCTAAATTTAAAAATAAATTAAAAAAGACTGTGCATGGCCATGCCAACCATGGGAAAGTGTTTAGATTTTATTGTAGGTACAATGAAAAGCCAATGGAGACTTTGAGCTGGGAGTGATATGATCTATAATCATTCTATGTGATGTGAGGAGAATGGATTATAAGAAGGGCAAAATTGGAAACAGAAAAGTTAGTAGGCTAGTTATGAAACCAGTTAGGAGGTACAGGTCCCATAATAGCTTATGCTAGGATAGTGATGGTAGAGAAAGTTAAGTGGACAGATTGGGGATATATTTTTACCTGAACATCATTATCAATCAACTTGATCTCATTGACATTTATAGATTACTCCATCCAACAGCAGAGTGCACATTCTTCTCAAGTCTGCAGTGAACACTCAACAAGATAGACCATATTCTGGGCCATAAAACATATATTAACAAATTGAAAAAAATAGAAATCACACGAAGTATGCTCTCAGACCACAATGGAACTAAACTAGAAATCTGTAATAGATAATAGCTGGAAAATCCCCAAATGTTTAGAAATTAGACAACACATTTCTAAATAATGCATGAGACTGTGGACTTTGAGAAACAAACTAAGGGTTTTGGAGGGGTGGGGAGTGGGGGGTTGGGTGACCCCGGTGGTGGGTATTATGGAGGGCACGTATTACATGGAGCACTGGGTGTGGTGCATAAACAATGAATGCTGGAACACTGAAAAGAAATAAAATAAAATGGAAAAAAAAGAGAAAAAAAATAATGCATGTGTCAAAGAAGAAGTCTCAAGAGAAATTTTAAAATATTTTGAATTAAATGAAAATGAAAATACAGTTTACCAAAATTTGCAGCATTGTAGAAAACCCCAAACAATCACACACACACACACACACACACACACACACACACAACCTTCTGAACTAATGAGAACATATATAGCAAGGTTGCAGACACAACCTCAATATGCAAAAATCAATTGCTTTCTTATATTCCAGCAATGAAAAATTAGAACAGGAATTTTTATTTATTTATTTATTTATTTATTTATTTATTTATTAAAGATTTTATTTATTTGACAGAGACACAGAGAGAGAGGGAACACAAGCAGGGGGAGTGTGAGAGGGAGAAGCAGGCCTCCCGCTGAGCAGGGAGCCAATGTGGGCCTCAATCCCAGGACCCTGGGATCCTGACCTGAGCTGAAGGCAGACACTTAATGACTGAGCCACCCAGGTGCCCTAGAATAGGAATTTTTAAGAAAATGGTACTACTTACAGCAGCTGCAAAACAATGAAGGTATAAATATAGGTAGGTATATTTAGGTATAAATATAACAAAATATGTACAGGATCTGAATGTGAAAAGCTACAAAACACAAATAAAAAACAACAACAAAGAAGATCTAAATAAATGGAGAGATATTCCATGTTCATGGATAGGAAGACTCAATGTTGTCAAATATGTCAGTTCTTCCCAACTTGATCTATAGAATAATTTCAGTTAAAATGCAATCAAACTATTTTGTAGATATAAACAAAATGATTCTCAATTTATATGGAAAAGCCAAAGACCTATCATAACCAAAATGATACTGAAGAACAAAGTTGGACGATTCACACTACTGATTTCAAGATAGCTACAATACTATAAAACTACAGTACATAAGGTAGTGGTATTAAAAGAAAGAATAGACACTTAGGTCAATGGAAAAAATGAAATATATATAAAAATGGAGCCCATAAACTTGTTGATGGAGGTACAGGATGAAGAAAAGTAGGGAATCAAGAAGGACCATCTGCATGAGATGAGAGGAAGATCAGGTTAGATCCTTTTAAAATTATCTTCCAAACTTTAAGTTTTATTTTTTTATTTTTTAAATATTTAATTTATTTATCTGACAGAGAGAGATCACAAGTAGGCAGAGAGGCAAGCAGAGAGAGAGAGAGAGGAGGAAGCAGTCTCCCCACCGAGCAGAGAGCCTGATGCAGGACTTGATCCCAGGACCCTGAGATCATGACCTGAGCCAAAGACAGAGGCCCAGCCCACTGAGCCACTCAGGTGCCCCCAAACTCTAAGTTTTAATAAAAAATTATAAGGCCCATGATTCCTTGGCCTGACCACATATTTCTCCTAAGCTACTACAGCTGTACTTGGGGCTGGTGTCTCACTACTTACAGACATCATACCTCAAGCTCAGTCTCCTTTCCTCTTCTTTGGAGGGGTTGCTAGGGGTTCTCTGCAAGTGGGAACCAACGAATAGGGTGAAGCCACCCAGGGGCTCCGATGCTTCACTTTCTGTCAAGTCACAGACCTCTATGAGAGTGTGATGAAAGCTATGGTCTGCACACTTTCCCAGAAAAATGTTAATATACATAATCATATCAAGTTTTGCTTACAATTCAGCATGTTCGTGTATTTTCTAAAACCCTCCAGAGCCTATGAACCCCTGTGTAGAATCTCTGAATAAGAGAATATTCAGGGGATGCCTGGGTGGCTCAGTGCCTTCGGCTCAGGTCATGGTCCCAGGGTCCTGGGATCGAGCCCCACATTGGGCTCTCTGCTGGGCAGGGAGCCTGCTTCCCTCTCTCTCTCTCCTGCCTGTTTCTCTGCCTACTTGTGATCTCTGTCTGTCAAATAAATAAACTCTTTAAATAAAAGAGAATATTTAGGAGGTGAAAATCAGCACTATTAGTGAATGGATTGCATGTGATAGTTAACAGAGTGAGTCAAAGAAGAAGCCTAAATTTATGGCTGACATGACTGGGAGGATAGTGGAACAAATCACTGAGACAGAGAACAACCAAATAAGGACAGGTTTCAGAGAGAAAATACTGAATTCGATTTTGGTGTCTGGGGGATATCCAAGGAAAGATATTCAGGAGACAGTTTGATTTATGGATCTGGAGTTCAGGAAAGAAATGTAGTCAGGAGCTGGAGAATTGGGAGCCATCAGCATGTAGATGGTTATTAGGGCCTTAGGAATGAATGAGATCACCCACCATGGTTGTACAGACTGAGGAAAGAAAAGGGTCTTGGACATAACCCTATCAGACACCAACATTTGAGGAAAGGAAGTTGGAAAGGGGCCCACAAAAGGGAACAAGAAGTAGTGGCCAAAGAGTAAAGAATAGAAGCAATAATGGGGTGTCACAGAAACCAAGGGCAAATTATCTTCCAAATGGAGGGAACAGGTCAACATTACAAATAGTACATGAAACAGTCTGAAAACCAGCCACTAGATTTACCAGCAAGGTCACTGGCTGGCTGTCTTGCAGAGAACAGGGAGTGATGGTGGTGGATGGCAAATTACAATCAGTTAAGAGGAAGGAGTGGAAGGCAAAATGCAATGGGCTAAGGGGAGATTGGAGGAATAAAAGATTAAAAGAGGAAAAAAGTGAACAGGAGGTGAGGAAATATGTACACGAGTACAAACATTTTCAAGCTTTTTGCCCATGCAGAGAAGTAGGGTAGGAGCTAGAGAAACTGTGTTGTTGTTGTTGTTGTTTATTTAATTTAATTTATTTATTACTTTTGGTGAGAACGCTTAAGTTCTAATTTCTTAACTAATTTCAATTATACAGTACAGTGTTGTCAACTCTAATCACCATGTTATACATTAGATCCTCAGACTTATTCTTCTTATAGCTGAAAGTTCTTACCCTTTTACCAACCTCTCCCCATCTTCCCCACTCCCCTGCCCTTGGCAACCACTTTTCTCCTGTCTGTTTCTCTGGGTTTGATTGTTTTTTTCCTTTTAGATTCCACACATTGCATGGTACAATGTAATATTTATTTTTCTCTGTCTGACTTATTTCATTTAGCATAATGTCCTCTAGGTCCATTCATGTTGTTGAAAATGGCAGGATTTCCTTCTTTGGTGCAGCTGAATAATAGCCTGAGTATATATCTGAATATATAATATGATATAATATAATATAATATAATATAATATAATAATATATAATGGATGCATATCACATATATCACATATACTGTTAGGTTCTTTCCATATCTTAGCTATTGTGAATAATGCTGTAATGAACATGTGAATGCAGATATCTCTTTGAGGCTCTGTTTTTATTTCCTTTGGATATATAACCAGAAGTGGGATTGCTGGATCATATGGTAGTTCAAGTTTTTATTTTTTGAGGAACCTGCATGCTGTTTTCCGTAGTGGCTGCACCAATTTGCATTCCCACCAACAGTGCACAAGAGTTCCCTTTTCTCCATGTCTTTACCAACACTTATCTTTTGTCTTTTTAATAATAGCCATTCTAACAAGCGTGAAGCGATATTGTGATTTTGAGGTGCATTTCCCTGATGATTAGTGATGCTGAGCACCTGTCATGTACCTGTTGGTCATTTGTGTATCTTCTTTGGAAAAATGTCTATTCAGTTCCTCTGCCCATTTTTAATCTTATTGGGGTTTTTTGTTATTGAATTGTATGAGTTCTTTATATATTATGAATATTAACCCTTATCAGATATATGATTTGCAAATATCTTCACCCATTCCATAGGTTGCCTTTCCATTTCAAAAAGGTGTGCAGAATAACGACTTTCCTTTGCTGTGCAGATGCTTTTTAGTTTGATGTAGTTATACTTATTCATTTTTGCTTTTGCTGCCTTTGTTTTTGGTGTCAAATCCGAAAAATCATTGCTGAGACTACTGTCAAGGAGCTTACCCTGTATGTTTTCTACTACAATTTCAGGTCTTATATTCATGGTTTTAATCTATTTTGAGCTGATTTGGGAGTATGTTGTAAGATGGAGGTCCAGTTCATTATTTCGCATGTGTCTGTCCAGTTTTCCCAATACCATTTATTGAGGAGATTATCCTTTCCCCAAGTGTATGCCTGGCTCCTTTGTTGTAAGTTAATTGACTGTATATGCCTGGGTTTACTTCTGGGCTCTCTATTCTTTCCACTGATCAATGTGTCTCTTTTCATGCCAATGTCATACTGTTTTTTTTTTTCAGTTTTATTGAGATGTAATTGATATGCAGCACTGCATAAGTTTAAGGTGTATAGAATAGTGGCTTGACATACATATATTGCAAGATGATTAAGTTTAGTTAACATAAGTTTAGCTAACATCTATCCCTCATATAGTTATAGGTTTTTTTCCTTGTGATGAGAACTTTTAAGATTATGAGCGCATACTGCTTAGATGACTATAGTTTTGTAATATAGATCAAAATCAGGAAATATGATGCTTCCAGCTTTGTTCTTTCTCAAGATCGCTTTGGCTATTCAGGATCTTTCATGGTCCCAACAAATTTTAGGATTGTTTGTTCTATTTCTATGAAAAAATACCATTGGAATTTTGGTAAGGATTTCACTGAATCTGTGGATTGCTTTGGGTAGTACAACAGTTTAATAACAGTAATTCTTTCAATCCACAAGCATAGAATATCTTTCCAATTATCTGTGTCTTCTTTCATCAATGTATTATAGTTTTCAGTGTACAGATCTTTCACCACCTTGGTTGAATTTATTCCTAAGTATCTTACTCCTTTCAATGCCATTGCAAATGGATTGTTTTTCTTTTCTTTTTAAGATTTTACCCACTTATTTGACAGAGAGAGACAGCGGGAGAGGGAACACAAACAGGGGGAGTGGAAGAAGGAGAAGCAGGTTTCTCACCGAGAAGGGAGCCCGATGCAGGGCTCAATCCCAGCACCCCAGGATGATGACGTGGGTCCAAGGCAGATGCTTAACCTCGGAGCCACCCAGGCACCCCCAGGATTGTTTTCTTAATTTCTCTTTCTAATAGTTCACTGTCAGCATTTATATCTTACATATAGAAAACATCTTATTTTGTTTTGCAACTTATTTTTTTTGAAGATTTTATTTATTTATTTGACAGACAGAGATCACAAGTAGGCAGAGAGGCAGGCAGAGAGAGAGAGAGAGGAGGAAGCAGGCTCCCTGCTGAGCAGAGAACCCTATGCGGGGCTCGATCCCAGGACCCTGGGATCATGACCTGAGCCGAAGGCAGAGGCTTTAACCCACTGAGCCACCCAGGCGCCCCTGCAAATTATTTTTTAAGATTGATTTTGTACTCTGCAAATATGATGAATTAATTGTTTCTTTCCAACAGTTTTTTTGTGAATCCTTAGGGTTTTATATATATAATATTATATCATCTACAAATAGAAACAGTTTTACTTTTTCCTTTCTGATATGGCTGTCTTTTATTTCTCTTTCTTACCTAATTTCCCTGGCTAGGACTTGCAGTACTACGTTGAACAAGAGTGGCAAGAGTAGGCATCCTTTTCTTACTCCTGATCTTAGAGGAAAAATTTTCAGGTTCTCACCACTGAGTGGGGTATTGGCTGTAAGCTTGTCGTATATGGCCTTTATTATGTTGAAGTATCTTCCCTCTAAACCAGTTTGTTTAATTTTGTCAAATTTTTTTTCTGCATCCATTAGGAAAATCATATGATTTTTTTTTTAAAATCATATGATTTGTATACTTCATTTTGTTAATGTGGTGTATCACATTGTTTGGTCAGTGGATGTTGAACCATCCTTGCATCCCCGGAATATATTCTACTCGATCATGGGCATGATTCTTTTAATGTATTTTCGAATTCAGGATCGGACATTGGCCTGTAATTTTTTTCTTGTAGTCTTCTTATCTGGTTTTGTTATTGGGGTAATGCCGGCCTCATAAAATGAGATTGAAAGTGTTTCCTTCTCCTATATTTTTTGAAAATTTGAGAAGAATTGGTATTTATTTTTCTATAAATGTTTGATAGAATTCACCTGGGAAGCCATCTGGTCCTGGGCTTTTCTTTACTGGAGGTTCTTTTTTTTTTTTTTTTTTTAAGATTTTATTTATTTATTTGACAGACAGATCACAAGTGGGCAGAGAGGCAGAGAGAGAGAGGAGGAAGCAGGCTCCTGCTGAGCAGAGAGCCCAATGCGGGGCTCGATCCCAGGACCCCGGGATCATGACCTGAGCTGAAGGCAGAGACCTTAACCCACTGAGCCACCCAGGCGCCCCTATTGGAAGTTCTTGATTGCTAAGTTAATATCATTACTGGTAATTGTTCTGTTCAGATTTTCTATCTCTTCATGATTCAGTCTTGATAGGTTGTATGTTTCTAGGAATTTATCCATTCTTTTTAGGTTGTCCAATTTGTTGGCATAGAATTATTCACAGTGTGTTATGATCCTTTGTATTTGTTTGGTTTCAGTTGTAATGACTCCTCCTTCATTTCTAATTTCATTTATTTGAGTTCTCTCTCTCCCTCTCATTCTCTATGTTAAGTCTAGCTAAAGGTTTGTCTACATTTTCAAAGCTTTTTTAAAAAATCTTTTCTATTGTCTTTTTCATCTCTATTTCATTTATTTCACTCTGATCTTTGTTATTTCCTTCCTTCTACTAACCTTGGGCTTGGCTTGTTTTTCTTTTTCTGGTTCCTTTCGGTGTAAAGTTAGGTTGTTTATTTGAGATCTTTCTTATTTTTTTTTAAGATTTTATTTATTTATTTATTTGTCAGAGAGAGAGAGAGAGAGAGAGAGAGGGAAAGAGCATGCACAAACAAGCAGAGTGGCAGGCAGAGGCAGAGAGAGAAGCAGGTTCCCTGGGGAGCAAGGAGCCCAATGTGGGACTCGATCCCAGGATCCTGGGATCATGGCCTGAGCCGAAGGCAGTGGCTTAACTGACTGAGCCACCCAGGCATCCCAGAGATCTTTCCTTTTTCTTAATGTAGGTGTTTATTGCTATGAACTTGCTTGTTAAAACTGATTTTGCTGTATCCCATAAATTTTGGTATGTTGTATTTCCATTTTCATTGTCTCAAAAATATTTTTTCTCTTTTGATTTCTTCTTTGACCTGTTGGATATTCAGTAGCATGTTGTTTAATCTCCACATAACTGTGAATTTTCCAGTTTCCTTCTTATAATTGATTTTTAGTTTCATATCTTTGTGTTTGGAATAGATGCTTGATATAATTTCAATCTTCTTAAATTTATTAAGACTTTTTTTGTGACCTAACACATGATACATCCAGGAAAATATTCCATGTGCACTTGAGAAGAATGTGTATTCTGCTCTTGATGGATTGCATGTTCTGTGTTATTGTTCTTTTGAAAAAAATACAGTTTTATTGAGATATAATTAAATAGCATAAAATTTCCCTGCTTTACATATACAGTTTAGTTGTAGCGTATTTATAGTACTGTACATATACCATAACAATCCACTTTTAGAACATTTCCACCTCCCCAGAAAGATCCCTCATGCCCATTTGTAGTCACTCCCCATTCTCAGCCCTTGCCCCCAGCAACCAATAATCTAGTTTCTGTTTCTATAGACTTGTAATTTTTTGAGATTTCCTATAATCGGGCTTATAATATGTGGGTTGTGTGTGTGTGTGTCTGGCTTCTTTCATTGAGCAAAATGCTTTTGAGGTTCTTAGATGGTATGGCATGTATCAACACTCTGTTGCTTTTTATTAACAAGCATATATGGATATATCACATTTTGTTTACACATTTACCACTTGGTGAACATTTGGACTGTTTCTACCTTTTAGCTATTATAAATAATGCTGCTATGAACATTCAAGTACAATTTTCTATGCAGACACATTTTCATTTCTCTTAGGTAGATACCTAACAGTGGAAATGCTGGGTCACATGGTAAATTTATGTTTAACATTTGAAGAAATGGAGGCAGTGACTTTTTTGAGGTAAAGTTCACAAAACATAAAAGTAGCTATTTTAAAGTATACAATCTGTGGCATTTAGTAAATATATAGTGTTGTGCAACCATCACTTTTACCTTTACAAAACATTTCAACACCCCCACATGAAATCCTGTACCCATTAACCAGTCATTTCCCATTCTTCCTCTCTTCCCAGCCCCAGGAAACAAACAATGTGCTTTCTGCCTGTATGAATTTACCTTTTCTGGACATTTCATGTAAGTGGGATTATACAATATGTGGTCTATCATGTGTGCTTCTTTCACTTAGCATCATTTCTTCAAGATTCATCCATGTTGCAGCATGTATCAGTACTTTGCTTCTTTTAATGGCTAAATAATATTCCATAATATGGACACACCACCATTTTGCTTATCCATTCATCAGGTAATGAACACTTGGCTTGTTTATACCTTTTGCCTATTTTGAATAGTGTTATTATAAACATTCATGTACAAGCATTTGTTTGAATACTCATTTTCAGTTCTTCTGAGTATATACCTAAGAGTGGGTCATATGGAAAATCTATACTTATCTTTTGGGAAAATCCCAAACTTATTTCCACATTACACAATACCACATTACATTCCCATGAGCAATATACAAAGGTTCCAACTTTTTCATATCCTTGCCAATACTTATTTTCTGTTTTTTAAGTTACAGCCATTCTAGTGGATGTGAAGTATTATCTCACTTGTTTGCATTTCCCTGATGGTGAATAATATTGAGCATTTTTTTCATGTGCTTCATGGTTATTTATATATTTTCTTTGGAGAAATTTCTATTCAACTTCTTTGTCTATTTTCTTTCCTTTTAAGATTTATTTATTTATTTGAGAGAGAGAGAGAGCATGAGCAGGAGGGGCAGAGGGAGAGAGAATCTCAAGCAGACTCCACACTGAACACAGAGCCTCATGAAGGGTTCAATCTCAGGGCCCTAAAATCACAACCTGAACCAAAACCAAGAGTTGGTTGTTTAACCAACTGTGCCACCTAGGTACCCCACTTTGCCCATTTTCAATTTCGTTGATTGCCTTTTTGTTACTGAGTTATACAAATTCTTGGTATATTCTAGATACAAGTCCCTTATCAGAGGTATGACTGACAAATGTTTTTTCTTTATTCTATAGGCTTTCTTTCCATTATCTTGATGGTGTCCTCTTATACACAAAAAGTTTTTCCTTTTAGGAAACCCTCCTACAATGTTTGTGGGAAGGCAAGCTAGTGCAACCACTCTGGAAAACAGTACGGAGGCTCCTCAAAAAGTTGAAAATAGAGCTACCCTATGACCCAGCAATTGTACTACTGGGTATTTACCCTAAAGATACAAATGTAGTGATCTGAAGGGGCACTATGGAAACTACAGAACGAACCTAGATGTCCATCAACAGATGAATGGATAAAGAAGATGTGGTATATATGTACAATGGAATACTATGCAGCCATCAAAAGAAATTAAATCTTGCCATTTGCAATGGTGTGGATGGAACTAGAGGTTATTATGCTTAATGAAATAAGTCAATTGGAGAAAGACAACTATCATATGATCTCCCTGTTATGAAGAAGTGGAGATTCAACGTTGGGGGGTTGGGAGGTAGGAAAAGAATAAATGAAACAATATGGGATCAGGGGGGAGACAAACCATAAGAGACTCTTAATCTCACAAAACAAACTGAGGGTTGCCAGGGGGAGGAGGGTAGGGGAGAGGATGGTAGGGTTATGAACATTGGGGAGTATATGTGCTATGGTGAGTGTTTTGAAGTGTGTAAACCTGACGATTCACAGACCTGTACCCTGGGGCTAATAATACATTATATGTTAATAAAAAAAATAAAAAATAAAAAATTTAAAAAGACTAAAAAAAGTTTTTCCTTTTAATTTTGATGAAGTCCAATGTATCTGTTTTCTTTCATTGCCTGTGCTTTTGGTGTCATATATAAGAATCCATTGCCAAATCCAAAGTCATGAAGATTTATCCCTAGTTTTCTTCTAAAAGATTTAATGTATTATTTTAACTTTTACATTTAAGTCTTTGATCCATTTGAGTTTATTTTTGTGTATCATGTAAAGAAAAGTGCTCAACTTCATTCTTTTTGAATGTGGCTATCTGCTCATCCCAGCACCATCACTTAAAAAGCTATTCTTTCCCCCATTGAATGATCTTGGTATCTTTATTGAAAATCAATTGACCATAGATGTTTCAGCTTATTTTGGACACCAAGTTTTATTCCACAGATCTGTATGTCTATCATTATGCCAGTACCATATTGTTTGATTACTGTGGCTTTGTAGTAAGTTTTGAAGCTGGGAAGTGTGAGTCTTCCAACTTTCTTTTCTTTTTTCAAAATTGTCTATGTGGGGTCCCTTGCAATTCCATATCAATGATAGGTTTAACTTTTCCTTTTCTGCAAAAAAGATCATTAGGATTATTTTTGAAGCATAGTTGGCATGCAATGCTGTATTAGGATCATTAGGATGTTGATAGGGATTGCATTTTTTGGTAAATGGCTTGGGTGGTATCTCTATCTTAACAAGGTTAAATCTTACAATCCACGAATATGGGACCTTTCCATTTATTTAGTTCCTATTTAATTTCATTCTGTAATTTTTTTAGTTTTTAGTGTACAACTCTTGCATATCCTTGGTTAAATTTATTCCTAAGAACGTTATTACTTTTGATGTTATTGTAAATAAGACAACCTTTCTTTAAGATGCAAGAAACTTGAACCTGTTTAACGGCTGACTCAGTAAAGAGGGAGGGACTGAAGATACAGGAGGGAGAGAGAAAACTGATAGATCAAGGTTCCTGAGGAAATAGTGGGGCATGGGGCACAGAACATCAGCAGAAGGATTAGTCAGCCTGAAAAAGGGCATCTCTTCCCTATGACAGAAAGGAAAGAGCAAGGACTGGTCAGATGTGGATGCTCATGAGTTTGCGGGTAGTTTGTGGCAAAAAGTTGAGAGCACTGCTGCCTGGGATATTCTAAGTTCAGTAGGAAGTGAAGTGAGGGGGAAGAGGAAACTGTAGGAGGGCTAAGGAAATGGAGATTTGGCAAAGTTGCTATGGAGCCTTGGAGACGAGCAGGGAAACAGGATTCCCAGGATGCAGTAGAGGTCGGGGACCATGAATTTTTATTGGCTTCCATTTAAGCAATTATATGAGCATAAGATTAATATAGAGAGGGTGGAGAGTTGTATTTATCTGGATTTGGGGCTGTGATAGAAGGACAATAAGGCATATGACTTAGGATATTATTGGCTATTACAGCAGATTGGGCAGATTTCCACTTTTCAGGCAAGATTCACTTAAGTCAGGAGGTGAAATATGTGTTAGTGAAGGATATGAAGACTGGAGTGAACATAAGTATTTTGGGTGCTTAGCATTCAAACACTCTTACTGTTTGGGAGGAATCACATGATAGGTTTGGAAGCAGGGTGCTACCATGCACTACTGAAACCAAGGAGGGGCGCACGTATTTCTTCTCCCCATCCCCTCATGGCTAGTGCATGGGCATGTGACCTCAGGATGGCAAATCACATGATCCTGCCTGGAACCTTGAATGTTGAAGGAGTGATGCAAAAGTGTGCAGTCATTTAATGATTTTTCAACCAGCTACTGCAAAGTCAAAAATCTAATAGTACAGCAATGGTATCAAGAGACAACAGGGTCCAGCTGTAGTGGTAAGTATTAGTTGGCAATGGAGACAACAGCGTCATGCTATCAGACCATTCCTACAATAAAATCTTTGCTGTGTCATGTCATACCACCTTTGGTTCCTGACCTCATCTGGTTCTCCAGGCCTCTTATGGACCCCATGAAATATGTGACACCATTTTCTGTCAGGATGGGATGGTTTATGTTTTGATAATAAATGAATCCCAAATCTCAATAACAACACATACAAGTTTATTTTTTGCAAAATCTATAGCAAGTTCAGTGGCTTTTCAAGACAGCTCCTTTCCAAATGGGAACTCAGGAATACAGCTGACATCTTGTGGCTGTCTCATCTAGAACTTGAGGCCTCCATGGTTGCCATAGCAGAACAGAGAGCAGAAGGATTGAGCATCAGTTCTTCAATGCGCTATTGGCCAGAACTCTTCACATGGCCTCATCTAACTCTGAGACGGCTGGGAAATATGGCGAGGCACATGGTTATCCAACAAACAGTAAATGACTTGGACACACAGGCCAGTAATTTCATTTTCTGCTACAGTTAACCAAAGTCACCAGTGATGCAATATATTATTTACAATCAAGAACCATGACTAATAAAGGATATAGGTGTTTAGAACATTTAAATATATAGAGATAGATCTTTTTTCTGGTTATGAAAGTGATACGTTTTAAAATTTGAACATTACATAAACATTTGATGTAGAAAGCCTAAAATCCCTCATAATCTCACACTCTTGAGATAACTTAAGTTTGTTATATAGTCTTTATATATCTTTCCGATAGTAATGTTCTATCAAAAATAAGATAATACTATAGTTACTATTTTGCAAGTGCCTTCTTTGATTAACACTATATATTTGACATTGTTCTAACTTATATAGATCTATACTTTCTTGTTAGTTCCCCCCATTTTTAGTTTTAATAATTTTTAATTATGCAAGTCATATAGGAGTAAATGATCCTTTAAAAAATTTTAAAGTAGCAATGTAAGGCTAAAGTTATTTTTGACCATCATCCAATTCTAATTTCTTCCTTGACTTTACATGTATTTGAATGATTGCATAGTATTGCATTGTATGAATGCAATATAATTTACTTGAGTAATTCCCTATCAGTGGACAATCAGCTTTTAATTTTTACTGTGGAGTACATGCAAATGTTTTCTCAAGGGTGTTGTTTGACTTTATGTAGAGTGTCACTCACTAAATTGAAGAGTACATTAGTATGCAGTTAAATTTACCTAACCTTATATTGTTACTTGGGGAAAAAAGTGAAAGACATAAAAGTATATATAGTATACTTTTGTGTAAGTATACCGTTTGTGTAAGAAAGGATGAAATAGGGATAAATATTCACATTTGCTCATACTGGCATAAAGGAACATTGGATGAATGAACAAGAAATTAATAAAACTAGTTATCTAAAGTTTTCAAGGGTAAACAAGTAGACAGGACAGGGTGCGAACACTGCATATCAGTGTACACCTATTTATATAGTTTTGATTTTTTTAACTATATACATCAGACTTCCTATTGCTGCTGTAACAAATTATCACAAACTTATTGGCTTAAAACAGTGCAAATTTATTATCTTGCAGTTCTGGAGACCAGAAGTCTGAAATGATCCTTTTGGGACTAAAATAAAAATCTGTGGTTTGTTTGTTTTTCTGGAGACTAAGAAAGAATTATTTCCTTGTTTTTTCCCCAGCTTTTACACTTTTATTCTTGGATTCCTTGGCTCATGGCCCCTTCTTCATCTTCAAAGCCAGCACTGATAATCTTCAAATCTCTCTTTGTGATCTCTGTATCTTATGTCGCATCTTCTCTGACCCTGGCTCTCCTCCCTCCCTTGTGATTACATTGATCCCCCCAAATAATCCAGGATAATCTCTCCAAGTCAAGGTGCGTTTTAGTTCATTGATTTTTAGTGTTGGCTAATACTCCATTGTATGGCTGTGCCACCATTTTGTTTATCCATTTACCTGTTAATGGGCATTTGGGTTGTTTTCAGTCTTTTTGTGTGGTCATGAATAATGTATTGCCAGGAAAGAGGGCTGAATATTTATATTTTTAAGACATCTGAAACTTATTTTGGTGTAAGCAATGAAACAGAAATCTAACTTTATTTTTGTCAAATCACAGTTATTACAGTTTAAGCCAGTTATCCCAAAACCATCTATTGCATAATCTATCTTTTCACCAATAAATTAAAATATTATCTTTTAATATACTAAATTCTCTGCAGACCAAATGACTTTTTCCTGAGCTTTCCTTTTTTTAAAAATATTTTATTTATTTATTTGACAGAGATTACAAGTAGGCAGAGAGGCAGGCAGAGAGAGAGTAATAAGCAGGCTCCCTGCTGAGCAGAGAGCCCAGGCGGGGCTCGATCCCAGGACCCTGGGATCATGATCTGAGCTGAAGGCAGAGGCTTAACCCACTGAGCCACCCAGGCGCCCCTTTTCTGAGCTTTCTATTGTGTCCCATTGATTGAACTGTTAGTTTTGAATCAGTACCAGTGTGTTTTAATTGCTGTAGCCTTACAATGTGTTTCAATAAGTGGTAACACTGATTGGTAGTCATTACTCTTCTTTTTCAGAATTTCCCTGGTTATTTCTGGATGTTTACTGTATAATTTAGAACTGTATATAATTTAGGACTGTAATGTGAATGAAAAATTATTTTGGTTGCATTAGATTTATAAGCTAACTTGAAGGAAATTCACATCTTTATAATACTGAGTATGCCCATGCAGGAACTAAATATGTCTCTCTGTTTATTCACATAATTCTTAACCTACAAGTTCCCAGAGGATACAGTAGAAAGGTTTTGGAGGAAGAGAGGCATTTCAAGTTTGGCTAAAGAGAGGGAAAACACAGAGTTGTATGAAATACAGGAGAGAATAGATTATTAGAGCACCTTATATAAATGATGGTTACTATAATTAGTTATCTATTACTAAGTAACGGATAACTATAAACTTGGTGGCTTAAAAAAACAACATTTATTCATCTCATAGTTTCTGTGGACTTAGTTGGGCCCAGGTTCTCTGCTGAGTTCTCTGTTTTGGGGTCTTTCACAAGGCTACAGTCAAGATGTCTGCCATGGGCGGGGTCTCATCTGAAAGCCTGACAGTGGAAGAATGCTCCTCTAAGATCACCTGATTGTTGGCAGATTTTCAGTTCCTCAAGGACTGCTAGACTGAGAGACTCAGTTCCTGGCTAGATGTTGGCCTTCACTTCCTTGGCACATGGATATCCCCAACAGAGCAACTTGCTTCATCAAAGCCAACAAGAAAGAGAGTCCAATAGCAAGACGGTAGTCACAGTCCTATGTGGCCAAATCCCTAAGTGACATTCCATCACCTTGGCCACATTCTATCAGTTAGAAGTAAGTCCCTATGTCAGCCCACACTCAAGGAAGGGATTGCACAAGGATGTGAATACTAAGAGTCACAATTTGCCAAGGGACTGTCCTAGAAGTCCCCTGGAGCACGGGGATAAGAAGGAACATGGGTCTTCAAGGTTCTCCTATAACTTAGATCAACTGCATTTCCAAGAGAATTGTGATCTCTGGTGGAAGAAGAGACTCCAGGCTCATTAGTCCAGGTAAATAACAACCATTTCCATGTGTGTAATGCTTCAGGGTTTACAAGTCTACTTTGGAGCCATCATTTCATTTGATTCTCATAACAATCCTGTGAGGTGGCCAAACAATGAAACTAAGGTTCAAAGAGGCTACAGGGCCACCTCAGATCTTACAAGGAGTGGCAGAGCTGAGATTGGAGTCTCAATCTTCAAATTCTTAGCCTATTACACCAGACTGCCTTCTCCAAAGCACAGAGATAAGCTGTTTTTTTCTCTTTAATAGCATCTCCCCCCATCTTCCTCCCTCTCTGTGTTCTTATCATGGCTCAGTTATTACTAGCCAGTCAGTCAACTTCATCACATCTTCCATAATTACTGCAGGGGAGCAGAGATAATGTTTGTAAAGCTCCTAACCCACTTTCTGGTACACAGCAAGATCTCACCAAATAGAAGTTTTATTCTTTCAACTCTTCCAGGCCAGTCTCATTGCTACTCATCTTTGGTTTTACTCCTTCCCATGAATCTCTGTGGTACTACAACCCATTCTTTCAAAAAACACCAATACCAGGGCACCTGGGTGGCTCAGTGGGTTAAGCCTCTGCCTTCGGTTCAGGTCATGATTTCAGGGTCCTGGGATTGGGCCCCATGTTGGGCTCTCTGCTGGACGGGGAGCCTGCTTCCCCCGCCCCCCGCCTGCCTCTCTGCCTACTTGTGATTTCTTTCTGTGTGTAAAATAAATAAATAAAATCTTAAAAAAAAACACCAATGCCCAACAACTTCTATAGGCAGACAATGTCCACTTCCCAACACTTCCAACAAAGAGCATTTGGTTGTCAGTGGTGTGGCTTCTGCTTTCTTTTTTTTTTTTTTTTTTTTTTTTTTTTTTTTTTTTTTAAAGATTTTATTTATTTATTTGTGAGAGAGAGAGAGTGAGAGCAAGCACAGGCAGACAGAGTGGAAGGCAGAGTCAGAGGGAGAAGCAGGCTCCCTGCAGAGCAAGGAGCCCGATATGGGACTCGATCCCAGGACGCCGGGATCATGACCTGAGCCGAAGGCAGCTGCTCAACCAACTGAGCCACCCAGGCGTCCCGGCTTCTGCTTTCTTTTCCCCCAAAATAGAAAACCAAAATTCCAAAAGTGTAGCTATAATACCTAGTGCCCAAATTTGGTTCCTAAATGCCATTCTCAACTAAAAAGAACTAGGACTCTTGAAAAATTGCTGATTCCAGGGCTGGGGAAGAGAAAGCACAAAACGGCCCTTGGGCATCTTGTAGTGTCAGAAAACAAAGAAGTTCTCAAAGATGGAGACCTGCCCAAAGGACATGGAAGCCAGCTTGGAGGGCCTCCTGCTGGCCAAATCTGGGGCATTTTGAATATCATAATAAAGAATGATACTAATATGTTATAAGCTATTGAATACAATAGACAACAATGAGTTCATGGAGATATAAACAAATACATGTAGAAGAAGGAAAAGCTCTCCCATATAGGGGAAAGTCAACTAATCCATGTCAAAAGAATGAAGGTCTTTGAAAATCACCATTCAGGGGCACTTGGTTAAGCCTCGGTCTTCAGCTCAGGTCATGATCTCAGGGTGCTGGGATCGAGTCCCCATCGGGTTCCCAGCTTAGCAGGGAGTCTGCTTCTCCCTCTCCCATTCCCCCTGCTTGTATTTCCTTTCTCTCTCCATCAAATAAATAAACAAAATATTTTTTAAAAAAAGAAAGAAAAAGAAAATCACCATTCAACAACCTTAAGAATCATCAGTGAATATTAAAACCTGTGGGTGAAAGTTTGAGGAAAATAGGATATTTACATAATCTCAGTATAGCTCTCCACAAAATACTCATTAATTACAAAGGGGAAAATAGTAACTTTATAGTGGAGAAATACAAATAGTCATTATGTGCCTTCTGATATGATGCACAGCATTACTTCTGTGATATTCCTACCAAAATGCATAGCATGAATTTCATCATAAGGAAATATATCAGACAAACCCAAATTAAGATACAGTCTAAAAATAGCCTGCACTCTTCATAAATGTCAGTGGGGCGTCTGGGTGGCTCATATTGTTAAGCATCTGCCTTAGGCTCAGGTCATGATTCCAGGGTCCTGGGATGGAGCCCCACATCCTGTTCCTTGTTCCACAGGGAGCCTGCTTCTCCCTTTCCCTCTGCCTGCTGCTCCCCCTGCTTGTGCTTTCTCTCTGTCTGATAAGTAAATAAAATCTTTTTAAAAAATGGGGGCGCCTGGGTGGCTCAGTGGGTTAAAGCCTCTGGCTTTGGCTCAGGTCATGATCCCAGGATCCTGGAATCAAGCCCACATCAAACTGTCTGCTCAGCAGGGAGCCTGCTTCCCCCACCCGCCGCCTCTCTGCCTACCTGTGATCTCTCTCTCTCTGTCAAATAAATAATTTAAAAATCTTTTAAAAAATAAAAAAAATCTTAAAAATGTCAATGTCAGAAGACACAAAAAAAGACCAAATTACTCTTGCCTATCAAAGGGGACTAAAGAGGTATGATGACTGAATGCACATGATTAAGAGTTTTCTTTTGCTATAAAGGACATTTTTGAGGATACTGGTCAGTTCTAAGTAAGTTCTGTAAATTATATTTATAATAGTATTGTATCACTGTGAATTTCCTGACTGATAATTACTTTGTGATCATGTAAGATAATTCTTTGTTTTAAGAAATACACATTGAGGACCAACTAGGTGGCTCAGTCAGTTAAGCATCTGCCTTCGGCTCAAGTTATGATCCCAGGGTCCCAGACTGAGCCCCACGTTGGGCTCCCTGCTCAGTGGGAGTCTGCTTCTCCCTCTCCCTCTGCCCCTCTCCCTGCTCATGCTCTCTCACTCCCTCTCTTTCAAATAAATAAATAAAATCTTAAAAAAAGAAATACACATTGGATTATTTATGGGTAAAATGGCATCATTTCTGCAACTGACTCTTAATTAGTTCAAGAGAAGAAAGAAATATATATATATACAAAATATAGAAATTATATATATGAAATATAGAAATATATATATGAGACAGAGAAATAGAGTAGGATAAACAAATGTGGTAAAACGTTAACATTTGAGGAATCTGGGTGAAAAGTATACAGCAGTTCTTTGTGCTATTTTAGGAACTTTTCTGTTAATCTTAAATTGTCTAAATAAAAATATAAGAGAAAAATTCCCAGTTAAAAAAACACAGTTAAAGAACATCTACAAAAAAACTAGAGCTAGCGTCATACCTAATGGTAAGAAGAAATGCTTTCCACTAAGATCGGGAACAGGGCAAGGATGTCTGGTCTTATCACTCTTATTCTTATTCTTATTAATGAAATAACACAAGAGAAGGAAATTAAAGGTATACAGATTGGGAAGGAAGAAATAAAACTGTCTTTGTTCACAGATGGCATAATTGTTTACATAGAAAATCCCAAATAATCCACCAAAAACCTGCTGGAACTAATAAACAATTATCACAAGGTTGTAGGATACAAGGTTAACATATAAAAGACAATTGCTTGCCTATATACAGCAATGAGCAATTGGGATTTTAAATAAAAAACACAAAACTGTATGGTGACTAACACAGCATAACAAAAAAATGAAAAAAAATTTTAAATACATAAAAATCTTTAAAATAAATAAATGGATGCCCCCAAACCACAATACTACTTGTATTAGCACCAAAAAAATGAAATACATACATATAAATCTATCAAAATATGTATAGGATCTATATAAACTATAAAATTGATAAATCAGAGAAGATAAATGGAGCATATACACGGATGGAAAACTTAACATCATCAAGATATCAGTTCTTCCCAATTTGATCTCTAGAAGGAAGGGGGCAAGACAGCGGAGAAGTAGGAAACGCTGTTTCAGCTGGTCTCCTAAAATGAGCTGATTATCCACCAGATTACTCTGAACACACATGAAATCAGCCCGAGATGTAGGATTATACACTTCTGGATCTCTATGGGGGCAGAAGACACGAGTGGACAGGTAAAGCGGAGTGGGAACATAGCACTGATATTGGAAGATAAACAAAAGGGGGAGGAAGCCACCAGAAATGACCCATTGGAAAGTAATACCCAAATATGAGAGTGCCCTGTGATTGGAAACCAGCATTAACTTGGAGTTTGGTTAAAAGCACTCAAAGACCAACTTGATCTCTAGATTCAATGCAATCCCAATTAAAAAAAAATCCCACCAAGTTATTTTGTGACTATCAACAAACTGATTGTGAAGTTTATCTGTAAATGCAAAAGTGTGCAGAATAGCAAACATGATATTGGAGGAGAAAAAAAAAGTCTGAAGACTGACACTACCTAATTGCAAGACTTACTCCTAGTTATGGTAGTCAAGGTGGTGTACTATTGGCAAAAGAATGGACAAATAGATCAATGGAACAGAACAGAGAGCCCAGAAATTTACCCACACAAATAGCCAATTGATCTTTTCACAAAGGAACAAAGGCAAGTCAATGGAGAAAAGATAGTCTTTTCAACAAATAGTGCTGAAATAACTGGACATTGACATATAAAAAACATTAATCTAGACAGATCTTACACTATTCACCAAAACTAGCTCAAATTGGAGCACAGACCTAAGTGTAAAACACAAAACTATAAAATTCCCAGAAGACAACTTGGGGAAAATCTAGATGACCATGAGTTAGGCAATGACTAAATATAACACCAAAACACAATCCATGAAAGAAAAAATAATCAACAATTGGGGTGCCTAGGTAGCTCAGTGGGTTAAAGCCTCTGCCTTCGGCTCAGGTCATGATCCCAGGACCCTGGGATCAAGTCCCGCATCAGGCTCTCTGCTCAACAGGGAGCCTGCTTCCTCCTCTCTCTGCCTGACTCTCTCTGCCTGACTCTCTGCCTACCTGTTATCTCTGTCTGTCAAATAAATAAATAAAATCTTAAAAAAAAAAAAAAGGAAAGAAAAAAAATCAACAAATCAATAGATTGGATTTTGTTATTGGCAGAAGACACTATTAAGAAGACAAAAAGAAAAGCCACAGAATGGTTAAAAGTATTTGCAAAACACATATCTGATAAAAGATTGGTGTCCAGAATATATAAAGAACTCTTAAAACCCCCAAATAAGAAAACAGGCAGTCCAATTTAAAAAAGGGCAAAAGACTCCAGAAGATACCTCACCAAAGAAGAGATGTAGATGGCAAGTAAACCTATGAAAAGATGTTCCAAGTCTACGTCATTAGAAAAATGCAGCTTAAAACAACATTGAGATACCATCACACGCTTATGAGAAGGGCTAAAATCCAAAACACTGACAACACCAAATGCTAACAAAGAGGTGGAGCAACAGGAATTCTCATTCATTGCTGGTGGGAAAGGAAAATGGTACAGCCATTTTGGAAAACAGTTTGGCAGTCTCTTACTTGTATACTCTTACAATACAGTCCAAAAATCATGCTTCTTGGTATTTACCCAAATGAGTTGAAAACTTATGTCTGCGCAGCTTTATTCACATTTGCCAAAACTTTTAAGCAACCAAAATGTCCTTTGGTATATGAGTGAATAAACTGTGGTACATCCAGGTAATGAAATACTATTCAGTGATAAAAAGAAGTGAGCTATCAAGCCATGAAAAGACACAGAAGGACCTTAAATGCATCTTACTTAAGTGAAGGAAGCTAATGGGAAAAGACTATATACATTGTATGATTCCAACTATATGACATTCTGAAAAAGGCAAAACTATGGAGATAGTAAAAAGATTAGTGGTTACCAGGGGTCAAGGGAGGGAGGGCTGAATAAACAGAGCACAGAGGATTTTTAGGGTAGTGAAATTGCTCTATATGATATTGTAATGGCGGATACATGCCATTATACACTTGTCAAAACCCATAGAATATACAACACAGAGTGAACCCCGATGTAAACTATAGACTTTAGTTAATGTAGAAGTCAATCATATCTCAATAAAGCTGAAAAGAAGAAAAATAACTTTTATCATTATTGGATTATCAATTGTAATAAAGGCACCATACTAATGCACAGTGTTAATAATAGGGAAACTGGGTTTGGTCAGGGAGTATATGGAAAAACTCTGTACTTACCACCCAATTTTCATTTAAACCTAAAGCTGCTAAAAAAAATAAATAAATAAAATAAAGTTTAGGGGCCCCTGGCTGGCCCCAGTATAGCTTGCTACTCTTGATCTCAGGGTTGTGAGTTCAAGCCCCACGTTGGAGATAGAGGTTATTAAAAAATTTTTTTAAATAAAAAATTTTAAAATAAAGTTTATATATAAAAAGCACAATGAAGTATTGATACACACTACAACCTTAAAACATGCTAAGAAGTGAAAGAAGTCATTTGTAGAAGGCTGCATATCATGATTCCATTTATATGAAACATCCAGAATAGGCAGATCTATAGAGACAGAATGGGGAGATGGGGGCTTTGGAGCAAAGGAGCACAGGATTTCTTTGGGGCGTAATAAAAATGTTCTAAAATTTACTGCGGTAATGATTGCATAGCTCTGTGAATACACTATAAGCCACTGAATTACACACTCTAAGTGGGTGAATTAGATCTCAATACAGCTGTTAGAAAAATAAAAATACAACTACACACACACTTGTATAGGCTTAGAATATCCACACACAAAAGACATTCAAAAAAGTGCTACCAGTTTATCCCCAGTAGAAGATGTGAGAACGAAGGTGAGCTGTGAGAAAGAGACATATTTTTCACCAAATATCTTCTTGTATCGTTTCAAAGTTTTATCCTGTGCATGTCTAACATACTCCAAAGTTTCCCTCAAATACTACTGCTTCCAACAAGCCTACCCTGCTTTTCCCAACTTCTCTCAAACAATGATCTGCTACCTCCCAAAATAAGACACAGAGGAAATCAAACCTAAAATCCAGCCTTGTACAATTCGAAAGAAAGAAAGCCAAGTAACAAAAGGAATGCCAAACCCATGCAGAAAGGAATTCTATAAGCATCTCCACTCAATAGGATATTTTGCTCTATTGAAATAATGTTTATGAACAATTTTAATGGGAAAATGTTTATGTGAAAAGGGCAGTATATATCTGAACCTAGAGCATGATCTCAAATAGGTTTTTAAGGACAAGAATAAAGCCCAAATACACTGAGATGCTAACATTGATTGTGTTTGGGCAGTAGGGTGTTTTTTTCCCCTCAAAATTTTCATCAATGAACATGTATTACTTTTGGAAGGAGGGGCAATTACTTTGCTGTTTGGGGACTTCTTGTTAGTGGCTGAGGTTCCTCATGGCCTCAGACCAGGCTCATTATCATCATTGACTCCTTCCAGTCTCCTCTTGATTCCTTTGTTTGTTCACTTTATTTATTTATTCTCTAGAATTCCTATGCCCCACACTCACTCCCATTCCCCCCTCAAAACAACACTTCGGTGTATTTAGTGAATTTTACTTCTAGCATCAGAAAACTTTCTCTTTAATATATGTGAAATAGAAACACGTTTTAGTATATACATAAATAATATATAGATATATATTATAGTGTTCTCACTCTATAAAGAGAGCATGTTTATTTATACATAATATATAGATATTCTCTCTCTATAATTATATATTATTACACTAATTACATAATATACATATATGTATACATAGTATACATTCATATACTATATATTTGTTATTACTTTTTAACAGAAAGTGCCCAGTCTGGGCTTTGAATTCTAGCTCTGGGCCTTCCAGAGCCAAACTCGACCCCTCCTTTTCAAAGTCCCATCCCCACCAGTCCCTCCTGTCTTCAGGCTGCTCTCAACCTGGCCACTCTTGTCCCAGTCCCTTGCAAAACCATGATCTAATTTACTTTGGAGCCTTGCTCGTCCCCTTTCATTGTGGAGCCTGACATACCTATGCAAGTCCTGCGCTTGCTGCTTATTAGGTGGCTAAACTTATGTAAGTCACTTCCTCTCCAGGAGCCTCAGTTTTCCAGAGGTGAATCATGATCTTAATAATTTCCACACAAAGGAGCTACTTCAAGAGTTAAGAGGTTATGTACAGAGAGACCCAAGCAGATAACAAGCTCAAGAAATGTTCGAGCTCCATTTTTCACCCCATCCCCCCACTCTTCTAGATGTTCCCATAGCTTAAGGTCACAGCAGGTGTTTAGGATATGACTTCTTCCTTCTTTTCTGCCTTGCCAATTGTTTCTCTAAGACCCAGGTTGGAGGCACAACTCTACCGTTAACTAGTACAAACCTGTTTTCCAAAGTGAATGGGGACAAGGTGAAAAATGACTTGGAGCTGAACAGAGTTGGAGTCCCAGCATGACCATATTTACCTGTGTGGCTTTGGCCAGTCACCTGAGACTCCATGTGTCTCAGTTTCCTTACCTGCAAGGAAGAGGGAAAATAAAACACCTACCTCAATGGCCACCCTCACTTTCTATCTCAGATCGCACCTCTTCTCTTCCAACATGCCTCACCTTCAGGCTCAGGACTTGGCTGGTTTGGCCTCACTCTGAAACATCTGACCCACTCCACGCCCTCTCCCAGAGAAACCATGCCTTGGAGCTCAGAGGAACCTGCTAGGAACTAGTGACATCTCGCAGGCCCTTTGAGGCAAGATTGTGCAACCACAGGGCTGAACCCAATTTCCATTCCTCATCCGACCATTCATGCACCTGAATGCATGCAATGACTAGTCACTGATACTCCCTAGGGAGCCAGGTGCTGAGCTTTGCTGGAGACAGAGTTCCTGCCTTCAGGGAACTTCTGAACTGCTAGGAGAACACATGGGGGCAGACGGGGTGGAGAGGGGGAGGTTCTGGGGACTGTGAGAACCCAGAGGACGGGATCCAATTCCACTTGGGAATCAAGGTAGGGTTCTCGGAAGAAGTGACATTTGGGAGTTCATTCGGTTTGGGAATTCAGTGTAAAGGCCTTCCATGGAAAGACACCTAGACAAGAGAAAGCCCAGTACCTTGTAGTAACCACTTGTCATTAGTTCAGTGGTCAGAGCAGAGCATGTGAAGCTAAATGTGGCAAAAGATGAGATTGGAGAGGTTTGGTGGGGGGTCAGAACTCTGGACGGCCTTAAGTGCCAAACAAGAGCTAGAAATTTAATGCTACTTGGACTGGTAGGATGTAAAGGAAGAAAGCAATGTGTTGGTTTCTGCATCACTGCTCTCTCACTGCTGGTGTGCAAAATAGTAGGTTGAAGATGGCCAGTCTGGGAGCAGGAAGCCAGGAAATAGACTTGGGGTCACTCATATGAGGGATATTGAGGCTGAAGCAAGGCAGTGGCTGAAGATGAGAAAAGGTGGGTTTGAGAGACAGAAAGGAGAATCAGCTGGACTTGGTGAGGGGATTGGCTGTGAGGAGAAAAGGGGCATTGGGATGCACATAGGCAGAGGACACAGGGGAAATGCATTGTGCAAGTGCCAAGGGGATGATTAAGGCAAAGATAATAGCAAGAGGAAGTCTGAGGGCTGAGAAGTTAGTATGGGATAGAAAGGCAGAAACACCTTTTTGGACAAGGAGGGATTCGGGCTAAGACTCACCATGTGACCTTGGGCCAGTCGTTTTATCTTCCTCTGGTTCTTTCGATTTCCATCTGCTGGGGCTGCCTATCTGGCTCAGTCAGTAGAGCATGGGATGCTTAATCTCAGGGTCATGAGTTCAAGCCTCACTTTGGGCATGGAGGAAAGAAAGAGAGAAAGAAAGAGTGAAAGAAAGAGAAAGAGAAAGAAAAGAGAAGAAAAGAAATATGGCTAGATGTCCACCTGCTAACTCAGGAGACAGAGAATAATTGTGAGGAATGAATCACATAAAAGAATGTTCAGGAAGTGCCTAGCCCTGTGGGAGATTTGGAGGGGGAAGTGTGTGGCAGCTGGGTTTGGTCCAGGGAGGGCTGAGGCTGGGCTGCCATTTGTGCAACAGCATTGCCATTGGCAGTGGCCACACTGCATACCTGCAGAAGAAGAAGGTGTGCAGGAAGGGGAAGTGTGATCTCAACACATGCATGTTGGCTTTGAGAGGGTCAAAGGCCAAGGCAGTCAAATGAATCTCACCCTGGGAGGCTGTATCTTGGCAGTCAGCACTGAAGAGCCTCTCTGAATCATGAACCCGAGAGAGCCACTTCCTCAGGAAGTATCCAGGCCTAGGAGGCCTGAGGCCTCTGGGTTCTGATATCAAGTCAGCGCCCAAGTTGCTATGCGACCCTGAGTCATTTCTAACCCACTCTGGGTCCCAGGTTTCCCATATGAACAACAGTGAAAGCATGTGTGTGTTGGTGGAAAGGTGGATGAAATGTTTCCAAAGGTCCTCTCCAGGTGTGTTATGCTTTAGTTCCATGACCCTGAGTCCTTTTTTAAAAAGGTCGAATCCTGTTTCCATCCCTGACTTACTGTGTGGCATTGAGCCAGCTGCTGGAGCTCTCTGGGTCTTTTTTCACATCTGGAATATCAGGAGATTGAGTAGGAGACCCTCCAATGTCCAGTGATTCTCCCTGGAGGACGTTCACCCTCATCTTCAGCAGAATGCTTCAGACAGATCAGAGGAAAGTGAGGCGCTGGTCACAGACGACCCCCCTTCCAAATCTTCCGACTTCTCCCACTGCCCTCCCCTCCCTACTGTCAGGAGCTCGCAGCACTGGCTCTCTTGCCAAACTTGTTGCCATGACAACGGGTTACAAATAACTCAGATGCAGACGAAGATTTTAACCCAAGAGCTGCTGGTCCAAGGGCTTCTAGCTCCCTCCCCACACCAGGCTGAGGGAACAATCTGACATATTCTTTGGGTTCAAGTGACTTCCCTGATCACAAGCCTGCTAGGGCTCCTCAGCGTCACAAAAACAAGTCCTGGTGTCTGAGGCGCTCCTAAAACCTAATTCAAATCTTTCCAATCACATTTCCTACTTTAAAGAGACATTACTCCTATTTTGAACACCTACAGTCTGCCAAGGCCTGTATTGGATGCTTTACACACAGTAGCTAAGAAATCTTCCCAGAACTCTCTCAGATAGGCATTATTATTCCCATTTTTTGTAGAAGAACAAGTTGAGGCCCAAGAATGTGACTTGAGTAAGGAGGTCAGAGAGTCAGAATTCAAACTCAAATGCATCAGATTCCCAAACCCAGACTTTTTCCACCGCCAGTGGTTCACAAATGTTGGTCTACACACTTGGGGTATATCCAGATAATCTGGAGCAGCTACAAATTCAGATTCTAACTTTCATTCAAGAAGGTAGAACACATCTGTCTCCTCTAATTCTTGAGGCCCTATAAAATAAGAGTAAAAGAATCGTGTACAAACCCACATCTTAAAAACAAACAAACAAAAAAACACAAAAAACCTGGAGAAGGTCCCATTGATGGGGGTGAGATTTCAACTTTCTGGCAAGCAGAAAGGGGATGGAGTAGTGGTAACTGAGAAAGCAGGGCCAGGAAGGGTAGAGGCACAGTCCACATGTGAAAGGGGGACCTGCGGAGAGCCCTGGTCTACCCTGCAAAATCCTGGTGAGACTCTGGCACAGGAGAGCTATCCTGATGGCAGGCATAAAATGTAGAGCCCCTGACAGGGGGAGTATTGAATGTATGTGTTGGAACAGTTGACTCCCCCACTCTCCCTCTGCCCTTTCCCGTGTTTGTCGGCAAAAATCAGAAGAGCCAAGCATCTGCACTTAAACAAAATACAGAGGGTTTCTTAAAGAAATCAAACAGTTGCAGAGCACAGCCTCCACTTTCCGGACTTAGGAGCCCTCCAGCAGAATATGCAGGTCCCTACCCAGTCATCTTAAAGGAATGCCTAGTAGTGGCCTTGACCAACCTCTATGTCTTATACAGTCTCCCAACCAAACAACTTTCTATTGGTTTCTTCTTAATTCAATAGGCTGGCAGGTTGGAACATCTGGAAAATATGCTAGTAGCGTTATGAACAAACTGATCAAGCAAAGGCGAAAAACTAAGGGTGTGCCCATCTCAAGTGAAAAAACAATACCAAGTAATTATTAAGCTCAGGAACACAAAAAAAGGCAAAATAAAGCCAGGTCATTAAAGTACAATTCTTGGCTCTGTGGCAACTACTGATTTACTAGAAACTGGGATATAAACATATTGGAAGAGTGAAGGAGGGGGGTGGATACAGGGGCATGTGCGTGTAGGGGCATAAAATCCTCTTCTACTATAAAGAGATGTTGAGATAATGTCTCAGATTGCTAAGTTAAGAAACAGTAGTCATATAATATTGCATGTCAACTATACTTCCATTAAAAAAAAAGAAATAGTATAGATATATTATATAGAAACGTGGTGGTCCTTCAGTAAAAATCCTTCCAGCTACAAGCAACACAAAACCAAAATGACAGTGCCTTGAACACATATGGCTTTATTCATTCATTCATTTATTTATTTTTCAGTAAGTTAATTTATTATTAACATCAGTGTGGCATGGGTTCAGCTGCTCAATGATGCCATCAGGGAACCAGGTTCTAACTTTTTCCTCCTTCATATGTTGCATCTTCACCCTCATATTCATCCCCTCTCTGTCACAAGATTGCTGTCACAGCTCTAGGCAGCACGACTCTAATCAAGGGAGAGAGGAGGAAAGGGACAGTGTCAGCTCTGCATGTCTCAGAAAGCAAAAGCCTTTTCAGAAGCGCCCCCCGCTTCCCAGCAAACCTCTCATGGCCATAACTGGGACACATAACCATCTCTAGCTGCAAGGAAGCTTAAGAAAGTATCTGGCTGTTCACCCTGACAAGGAGATGACAAAGGGGAAGGGGGCTGGGAGTGGTAAATGCCAGAAGAAACAGCCGAAGACTGGAAAGATCATTCTACGTAGTTGCCTCTAGGAAGCAGGGGCTTGCAGTGGGAGGGGACAGGGTATTGCTGGGTTTTCTTGTAAGCTCTTCAGCACCACCGTATTTTTTTTAAACATATGCAAGCATTACTTTGATGAAAAAATAAAATTTAGAAATAAAGTGTTAGGGTTTCTCTGAAAGAAACTTTAAAAGAAAGAAAGAAAGCAGAAAAAACCAAAAGCTCATAGCAGTTTTCTGTCTCCAGAGGAAAGGAGATTCGTCCTGGAAGCAAACTTACCAGAATGAGTTTGTTACTTAGACTAAGGCATCTCAGGTATCCGCGCCCTGATCTTACAGAGAATTGTGCTATCACCATTAACCGTAACATGACTGGTGGAAACCAGTACAGCACCATGTAGCGCTTACATGGGGTGACTGTGGTTAGATAGTCCTGGTGCAATTTCCTGTCTGCCATTTATTAGTTCTGTGATCCCGGGTGAGCGACACCTGGGAACCTCATTTTCCTTCTTCATGAAATGAAGGTAATTCAAGTGCCAGGTACAGAGTAAGCATTCAGCACGTTATCCACTCTGATTCAAATGTTGAATGTTCTGAGCAGTGACATGGTTTGGGTGTCCTTTAACAGCATTATGCTTCCACTGAGTTCATTTTTTGTCCCAAACATGGGTTTGGACTGGACTGTCCCTGAAAATTATTTGTTCCTAGAGATGTGTGTGCATATTTTTGCCCAGGCCTTTGCTCACAGAAGATAACTCAGTAGGGACCACATCAAGAGAGATGCCAGCTTGGAGTGCTGTTGGCTCCTGTTGAAGGAAAGACTGTAAAAACAGAACTAGACAGGATTGTCACTTCCACCATACATATTCTTTAATGTCAAAAACAATTCACTCTTTGAGATGTGCTGCTGACTATTGTGACTGCCTCATGTAGGCCTGGGAGTAGGGAATAGAACAATGACTTCCTTTTTCTGGTGACAAGGTGAGAGCTGGAGATCTGAGCCCATGGCCAAAACCATACAATTGCTGGATGATCATCTTGCCCACACATGGTATCAGTGCTGGGGGCTAAGAAGAGAGAGAGCCAGTAGGCAGCCCCATTCAGAGGGGCATGGGTGCCATTCTCTTGGAGAGGTTAATATTTGATATCCATTTACAATTTTCCTTCCTGGCTTGGTAATGATCATGTAATCTCCAAGACTCCAGTTAAGCTCTATTAAGCACACATACACAGAAGATATTGCATCCATTAAAGAAAAGGATGCTATAAAAAAAGGCACCTTTGGAGAATAAGAAAGAGAGCTTAGAAATTTAAAATGACTTCCAAAAGAAAAAAAAAGTACAATAGAAGATAACTTCAAGAAAATGTCCCAGGTTGCAGAATTAAAAAAAAAAAAAAAAAACAAAGACATGGAAACTATGAGAGAAAATAAAAAGACAAAGACCATCATTCAGGAGATTCAACACTCAACTACTAAGAGGCCCAGAATGAGAGAACAGAGAAAATAAAGGAAAGAAAATTAAGAAAGAAAGCAAACTGTGATTTCTCAGAGGAGAGGAACGTGAGTCTTCAGATTGGAAAAGTCCAACGACTAGGTGCCCAGCAAAACAGATGGGGGAAAAACATACTCCTGTGCTCATCACTATATTTCAAAACACATGATGGGAGAAAACAGTAAGCTTCCAGAGGTGAGGAAAACAGGTCACCAAGAAAGGAATGAGAATAATATTAGCACACAACTTCTAATCAGCAGCACTACACGCTAAATGCAGTACCTCCAAAATGCATAAGATAAAATATTTTGAACATAGAATTCTAAAGCCAAACTGTCACCCACATATGAAGATAAAATAATGCTACATTTTCAGACATGCAAAGACCCCAAATTTTACCTTTCTTAGGAAGTTACTTGAAGATGTTCTCCAACGACATGCATGACATCTCAGTCAGGGTTCTTGGAGGCCAGTAACAGAAACTGACTCTAGTTAACTTAAGCAGAAAAGGGACTTATTACAAGGTTATCATGTAGTTCACAGAAGCGTGGAGACATGGAAGCCATAGCTAAGGCACACTGTGGGAACAGCCAGGTTAAAATGCTGCTACCCCCACTGCTACAACACCCGGAGGTCTTCCTACCATCACACACCACTACAGATGAACTCTAACTATCCTCCTGTCTGGTCCCATTTATTTGTGGTCAACTTCAGCATTGTCTTACTCATGCTCTTCAATCCATGGCACATTATTTTCCTCAGTTCATTCAAGGCCCCTCTTCTGCTTTATTTCATTGAATTATTATTTTCCACTCTCAGTTCCCATCTCTGCTCCCATTCTACTGCCCACCAGAGTGAGCGACTTGAGTATATTTCACGTATATACACCTCCAATCCATCTTCCAAATATTTAGATATGTGCACACCCATTAAAATAGACAATGTTGGGCGCCTGGGTGGCTCAGTGGGTTAAGCCGCTGCCTTCGGCTCAGGTCGTGATCTCAGAGTCCCGCATTGGGCTCTCTGCTCAGCAGGGAGCCTGCTTCCCTCTCTCTCTCTCTGCCTGCCTCCCCATCTACTTGTGATTTCTCTCTGTCAAATAAATAAAATCTTTAAAAAAAAATAGACAATGTTGTTTGACAATTACCTAAATGGTTTTATGCTGTCAATCTCATGCTGTTTTTAACTTTTCACTCAACACTGGGCTTTGGAGACCTATCTGTGTGGCTACAGTAAATTTAGCTCCTTTCTTTTTATTTGTATTTTCCATCCTATAAATATACCACAGTTCACTTATCTGGTCCCTTGGTGATGGACACCTAGATTGCTTCCAATTCCTCACTAAACACAAACAACGCTAGAACAAACCTCAATTATATTTCCTTAAGGAACTGTGTGAAAATTCCCCAGGAATATATTTCTCTGGAATATATATTCAGGAGTGCAGTTGCTATGTTGTAGGATCTGCACAGACTGAACCTCAGGAAGTACTGCCAAATTAATCTCTGGAATACCTTTATCACTCCCACCCACGATTTTCCTTTTCTTCACATCTTCACCAGTAATTGATAATATCTGACTTTCTACATGTTGGTATTCTTATAGTGATTTGTTAGTTTAATTTTCATTTTTCTAATTATTAGCAGAGTTGAAAATGTCTTCATATATTCAATTTTCCCCTTGTGTAAATTCAAGATTCTCCTGTTAGTTACTCTTCGTATCATTTGCCTATTTTCCTATTCGGTTTACTATCTTCTTTTCTAGTTATTAATCTTTTGCCACTTTTGCACATTGCAAATATATCCTCCTAATCTATCATCCATATGTTAATTTCGTATATTCCTGTCTCCCTTGTACTGCTGACTCTAGATTCAAGGCCATGAACAGAGTATATTCAACCCTTGTGCCCAGTGGGCAGAGAAAGGAAGTTTCTGACCTCCTTCAGTTTCCACTGTAGGAAGTGGAGCCCTGCCTCTCACCAAGACTCATGGGAGTGGGGCTCTACCAAACAGGATGAGGATTTAGATGCCAGGCAGCCACTAGAGTTCACTCTTTTGTTTGCTGGACATCCACATACACCCTTCTTCCCAATGTTACTCTACAAAAATGCTTCCACCTAACTTAGTGCCTCATATAACCAAAAACACACTCATTCCCTCTCCAAAAGGAGACAGCAAAAAGTGTAAGAACGCTTTCAGGTGCAAACAATATAAAACTCAACTCAAGCCGGCTTAAGTAACAAACGTAATTTATTAGCTCACTTAACTGAGAAGTTCGTAGGCAGGGCAGACTTCAGGCATGGTATGATCAGGAATATGGTTCCACTTCTCTGTGATTCTTTTGCCTTCTTCATTTGTCAGCTCCATCCTCAGGTAGGCCTTCTGCATGCTTCTTTGCTACATGCTTCTTTGTTCATATCCAAGGGAAGATAGGCCACCTCTTCCCTCAAAAACTGAACAGAAGTCCTAAATTTCAGTGTGACTGGATCATCCCTGAACCAATCATCACTGTAGCAAGGGGGCGTGATACTCAGATTGGTTTATACCAATAAAGGACTATACCTAGAGCTGGCAGTGGGGTCGACCCCACTCAAATTGTATAGTTGTCACACAGTGGGGGAGGAGAGGAATGGATGTTGGAAAATAACCACAAAGTCCACTACAAAGGAGTAAATTAAGAAAGAGGAAGATATGGGGTCCAGGAAAGATTGGGTCCAGCCCAGAAGAGTAATGAAGGGACGTCCCAGGATGACAGTTGTGCTGCAGGCCTACAGAGCAATCAGTCCAAATTGGAGCAGGAAGACGGAGGGCTCCAGGAGGAAGGTATCTGGGAAAAAAGGGGATTCAAATGATTTTATACTTTCCTTGAGAATTTGGAACAACTTAAGAAGAAGATAAAGTCAGACAATGCAAGGAAAAAAGAAAGGCAATTAGAAACTACCAGGAAAAAATGCATAAGAAAAGAAATGTAATCCTAGTACACTAATTGGAGCGGCAGGGAACAACATTTACATAATTATAATAACATCAACACTTTATTGACTTTAAACTTTTAGAGTGATCTGTCAGCTAAGTATGGATGACTTAATTATGGTTATAGACCCAGAATGTAAATGCTATTAATCTTATTAACATAAAAGTATAAATGACAGAAGTTGAGAGACTGAAAGGAGTATAAGTCCATTATTTAAAGGTACCAAGGTAAGGAATAGAGGCTTTATAATTAATAATAGAGCTATACTGGGTACATGGGAGGAGGGTAGTTGGGTGATTTAAATAGCAGGAAGTCAACAGATAATGTCTAAAAGTGATAAATAAGTTGATAAATAGAAAAATCTGCATATTATTTAGAGATATTAAGATAATTACCAGAAAAATTAAAAACAAACCGTTATCGACCAGTAGATTCCCAGGTCAAGATGGCAGACTTACCATGTGTTTATCTCCACTCCCACCTGAGACCTTGTTAAAATGACAGTAAAGGAATTTAAAAAAAAGGTATAAAAACACAATGATGAAGAGAATGAGAGCAGGTCCATCAGCAAAAGAGAGATTTCAACACATTTCTGGAAGATAGAAGGTAATGGAGGAATGGTAACTGATGGAGCATGGTGGAGGAAGCCATAGCCTGGAGTATGCATGGAGATGACGCCACAGAGGAAGGAGTTGATCTTTCTCTGCAGAAGCCTGGAATGTCTTGGGTCTTAACAATGCCAGGTATGATATAAAGTGGGAGTGAGATATTGGCTGAAAACAGGGAGATTAATTGGAAGGCTGTATACCAAATCATTAACCCACCCCTTGTGTACAATTCACAGCAGCCAGGTGTCTACCCATTAGACAAAACCCAGAGGGTTCTGAACTAACAAAACTGAACCTCAGAGAAAAGATCTTTGCAGTCTGGCATTTGGGGACTCTGCAGCATAGCAGTCAGTTCTCCTCCAATCATCCTAAAGGGAAGCCACCAGTCACCTAGCACTGTCCCCCATACACAGAGCTTCCAATCAGGTATTTGTTGCTAAATTCCTAAGTATGAGTATACAACCATGGATTACCAGGCATTTGAGAAACGGCCACAAATTAAGAGAGACCAAAATAAGCAAACAGGGTAAAATGAACCACAAAGGAAACACATTTTTTTAAAAAAGAAAAAAAAATATATAAAAATACCTCTACTGTACCCAGAGAGTCAAGATACTAGTGCATCCACTAAACAAGAACTGGATGCTGTAAGAAAGGTAAAGGAACATGAATGGATATTTGGAAATTTTAAAATGTGATTGTCAAAAAGAAATGTGATAGAATAGTTGAAAGATACAAGTTCAATCTATTCCGGAAAGGAAGAGAGAGAAGGGAGGGAGTGAGGGAAAACCAGATTGAGGGAGAGAACAGATAAAAACTACAAAAGATCAATTCAGGAGTTCCCAGAGAGAACAAAGAAACTGGAAGGGAGGAATGTATTCAATAAAATAGAGAATTCCCCAGAGTTAAAGTACTTCAAAATGAAGGGACCTAACCAGTGACCCAACACTACAAATGACAAATCCCCAAACCTAAACACAAAATTATAAAATTTCAGAACACCAAGAATATAATTTTTAAAAAATAACTAAAGTGGGGGTGGGTAGATGGGCAGAGAAGTACTTTTCCCTGTTTCTCTCCCCAACTACAGCTAAAATCCTGAGGCATTGTATATAAACCTAAGAAGGCTCTGAGAAGTGAAGAGAAGACAAACATGCTAGAGACCCTCGCAGCACAGAAGTGACATGGTGGTGAATTCCCTTGGTTTGCTTTTTGACTCAACACACCCCAGACCTGGTGCTAGAGAAAGTGGCAATGAGATAACTCCACTCCAGCACAACACAACAGAAAACACTGTGGTTCCATCAGCAAATGCCAAGTGTGGAGCTTAGACTTCTACCCTCACTGGCTGTAAAGTCACCCCTCTCCCTTCCTACTGGGGTGGTTATCAGAGAAGTTTGAGTAGGGAGCTGCAACTCCCATTTCCCCACTCAAGAACGAGGAAACCCTCCTTCTCGGTTGTCAACAGAAACTAGACTTCCATGCCCGCCTGGCAGTAATGAGGCAGTGTCCCCTCTTTCACTGCTGGAACAGTGTCTGAGGAGGCAAGCTGAAACAAAATGCCCAGGTTTCAACAGAAAATTACTCATCATACCAAGAACCAAGAAAATCTCAACCTGAAATGAGAAGACACTCAATAGACTCCAACACTGATATGAGGTGTTAAAAATTATCTGACAAGGGAGGCATCATAAAAATGCCTCAATGTACAATTAGAAACATGCTTAAAGCAAATTAAAAAATAGAAACTATCATTAAAGAAAAAAGATAAAAAGAAGAATCAAATGGAAATTTTAAAGTGAAAACTACAATAACCAAAACAAAAACCTCAAAGGATTGGGCTAACATCAAAATGGAGAAAACAGAGTAAAGAATTAGTGAACTTGGAGAACGATAGAATCACCCAAACTGAAAAACAAAAAGACTGGAAAAAATAGTGAACAGAACCTTAGGGATCCGTGAAACTACAACAAAAGATCTAACATTTGTATCATTGAGATCCTGGAAGGAGAAAAAAAAAAAAAAGGTGCGGGGAAAGCTACCTATAAAGCCATGAGGCTCAGACTGTTATCAGACTGCTTATCATCAAAATTTGATGCTAGAAGAAAGTTGAGCAATGCCTTCAAAGTTCTGTGGGAAAATGATGTTGAACCTCAAGCTTTATAGCTGAATATAAGGATGGAATAAAGATCTTTTCAGACATGCAAAGACAGGAAATCTAACTCCTACAAACTTTTCTGAGAAAGTTACTTGAGGATGCGCTCCATCAAAATAATGAGAAAAACAAACCAACCAACCCTGAGAACTAACAAATAGTGAATATGAACAAGCAAAGCAGAGAAGGAAGGTTCCAAAATGACAGCCCATGCATCAGACCTAGAGAGCAACTAGTTCAGATTTGAGGAAGAGTATAAGAGGGCTCCAGGAAGATGTCCTGGAGGGGGGGAAAAAGTAGGCTTGATGGAATATTTAACGTAATAGAGATTTTTGAGAAGAAAAAAATTAGAATATATGATAAAGTAAAAACAGTGAAAGATAAAAAGAGAATTAGAAACGTGAGGGAAAAATGAAAAACTACAAGGAAAAATTATAAAAGGTACATTAAATGGCTTCTTCAGTGAACAGTATTTACAGTTATATTAATATAATCACTTACCGCTTTTCAACTTTCCAAATCAAATTATCAAGCTACAGACAACACGCATACCAAAAATCTTAATCATGATTACAGAATTCAACGTTATCAATTTTGACAATATAAAAGACCAGATGATATAAGTTAGGGAGGTTGACAGTGGAAGGTGTAAAAAAGAAAAGACATTCTCATCTAACAAAATTCTGGTTGTTAAGAAATATTGTCTCTAAGTCATGGAAAATGAAATAAAGGTGCTTTTTAAATTCAGAAAAGTAGTACAGAAACTAAATTATATGAGAAGCAGGTAAGACAAGAATTGAACTTGGTGTAATCTGAATCATTTGTCATAGCAGGATACCAATGGATTAATGTCTGAAATTGATAAAAGACAAATGCTCACATAACACAATACTTAGAAATGGAGGTCGCACAATAACTAAATAAAAGTGGTTGCTAATAACGAAAGGTGGTAGAGTGGGAGTGGGGCTGTGGAACTCACTTTTTGTAACTGATTTAAGTTTATTGATGTCTTCTAAATAATGTGCCTGCATTACTTCTATTTTAAAATGAACACATATTTAATTTTTAAAAACACAGAAAAAGGACACTCCTGCCCACTACTTCCTCCAAATTCCCTTGTTCCTGCAGACCTAATGGCGGCAGAATAGAAAAAAACTTCAACAAACTTGCAGTCTCCCTTCTGTGCAGCTTTCCTGCAGTCAAACTGCAAGCTTTGTTAGCCTGCAGTCATCCCATTTACACCCACCTCCTGGCTTGTTTTCATCTCCCAGGCCTGGAGAGCGCTTACTCCTCATGTCTACAAGTTGGGATCCTCTCTACTTATTTTTCAAGGCTCAGCTCAAATTCTATCTCCAAAGTCTTCCTTGGCCCCCTGGTAGAACTTTTTCCTCGCTCCTCAGGGACTCCCAAGTCCTCATTTGTGCCCGCAATTATAATACTTAGATGTTCTCTCTCCCAAGTATATTACTTGGGTCAGTATCTCATGCTTGCAACCATCTTTCACACTGGCTACCAGAGTGATCTTCCTAAAATACCAATCTGACTCCGCCACTCCCCTTCTACAGCTACACTCCGTCAAACCCTTCTACAGCTTCCCATTGCCCACAGGGTCAAAGCTAAGCTCGACTACCTGGTTTTTACCACTTTTTCCAATATCCATTCCTCCCAAAATCCATGCACTTCCACACTCTTCATAGAACTTTACTTAGGCAGCTCTTCTGCTCGGAATATTCTACAGCTACCCTTTCTACATGGTAAATACCAACTCTTCCTTCAAGATTCAGTTCAAGCACCCCTTCTCTATAAAGCCTTGCCTGAGTACTCCCTCCATCCTACCCCATCCCAAAGAGGAATGGTCCTATATTCTCACCCTGCCTCATCTAGACTTCTGCTCTATAATCTCTCCCCTTTGGTGCACTCACCTGCGCCCCCACTGTGAATTCCTAGACTCTGGGGAGTATATCTCATCCCCAGAACCTAGCACAAGGCCTGACATAATGCAGGAACTCAATGTGTGCTTGCTGACCAAATGGGTGCAAAAGTGATGACAAAGTGGATCCGAGAAAGAACAAAAGAGCCAACAAATGAGTGAATACTTACATCAATGCCTGAGTGCAGAATACGTGAAAATACCACTAATAGGTGAACAGATGAAGTGGCTGAACAAATGAGAAAAAGAAGCCAGTATGTAAATGAATGAGAAGTGCCTGTGCCAGTGAGGATGTGAAAGAATGACTTCCCACCTGTGTCTGGTTTCAAACCCACGTGGAAGACCTTCTGCCCTGCTTTCCACCCATCTACAGTGCACACCAGTGTTAACTTCTTTTAGATTACAAGAACAGACACACTCAGGTTAGTGATGGAGATTTATTGAAGCATTCATAGGGAAATAAGGAAGACAAAAACAGCTACACAGGCAGCCTCATGGAGGAACAGAAACTCGAAAATGGTTCACGATCCAAAGCAGCTCTAGAGCCTGGCTTGTCACCCCCTCAGCTGCAGGCATCTGTTGCTCCCTTCTCTAGTGCTTCCCAAAATGGTGACTCAACTTCTTTCTGGCTGTATTTGTACTCTTCCTACTGCTACTTAGACTACCTTTCTTTCTTTTCTTTTTTTCCTGTTACCCTCCTTGCTAGTGCTTGGCCTTCGGGGGCCTCATTGTTTCTTGGCCTCCTGGCTCCTGCAGCTTCTTGGCTTCCAGGGCTTCGGTTCCAGTTCATCCAGGGCTTCTCTTGTGTTGAAGCTTCTGTTTGCCTGGTCATTCCTGCAGCCTCTTCGATTCCTGTTGCCTTGCTACCTTGTGGTTCTGAGAGTCTCATTGCTTCTGCTGCCTCCTGGATCTTGTCATTCAAGCCTTCTGCTTCATGGATCTCACATTCAGGGTTTTGTCTCATGGTTTCTGTTCCTCATGGCTCCTGCTACATTGTGGCTCCTATTGCTTCATGGCTTCTGTGTCCTTTTGGCCCAATGTTGTCTTGCTGCTTCATGGCTTCTGCTACCTTGTGGCCCCATGTTCTCATGATATAAATGTTTCATGGTCCCTGCAGCTTTCTCCATGCTTTTTCTGTTCAGCTTCTAGCACCCCTCATCCATCACCACTTCTGTCTTGCTAAATGCTAATTAATAGTTCACTTCTGAATGCCTCACATTTAGCCTCCCTGGAGGCCATTTGATACAGGCCATCCCTATGAGGTGGAGTTCTTACACCCGTCCACCTAATAGGCTATGGCCTAGAGATTGGCTGTCCTTGAGTCAGATACTATCCCAAACCATTTGTGGCCAGGACTGTGAGGTCACATGGTACAGAGCATGGCAACTCATGCTTAAGAAACCCCTTAGAAGGGATGTGGGCATGGCAGGTTTGCTGACGGTTTCCAGAAGGGGGCAGTGTAATTGGCAAGCTTCTTGTTTGGCCTGTTCAGTACACCAACCTTCAAGGCCAACCTAAGTCCCACCTTCTCCCTGGCCACCTCTGCCTGTCCTATCTGTGAAGGAAGAGATCAAGGCTCTAGTGGTGATGTGGAAAGGGAACTTAGGTTCCACTTCTGGCTCTGAAACTTTCTAGTAATGGGACCTTGGGCAAGTTCCTTCCCCTCCCAGGGCCTCAGGAGGGGGTTGGACAAAGTCTGTAAGTTCCCTTACAGGTCTGACATCTGGGCATCTCACTTTAGGTTACTGTCTAAGGAATGGGAGTCTTACCTGGGGAAGCCCTCAAAAACATCTCTTGAGGTAGGAAAGAGGGAGTCAGAGTCCTGGCTTGGAAGAGCCTCACTGCATACAGGAGGTGCTTAGCCAAGATTTATTGAACTGGATGAATGAATCAATGGCTTGGGGGAGAGGGGGAGGGAGGGGACCACACAACACACAGAAACTTTTAACTAACTTGAGGGAAGAATTCCAGTGGCTGAGGCTGGAAGGAGATTCTGACTTAGATGGATGAGGAAAGAGAATGACTGGAATAGGGTAGGAATCTAGGCTACTGATGGGCACTCATTCTATACTCTCAGTCACCCTCCACATCCAGTAATCCTCAGTCATCAAGTCTGGCTCACACTTTTATTGCCTCTAATCCATTCCCACTGCCCTTGCCCTTGAGTAGGGCTCCTGGGCTTTTCAACAGCTTTCTAGCTGATCTCCCTGTCTCCATTCTCCATCACAAATGCATTCATTCACATTTTCATTCACTCAAAAACTATTTATTGGGTGCCTGTTTTGGATCAGGCACTGTGCTTTTTGCTGGGGATATGCCAGTAGCAAGATAACCCCAGGCCCATCCCTGTGGTGCTTTCTGTTTACTCAGAGACAAAACAAGCAAACACACAGTGAGAAATTGAGCCAACGGGGAAACTACAGGTGTGGGAGCATATAGTATGCACATTTAACCCAATCCTGCTTAAAACCATTCCATGGCTCCCACACTGCCTTCTGGCTACAGTTCCCAAAGCTGGCTATACCCTACAGTCATGTGCTCATTTTTCTAAGCACTCAAGATCCTGAGGCATCACCCCAGTTACAGAAATCAAACTTTTTGAGGATGGAGCCCAGAGTGCTCCATGTGGTTCTGGTGCATAGCCAGTTTGGGAACCTCACTGTCTCATGAAAGAAATCTGAACTCTGTTAAATCTTGTTTCAGTACTTCTCAACTGTTTTTGCTGTTTCTTGTCTTCAGGTTTTTGTGCATACTGTCCCCACTCCCTGAAAATTCCTTCCACTTCAACTAGGTAATTCCTACCAGGCTCTCAAGACTCAGCTCAGGTGTCACCTCCTAGACTAGAGGATGCCTTCCCTGAACCTCTGTATAAGCTACAGGCCCTTCCTTTTCCACACTCCTATCAGAGGGCTATCAGACTGCATGCTTAACGGCTGTTCTAGGAATTGCCTCCCCTAACTAGTGAGCTCCTCAAAGGTGGGGTAAAGATTTGACTCATGTTTATGTCCCTGGTGGGCAACACAGTGATTCCCAGAGTGAAGTGCCCAGTTAAAGGTAAACACGGTCATGGAGCACCCTTCAACTCCCCAGACCAAGGCTACTGGGTCCAGGGTATAAGGGAGTCAACCTAGCATCCTCCAACAAGTCCTAGGGATTCTATTTGGATCTAGCTTACTCCTGGAAGCACACTGTGCCATAAGCTCTCACCTGAGCACAGCCTTCACTGAGCACATGCTCCTTTGTGATGATAGAAAGCAGGCGGCACAGTGGGAAAGCACTGGGCAAGCAGAGATCCCTCCTAGTTGAAGCCTAGATTCTACCAATGACCCACTGGGTTCTAGGACAAAGCCTTTCACCTCTCTGATCCTTAGGACCTAAGTGCTCTGCAGCACTTGTGCCCCTGTGGGCCAGGCTTTAGTCCAAGGCATCTCATCTAATCCTTTCTACCATGTGAGGTAAGAATTAGGTATCCAGATTATTATCCACACCTACTGAATTAGATTTCCAGGGGTGGGACCAGAGCAAGGAGCTCCACATCCTTTGGATGTGGGGGTGCAGCAGGGAACAGCTGCTTTGCATTGTAAGCCCTTCTGTACTATTTTACTTCCTACCTGGTGTATATATTGCTTTGATTTTTAAAAAAGAAAAGAAAAATCTTCACAAGTGATTCTGGTGCACAGCCAAGGTTGAAAACCACCCTTGTAGTGGAGAAAGCACAAGACTGAATTGGGGGGGGGCCTGGGTTCAAATTCTTACTGTTACCTGGTAGCTGGGTCACTTAAACTTCCTGGGCCTCAGTTTCCTCATCTGTAAAGTGGGGCAAATAGCAATTGCTACCCTGAAAGGCCTGGGATGATCTAGGTATCAGCCAAACTCCTTCCAGCACACTTCATCTTCCCTACATGGCTGCAAATAGGGCACAGATTAAGTCCTTTTCTATGTGAGGAAACTGAGATCCAGGGAGGTGAAGTAATGAGCTCAAGTTTCTACAGCTAGGATTTGAACCAGGGCAACTCCCAAATTGTGCTTTCAGATATGCCAGCATTTCCCAAACTACAGCACATGTACCACTGGTGGTATGTGACTTCTTTGGTTGAACAAAGACAAATTTATTTTGAGTTATGCCTTTCAATATGTATTAGAAAAATACATAATTAGCATATCAAATCCATGGTTTCATGGATATCACTACTTAGGATGAAACTCAAGTAGATAACAATGTTACACCTAAGACAACCTCAAGAAAAAGATTGAGTAAATAGTACAGGAGGGCAATTTGGAAGCCTCTATTTAAAACAAAAATATAAATAGTCTATGACTCTGCAATTCAACTTCTAGGAAGCAACCCTAGATAAACTCATATACACACGCACGCACACACACACACACACACAAATGTTCCTGTGTTGTATTCTGTAATAGCAAAAAGAGAAAACAGTCTTAACTAGCTATCACAAAAGAAATGGGTACGATGTGATAGTCATATGATGGCACTCCATATGGCAATTACAAAGGATGAATTGAATCTACATTTAGCAAAAACATGCATAGATCTCAAAAACTGTTAAACAAGGAAAGCAAATTGCAGAACGACTCAATATACCATTTGTATTAAATACACAATATTTTCAATGAGCTCATATATGTCAAAGTCTTAAAACTGTCTAGATGGATGTACAACAAACATAACAGCAGTTTAGAAGGGGACGGGCAATGGTAGTCAAACAAGGCTAGCTCTACTTATAAATCTGACATCTTAGAGAATGGATTCATGAGTCACTTGAGTAATCAGAACAAATTTAACTTTGAAGAAACAAGAATGTGGTATACAATCAGGACAAGGTGATGGTCTGACAGTGTATGAGAACGAGCATAGGCTGACCTCATGGCAGCAGGCTCTGCTGCCTCTGCACGGTCCCTGCAGCTGACACAGGTTAGTTCCCAGAAGGAACTTCACACATATTCGGCCGGGATGTGGCCCAGGCTACCTCTCCCCGACTTCCTCATGACCCGGGTTGGGGCCCAGGCACCTGGTTACCATACATGATTGAAGCTATAGGCTTCCTTAAGCCCTTCACTTACCGGGTAAACCCCATCAGTGCCCTGGAACTTTCTCAGTAACCAAGGCATTTAGCATCTCCCAGATCTGGAGAGTCTTTCCATCCCCAACAACTGGGATCAGACCCCTCAGGGGTCCAGGTATGAGAAGGCTTTTATTCTGAGGGGTTGGCACCTAGTGGGCTCCAAGCAGGGATAAGGCCCCCAGTGAGGAGCTTGACATCATTAAATCCTATGAGGTAGGTAATATTGTTAGCCCCATTTTACAGATGAGGAAACTGAGGCACAGAAAGGTCAAATGACTTGCCCAACATCAAACTAGTGATTTTAAAAAAAAGGACTAGAACCCACAAATGTCTGTCCCCAGAGCCCAGGTTCCACTCCTAGTGCCCAACCAAATCCTACCAATTGTCAAGGTTCAGCTCAAATGTGACCTTCTCCAGGAAGCCTGGAGGTGATCATCCTCTTCTCAAACTCTAAGTACCTATAAATATGATTCAGCTGACCACGAGAAACCATGAACCCACTGCATCTCCTTGGTAGGAGGGTAGAGACCATATCTGATTTAGCTCTGTATTTCTAGAATAGAGCCTGACAAATATATGTCTGATGAATACACAAATGAACAAAAACACAAATGAGTGAATGAGGGCAATTTCATGTGACTGATTCCTATGAGGTCCTGAATACCTTTGCCCAGCTCTGGGGTGCTGTCATACTAAGCTCTCTTGGAATCAAATTCAGCCTAGGCTCCTTCTAAAATGGATCTCCAATATCTTTTATTATTTTGCAAGCACGCCCATATGCACACATGCAGACACATATATACACACATACATACCCACACACAAGCAAGATGCAAGGGGCCCAACCCATGATTATGGGTGATGGGAGGAGGGAGGAGGGGGGAGGTCTGGGAGAGGGGAAGATAGGGGATGGACAGATGGCCCTGTTCAGCTCAGTTCAGCTCAGCACCTCCTTCCAAAGGCCAGGATGCTCCCTGAAGCTCAGGAATTTTTGCTCCAGACCTAATATCACCTCTGTTCCTCTTCGTGCTTGACAGCAATGCCTAAATCCCATGACTATACCAAACAGGGACGGGAGGTAGGGGGAGGTTGGGAGCCAAATATCCAGAGATTGGGAGAGGGGAAGCTTAGGGATCCAGACAGGGCAGGAGGGCAGAACTATTGCTACTGCTCATTGGGGTTGGGGTTGGCATCTGGGTACTTGGTGAGGTCGAAGGTCAGGACTTTGCTGATCACACAGTCCCCTTGCTGAAGGAGGAGGGAGAAAAAGAAAAATGAAATTGTAAGGAGAGAATTAAGGGGGGGGGGTCTGGCGCCCCAGGACCGGGGGCCTCAAACCCTCCTCCCTACATACCTGCCCAAAGCCCAGGCAATGGTTCTCTCTGGGTGTGAGGATGTGCTCGGTCCCATGTGCCTTTTCTCCCTGCCTACCTCTGCATTCTCCTCCTTTTCTTTGCTGTCTGGCTCCTCTGCCTGGCCTTTCCACCTGTCCCCAGACGCAATAGCCCTGCCCAGCTGGGCCGGCTAAGCCTCTAGGGCAGGGCTCCAATAAGCCCAGATGGCTGTCAAGGTCCTGAGTCCCTATGCTCCCCCGCCCCCATGGCCCTCCACTGCAGCCTTCCCTTCCTGCCCTGGGGAGTCAGGCAGGGAGTGGGGCTGGCTCCTGAGCCAGGCCCGCCCTACCTCGGGGTAGACTCCAATGAGGCTCTCAGCCTTGGTGTAGAACTCCTCCTTGAGAGAGATGACGATGGCCTGGAAGTTGCAAGTCGACTGCTCCTTGATGTAATTTGCCACCTGTGGGAGGGGCCGCCAGGCACTTAGCAGGGCTGAAACCCTAACACTCCCTTGTGTTTTCCAGTCAGAACCAGAGGCAGAGGGTGGGGTAAGGGGTAGAGGGTAGGGGGAAGAGAGCCTGAGAGGCCACTGAAATAGCACGGCGTGGATGGATGGCCCTGGGCCCAGCCTCCCGGGCACAGAGAGCAGGCAGCAGGAACGGCTAGAGCACACTCAGGAGTTGCTCCCTGAAACCCAGCCCCAACCTAGGGGCCTCCCTCCCGGGCCCCACTTTCCTTGCACCCACCTTGCCAATGTTGGTGTTATCCAGGGCAGCATCGATCTCATCCAGGACGAAGAAGGGGGCTGGCTTGTAGCTGGGAGGGAACCAGTAGGTGAGCTGACACTGATGGGGGCAGGGGTGAGGCAGGATAGCCCCAGGGCCCATCTCACAGGCCAGCATCACCCTCCACTTCTTCAGAGACTAAAAAACCCAGGTCTTAATGTTGCCTGAGCCCCAGAAGGCCAGTTTACCAACTGAACCCTCTTGTGCAACCAACCTTGTGCTCCAGGATTCTATAGAACCAGGAGAAGACATGGTTCTCTCCAGAGCTTCCAGACCGGCTGGGGAGATAGAGCTGTCCTAGGCTCTGACCACTCTGTCCAAGCTACCTGGAGGTCTACCCCACCCACCTGCACCATGCTGTTGTGGCTTCCTGCCTCTTGGCACATGTGGCACCCAGCTGCCTAGAACACCTCCTGGTGTCTTCGGCTAACTTCCACTCATCCTTTGCATTTCCTGCTCAAGTGTTACCTGCCCTCGAAAGCCTTTCCTGGCCACCCACACCCTCCCCCACGCTGGGTTGGTGTCCCTCCTCTGTGCATCCACAACATACACACTCACCCGGTTACAACACTTAGCTCACTGTTTACACATCTGGCTTTCATTAGACCATGAGCTCCTCAAGGACAGAGACCATGTCTGACACATCTGTGTCCCTAATCCCCCAAGAGTCTGGCACAGAGCAGCCCTCAAGAAATGCTCACTGAATGATGCTGTACAATCAAGTATTAAGTTGTGGGGGTCAGATTCAAGTATTACTGGCATTCAGGAGGGGGAGGTCAGGGTATGCCACAGTTGGTCAAAGCAGGCTTCCTAGAGGAACACTAGGAGGAAAATGAGATGTGAAGGCATGGTGATGATCAAGCTAGATTTGCATAGAAAGGGCTAATTAGCCAGCAACCATGTAAGCAAAAGCCTGGTGGTGGGACTGAATACATGCGGGGGCCAGTGAGGGCATGCTGAGTAGATGAGGGTGGATAGGAAAGACAGGTCCAGGAAACCAAGGCCAGATGTGCTGTAGTAGGTAGGGAAACAGGGACGCAATCCAGATTCCACCAGAACATCTTCACCTCTGCAGATCTCTGCATGTCCTTAGGCACCAGAGCCTCTGGTGGCCTCAGTTCAGTCTCTCCGTCAACTGCCCTGGGAAGAGCAGCCTTACCTGTGGATGGCAAAGAGCAAAGCCAGAGCCGCCACCGTTTTCTCCCCCCCTGACAAGTTGTCCATAGGCCGGAAGCGTTTGCCAGGAGCCACACAGTTATAGTTGATGCCATCCAGGTAGGGCTCCTCGGGGTTCTCGGGGCCCAGGAATGCCTAGGGAGAAGGCAGATGGGTCAGAATCTGGGTCTGGTCTAGATGAGGACAGGGACAGGAGGCCTAAAGGGCAGGGCAACGTGATGGTGGGGGCTAGCTGGGTAAGGGACTCCAGCCTACCTGGGCACTGCTGTTGCGGGATAGGGCCTTATAGATCTCATCGATGTTGGTGGCCACAGATTCAAAACAAGCATTGAAGCGGTCAAAGCGCTCCTTCTTGATCTGTTCGAATGCCTGCTTGGCTTTCTTGGCTCGCTTTCGGGCTGCCTCAAACTCTGCCACAAGAGAAAGACAGGTGACTCCTCAGTGCCCAGGCTCTGCCAAGGCTGAGGATCACGCCCTGGCAAGAATGACCTGTAAATGACAATTCACAGAGCAGGAACATCCCAAAGGGAGAGGAATGTTTGGGAAGGACCCCAGGAAAATGGCCCCACAACCACTTGTAACCATTGGGCCAGCCACACAGCACAAAGGAAGAAACATGGGCCCGGAGCCACACAAACATGAATTCTACCCTGGGCTCAACCAGCAACCAGCTGTGTGACCTTGGGTAGGCCAATGACCCTCTCTGAACCTCAGCAGTTTTCTGCTCTGTAAGACAAGTGTGGTAACTAACCCCTACTGTTTAAGGCTCTTGGGAGTTTCCAGAAAGCAGATAAAAATGGGAGCTACTGTGATGTGTAACAGGCCCTTGCTGTAACTTCAGCCTTCTGTCTTCACCTTAGACAGTAAAAGTAAAAGGGGTAAAAAAAATCTTACCATCTGAGGTCTCCTGGAACTTGTCTCGGACACTTTCCAGCTTCTCCATGGCTTTCATGTTGGGGGCAGCAATACGCTGGAGTACACTTTGCTGCTCATTCAGCTTCTGCTGCAGTGTATTCATCTCCTGTTTGATCTCCTCCTCAGCCTGGGCATCCTGTAAACCCCAGGCCCAATGACATCAAGAGGGGCCAGGTCCCTGAGCTTAGGCCCCCACAAGAGATGCTCCACTAAGCAGGACCTGAGCACTTGCTCCATGCTGAAGGCAGGTTCTTCTTCCCTAGCACATCTCCTCCCACAAGGTCCTACCTACAGCAACCATTCCCACCATCCCTGGAAATTACAGGCTGATGCCACTTTCTCATCTCTAGCCCTTCCCCCAGGCCGTCAACCTCTCTGTCTCTCAGGAGGAGCAGCTGGTGGTGCCCCTTTCTGGCTCTCAGCCCAGGCCATGAGCCAGCACCATCCCAGGGTGACCTAGAGGCTCCCACACAGGCTGGTATGGACTCCACCTACAGCTCCACAATGAATAAGGCAACTCACGCTTTCTGCTCAGATCACCACATCTGAGCAAATTCCATTTGAGTTTGGTTTTAGGTCTTATGGATATTGCAATGCATGTCTGGGCTTGTGCCTTTCTGCCACTTTAAGTCAATAAATATTTACTGAATGCCTTCCAAATGCCAGGCACTGGGGCCCTCATATCCTGTGAGCCATGGTTCCTGTGCTTACAGAGCTCATGGACTCACAGAGGAAGGCATATACGTAAACAATCAGAACACTGCACAGTGAATACCAAAACAATGGTAAACAGATGGTGTAGGGTCAGCACATAAGGGCACCTAACTCAGACTCTGGGACTAGGGAAGGCCTCCAGGAGTATGCTTAAGCTCAGGCCAACGGGATGAAAGTGAGGACAGAGAGAAAGAATAGCCTATGCAGACAGGAGCATCACATGCAAAATCAAGGATATGCTCATGGTTCATTCAAGGAAATCAAAGCAATTCAAAAAAGTAATCAGTTTTAATAAATTTCAAAGGCCAAAAAAAGGGCAATTCAGTACGGCAATAATAGCAACTGTGAGTGTGCATGTGCACACTCAGGCAAGGCTGGAGACATGCAGAAACCTGATGATAAAGGGCCTTTCAAGTCTTGTAAGAGGTCTCGACTTCATCTAAAGGGAGGTGAGGGGGCGCCTGGGTGGCTCAGTGGGTTAAGCCGCTGCCTTCGGCTCAGGTCGTGATCTCAGGGTCCTGGGATCTAGTCCCACATCGGGCTCTCTGCTCAGCAGGGAGCCTGCTTCCTTCTCTCACTCTCTATCTGCCTGCCTCTCTGCCTACTTGTGATCTCTGTCTGTCAAATAAATAAAATAAAAAAAAATAAAATAAAGGGAGGTGAGGTACCACTGAATGACTTCAAGCACAGGAAGGACATGAATACACACAAATGTATACATAAATGCATATATTTTAGAAAAGCCCTCCTATAGAGCTCTATATACTGTTAAGAAGTAGTCTCTCGTATAGGTTATAATTAAAATATGCAAATATGCAAGGTACACAACAGACTGCTGCTTTTTATCTAAGAGAAGGAATATGAATGTATTTACATACAAATATATTTGTATTTTTAAAATACAACAAAAAAAGGATAATCCAAAAACTAATTAAAATGATTACACATAGCAGAAGGGAGGCAAAGGGGACAAGAAGGAAAGTGAAACTTCTCTTTTGTACCTTGTATTATACTTTCAGCTTTAGACCATAGGAAAATTTTGCAGAATTATGAAAAAAATTAAATCAAAATGTGAAAACCACAGGGCCAAAAAACTGTTGGGAACAAGATATTCACAAGATACCAGAGAATCCCCCTAAAGATTACTTACTACTTACAAAGGTATGAAATCTGGCAATCGATACCTTAACAGAGGACCAAGCTTAACATCATGAATAGTGGGACATCCTCACATTACATATCTCCTGGCATGATGCAATATAGAGTACACAGCATCACCAATGAAATATTCTGGCCAAAAAATTACTTAACCCAAATCCATCAAGTCTCCAGACTAGATCAAATTTCCAATTTATAAGAAACACAAGGATAGGTGGAACAAATTAAACAATAATGAAAGGAAACAGAGGCGCCTGGGTGGCTCAGTGGGTTAAGGCTCTGCCTTCGGCTCAGGTCATGATCTCAGGATCCTGGGATGGAGCCCTGCATCCAGCTCTCTGCTCAGCAGAGAGCCTGCTCCCCACCCCCCCAACCCTGCCTGTCCCTCTGCCTACCTGTGATCTCTCACTGTCATAAATAAATAAAATCTTTAAAAAATTAAAAAAAATAACGAAAGGAAACAAACATATCCATAACACAGCCATTCAAGACAATACATAGACGCTTCGAAAGATCAGTGTCATGAAAGAATGTGAGGGGACTGCTCCACATTAAAAGAAACTAAAAAGATAGAACACCCAAAAGCAATACATAAACCTTGACTGGATCATAGCTTAAAACAAACAATTATAAAAAACACTTCTGGAACAACTGGGGAAATGTGAATATGGGCAGTATATTAGATATGAAATTATTATTAATTTTTTTAGGTGTAATATGGAATTACAGTTATGGAGCAGAATCCCTTGTTCTTAGCATGCTGAAATATTTAGAGTTGAAGTCTGTAACTTCCTTCAAATGGTTCAGCAAAAACAAAAGTGTAGTGTGGAAGGAGGGAATCAAGAGAGATGGAGAGAGAAAAAACCGGAAAAATGTTCATTGGTGAATCTACAGTGAAAGGTATATGGGTGTTCACTGCACTGTACTTTCAATTTTTCTATAGGTTTGAAAATTTTCAAAATAAATTTGGAAAAAGAGGTCAAAATGCAAAAATGAGCAACCCCCTTAAAAATGAAAAACTAAACAATGAAACATGACAATATATTAAGCTGGTTAAACACTCAGAGAATTCTTTCAAATTATTTTAAAATATAGGAACATGGGGGCGCCTGGGTGGCTCAGTGAGTTAAAGCCTCTGCCTTCGGCTCAGGTCATGATCCCAGGGTCCTGGGATCGAGCCCCGCATCGGGCTCTCTGCTCAGTGGGGAGCCTGCTTCCTCCTCTCTCTCTGCCTACCTCTCTGCCTACTTGTGATCTCTGTCTGTCAAATAAAAAAATAAAATCTTTAAAAAAATATATATATAGGAACATGGCTGGCCATATACGCCCAATAAGCTATTAGCTTAACGGCAAAAAGGACGTCAAGGAAATCTTCAACAGCATTCATACATAATTTGTGACTAATAATACCTCATTGTGATTTTCAAACTATTATATACAGAATAGGATAAAGTAAAATATGTTAATTATGTTAATGTTGCTAGGAACCAAGATCTTTAGCAAGAATAATTGGGGAGACTCAACCATAAAATCAATGATGTTACACTGTGAAAATTACAATTTCAATTGAAGTACCAACATAAACTCACATTTTTCCTCCAAAATAAAAAATGCACCTTGTAGCCCAGTCTACTGAAACATTCTAGAAGAACTGAGCAACCCGGCAGTCATGAGCACTCTGGTGTTCAGATGGTAGTTGCTAAACAGCATTTCCCACTACAAGAAGTCAGAACTTCTCAGAGAGAAATGGCTAATGCCAGATCTTAAGGATGAGCCTGGACATACCAGAAAGCAGTGAAGACATAAAAGCCTGTAAGAGTTGTGTCAAAATGATTCAGAAGCCAATGGTTCCCACCGGCCTAAGATGCAACTTGATCAACAAGAATAACAACCACAACAGAGTACAATACATTTCACGTGTTTAAATCCATTAAGTTCAAAATGACACAAAAACAATTCAGTGAACAGGGGCGCCTGGGTGGCTCAGTGGGTTAAGCCTCTGCCTTTGCTCAGGTCATGATCTCCGGGTCCTGGGATTGAGCCCCGCATCAGGCTCTCTGCTCAGCAGGGAGCCTGCTTCCCCTCCCCCTCTGCCTGCCTCTCTGACTACTTGGGATCTCTCTCACTCTCTCTCAAATATATAAATAAAATCTTAAAAAACAAACAACTCAATGAACAGATCTTGACAATGTCAGAAAACCAGCTCATTATTTTATAAGCTAGTAAAATAAGAGAATCAAGTGCATATATATCCACCTTTCCTATATAAACGGTACCCCAGGGTAACCTAATGACTAATAAGAGGAAATCTCTCTTTAGAGTATTCCAGTTAATAAAAATAAAGTAAGAAGATCACCATTTTGCAACGACAGACAAATTAATCAATTGAGGCAATAACCACAACTGCAAATCATACAAAAAGAACCATAACCAGACATCACCAACTTCCTGATAGGTGTTAACAACGTCACTTATGAGGCAGTCTTGACCAAAACAAACCCCCAAACTTGAATCTAATCAAACCTCTGGATCTGAGCTAATACAGTAGCCATAAGCCCACATGTGACTACTGACTTTAATGATTGTTGACTGATTTAAAAACTGATATTCAACTTAGTTTCTAGAAAACTTTTAAGTATATCTGTAACAAACTAGGGTATGTGGTTCTTTTTTTCTATTGTAAATTTTAAGATAGCTAAATACATACCACTTCTTGGCTAAGATCAAGTGTAAGATAGCTAATTACAGATCAAATATATCTGAGGAAAATACAGCATCCAAATTGAGATATGCTAGAAGCATAAACAGATACTGTATTTTCTTAGTATCTGTTTCTAAGTTTCTTAGACTTAGTACAGAGAGACTGTCAAATAGCCTATCAATAATTTTTATGTGTTTTACACTGAAATAATTTCTGGATATACTGGGTTAAGCAAAAATACAGCATTAGAATAAATTTTACTTTTAAAAATAGGACATGTGGATCATATTATATCTCTATTTAACAGCACTGATCTAACTACCCATTTATAGGAACTACAGGGGATACCAGAACTACTTTTGTGCTTTGTTCTTGGAGAACATCAAAACAAATCATAGGATACAGGGGCCTGGGTGGTTCAGTTGAGTGTCTGACTCTTAGTTTCAGCTCAGGTCACGGACTCAGGGTCATGGGATCAAGCCCCATATCGGGCTCTGCACTCAGCGCTGAGTCTGCCTGTCTCTCTCCTGCTCAAGTGCATGCACACTCTCTCTTAAATAAATAAATAATCTTTTAAAAAAAATCACAGGATACACTCAACAAAGTACAGAATGTGGAAAATCCTTCAGGAGAAATGAGCCAATTTCTTTTAAAACAAAAAATACTGCAAAGAAAAATAAAAACTGATGGAGGGGAATCTTATACAGTAGTCCCCCTTATCCACGGGGTACATTCTAAGACACCCCCCCGTAGATGTCTAAAACCATGAACAGTGCCAAAGCCTATATACTATGTTTTTTCCTATACATACATACCTACAATAAAGCTTAATTTACAGATTAGGCACTGTAAAAAACTAACAGCAATAATGCAACAGAACAATTGTAACAATATACTGTAATAAAAGTTACACGAATGGACTCGCACTCAAACTCTTACTGTGTAATCACCCTTCTTAGGAAAATGTGAGATAATAAAAAATGCCTACATGAGGAGATGGAAGTAAGCTGAATGACATAGTCACTGTGACATAGCACTAGGTAGGCTACTGACCTTCTGAAATAGGTCAGGAGGAGGATCATCTGCTTCCAGACTGTGGTTGACCATGGTAACTGAAACCATTGAAAGCAATGGCACAGACAAGGGGGATTACCATTCATTAAATGAGACTTAAAGGACATATCAACCAACTACCTCAAAATTAAGAAATTAGAAAATGACAGATATTACGAGGATATGGAGAAAAGGGAATCCTCCTACACTGTTGGTGGGAATGTAGGTTGGTGCAGCCACTCTGAAAAACTGTATGGAGGTTCCTCAAAAAAGTTGACTATAGAGCTATCCTACAACCCAGCAACTGCACTACTGGGTATTTACCCCAAAGATACAAATGTAGTGATTGGAAGGGGCACGTGCACCCCAATGTTTATAGCAGTAATGTCCACAATAGCTAGAAAAACTACGGAAAGAACACAGATGTCTATCCATCAACCGATGAAAGGATAAAGAGAAGGTGGCGTGACACAGAATATTACACAGCCATCAAAAGTATAATCTTGCCACTTGCAATGACGTGGACAGAACTAGATGGTATTATGCTAAGTGAAATAAGTCAATCAGAGAATGACAATTATATGATCTCTTTGGCATGTGTAATTTTTTAAATTTTTTTTATTATTTTTTTTTTAAAAAGATTTTATCTATTTATTTGACAGAGAGAAATCACAAGTAGATGGAGAGGCAGGCAGAGAGAGAGAGAGGGAAGCAGGCTCCCTGCCGAGCAGAGAGCCCGATGCGGGACTCGATCCCAGGACCCTGAGATCATGACCTGAGCCGAAGGCAGCGGCTCAACCCACTGAGCCAACCCAGGCGCCCTGGCATGTGTAATTTAAGAAACAAGGCAGAGGTTCCTAGAAGAGAGGAAAAAATTAAAAAAAACAGGGAGACAAACTGTAAGAGACTCTTCATAAGAAACAGGGGCACCTGGGTGGCTCAGTCAGTTAAGTGTCTGCCTTTGGGTCAGGTCATGATCCCAGGGTCCTGGGATCGAGCCCCACATCGGGCTCTCTGCTCAGCACAGAGCCTGCTTCTCCCTCTGCCTGCTGTTCCCTCTGCTTGCGCAAATAAATAAATAAAATACTTAGAAAAAAAATCATAAGAAACAAACTGAGGGTGGCTGGAGGGGAGGAGGGAGGAGGGATGGGGTAACTAGGTGACGGACTTTAAGGAGGGCACGTGATATAATAAGCACTCGGTATTATATAAGACTGATGAATCACAGGCCTGTACCTCTGAAACCAATAATACATTATATGTTAATTAAAATTTTATAAATGTTTAAAAAAAGAGACATATCAACCAATCTCTGTATCAATCATCTATCTATCTATATCTGTCATCTTATTTGACTCCCAATTCAAGCAAGCAAACTGTATGTGTGCATGACAATCAAGGAAATGTGAATATTAATTATAATACTAATAATAAGAAATTATTTTATAATATATAGCTCTAATATGAAGGAATTAATTGGGTTTTCGGTATGATAAAGATTCTAAGTAATTTTCAGAATTATCTCTTTTAGAGATACATGCTGAAATATTTACAAGTGAAATGGCATGATGTCCAGAATTTGTAGCTAACCCTTGAACAAGGAGTTGGGGAACCAGCCCCCCACACATTCAAAAATCTACTTACATATTAACTTATAACTCCCCCAAAACTTAATTACTAATAGCCTCCTGTTGACTGGAAGCCTTACCAGTAACATAAACAGTGACTAACACACACTGTAAAGTAAGCTAGAGAAAAGAAAATGTTATTAAGAAAATCCATTTATAGTACTGTGCTATATTTGCCAAAGGAAATCTATGTATAAGTGGACCTATACAGTTCAAACCCATGTTACTCAAGGGTCGACTGTATTTTTAAATACAGGGGTGGGGAGAGAGGAGGAAGTGGATGGGGTGCACATAAAACAAGTTTGTCCATGAGATGATAACTGTTGAAACTAGCGATGACTACACAAGATAGCATTGTGCTATTTTACTTTTGCATGTGACATTTTCCATAATAAAAATCTAAAAATAAGAACAACAAAAAAATCAACCTGAAGTGGCTCCTACTGGACAAGGATGGGACAATATGAACATCAAGAAGAAAAATGACTCTGACAGAGTTATCAAAATACATTTAAACAGTTACGTTTACAATAAATACAAATTAAAACCAGTAATACAAATTAAAACCTTACTTGTCATCTTTAAAGGTTACAAAGCAATTGATTCATTCTGAAAGCTGGTAAATAAAGGAAAAGAATGAAGCATTTATCCTATTTTTTCTGTACTGGCTGTATTTCAAAAGAAACGAATAGTTGATATGGGAAAATTCTTTTTAGAATTCCAATAAACAAATGGAGAAGGAATGGAAGAATTAGAAAATTAACATTTTGTAACCCTTGATAGAGCTAGGCAACGTGATTAAGAGCTGTTAAAACTGGGGTGCCTGTGTGGCTCAGACAGTTAAGTGTCTGACTCTTGATTTCGGCTCAGGTCATGATCTCAGGGTCCTAAGATCAAGCCCGACATGGGGCTCTGTGCTCAAGGAGGAGTCTTCTTGGGATTCTCTTCTCTCCCTGTCCTGCTGACCGTTCCCACCCACCCCCAACTCAGCTCACACATTCATGCCCTCAAAGAAAAAAAAAAAAGAACAACTGCTAAAACCAGCCTGTAAAAAAGCTGACAGGGACGGGCGCCTGGGTGGCTCAGTGGGTTAAGCCGCTGCCTTCGGCTCAGGTCATGATCTCAGGGTCCTGGGATCGAGTCCCACATCGGGCTCTCTGCTCAGCAGGGAGCCTGCTTCCTTCTCTCTCTCTCTGCCTGCCTCTCAGTGTACTTGTAATTTCTCTCTGTCAAATAAATAAATAAAATCTTTAAAAAAAAAAAAAAGCTGACAGGGAACTTCATAAAAATTGACGGGCTAGAGGCACCTGGCTGGCTCAGTGGGTTGGGCCTCTGCCTTAGGCTCAGGTCATGATCTCAGGGTCCTGGGATCGAGCCCCGCATCGGGCCCTCTGCTCAGCGGGGAGCCTGCTTCCTCCTCTCTCTCTGCCTACCTCTCTACCTACTTGTGATCTCTATCTGTCAAATAAATTAATTAAATATTTTTTTAAAAAATTGACAGGCTAACAACACCTGAACCTGATCATTGATAATTTTTCTCTTAACTTTATATTATGTAAATTTTCAACAAACACAAAAAAGCAGAGAATACAATACCCACCCCATGTATGTACGTATTACCCAGCTTCAAAAATTATCAACTCATGGCCAATACTCTGCCATCTATACTCAATTCCTTTCTATCTTCAATTATCCTAAAGCAAATCTCAGACATACTAGTACGTCATCCACAAATACTTCAGTATGTATCTCTAAAATGGTTTCTGAATCTCAGCACTACTGACACTTTGGACCAGATGACTCATTGTTATGAGGGCTGTCCTTTGTGCACTATAAGATGTTTAGCAGCATCCCTTCAATCTACCTACGACACACTGTCAGTTAACGGATTATGACAAGTGGATGTTCCAAGTGTCTACAGACATTACCAAATGTCCCCTGGGGAGGCAAAACCCATGCACCACTGAGAACCACTGTTATAAAAGATAATACTTAAAAAATAAAGCCACAATACCATCATCTCCCCTAAAAATATTAACAGCTATTTCTGAACATCATAAATTCTTTGGTCAGTGTTCAAATTATCCTGATTGTTTTGTAAAAAAAAAAAAACCAAACCAAACCAAAACAAAACTTCACAAGTTTTTCAAAGCATGTTTCACATAAGGTACACACATCACAACTGGCTGATCTATCTCTTAAGTCTCATTTAATGGATAAATTCCCCTTCCTCTTTGCAATGTATTCACAGAAATGCCACATATTCCAGTTGATTCATTTGGCTCTTGCAGTCAATAAAAATTTTCCCTCTGTTTAATTTCTTTCCTCTGATTTATCCATGGAAGAGACCAGGCCCATAGTTTCCGTTTGGATTTAGCTAACTGCATGCATCCCTGTGTTTTAATTTAACACGTTCCTCTGGCACTGGTATTTCATATAATTGGTGGCTATAAAAGCTTAATCAGATCCTTACTTGAGTTTTTGACAAGAATATTTCACAGGTAATGTTGAACACTGACCAAACTTAGTACAAAGATCATGAAATGATATTCAATGTCAACTTATGCAACGCAAAAGAAAGTTCACAAGTAGACAGCACTACTTATGTATTCCTGCCAAGAATAAACAAAAAATGAACCAAATCCAATCACACCCTAGATTTAAGTACCAATTCACAGGAAATACAGGGAATGGACGAACACGTTAAATAACATCATAGGACATAATCAAGCCAAATTCAGAATGTAGAAAATTATACATGACCAATGACCCAGTTTCTTCCATAAATAGGTATAAAAAAATAAAATGATATAAGAAAATGGTACAGACTAGAAGAAACCACTTTTAATACATGAACCTCCCTTGAATCCTGATTTAGATACACAGACTATGGGTTTTTTTTAAATGGTATTTATGGGATATTTGTGCAAATCTAAACACTTACTGAGTATTAGGTGATATTGCAGTTAGTCTTCAAATTTTTTTGGTATCATATGGTTATGTTTTTTAAAATGTCCTTCTTTCTAGAGATATATGTGGAGGTAATTATGAATGAAATGTTACCCGGAATTTGATTTAAAATATGCCAATGTGAAAGGGAAGGGTATAGAAAACAAGATACCATGTGTTGCTAGTTGTTGAAGCTGTATGATGGGTACTAAGGTTCATTATTCTATTTCTGTGTATGTTTGAAATTTTCCATGATAAAGATTTCTTTAAAAAATCAAGTCCCCCAGCTTTAAGGATGGATGGGAAAGCATCAGGACGTGTTTAGGAGTTCCTGCAGTAGGCTGTGTGAGAGGTGAAATGGCCTGTACTAGAGAGAGGAAACAAATAAAGTAGATGGATATTTCAACAGCTATTTAGGAGGTATAATGGATAGGGCTTGGTAATTCAACGAATATGCCAAGTGAGAGAGGGAGTCAAGGACAAGGCACAGATTTCTGGTTTGAATATGTGGCTCGCACCAAGGACAAAGGGCAGATTTGCGGAAGGCTGGGGTTTGAGGTACCTGCGTAGCATAGCACACATGGCAGCTGAGGCCAAGGGGGTGAAAAAGATACCCCGGATGCGAGAATGCAAAAAGTGAGAAGGGAGGAGCACCTGGGACAGAGAGTGAGGAGTACCCAAGGCCCATCTGCTCACTGTGAAGGTCTTTTGTGTGTGTACCTGGGCTGAGATGTGTACATGCGTGGAAGGGGAAGACTGGCAGTAGGCAGGAACGGGGGCAACTGATGGTGGTGATGGAAGATGCACCTGTGTTTGTGTGCATAGTCGGGAAGACCCTAAACCACAAGTCCCTCCCTTCCTTGCCAGCCCGCCCTGCTTTCCAGCCATGGTCACCACGGGGCACTCGGGTGGACTGACTTTCCCTTTGAATAGCTGGGAGGATGTTGCTGCCCTCATGGCTGATCCTCACCTTCAGATCTTCACACAGGTCACCGTAGTCAATCTCAATCAGGGCCTCTCGTGCATAGATGCTGGAAGTTCGCTGGGAACCACTCACAGAATCCTCTCCCTGGGAGCTACCCTGCAATGGTGAGAGGGAGAGTCCAATGGAGCACACTGGCCACAGAATGCCCCTCTAACGGGGTGGGAGGAGGGGAGGGACCCTTTCCAACCTTCAAAGTCTTTGCAAAGCACCTCACTAGAGCACCTGTGGCAGGACAGCAGTTCAGAAGACACAAAGACCTCAGTTCAAAACTGGGCTCTACCACTAAAATTGTGATCCTTGGCAAGTCATGCCATCAGATCCTGACACCAGAAGCCTGATTTAAATATATAAACCCTCAACTGTAACATGGGATACTACCTGCCTGGCACGGTTGTGTTTAGGATTAGGAGTAATTATGTCACATGTTACCATGGTGCCTGGCACATTTCTGGTGTTCAAAATATTTTGCTGAATTAAACTGAAATGCTGTTTGGAAAGAGGGAGGGAGAAAGACATGTGGGGCTGAGATACATACCCAGGTCTAAGCCAGATATATGCAAACCTCCCCTCAGTTAATGTTCCCATCGCTTCCTACCAATCTGCACCTTCAATGCATAAAATGCCTTGGTTTCTCCATTGGCTAATGTCCCTCTCTTTCCTATGACTAAGCCTTGTCACCTCTTCATTGCTGATGTCCCTTATCCAACCCTCTCCTGGCCAACCTCCCTCACTGCAGCTCAGCCATTATCTCTCAGGTCCCCCAGCTTCCATCTCCCTTTGCTCTTTGCTAATGTCCCTCAACTGCCACTCGTAGCAATATCCAACATCTGCTGGAGCTTTTAGCTCAAGTCCCTAAGGTTACAGAATGATTCCATCTTTTCCGGGCTTCCCCCCCTCACCACCTACCAATATCCAGCACCACCCCCAAGTCAACTTCCCTTTCATACCAAAGCCACTACCTTTCCCCTACCTGCCTTCATAGCCTCAACCTGCCTAATCACCCCTGCACCCCTCCTTGTGTCCCACCACTCCTGCCCACCATCCTTTTCTCTCCCTCTTCCCCTCCCTGGTTACTTTCACCCCCATCCCTGGTTAATGCTGTTTATTGCCCACTCCCACCACCAGCCCTAATCTGATACTCACCTCCTCCTGACTAATGTCATCCATGGTGCCCTTAGACAGTGGCAACTTGATATCCTGCATCTTGCAAGCCTGCAGCAGGTTGTGGCGGTCACTGCGTTTCTGCTCCAGCTTGGTCTCAATGGCTGTTACCTCCTTCTGTAAATGGGTCATTTCCCTAAAAGGTCCAGGTAGAGAGGTGAGATCCAAATCCAGCAGGCTGCCTGCTCTACCTAGGTCCCCCAAACCCAGGCCTGAACCCACTCACTTGTTGGCGCCCCCCAGTTTCTTACGAATCTCCTCCATCTCATGATTCTTGTCATTCACCTCCGACTTCTTGGCCAGGTGCTGATTCTTCAGGTCTTGTAGCTGGGCCATGGTCTCATCTATGATCTTCATGTGTCTTTGTTCCTCCTGGTCCCAGCAGGGGGAACAGGATAAGAAGTGAACGTTTTCCTCATCTCCTCTAAGGATCTTCTCCCCCTGCCCCCACCCTCTCCACCAGGCAGAAGGAGCCTCCAAGGCCTGTCAGAGCCTCTCCTCAGGAAGCTCTGCTTTCACATACCACCATCACCCTTTAGGTGTCTCTATCTTTTTTCAAATTTGGTTGCCCTCTCCCCGACACCCCATTATACAAGTTGCCTGATATAGAAAAGTACAAAGAACTGAAACAGTATCAAGCAGAAGAAAAAAAATCACTGGTAATCTCACCAGCCAGAGACAACCAATTAACATTTTAGCCTATTTCTTCTTAATACTACTTATATAGACAGCTCTACAGAGTTGAGACTAGACTGTGATTAAAACTGTGTTTTCTGACTTAATGTTATATTTGAGCATCTTTTCCACATTAAAATTGCTGTCACAGGCAATATAACATTAGTATTAAAAAAAACCCACACAAACAACACTAAGTATTTCTATGAGTACACTGACATGAATGTATAAACATTTAAGTAAATACCTATAAGGTCTGGAAGTATACCCACCACATGGGATTAGCTCCAGGAAGAGGAAAGGGAGAGGCATTAAGAATGGCCAGTCAAGGGGAGTGCAGTCTTAGCACATCTGATTTTTTTAAAGGAAGAATATTTGGTTTTCACTTTGATCTTAAAGTCACTGAAGGGGACATATCTGCCACTTCCTCCCAAATGGCTCATAAAAATAATATGCATACACAGACAATGCAGAAGCAAATATGGCATGTTAGTGATTGATGAATCTCAGTGGCAGGTAGGTGGGAGTTCTCGATAGGAGCCTTGCCACTTTCTGCTAAGTTTCAAATGATTTCAAAATAAAAAGTCAAAGTCATAGAAATGGTATTCTGGATCATCTAGCTGCCCACTTACTCCTGCCTGATCTACATTTGCATTTAAGATTCCAATGACAGCACAAAGGACTACTTTAAAATATCAGGGTTTAATGAAAACAAACACACGTGCGTGCACACACACACATATACACACCCACCCCACCCCCAAAAACAACAAACACAGGCAGACATAAAAGTCAAATGATATGTTTAAGCCAAGTGAGGAGGATCAAATCACCTCTGGAGAGGATGCTGTAAGAAGAACAAAGGTTTCACAGTAATTTAAAGAGAAAGAATGTGGGAAAAGTGGGTCGTCAGACAATACCCAGTGACACAAGCAAGCTCAACTCAAACTGAGCCTTGGCTGTCACCAGCACAGGCAAAATGTGGAAAGGGACTCGGTTTCAGCAAAATATCATCATCTGTTGCACTAAAATTAATGTTGTTAATTATAAAAATTAATTAGTACGTTTGTCCTGGCTTTTTGGTGAAGTGCTCTTAGTATGTATGTTTGTATGTATTTTAATGTCAAGGATTTTTTAGGCCAACACTGAAGATCTTAGGTCTTTAAATAGGGTCTGTGTATTACTAAAATTTGAAGACCACTAAACTGCACAAATGCATACATGAATGTAGCATAATTTGCTAAACTCCTAATTCCCAGAGGACACTGGACAGTTTCCAATACAGAACTATAAATGTTTGTAATAAACATCAACCTCCATGCACGAAGCTGTGCCAGCATTTTGGATTTCCTCAGGTTTTACTAAGAGGGGATAAATATATCCTGAAGACTCCTGATGGATTGTGCCATATGGCATAAGAATGCTGGTCTTGTGCACCATGGCCAGTATTAATCATCTGGTTTTTTGTTTTGTGTTTTAAATCTTAGGTGATGTGACAGGAAACAAATTATATCAGATTGTTGCTTTAATTTGCATTTCTTTGACTTCCAGTAAGGCTAAATTACATGTATGTGTTTATGGGCTATTTGAATCATCTTGAACTGTTTGTACCTCTTACTCAATTTTTTTTTCCTATTTAGGTCTTCGTTTTCCTTATTTCAATGGGGCTTCATAAATTATGGATATTATCCCTCTGTCTATCGTATCCCTTCCAATTTTTCCACCCAGTTTTTAGTATGTCTTTTTATGCTCTCCTTCCTTACCTTCTTGAGCTTTTCTATCTCATTTTCATCCTTTTTCACTGTCTGCTCCCACATGTGTACTTTATCCTGGTCCTCTTTCAGTTGGTTCTTTTCAAAATCCAACTGGATGCCCAAGCGAGTCTTCTGATTCTCAAACTCCAAACTGTGGAGAGAAAGGAGAACTAGATCCAAGACCCAGGGATTCAGTTAGCTACTGAATTTCAGTCACCATTCAGTTTATCCCTCCACAGCCACATAAAACTGTTCCCTGAAGTCGGAGAACTAAGTCCCTCAGCCTAGCCTTGCGGATATGGCACAAGGCAGAGAGATTGAGCCAAACTCCACTAATCCCCCTTTATAAACTGAAGACTGCAGCGCCCTGCCAAGTTCCTAGGAGGCACAAAAAGGTCCACCTGAACCCACCAGCTATGGTAATTCCTATTTATTAAGTTTCTGTGTATTTTACATAATTACCTCTAATCCTCTAATAGCTCCACAAGTAAGCATTATTATTCCAATTTTACAAATGAGGAAACATGGGCCAAGAGGTAAAAGACCTTGCCCAAGGGCACACAGCTAGTAAATGGGCACATGTGAGATTGGAAGCCAGGTCTAACACTAAAATCCACCCTCCTTCTCCCATGGCACCATTGCAATATAATGTGGTAGGAAAAGAGTTCTGGCATCCAAACCCTGCCATTTACTAGTAGTGTAATCTCAGGCAAGCTAGTTATACTCTCCACACCTCTATCTCCTCACATGTAAAATGGAAATAAGAATAGTATTTACCTTGGGAGTTATCGGGAGATTTTTAAAGAATTAATATGCATCAAATCCTTAGAAACATGCCAGACCACACTAAGTACTTAATAAATTTTAGTTACTATCATTACTGATGGGTATACTGGCTGCATTCTGCTCATATTTGCTCACGGGCTTTGACTCTTTCCAACTACCACCTCCCAACACACCCGTATTCCAGAACCTTCAAGGAGCAGAGCTTGGGTAGTTTAAAAAAAAAAACAAAAACAAACCATGGAGAAAATACGAGATTCCTGCCACTGCCCTGCTCCCCGTCTCTTCAGAAAGTCAAAGAGTATGTAACCAGCATCCAGATACTAGCAGGCCAGGAAGGGCTAATTTCCAACTGCCTCCCCACTAACCCAGTATGGTGTGACAGATGCTGCCAGATGTCATGCTAGCAGCTTAAACCCATTAGTCACTATAATCCAAATGGAATGTAATTAACTCTATTAATTCTGAGCTATGCAATTTTAAGTCCAATCTCCTAAGCATGACTCATAAAGCCCTTTGTGATCTGGCCCCTGCTGACCTGTCCACCAGCCCCGCCTTCCTCCTGACCCCATTTTTATGCACCGGACATTCATACTTAGTTTCCAGTACAAGGCACACTCTCTCATACCTCTGAGCATGCTATTCTCACTGCCTGAACTCCCTTCTGTCGGCTGCCCAGCAGGCTAAGTCCTACTCACTCTACAGGCATCTAGATCATCACTCCTTGTTCTATAAAAGCTTTCCTGACAGTTGTGAGCAGGTTCTTCGTTCCTTTTTTTTTTTTAAGATTTTATTTATTTATTTGACAGAGAGAGAGAGAGAGAGAGATCACAAGCAGGCAGAGAGGCAGGCAGAGACAGAGAGGGGGAAGCAGGCTCCCTGCCGAGCAGAGCAGAGAGCCCGATGTAGGGCTTGATCTCAACACTGTGAGATCATGACCTGAGCCAAAGGCAGAGGCTTTAACCCACTGAACCACCCAGGTGCCCCAGGTTCTTCGTTTCTATTACACGTTTCTGGGCTTTCTCCCCTTTGGATGCAGTTAATTATATCCCACAGTTCATTACATGAAGAGTCACTCTCTGTGCAAGACCCTTCTCTCCTGTGGCTCAATCCCTTATTTCCACGCTCATTATCTTCCCTATTTTGAGTATGTACTCCAAAATGACAAATGTGTATACATACACACATATGTATATAGCCTTAAGAATGCATATCCCTGTAAAATATGCTTGTTTTTAAATTTACACAAATGCAGTGTTACACATTTACCCATGTAACTGCCTATAAATCCAGTTCCTGCTTTGAACTGCTACACAGTATTGTATATAGTCTGTATATTCATCACATTTAACTTATATTTTCCCCAAGTGATGGCTGTCCACATTGCCACCAACATCCTATTACCATAAATGACGCCAAGACAGACAAGCCTGAATGTGTCTCTTTGTAACCCTGTGGCCAGACTCTCTCTGAGATATATACCCAGGAGTAGCTTTGCTAAGTCACAGAGCTTAAGTAGATTTATTTTCATGAAATACTGCTAGACTCTTTTAATTTGTAATTCTCTGATTAAAAACAGGACTGAACATCAATTTGTAGTTATCAGCCATGCATGCTTCTCTTTCTGTGAAGTACTAACTACATCCTCTGTCCATTTCTCTACTGGGTCTCTTGGTTTTTATTTTTCCTCTTGATTTGGAGTTCTTTGAACATTTCCTCTGTACTTCCTATGCACCTCAAATACACCATAAAGGACACTATTCTGAAATTGCTGACCTACTTGTTTGTCTCCCCAATTATTTCATAACTCCCTAAGGACAGGGACAGTCTCCGATTCCATTCTGTATCCCTTGAGCCTGGCTTAGGGGTAAAAAGGCAGTAAGTATTAACTATATGGGCCATGGGCTACATGAACTGCAGACTAAGGCCCAAGATCCAGGTGACCTCTTTAATAAGAGAGTGTGTCATGTTCATCTCCCCACCAATACCTACCACAGGACAACTAGGTACAACATAGGTACTCAAGAAAAGTTTGCTAAATGAATGAATAAAATAAAGAGGGGAAGAGAAGATAAATGGTTGTTTTATTCTTACTATCCTTCCAACCTAAACTTCATTCCTCTCTGACCTCTCCCCCTTGCCTATCAGGAAAATGACAATAGTAAAAGCTAACATTTACTACTCTTAGTAAGTGCTAAGTATTACACTAAATGCTTTAGAAGGACTGGTTCATCTGATCTGCCCAATAATGCCACAAGCTAACTATCAGTATTAACCCACTTGACAGATAAAGAAAGTGGGGCTCAGAGACAGAGGTCGAGTCACTCACTGCCCAAGATAACAAGTTGGGGAGCTGAGATTCTAACCCAGGTAAACCACATTTGAAGCTGGCACTCTTGGGATGCCTGGGTGGCTCAGTCGGTTAAGCATCTGCCCTCGGCTCAGGTCATGATCCTAGAGTCCTGGGATCGGGCTCCTTGCTCATCGAGGAGCCTGTTCCTCCTTCTGTGACTCCTCCTGGTTGTGTACATGCACATTCTCTCTCTCTGACATAATAAATTAATTAAATAAATAAAAAAACAAATAAAGCTGGCACTGTTAACCATGAGGCTATGACACACTGCCTCCCTGATGTCCCTGTTCTTTAAAGCTAACCTACAGTATACACCCATCATTCTAAGAGCTGCTCCCTGTCTTATGATTCCATGTGACTTCCCAGGATATCAGGCTGGAGACTCAAGGGCACCTCCCGAGTCCTCCGGTACCCGTACTTCCACCTACCGCTTCTTGGCAATTTCATTCTGCCGCTTCACCTTCTCTTCCTCGAACTCCCGGATGTTGCGCACACCAATCTCCCGACAAAACTCTTCAAACACCTCATCCTCTACCTGAGGGGACAAGCGAGGGAGGGCAAAGGTCCTTTGGGTCAGAATGCTGCTGCCAGCCCCGTCCTACCCCACTGCATATGCTGGCATGGTTCAGCCCCTACGAACCTGGTTCATCTTCTCCTTCAAGTCTTTCATTTCCCTCTCACGACTCTGGATAATCCTCTTGATATCATTAATGCGAGGCCCAAAGTTGGCTAGCTCACTCTCCAGTTTGGACTTCTCCTGCAGGGAACAGGGTTGAGGGGAAAAAAAAGAGACCAGGCTCCTTGAAGGAAAGAGCCACACTGAGCACACTGGGCCCTGGAGAGGAAGAGCCAGCTCTCCACATGCTGAGAAAACTTGGCTGAGAATTGCCCAGTAAATGTTCCACTATCTCCCACGTGAACCTTCGCACAGCTTCCTCCCTGGCCTCCCAGGCAGCCAGCTTCAATTCACAGTGCTGGGCACACAGTAAACATCGTCAATTATAGGTCCACACTCCCTTATCTATAACCCTTGGAATTCAGACTGTTTGATTTTAGAAAAAGGTAAAAGGATATTTATACTACATTTTACATAATGCCTCCAGGTTGGTCTCGGAAAGCACCCCATGATCAAACACATTAATGCACCTAGAAGAACTCCCCCCCACAGAGACTGAAATGCCTGTACTTACTTTCAGTTCACTTTTCGAACGAGCTCAAATATCTGTTGAATGAATGATGCTAATAATAGCATCTAACATTTACTGAGCACTTACTGGGTTCAAGGAATTAGTCTAAGTACTTTACATGTATGAATTCCTTCAATCTTTGTAAGAATGGTATGAAGCAGGTGGTAATTCTAACTCCCATTTTGCAAACAGATGAAAACAGTATCAAATGACACATTAAGTAAGTTGCCTCCCATCATACAGAGTCAAGATCTGAATCCTTGGTTGGCTGACTACTATGCTTGGTTCCCTGAAGCAGGCTGGGAGGAGGGAAATGGGACAAGTTCCCACTCCCCAGAGAAACCTTGGCGAGGAATGTGAGGGTAGCCTTTGGAGGACAGGGATGAAGGCCAGACCCCACCTGTAGATTCAGGGCTAGATGTCGTGTCTTGGTTTGTTCCAGGTCACTCTGCGAGTACTTGAGTCGCATCTGCAGTCCGTGGGCCTGAGACTGCACCTGACGTAGCTCTGCCTCTTTCCGCTTTGCCTTCATCTGCTCCTGAAGTCGATGAGAGAAGGGGTAGGGGTAAGAAGGGGAATGGCTGGCCTGGCCTTAAGACTCCAACCCCTAGGGACAGTGAGCCTTTGACTTACTTTCAGCTCTTCTGTCAACCGCTCCTTCTTCTCTTTTAATTTATCCACTGCTTTCTCATCCCAGCGCCGAGCCTTGGCCTTCAAGTCACTGGCCCCACCAGAGATCACTCCTGACTTCTGGAACAGGGTCCCATCCAGTGCCACTGTCTACGCACAGTAGGGAAAAGAGAAAAGAAGAGGGGGAGAAGATGAATAGGAGAATCTTCAACACTAATGTGGAAAAAGACTCTCCAGCTCCATTGTGGACAAGGGAATCCATACCTTGTGACGCTGGTGGCCTCCAAAGGCAATGCGGCGAGCATCCTCCACATTGTCACAGACGAGGGCATTGCCACAAGCATACTGCAGGGCCTTTTTGATGTGGGGTGGCTCATAACGAATCACATCAATCACCAGCTTGGCTCCCTTCAGTTCCCGGAGCTTCTCATCTGTAGGTTTCACCTATGGGAAACAGCTCAGTAAGTGGCAGAACATGGACGGCTAGGAAGAGGGGCCCTCTCACACTGTCCTGACCCCATCCCCAACAGCCTCACCTCCAGGTAATCAAGAGGCAAGAAGGTCTCAGGCTCCCCACGTTGTTCCTTGATGTACTGAATACAGTCCCGGCCTGTCTTCTCAGAGTCCACGATAATGGCATCCATGTTCTTGCCCAAAACTTTGGTTACAGCAATCTGATATTTCTTTTGTGTGGGTTGACAGAGGTCAATGAGGCGGCCATACTGAGGAAAGTCAGAAGAGAAAACTGAAGCATGAGGCTTTTGGGAACTGGATCAAGAACCCTAATTCTCAGCTCAGAAAAGGGCAAACCAAAATCTGTGAGGAATACAGCTTCCAGGCTATGGAGAAAAAGCCTACTCCGGCCCCATAAGCAACAATCACTTTGGTCATGCCTGAACCCCAAAAGCATCTTTCTAAACCTTACTTTTACCATTACAAATTAAGTTGAATCCAGGGATGGAATTAAAGCAATAGAGAGATAATATCCAGGGAACCTAGAAACTCAGTATTTGGCTCAAGAGGCCAAGAGCTCTGATAAAGCCTAGGATGTCCCTATAAGCAAATAAATGGGTTGGTACATGCCAAGGAAGATTATATAGAAGCCTGCAGTTACTTCCTAGAAGACTAATCCCTAACCTGTAACCCCCCACCCCCTTTGAAAGGCCTGTCCAGTTTCCCCACCTTCCAGAGAGGAGTGGACACAGCAAGACAAAACTTTCAGGAAGATGCAAGTCATGTGATGAAAAGAACATGAGGTCAAGAGTTAGAACAAGCTGCGTTTGAACTGCAGTTCTTCCACTTATAAGCTGTGTTGTTTTGGGCAAGTCACTTAACCTCTCTGAGCCTGTTCCCCAAGCTATAAACAGGGGATTAGCAACCTTGTCCTCACAGGGCTGCTGTGAAAATTATCTGACAGTGAATGGGAGAGTAAGTGCTCAGGAAATGAGTTCCCTTTCCACTCTTACCACAGAGCCAGGGTACAGGCGCTTGATGCTTTCCATAATCTCTGCCTTTCGCTGTTGGCGGCTGCTCTCCTGTCGGTCAATACGAGCATCCCCCAGCTGTTCCATCACCTGGTTCAGCTCTTTATTGATCTCATCAATACGCCGCTTGGCCATCTCCACCTCCTCTGTCAGCTCCCCCTCTAACTTCTTCTGCTCCTCTAGGGACTGCCTATAAAGTGAGGGAACACAGGGGTCACCCTGGCTGATGAGAAAATACTTCTGGCTGAGAGGGACTCCAGAGATCCTGCTTGGGGAGAGGCAGGACATGATTCATAAGAACAGGCCTGGAAGTAAGAAGAAAGGCTGCAGAGCCACATACTTGCTAGTGGTGATGTATTCCTCTAGTTTCTCAATCCGTTTCTGATTCTCTTCAATCTCCCTGAGCTTTTGCTTAATCTTTGCCTGGAAGAAAGACAAATATTCACCATGACCAGGGGCTGAGCAAGTTAACTCCAAGACCAAGGGGCCCAGGCTTATACCAGCTATGTGCCCACTTATCCAAGAGCCCAACGGTTCAGGACAATCTATTACTAATGCGGGAAACCTACTAAAAAGCAGACACACAACAGTGTTCAGTGTGGCTCTGCTAATTGATGGGCCTCCAAGAGCCCTGAGACTCTGATGTTCTGCCTAGTACAGGCTATCTTCCTCACCAATCAGGGAGGCTCAAATCAAGGCAAAGTAAAGCTTTCCAGGCCTTTCTGCACCTGTTTTCTCCTCTGTAAAATGTAGGCGACCTCCACTTCAGAGAGCACACGTTAGATGCTTAACACAGTATAGCTATTAGTATTAATGCCTATCACTTTCTTTCAGATCTTCTAAGAAAGTGCTTAGCAGAATGCCTGAAACATTGTAGGCTCTTCTTACAGTACTATGACAACTATTAATTGTTATTATTTCACTACTATTGTTATTAGGAAGGCCGTGAGCAAAGTATACTTGGTTAAGAGTGTGAGTTTTAGAGCTAGACTACCCAGGTTCATATCCTGGTTCTGCCACTTCATAATGATATGACCTTAGGCAAATTACTTCAGGCCTGCACTATTGTTTCCTCATTTGGGAAATGAGGAATTAAATGAGTGGATACACGGAAAATATAGTGCCTATCACACAGTAAGTGCTCACTAGTCGTTAGCTATTGTCGTTACTGTTAAGACTACCATCACTTCTTTTTCTCTGGCCCATTATCCCTCATCTTATAACCCATGCCCACCTCTGTCTCTACTTTCTTCCGCTCTTCCAGATCCAGCCGGTCCTGGTCAGCCTTCTGATCTCTATTGAACTTCTCCAGCTCCTGGGCCAAGGTAGCAGCTCTCTTGCTGGCTTCTTCTTTTAATCGGTGGTATTTCTTCACCTTTGTTAGGAACAACCAACCGAATCAGTCTCTGTCAACAGAGCAATCCCCCATCCCAGCCCCAACCCTCCCAGAGCTTACCTGATTCTCCTCCAAGGTCAAGTCTCTGCCCTGACTCTGACTCTCCTCTTCCATCCGTTCCTCAAACTCCTGCCGGGCTTTCTCTACTGACAGCATCTCCTTTTCCAGCTCATCCATGTCACCTTTACGCTTCTTATAATGCTTCTGAGCATTCTGCAGGGACTTCTTGGCTGCTTCCAGCTTCTTGATTTTGTGGGAGGTATTCTCCTTAGCTTTGATGTACTGAGGCCGCTTCTGGTTCAGCTCTGAGTCCTTCTCCCTTTTGCCAGAGGGGAGAGGAATAAATCAGTTAGCAGTGCGGGAAGGGATGATTCCCAGGCTTTTTACTCAAAGAGGGGCCTGAGGCCTCTAGCCAGCCTCGGGGAATTGCCTAAAGAACAAGGGCCTGATGCTGCCCAGATCCTCAGAAAAGGGGCACTCTGACTACTCCCTGCAACTGATGGCTTCAGCCTGACATTCCAGCCACTCTATAAGGTAAAGCTACCACTCCTGCCTCAACTCTAGTCAGGCCATGCCCTTCAGGAACAACTACCAAGAATGACCTGTGTCCATTTAGTTGCCCCCATCTGATCTAACCTTTTCAAATTCCTGACCTTTAAACTTCTAGCTCCAGATTTCCTCTTCCAGGAAGGCATTCCCAACCACTTTAGTAGCTGGGCTTCCCATCACTTCCTCTCACTTGCCAAGGTCACCACCCCTTTTAAGTCCTCTCTTTTAGGAGTACTCATCTACCCAGAGTCTGAGTACTTAAATGCTCTATTTGTCTAAAATGCAAGTTAAGAAATGTGCTTGGTTCTGGCCAAAGCAAGTCAAGAGGAAGAAAAACTACTGCGAGCACTGGACTCTAGGCTCAGAGGAGCCCTAAGAAACAGCACAGCCTCTTGGTTTCCCACAAGTTGCAGGCCCAGGCCTGCCTCTTACTTGATCTCCTTCTCAATCTGTTGCTGCTCCCGCATCATTTTGCCCAGCTCCTTCTTCTTCTCCTTCAGCTCATCCTCTACCTTGTCCATTCGCTTCTTGTCCTTCTCGATCTCCTTGTTCTTAGAGGCCAGTTCCTTATTAAGCTTCTCAATTTCCACTTCGTTGTGATAGAGCTTAAAGAGCTGCAGCTGCACCTGAGCTCGCACCACCTCATCCTTCAGGCGCTGGTAGCGGTCAGCCTGTGTGAACAAGGGCATAGAAGCAAGGGTGAGCAGTGAGGTACTGGCACCACCCTGGCCCCTCAGAGACCACAGGCAGCTTGGCCACCTACCTCTTCTTTCTCCTGTTTGGCCTCCTTGCGTTCAGCCGCAATGTTTTTTTTGCGATGGTAATTAAACTGTGTGTCCTCTTCGGCCTTCACCATTTCCTTCTTCGCTTTATCATATTCCTGAGCCAGCTCCCCAGAGCGACTGATCTCTTCAAATAGAGCTGTCCTCTCTTTGGGGTTCTTCATGGCAATAGATTCCACAGCACCCTAGTAAAGGTTAAAACACTCTTCCCACTTAGCGCCTACTCAGCCCAGTTCCCTCCGCCCATTTCCACTCAATCATTCAGAAAAAGGTCACTGACCCCCTCCCTGCACTAGGTGCCGTATTTCACACTGGGCTTTAAGGACATATTCCCTGCCTCTAGAGGTGCACAGGAAGCAAAACGGACAAAAGCAAAGACAACACCGTGTGTTACATGCAGCGACAGAAGTAGCACAGAAAAAGGACTAAAAGAAGCTCATGGGTGGGAGACTGGTAGGGGTGTCTATCCAGAAAAGCTTCTCAAAGATGACATCTAAGCTGAGTTTGAAAGACGGAGAAGAACTAACCAAAAAAGTTAAGAGAGAAGGTTATTTCATGTAAAGGACAATTAATATGCAAAGCCCTGCTGGCCAAAGAAAGCAGGTGAATTGTGGGAACTATAATGGTTTAACTGGGCTGGAATACAGGGTTGGAAGGGTAAAGTACTGGCAGATGAGGGGCTAGTGAGGTGGGCAAGAACCAAAAAATGTGTCCTGAAATGACAGGACTTTGGAGTTTATGCTAAAGAAATGGTTCTCCAACTTCAGCATGCCTAATAACCTGCAAAGCTTGGCAAAACACCCACTGCTGGGCCCCACCCTATAGCATCTACGTCATAGGTCTGGGATGGAACCAGAAAATGTGCATTTCTAACATGTCCCCAGTTGATGCTGATCCAGAGACTACAGTTTGACAACCACCTCATAAGGCAATGAGAAATCACTGAAATGCTTTAATGAGAAAAAGGAAAGAAACAGATCTGCCTTCATAAGATAGAGCCTAAGAGATGAACTGGAAGGGGCCAGACTGGAGTCAGTAAGCCCAGTGAGGAAGCTGCTACATTAGTTCAGGGAAGAGATGAAGCTCAAGATGGAGCAAGCCCGCTGAGAGTGGGACAAGGCTCAGCAAACATTAGATAGCCAATAACCACTATAAATGCTCACCTGGAAGACAAGGAAGTTACGAGCTTTGATGAGAATGCCCAACTTCTCTAATTCCTCACTGTATTCGTGTAGCTGGACCACTTTGTTGTTGATCTTGTACTCAGAGGAACCCCCTACAAGACAGTGCATGAGTTGGCTGAAAGTCAGACCTCCCTCCTGTCCCAGCCAACTAGTCACCTCCCAGCGCCCAAGGGGAGCCTTCTGGCCAGCCTCACCCACCAACAATGACACGGGCAAAGGTGCGATCCTCAGCACCCTCCTCAGAGTAGACCATGCTGACAAAGGCCCGGTTGGCAGCTGGCTTGCCCACAGGAGCTCCGTGGATCAGGTCCCTCAGCGTCTTTACTCGCAGGTTGCTGGTTTTCTCACCCAACACAAAGCTGATCGCATCCATGAGATTTGACTTACCTAAGGGAGTAGGGGGTAAAGCAAAGGAGGGGAAGTCAGGAAACACTGCTCTGCCCCACCAAAGCCTTGGTTCAACAGCTTAGAAAAACAGTCCCTATGCAGTTATTACCTAGAACAGTTAAAAACCAGAACCCCAACTAAGGAAACAGCATATTCACACAATGGATTGTTCTACAACTTTTAATGACATGGGGAAACGCCCACAATAGAAGAAATAAGCAGATATAAAAGTCAATATAGTCAATCTCAACCAAGTTTAAAAGTAAAAAACAACAAAACAAAACCAACCAAGAGCTGAGGGAAGGTAATAATGGGAAGTTGCTGTTTATTGAATACAGTTTCAATTTTGCAAGATGAAAACCTTAGGATCAGTTGAACAATGTGAAGATACTTAACACGACATCTACCTTCTGGTTTATGGGAAATATAGCAGGTAGAGGAACACAGTAAAGGACACCATAAGGAAATCCTAAGACAGAGAATCTGGAATGCTCTCCAAGACAACTAGCCTGACCCTTTCAAAAAGCCAATGTTTAGGGGCACCTGGGTGGCTCAGTCAGTTAAGCATCCAACTCTTGATTTCAGCTCAGGTCATGAACTTAGGGTTGTGAGATCAAGCCCCATGTCCCAGCCTGGCTTCCCACTTAGCGGGGAATCCACTTCTCTCCCTCTGCCCTGGCTCCCCTACACTCCCCCATGCACACATGCTCTTTCTCTCTCTCTCAAATAAATAAATAAATCTTAAAAAAAAAAAAAGTCAATGTCTAAAAAGAAAGGTTTGGAGAACCACTCCAGAAAGCAATTACTGAGAAACAAGCAAAGGCGGTGCACAAACTTTGACTAGATTCTGGTTTCCCTTCAACAACAACAGCAACAGCAATAAAAGACATTTTGGGGAGCAATTAGGGAAGCTTGAAAATGAACTAGATAATTAGATAACAAGGAAATTAGTTTTCCCAGTTGTGATCATGGTCTAGTGGGGACACAGGAAAACAATGATTTTAGGAGTCAAATGCTGAGTCCCTAGAAGTGAAATGTCATTAAGTCTGCAACTTACTTTCAAATGATTAAACAAAAACACACATGTAGGTTTGAATATTTTCATAATAAAAACTTGGGGAAAGGCAAAGACATAGGAAAAAAATACATGAAAATGTAAACAGTGTTACCAGGGGTTGCTTCCCAAATGGAAAATTTGGGGATTTTTTGGTAAAAGTCAGGGAAGGGAGTCTTTTTACTGTCTATCTTTTGGGATTCTTTTTAATTCTATATTGTGTGCATGTGTCAGCTATTCAAATAAATAGGATTTTTAACATTAAGAGAGGCTATCTTTGGGACACCTGGGTGGCTCAGTTGCTTAAGGGTCTGCCTTCAGCGCAGGTCATGATCCTGGGATCCCAGTAAGGGTCCTGGGATGGAGTACCGCATTGGGCTCCTTACTCAGTGGGAAACCTACTTCTCTCTCTGCCTGTTTCCGCTGCTTGTGCTGTCTCTCTCTCTGACAAATAAAATCTTAAAAAAAAAAAAAAAAAAAGAGCAGTTATCTTCTCAATAGTGGAGTCACAATTGTTACTGTCTTCATTTTAGGCTCAGGTAAAAATTTTTTAAATTCAGACTGGGGCTGGGGGGTGGGGAAAAAGCTAATCTCTATAAATTCTATCTCAAGATTCTCCCTTAACATGTTATATGACCTTGAACTGAGGACCTAATTTCCCACACCTTTCTACCCAGCTATACAAATGGCAGCCTGGCTCCTTCCACAGAGGCAGTACAAGACAGTGATTAAGAGTTCGGGTTCTGGGGCGCCTGGGTGGCTCAGTGGGTTAAGCCGCTGCCTTCGGCTCAGGTCATGATCTCAGGGTCCTGGGATCGAGTCCCGCATCGGGCTCTCTGCTCAGCAGGGAGCCTGCTTCCCTCTCTCTCTCTCTGCCTGCCTCTCTGTCTACTTGTGATCTCTGTCTGTCAAATAAATAAATTAAAAATCTTTAAAAAAAAAAAAAAAAGAGTTCGGGTTCTGGGGCACCTGGGTGGCTCAGTGGGTTAAAGCCTCTGCCTTCGGCTCAGATCATGATCTCAGGGGCCTGCAATAGAGCCCCGCATGGGGTTCTCTGCTCAGCAGAGAGCCTGCTTCCTCCTTTCTCTCTGCTTGCCTCTCTGCCTACTTGTGATCTCTGTCAAATAAATAAATAAAATCTTGAAAAAAAAAAAATAGAGAGAGAGCGCTCCGGTTCTGGGGCACCTGGGTGGCTCAGTGGGTTACACATCTGCCTTCAGCTCAGGTCATGATCCCAAGGTCCTGGGACTGAGACCCACATGGGGCTTCCCACTTGGCAGGGAGTCTGCTTCTCCTTCTCCCTCTGCCCCACCTCCAGCCCCTCCCTGCTTGTGCCCGCCCTCTCTCCCTCTCAAATAAATAAATAAAATCTTAAAAAAAAAAAAAAAAGAGCGCCTGGGCTCATTTGGTTGAGTGTCCCACTTTTGATTTAGGCTTAAGTTGTGATCTTGGAGTGGTGAGATCAAATCCCATGTCAGGGTCTGTGCTCAGTGGGGAATTGGCTTGTCCCTCTCCCTCTGCTTCCCCACTCCCCCGCCCCCACTCTCTCTCTCTCTCAAATAAGCAAATAAAATCTTAAAAAAAAAAAAAAAAGCTCGGATTCTAGTCTAATAGATCAGGTTTTTAGTTTCACTAATTCTTAGCTACCTTCCATTCCCTCAATTGGAAAATCTAAAAAAACGACTGATAGAGCCTTTAAAAAAAAAAAAAAATGCTTGGCACACAGTTCTCCACTGAAGTGGCAGAAGCACATGCTTTGAAGTATGACAGGCAGTTTCTGACCCTGGCTCTGAGAATCAGTGTGCAAGTGATCGTACTGTTTGTGCCTCAGTCTTCCCACCTATAAAGCCAAGATAATTAAATTCTCATTTCAAGAATTTAAATGTAAAAGGTTCCAGTAAATAAAGTACCTGACACAGAGTGGTGCTCAATAAATGGCAGTCCTATCCTAACACAGGTCTGGACTCTTAGCTTCGCCTCCCTTATCAGAACAGTACTAACACAACAAGCAGACCAGGAGTCAGACTTTGAAGCATCCACTCCCAACCTCTGGGCTTTTCCCATGCTCTCCAGGATAGTAAGAACATCTCACAACCAAAGCCCTCCCTACTAGCAATCATTCAATACTGTAAACATTTTTTAATGTGCCTTATGAGCTGAACACTGATAAAATGTTTTAAGGAAAGTCTTCTTTGGGGGGCACTCATAAAACAGTGATGAAAATACAAAAACATATCCCATAAATACAGGGCAGAGAAAAAATAAACTTTAACATGTACCAAGTGTCTACTGTGAGCCAGAGAAAAGTAATTCACTGAGGGTACCCAAGAAATGGCCTGTGGAGGTGGGCATTGAAGCTGGCGCGGGGCGGGGGGGGGTGTCCAGACTAAGGGTCTTTTTGGAACAGCTGGGTATATAAATTTACCCATGCTGAGAGGAGTGGATGCCAAGAGATGTATTCTGGCTCTTTCCACAGAGGCCACCACAACAAAATCCTAAACTGGAGTAGAACCCCAAGCATTAGCCCTCGAGGTCAATGGTTCTCAAGCGTCTCAAGCGAGGTTGGGGGAAGCAGGGGTGATTTGCCCCACCTCCCAGGAAACACTGGCAATGTCTGGAGACAATTCTGGTTGTCACCTGAGGGACGAGGGTGCTACCAAAGGCAAGGATACTGCTAAACATCCTACAACACACAGGACCAACCCCACAGCAAAGAATTATCTTTCTAGAAATATCAACAGTGCTGCTATTGAGAAACCTAACTCTACAAAGAGCACCAAATTCTGGAGAAGGTTCATGAGTTGGAAATATGTTAGCAAGGGCAGTCCCTCCTCTCATGCTAGGAAATGATTTAGCTAGAACATCTCTGGGGTAAGGGAACACAGCAGGATTCCAAACAGACTGCTTGTGGGGGTAGATGGGAAGAATACATAGTGTATTATTTACTTTAAAAAAACAAAACAAAACAAAACAGGGGGCTTGAACTGACCACGCTGACATAAAGACCAGAGCTGACATCAAGAGTTTAACCGCTGCTTAACCGACTGAGTCATCCAGGCGCTCCAACAGCATATCATTTAGGAGAGTTAAGACAGGAAATAGGTTATTTGACCTATCCTGACCACCCTTCCCCCACCCCCCAGTTTTGCTGAGATAAAACTGACATACAACATTGTATTAGTTTCAAGTATACAACATAATGATTCCATATTTGCATATACCAAGAAATGTTTACCACAGTAAGTTAACATCCATCACCTCACATAAACAATTTTGTCCTTGTGATGAGAACTTTTAAGATCTATTCTCTCAACAACTTTCAAATATACAATACAGTATCTACTGACCGCTCTTTCTAAAGACCTTACCCAAGTCACTGCATCCCATCAACCTAATTCCCTGTATAGCATTTATCACAGCCAAAAACCGTATTATTTTCTCCTTATTACTGTCTTTTCCCTCTGGAATGCAAGTCCGCTGAGAGTAAGGCTTACTCTACTCTCCGCTGTTTCCACAGCACTTTGAACAACTCCTTATAAAACGGTAAGCATTCAATATATTTAGCGAGCGAATGAGGTCTTTAAATGGTTTCAGTGGTAACAAAGGTGTTATTTCGAACCACCCCCACCTCTAAGATGGAGGTGGAGGGTGGATACCCCAAGCACTACCACTGGAGACGGGAGCTCTGGGTCAGAAATTCAAAAGTGCCGCCTCCGGAGAAAAGTTAAAAAAGGAGGAATTGGAGCATACCAATGCGAGGCGGGCGGGGGCGCTTAGCTGAGGGAAAAGTATACCGCTGGGGACCGGAGGCCTTGGGAGGGCTACCAGCAGTCCCACACTTTCCGGGGAGTTCAAACAAGGCAGGGGAAGTTGCCAGACCCAGTTGGTCCGGCTGGGAACTCCCCGGCCCGCGGCCGGCGGACAAACTCCGGACGCGCCACTTTTGGCGGGAGGGGGCAGTGGGCGGGGTAACGTACAGTTCGGCCCGTACCACTCGCTCAGGGGCGGGGGCCGCGCAAAGAGCACACAAGTGACACTTGGGAAAGAGGTTCGAGTCAGAGCACCCGAGCGGGAAAAGCGGGGTCGTCCTGAACCCTCTCCGGAGGGAAAGGAACCTGTGAGGGTTCGCGACATTTCAGGTCGCACGGGCTGGGCCGTACTACTCTGCTACCGGATTAGGGGGTCCAGGCCAGGACGCGCGCAGGGCCGCAGCCTGGTTTATCTTACCAGAGCCATTGGGTCCAATGATGGCGGTGAACCTCTGAAACGGTCCGATAATCTGCCGACCCTTGTACGACTTAAAGTTCTCGATCTCAATCAGTTTCAGGAAACCCATGACGGCGACGGCGCCGGCGGCGGTACAAAAGGCCGCGCCGTACGCCCGGGAACTGGGGTAGCCCGCGCGGGAAACGCCGCAGTGCAGGCCGGGCTTACGACAAAGCTCGCGAGAATAAGTCCAGGCCAAACGGGATTTCCGGCTTCCGGCGAGAGCGGAACCAGGGGCGTGTCGTGGAAGTTTTGTTGATCCGTTGCCCAGGCACGAGCTTAAAGGAGGAGTTTGGGTCCCGCCCCCCTTTCTTGTTGCGTAGCAACGCAAACCTCTGACCCTGCCTACCAACCCTTAGGGGAGGTAGCGACGGAGGATGCTGCCCCTTTTGGGATCGGATGAAGCAGGCGGGACTGGAGGCCACGCTTGCTGAGACAAGTCACAGCAGGGTTATGCCCTCCAGGGCAAGAGGAAGGTGGGAGCTTGGCTGTGGCTTTAGCCTGGCCGGCTGCAAGGTTCAAACAAGAACAGGGTCGGGGATTGGAAAGACCCCCGGGAGCGAGGGCTGTAAGGGAAGGAGGGGCCGGCGGGAGGATTTGGTGTTAGGGGAGCTAACACCAAGTTGAGGGTAAAATAGGGTTGGAAGTGCAGTGGAATGGGCGTAGGGATGGGGTGCGGTGGGAAAGGGGCTGGGGTGAAAAGGGGGATGGAGTGTGAAGGGAGTTGAGGGTACTCTGGAGCGGCAGGGTCACGGGCTGGGGAAAGCTATGGCCATAGGTACAGCCTCTATCCCCTGCCTCCCTCCTTTTTCTCCAAGCAGAGTTCAGACACTGTTGCTGTAGCCTAACTATAGCCTTGGACCTGAGCCACCCAACCCAGGAGCTTCAAAATTGACAATCGTTGCTAAGCAAGGTATTTTGTGTCCCTAAGCCACTGCTCTCCACCTCCATTCTCCTTCCTTTCTCACCATTTTATTTCTCTTTCCTCACGCTTCATCCCACTCTGGCCCCCTCCCTTGCTTTCCTCCTTCCCCTTTCCTTCCCTGCCTCTCTCCTGCCCACCCCCTCTCTGCCCCAGCAGTCCCTTTCCCCTCTCTGTTCTCTGTATTTTCTATCCTTCTCCTTCATACTTTTATCCCCCTATTTCCTTATACCACCTGCTCATTACAAGGTCATGGCCTTAGCAATCCAAGAAGCTTAAAATATCTGCCACATCTTTCCCATCATTGACCTTATATTGTGGTGACAAATAGAATGAATTGGCTGGAGTTGGTGCTTAGACTTAGATGTGGAAAGGATCTGGTGGTTGCCACAGCCATTCCTGAAACCAGGTTTAAAACGGTTTAAAATGGTTTAAAATGACATTTGGAGACTGGGGAGAGTTTAAAAGTCTAATGAGAAGTCCAGGAATGTAAGAAAGCTTGGTTGATGGTATCTAGTAGAGGAACCATAAATGAATTCAACTGGGAAAAAGTCACAATCAGGCTAGGGGGACAAAATGACCAAGGGACAGCAATCTCATATAATTGACAGGAACTAGTGTTCCATTTAAAAAGATGAGATGGAACTTGGAAAAAAATCAAATTGGATCCCTTCCTCTCACACTGTATATAAAGTGCAATTCTAGATGGATTAAAAACTTAAATGAGAAAGGCCAAATTCTAGACATTTTCCAACATATAGTGGAATATGACCTCAGGGGATTTCTTAAATAATGAAAACTCCTAAGCTTAAAGGAAAGGATCACTGAATTTGACTACATTTAAATTCATCCAAATTACAGCATGAAGAAAGTGAAAAAATGGGTAGGTGCACACAGAAAACTTCTGGAGTATTGATAATGTTTTATTTTCTGGCTTCTGCAGAGGGTTCACAGGTGTTCATTTTGTTGTGCTTCATAACTTATGAGTAAGTTATGTCATGTAAGTTACTTCATAACTTACATGAGTATTAACCATACTTTTTCTGTATCGACTGTTACCATAAAATAATAATAAAGTGAGGGGGCATCTGGCTGGCTCAGTCAGTAGAGCATGTGACTCTTGATCTCAAAGTCATGAGTTCAGGCCCCGCACTGGGCATAAAGCTTACTTTAAAATTAAATAAATAGGGGCACTTGGGCGGCTCACTTGGTTAAGGGGCTGCCTTCAGCCCAGGTTATGTTCCCAGGGTCCTGGGACAGAGCCCTGATTTAGGCTCCTTGCTCAGTAGAAGTATGCTTCTCCCTCTCCCTCTGCTTTCCACTCCCCCTGCTTGTTCTGTCTCTCTCCCTGTCAAATAAAAAAGTAAAATATTTAAAAATAAATAAATATTATTTTAAAGGCAATGAAATGAAAAGACAAGTCACAAATTGGAGGTGTTTACCACATTTATTTTTTTGAGATTTTATTTATTTATTTATTTATTTGCCAGAGAGAGAGAGAGCATGTGCCCAAGAGCACAGGCATGGGGAGGGGCAGAGGGAGAGGAAAAGGGAGAAGCAGTGCTGAGCAGAGAGCCCGTCTTGGAGCTCAATCCCAGGCCCCTAGGATCACAACCTGAGTTGAAGGCAGGGACTTAACTGACTGAGCCACCAAGGTACCCCTGTTTGCCACATTTAAACTAAGAAATGATTAGTATATAAAATATATAACTCCTAAAATTAATAAGAAAAGGACAAGCAACTTGATTTTAAAATAAACAAAAGGTATCAATGAGCACTTCACAGAAGAGTAATAAAAAATGGTCAAAACACACATGTGCAATCTCACTAGCAATAATGATAATTCCAATAAAAATTGGTAATTATAATGTTAAACTCACCAATTGGCAAAAATTAAAATCTGCCATACCAAGTATTGCCGAGGATGTGGAGCTACTGGAGTTTTTATACACTATGGTGAAAGTGTAAATTGGTAAAATCTCCTTGGAAAACAACATTATCTTGTAAAGTCAAGTACGCTTATGCCCTGTGATTAGCACTTGCACTCCTAGGTTATCTGCTAGAGAAACTTTCCCACCTGTATATATATTTCTTTAAATCTACAGGTTCTTTCTCCCTCTTTTGCGGTTAAAAAATAATAAACTGGGTTGTTTGTGCGGAGTCCTTGTCTCTCTTGAGCTTACTTCGGTCAGCTTTTCATCCCCACAACCCCACCAGAAATGTTTCTGTTAAGGTCATCAGCATCCCTCCCATTACTAAACCTGTCAGTTCTCAATCCTCATTTTAACATATCATCAGTTGCTCGCTCTCTCCCAAAAGCTTCTCAGACACCACACTCCTGGGTTTCCTCCCACCTCACCGACACTCCACCTGTGTCTCCAGTGCTGACTCCTCCTCCTCTCCCCATCTTCCCTGAGGCATTTTTATCCACCATCTATGCTTACTCCCTTACAGATCTCTTACAGCTTTATAGCTTTAAATTCCTTTGTATCAGTCAAAATAAGCTAAATTATGCTCAGGTTACAGACAACCCCCAAATCTCAGCAGCTTAGAAAAACAAGGATTCTCACTCATGCTTCTTGTCTGATGTGGGTTGGCTACATCTCTGCTCTATGTCATCATCCCAGAACCAAGACTGAAGGAGCAGCCCTTAGCTGGGCACTGCCACTCTCATAGCAGAGAGTGAAGAGGAAAAAGGGGGTGAGGGACAGTTACATCATGGCTCTTAGTTCTGTTTGGGAATGGCACATGTCAATTCTCCCACAGCAGAGGGCAAAACCAACCACGTGGCTAAGATTGAGGGCAATGAGATACGGATGTATAGCCTTCTGGTGGGAGAAGCAGCAGATCTTTTGGACTAGCAATAAAATTCACTGTACCATATGTCTGTTATCAGTGGCTATGTAATAGACCTCTCCAACTCAACACTTCCCAAACTGACCTCTTGATCCTACCCTCCCCCCCATCCCATACTGTTGTCCCTACACAGACTATTCAGTTGATAGCAACTCCATCCCTCTGATTGCCCCAGCTCAAATCTTTGAAATCATTCTTAATACTGTTTTCATACTGCACATGTGATCCTCAGGAAGTCCTATTGGCTCTATCTTCAAAAATATCCAGAATCTGATCACTTCTCATGATCTCTGCTTCTACTAACCTGGTATGATTCACCATCATCTCTTGCCTGGACAGCTGCAATAGCCTCCTGTCTGGTCTCCCTGCTTCTAGCCTTGCCTCTGGTCCCCTCAGTCTATTCACATGGTAGCCAGTCTATTAGACACCAGTCTATTCACATAGCAGCCATCATTCCCATGCTCAAAACCCTCCAGTGGCTGCCATTACTCTCATAGTAAAAGCCACAGCCTTTAAAGTCCTACATGCTCTGTCCCCCCATTATCTCTTTAATACCATTTCCTACCTACCTCTCCTCCACTCACTTGCCTCCCTGTTGTTCCTCTGAGTGTGTGCTTTTTGTGTCCACCTTAAGGCCTTTGTACTTGTTCCTCTGCCTGGAGTGTTCTCTTCCTGTATATTTGCCTGGGTGACTCCTTCACCTTCAAGTATTTGCTCCAATATTACCTTTTCAATTATGCCTTCCCTGGTTTCCACATTGAAAATTTCAACCTTCCCCATTTCCTTGGTGCTTCCAAGTCCCTTTATTCTGCTCTATATTTTTCCCCATAGCACTTACCATCTTCTTACAAACTCTTTAATGTACTGTTTATTGTCTCTCTGACCCAGCTAAAAAGTAATCTCCACAAAGACTCAGATTCTCTTCAGTTTCATTCTTTGATGTCTCCCAGCTGCTTAAAGGAGTGTCTGACAGTAGGCACTCCATAAATATTTCCTAAATGATAGAATGAACATATGTGAAAAAAAGTAAGATGAAGAAAAATGCATACTACATAATACATTATAAAGTTCCAAAACAAGAAAATGTTTCAAAATATTGTCCAGGGAGTCCTATACATACACAGTATATTTTCTTTGTTTTTTTTACATTTATTTATTTTTTTAATTTAAATTCAATTAACATATAATATATTATTGGTTTCAGAGGTAGACGTCAGTTATTCATCAGTCTTACATAATACCCAGTGCCCATTACATCATCCAGTTACCCCATCCCCCTACCTCCCTCCCTCCCAGTAAACCCTCAGTTCATAAATAGTATATTAATGCCTATGAGTAAGCAAATGTGAACATTCACACAGTGGTTATCTCTTAGGGTAAGGATGAGGGAGAAAAGACATAAGACACTTGATAATATTGATCAAGTTCTATTTCTTTTTTAAGATTTTATTTATTTATTTGACAGAGATCACAAGTAGGCAGAGAGGCAGGCAGAGAGAGGAAGGGAAGCAGGCTCCCTGCTGAGCAGAGAGTCCGATGCGGGGGCTGGATCCCAGGACCTTGGGATCATGATCTGAGCCGAAGGCAAAGGCTGTAACCCACTGAGCCACCCAGGCGCCCTGATCAAGTTCTATTTCTTAAGTTGGGGAGTTGGTTCATGGGTGTCCTATCATGCTTCTTAACTTGCATATGGGTTATATATATGTTTTGCTCTATACGTCAAATATTTCAGTCACAAAATTTTTTTTTAAAGGATCAGGGGGTTGGGGGTACGGTAACTGGATGATGGACATTAAAGAGGGCACCTGATGTAATGAGCACTGAGTGTTATATATGACTGACGAATCACTGACCTTTACCTCTGAAACCAATAATACATTATATGTTCATTGAATTTAAATTTTAAAAAACAATAAATAGTGGGCGCCTGGGTGGCTCAGTTGGTTGAGCGACTGCCTTCAGCTAGGGTCATGGTCCTGGAGTCCCGGGATCAGGTCCGCATCGGGCTCCCTACTTGGTGGGAAGTCTGCTTTGCCCTCTGACCCTCCCCTTCTCATGCTCTCTCTCTCTCTCTGAAATAAATAAATAAATAATCTTTTTAAAAAAATATAAAGGACTGAAACTAGCTATAGGAGGAGTTGAGGAATGGTATTCCGAACAAAGAAACACCATGTACAAAGGCCCTGAGATGGGAACAGTTGTTGTGTTGGAGGACTTGATAGGAGGCCAGTGTGCCTGGAGGACTGTAAGTGAGGGAGACTGTGATGTAGGATGAATTGGAAAGGTGTGCAAGAGCCGGATCTCGAAACCCATGGTAAGGAGTTTGGATTGGATTCTAAGTGCAGTGGGAAGCCAGTGGAGGATTTTAAGCAGGTGAGAGACATGATCAGATTTATGTTTGCAAAAGTGTTTTTGGCTGTGGTTTTGGCTGGCTCACATTGCCAAAAGTGGGCTTTTCCCAAAATGTGAAAGAACGCAGGCAAATGTAAGCCCTCTAGCCTTTCACGTGATTAGAGAATAAGACAAATAAAGGGGAAGAAGTGGTGCCATCTACTGGAATGGGGAAAACCGAACAGAGCATTACATGAATAGCGGGGAATTGTAAATGAGCTTGAGACTTGGAAAGATGAGCAAGGGGTAGATCATAAATCTGCCAAAGGGGTTAGACTTTATCTTATAAACACTGGGGAGCCATTTGCTTTAAACCTTTTATTTACTTTTTAAAGATTTTATGTATTTATTAGAGAAAGCATGACCGGGGCTGGGAGGGCAGAGGAAGAGGGAGAAGCAGACTCCCTGCTGAGCAGGGAGCAGACACTGGCAGGATCCCAGGACCCTAAGATCATGACCTTAGTTGAAGGCAGACACTTAACCAACTGAGCCACCCAGACACCCCTAATGCTGCTTTTAAATGTTTTTGGTTTTGTTTTTAAGATTTTTTATTTTTGAGTGATCTCTATACCCAACATGGAGCTTGAACTTAAAACTGTGAGATCGAGAGTCGCAGGCTCCACTGACTGAGCCAGCCAGGTGCCCTGTTACTTTTAAAGTTTTTAAGTTGTGGTGTGCCATGGCCAAATGGGCTTTCAGAAAGAGCACTGTCGTTGCTAGTGCAGATAAAAGAGTAGAGAGGGTAAAACTGGAGCAAGGGAAGCCACTGAGGCTCCTGAAAATACTGTCTGGCACCTGATTGTGAGGCCTGAATTAGGGTGGTGACAGCAAACATGTAGGACAGAGATAGATCAGGAAGTAAAATCAGGAATCAATAACTGGTGTTACTGGTGCCGTAGGAAGAAAGGAATAGGAGTGGGAGTGTAGTCAAGTATGGTGATCAGCACTGATTGGCTATTCCACCCCACCCTTGCTCCAGATGTACAAGGTAGACCTGTCCCCAGATCCCAAGGAGGTGGCAGCCATTGAGGCTAGAAGAAATCGAGAAAAAGAGCGACAGAGCCGATTCTTCAATGTACGGACCCGAGTCATGGGGGTGAGTAGGCAATGGGGGCTTTCTTAGGACCAGCGGTCATCTCACTCCTGCACCCAGAGAGGAATGTAGCAGTGTCTGTTATAGCCTCATTGATTTAAGCAGGCCCTCCAGCTGGAAAGGAAGGAGACAGAGAGAAGGCGTCCACTCCCAGGTGAGGGAAGGAAGGGGCCTGGGGATGCAGGCGAAGAGAGTGGGGAAGAGCAGCCAGTGACAGCTGACTCTCTGCCAGTCAGCTCTGGGCTGAGTGGCCTGGTTCACGAGAGACAGGTAACCTGAAGCCAAAAGAAGTCTAAAGAATATTTGGTATTGTGTATGCCTACATGCTGTCTGGAAGGCCACATAAGAAACTCTTAACTAGGCTGAGCATCTGAGATGGGAGGGACTTACTCTTCACTAAACTGCATTCCCTATTACACTATCTTGAAATGTTTTAAAGGAATTACAATCAAAATAAAAGAAAATATTGATAGTTTAAGAAAAAAATAGATTGCCGGGTAGGTGGATGGTGGAGGGGGGAGATGTAGCTCAGTATTCTGGAAAAGACCTCATACCTATGTTCAAGGGCCAGGTCTGCTGTTTACTAGATTTGTGGCCTTTGAATGAGTCACCTATCTTCTCTGAGCTCCAGGCTCCTTCTCAGTAAAATGAAGCTAAATATAGGAAGTGTGAAAGTGAATATTAACATATGGTGGTGGCTCAGTGCCTGACACAAACAAGTAGTTGACTGAGAGATGTGTGGTGTGATTGAGATCCGGTTGGCGAGCATTTCCTCAGGGTCCACTCTGGGTAGAGAACTGGGTTGGGCAGTAGGGCACCAAGGTGACTAAGGCCCAGGCTCTGCCCTTAATGCGCTCACAGTCTGGTGGAGGAGATCATTGACAGAGGCAAACCTCAATATAATGTGAACAGTGGGTCCTAGATTCTATGGGAGTAGTACCTGCCTAAGGAATCAGTAAGGTGAGACCTGAGGTGGGGTGGTGAAGGATGAATAGGAGTTTGGATTAAGAGAGGAAGAAAGAGAGTTCCAAGTGGAGGGAGCAGCTGGAGCAAAGGCTATTTGTTCCAAACAATGTCAGATGCACAGGAAACTGTGAGCCCAGAGCTCTGAGGGTGGGCAGAGGAAGAAGGTACTGAGATAAGGCTGGAGACTGAGGCAGAGGCTAGACCAGTGAGGGGCTTACAAAACATGTTCAGGTGGCAGAACGTTATCCAGTAGGTACTGAGGATCTGTAGGAGGATTCTGAAGCAGGTAGTTCTGAGCAGTTTGTGTTCGAGTATTCAAGGCCCACTGTTGGTCCCCTACCCTGATTTAGCTTGTTTCTTTGGGATCAGGTGGATGTCAAAGCCCTCAACAGCCAAGTGGAAGAGCGAAAGCTTCGAGAGGCAACAGAGCAGAGCAAAGAGGCAGCTTATGGTAAAATCTCAAAGCTAAGGGCAAGCCAAGAAGGATAGTGTAAGGGCCTGAGTGGGCTGAGGTAGGGCAGTTCTGCCCTGGAGTGGGGCCTGAGGCCTGGGATGTGGTGGGATAAACCAGATGGGCCTTGGGAGCAGAGGCCATGCTGAGTGGGCTTGGTCTCTCTGGTGGGGCCTTTTCCATGATCCGCCTACCACCCCCAGGTACCTACCAGGAACAGTATGATCTAGTAGCCCAGATGCTAGAGAAGGAAGAGGCAGAACGGACACGTCGGCTGAACAAGAAAGTCCAGGAATTTCGGGAGCAAAAGCAGCAGCTCAAGAATCGGCAAGAATTTGACCTTTGGGATCCTGGCCGACTCTGGATGGAGTTTCCAGCCTATCTTGGCCCCAGCGATCCCCCCTGTGGCCCAGCCAGCTTGCAGTGCTTTGCTGGGGAGGACCTGGAGAGGGCCATGTGCCTGAAAATGCAGCAGGAGCAGTTCAGATACAGCCTGGAGAGGCAGCTGCAGGAGCAACAGCAAGTCCAGGATGATGAGAAGTGCGCGGGTAAGTAGCTGTGCCCTCCACACTGAGACCTGAGGCCTGGTAGGGAGTTGTTCTCAGCCAGGATCAGGGCCCAGGGAGTGGGGAGGTCCAGTTACCCACAGAGCTGATGCCAAAAGGTTAGACCGAGCAGACCCCAAACTCCCCAACCTCCTTCAGTAACCGACAGTGTAGCCATTGGTACCCAGTCAGCCTGGAACTCCATTATGTGGAGGCAGCATAGTGAAAACAGACCTATCAGCTCTGCCACTTACCACTGGGTTTAGGCAAATGAATTTTCTTCTCAGTGCTTTAGCTTCCTCATCTTTAAGATGAGGATAATAATCCATGCCACGCAGAGCTCATATGAGAATCAAATGAGACACTGTATGTAAAGCACAAGCATCAGTACTCAGTAACCAGGAGCTACTATCACCATGACACTGTGCAACCATATCCTCCTCTTCTGTTAGAGTAAGCCCTTCGAGGGCAAGGATCATCTCATCTATTTGCACTGCTCACCTTGCAAGTCATCCCTGTTGCAGCATCTTGTTCAGTTTGCCGCTTATCAGAGATATCACTGATTTGGGAAGTATTTGTGGGATGTCTGTCTTTTCTCCAAAATGTCAGCTCACTAAAGGCAAACCACATCTCTCATTTCCACTCTCCTGTATCCCAGCTGCTTCATACAGTGCCTACCACAGTGTCAGGAGCTCAGTAAATCATTGTTGAATGAACAATTAGAGAACAAAGTAAATAAGACAGGCACCCTGCCCTCCACGGTCCCGTGGAACCATTACCCCTTCTAGAAAATCAGTTTAGAGAAAGAGCAAAGATAAATGGACAAGTCATTCATCAGAAAATATTTATGCTTTAACACTGGTAGGTGCTGTGACAGTTACTGTGACAGAAGAGTTTATAGGACATGAAGGGAACATCAGTATGGGAGTGGTCAATTCTAACAAGAAAAGGGAGGCAGGATAGGGGGGTGGCACAAGTCAGCTGTTAGAAACCAATTTGGGAAAGTTGGGTACAATTTTTCCAAGTCAGGGAGAGGGTCAAGAAAAAGTCATTCTAGGCAGAGGGGTAAGCAAGAGGTAGAGAACTGGGGCTGTGAATGGTCCAAGGGTTTAGGATGCATGAACAGTTTAGTGTTCGTGCAGCCTAGGGTTGAGGGCTTGGAGGAAGAGAAGACGTGCAAGAGTTTTTTCTACACCAAACTAAGGAATTGTGACTTTATTGCTTCATCTTTAAGATGGGGATAATAATCCATGCCACGCAGAGCTCATATGAGAATCAAATGAGACACTGTATGTAAAGCATAAACATCAGTACTCAGTAACCAGTGGTTAACCATTTAAGGGTTTAAAGCAGAGTGACAAGACCATTTCAATATTCAGTATATATTTAGCTACCTATTTTGTGCCTGGCACAGTGAACAAAATAGAAAAATCCTTGCTGTCGTGGAATTCACACTCTCCTGGGGACAGACAATAAACAAGGTGAAATAGTAAAATACACAGTGAACGCTTGAACAACACGGGTTTGAACTGCACAGGTCCACTTATATGTGGATTTTAAAACATAAATATAATACTATAAACATATTTTCTCTCCCCTATGGTTTTCTTTTTTTCTTTTCTTCTTCTTTTTAAGATTTGGTAGGCTAAGCCCCGCGTTGTTCAAGGGTCAACTGTATAAGGTGGTTAAGATAGTTGCTCAGAAGAAAAATAAAGCATGAAACAGGGTACATGGGGACTTTGGAAGAGGGATGCACAACTGCCATTTTCAATAAGGAAAACCTCACTGAGGTAACCTTTGAATACAGATCTGAAGACAAGGGAGTGAGCAATGTGAACAATCAAGAGAAGAACTGTCCAAGTAGAAGAAGTAGCTAGTACAAAGTCCCACAGGAGGGAGAGAGGGTGTCTGGAATGTTTGGGGAATGGCAGTAGGGCTGCCATTCCCTACTGAGTAGCTGAAGTAGACCAACTGAGGGGAAGAGTGATAGGAAATGAGGTCAGAGAGGGGAAGGGGCCAGATCCAGTAGGCCTTCCAGGCCATGGTGCAGACTTTGGCTTCTACTGAGTGAGGTAGGAGTCGTGGGACAGAGAGGGTGTTGTTCATTGGGGCCACATGATTTGTGTTTTAGACACAAAACTTTGCCAGCTGTTGTGGGGACTGGATTAGAGGGGAAGACCAAAGACAAGGAGGTAAGATAGAAGACTGTTATAGCCAGGAGGAGGCGGCCAGCAGGCAGCCATGTTATCTCTATGATCCTAGGGGGTACATAGCCAGTCTGGGATACAGGGAGAGATCTGGAGGCCTGAGGCAGGAGAACAGTTTGCAAAGGAACAGAATGCTAAGCCTGGATGGAATGTGGGAAAGGGTGAGCAAATAATGCACTCAGTGAGGACCCTCATGATCCCTGCCACTCCCTCCACCTGCCCCCAGGCTGTGCTCTCTCAGGTGTCCCCTGCCTTGTTTTCAACATTTCCCCTTCCCCTGGTCCCTTCTGTGTCTGCTGTAAACATGCTTACGTCTAACCCCTCTTTAAAAAAATTAAAGCCTCCTTGTACCCCGTGACTCCTCCAGGTGCTGTGCGATAGCTTACTTTACAGCATACTTGTTGAAAAATCTGCTTCTGTTTGCTGTCTTTTCTTCCTTTCCAGTCACACATCAACCCCCTGGGAGATCTCCTTTCTCCCCACCCAACTTCACTGACACTATTCTTTGTGTTATCCAGTATAAGAGGCTTTTTTCCTAGTCTTTACTCCTTGCCTGGACCTTTCTTGCTACACTTGACTCTGATCACATCCTTCTTGAGCCTCTCTCTTCCTTGGCTTCAGTGCTAGTCCATTCTGCTCTTAGCTCTCTGACCATTCCCTCTGTGTCTGCCCTTTGTGGGCTTTTCCTTTACACCCTTCTTCTTGAGACTTGGTCCCTGGCACACTGCTTTCCCTCCCCTGCACACTCCCCTCAGGTGCCCTTGGCCCTCGTTCTGGTTTCAGCTGCTATGTCACCACCTCTGCCTGCTGACCACCTTCAATTCAGCCTTCCTAAACAATTCATCCATGCTTCCTAGACTGCTCTTCATTCTGGATCTTCTATTTCCAGTGGTGGCCACACCATGTACCCAGCCACCTGAGCCAGGACCCTAGGAAGTATCCAAATCTCTCTCTTCTTTACTCTCATCACATACTGCTAATGCAACCTTCTATATACTGGGCTTGCTTTGAGCCCTCCAAGATGCCTTCCCTACCTCCACTGTCTCCCACCAGCCTGAATGCATTCTATACTGGTCCCTGGGAGGAGCTTTCTAATATACAAATCTAATTGTGTTGCCCCCTTGCTTAAAATCCTTCCATGTTCCCCCACCACCTTTGGGGCAAGTTTCTGGCCCTTAGTCTGGTCCCTGCAGAGCTCCCTAGCCACTTGCATTTTATCCTCCAGCAAGAGCAGACTATTTGTAGTTTCAGATACAGACCATACTGTTTCTTGGTTTCCCTTGTTCATTTGACAAATATTTATTGAGCACCTACTATGTGCCAGGCTCTGATCTAGGTTCTGGGCATGGGAGTGAATAAAACAAACAAAATCCCTGGACCAAGGCTAATTCCTAGTGAGGAGAGAGAAAGGCAAGAGACAACATCAGTGAAATGTAGAGTATATTGGATGGTGACAGATGGTAGGGAGAAAAATAAATCAGGTAAGGGGGATAAATGTTGGGAACAGGAAGGTTGCAATTTTAGGTAGGAGAGACAGCAAAGGCCTCACCAAGGTGGCAATATCTGAGCAAGACCTGGGGGAAGTGAGAGCAGGAGCCAAGAATAGTGTTCATTACAAATCCCTGAGGCAGGAGTATTTGGCATGATCTACAAACAGCAAGGACACTGGTGTGGCTAGATGAAAACGTGGCTTGGCATGCCCTTTCCTCTTCCTTTCTATATGCAATGCACATTTCAAGGATCACCTCCTCCTGGAAGCCTTCCTCTCACCCACCACTGAAAGCTCTCATAATGCCTGTATACACCTGTCATTGCCCTTCCCACATGGTGGTACGATCTTGCAGGAGATCCATCTCCCTGCATCTTTCACTTAGGCACCTGAGAAATCCTTGTTGCTGCTACTCTGGCTATCCCTAAGCCCAAAGAGTAACTCCTTCCACATCCCTACAATTAAGACATTCCCCTCCCAAGCATACACACACACACATCCTCCAAGCTTGTTGAACAAATGGCTGAATGAGTGAACCAGGAATAGAGCAGGCAAGTATAGTGCCCTGGCCATATTTCTCTGTGTAGATATGCTTGATGACCAACTGCGCCTTGCCGTGGACATGCGGGCTGCCCAGCTGGCCAAGCTAGAGGAGTCCTGCCGCGTGGCCATGATGTCTGCTATGGCCAATGCCAACAAAGCCCAGGTATGGCCTGGGCCATTCAGTGTACCGGGCTTTTCCCAACCCCTTGAACAAAGTCATGGGGAACTTAGCCATGCCTTTGCCCACACCACCTTTCCTTTTTTTTTTTTTTTAATTTTTATTTATTTATTTGACAGACAGGATCATAAGTAGGCAGAGAGGCAGGCAGAGACAGAGGGAGGAAGCAGTCTCCCTGCCGAGCAGAGTGCCCGATGCAGGGCTCGATCCCAGGACCCTGAGATCATGACCTGAGCAGAAGGCAGAGGCTTTAACCCACTGAGCCACCCAGGCGCCCCCACACCACCTTTCTTGAATCAACACCAGCCCTCTCATCTACCTGAGGACATCCCTTTTCACCTAAGGACCCTCTTAGTGGAGAAGATGCTCTTCCCCACATCCAGACTCAGGATGACCTCAGAGCAGAACATCACCCTCCCTTCCCCAGCCCCTCCGTCTAAGCGTTTCCAGGGGGCAAGAAGTTCCCTGTCCATTCCACCCCTCCCCCAGTCAGGTCATTTAAAGGCCAGGCAGGAGCTATTCCTTTTCTCCCAGAGATGGAGAAGAGTAGGACAATGTCTTCCCCTCCCCTGTGACTTGAGAGTTCCCTGAAGTTGTGTACCCTAATGCTCATATTTGGGGCCCCACCAGGCAGCCGAACTGGCTGAGCGGCAGCGCCGTGAGCGTCAGCACGAACAGGAGGCCAACCTCATGGAGATCCAGAACCAGATCACCAGTGACCTACTGACCGAGAACCCCCAGGTTGCCCAGAACCCTGTGGCTCCCCACCGGGTCCTGCCCTATTGTTGGAAGGGCATGACTCCAGAGCAGAGAGCTGCCATCAGGAAAGTCCAGGAGGTGCAACGCTGTGAAAAGGAGGCACAGCATCAAGCCGACCAAGCACTGGATGCCAAATGGGAGAGCCAGGCCTTGCACCTGGCCCAGGCAGCAATGGAGCTAGAGGAGCAGGAGAGGGAACTTTGTGCTGAATTTCGAAGGGGACTGGGCTCCTTCAATCAGCAGCTGGCTAAGGAGCAAAACGCCCAGTGAGTTCTAGGGAGTGGCAATGTGGATGAATGCCGAGGGAGGGATGGGAAGGCTTAGGGAGAGAGGGAGAGCTCAACAGCTGATGCCTCTGACGCCTCTGTACTTCTTTCACAGGCAGAATTATCTGAATTCTATAATCTATACCAATCAACCTACGGCCCAGTACCACCTACAGTTCAACACCAGCAGCCGCTGAACCTAAGATGCTCATCTCTCTCTTCTCCCTCATCAAGCTCATGAAGGCTGGGAGTCAGGAGAATGCTGCAGGCCCCCTCCCCCAACCCCTTCTCCCACTATCCCTACACCTTTGACCCTAGGTAATAAAGTTATTCACTAAAATCAAGGCCATGTGCTGTCATGGGACACAAAAAGTATGAGGTACTGCCTTTCCCACACCACCCCGGGCTTGGAGCATCTTACCCTGTCAGTCTTCACCCATTCACCTTTCTTCTCCATGCCGGTTTCCCCAGCACACAGTGTTATGCCCTCCATGTGAGAAATAGAGACTTTATTAGGCACGGGGTGTGATAGCTAGGCAGTTACAAGATGGCTGTGGGACTTCCTCCCAGGTTGCTGTAAAGTACTCCAAGGGAAGCAAGGAATGAAGAGTGTGGGTTTTCTCTGCCCTCTCCCTTCAAGGCTGCATGCGAATGGCCCCATCCAGCCGGATGACCTCTCCATTGATGAATGGGTTCTCAATGATAGCTTGTACCAGATGAGCATACTCAGCGGGATCACCCAGTCGACTGGGGAAGGGCACCTGGCTGGCTAAGAAGTTGCGTACTTTTTCTGGGAGGGTGGTGAGCAGCGGGGTGCCAAACAGGCCTAGACAAGACAGTCAGAGTCAGAGGCCCACCCTTCCTGTCACACTTACCTGGTCCCTCTTCACCTCAGCTCTACCTATGGTACTTCCCGATGCCCAGAAATGGAAGGCTGCTGCTGCTGAGGTAGTAGATAGTCTCCCCTCTCAATTGCCCATAAATCCTACCCAATCCCAGGTGTGGCAGGGAGGGAAAACCTCTACCTGGAGCAATGGTCATCACTCGGATGCCCATGGGAGCCAGATCCCGAGCAATGGGCAGGGTCATGCCCACTATGCCCCCCTTGGAAGCAGAGTATGCAGCTTGTCCAACCTGGAGAAGAAGTAGAAGTCATACATGGAAGGGCCCTAGTAAGTCACCAAGGAGGCACAAATCTTGCCCTTGCCCACACACCTGGCCCTCAAAGGCAGCCACGCTGGCAGTGTTGATGATGACCCCACGTTGGCCTCCCTGGTCTGGTTCGTTCTGGCTCATCTCACTGGCCACCAGGCGGATCACATTGAAGGTGCCTAGGAGATTCACCTGAAAGACCAGCAGAGACATGCTGTAGGAACTTTTGTCCCCTAAAAACTTTGGAGGCACTCTCAGCCAAATACCTTTTACTCACACCCCTGGGGAACCTCGAGACCTTACATTAAGAACTCGTTGGAAATCCTCCAAGGAATGGGCCTGATTCTTCTTTAAGTTGTATGTCTTCATGGCCACTGCAATGCCTGCACAGTTGACTGCCACATCCACACGGCCAAATTTTTCTTTTGCTAGAGTCAGGGCTGCTTGCACGTCCTTCTCTGAGGTCACCTTCAAAGGGAGAGGTGGAGAACACACACCACTAAACCTGGGCAAGGGAAGAACAGGTCTAGTCTCTGAGTAACTCGTGTAAGCAAGGAGGAGGCCAAAAGAAAACATGAGAGTGGGGCAAAATGGAAAATGTTAGGTGCCATAAGTGCTCAAAACTGTTTTCAGACCTATACCCTCTTTTGATAAATTCACATACCCCTGGAGATTTCTGTGGACCAGAGCAGTTTCAAGAATTATTGATATGATGATAAACTAGCTTTTTTATACCTCTACCTGCTAAGGTGATTTCATCCAGTTTTTACTTTCTGTAGTTTGTTTTGTGAAAAGTTTTTCAACTTTGCAAATATAAAATTACAGGGCACAATATGCATTTTCAAACTATCCATACCCCCTCCGGGAGATTCTGATTTATCCAACTCCCATCCCCACTGCTGTGGATCCAGGCTTTGTACATTCCTTATTGTAGGTGCTCCCACAGTGCTGGACGGATGGCTCAGGCCAAAAGGGACAAGGAGATAGGTCCATCAACCACAAAGATAGCACCCTTAGGGAAGGAGGACCCCACGGGTTCCCAGGTCGGTTTTGGTGACCTCATACCCACACTTACATCAGCTGGGGCAAAGGCGCAGCTCTTCCCTAACTTATTGGCTTGGACCTCCCCATCTGAGTTGGGCAGGTCTACAAGCACAGCAGTGGCCCCTTGCCCCACCAGTCGCTCTGCTGTGGCCAGACCTAGACCAGAGGCTCCTCCGGTTATTAGAGCAACCAGGCCCTGTGAAGAAAGATCAGTCAACGGTACACCGTGGAGACCACCCCCACCCTTTCATCTGCCTGTTCTCCAGGCTTCTGCGACGGAAGTTCCTGTGTTCTCCAGGCTTCGGCGACGGCGGTGTGACCCAGTTGTGTTTCCTCTTCTTCAGGACAGGGCCTCTGGTGTCTCACCCCCAGAAAGCCCACCCAGTCACCCCACACACCTGTGCCGCGGAGAGTTGACCTTCACCTCCCGAGCCCAACCGCCGCACTACCAGGCCTACATAAATGTGACCCTTTCGCCCGGCACCGAGCTCTTCCCCCCAGATCCATGGCCGCGTGGTCCCAGTTGGCGTGGCGGAGCAGCCAGGAGGAGCGAAGACCCCACTACCTTGACTCCCCGACATGCCGCAGCCATCTTGCTCCGAACTCTCCCGGGGCCTGACGGGCAGGCGGGCGCTGATTGGCTGAGGCGGAGGAGGGCGGGGGGGAGGGCGAGGGGGCGGGCCGAGGAGCAAGTCTTCGGGGCGTGGCGTCGGCTGCAAGCGTCCCCAGCGGAGAGGGCGAGGCCTCCTCAAGGTGTCTCCCGAGTTATTTCACCTGGAGAAAGAACCGGATTGCCGCATCTCAGTACCAACCACACACTCCGCTTAACTCTCTAGCTGTTGTCTGGGCAGGCGGCCAACTCCGCGGGGGAGTAGGTGGACAGGAGATTGAGAGTTTTCCTTAATCCGCAGAAAAAGACTTCATTCAAGCATAAACATATGAGAGTCATATTCCAGGCTGTGTGCGGGTCACTGGGGATACCAAGGGGAATACTAAAAGGTTCATGTTTTCCAGCAGGACACAGTACAGTTGGAGGAAAAGATAATTACAGTATAGACACAGAGAAAGAAAGGGACAGAGAACAAGATTCTGAGACATAGACAGACATAGATATCCAAAGATGGAGATTCTGAGAGCCACCAAAGGGAACTATGTTTTTTTTTAATTTATTTTTTATTTTCAGCATAACAGTATTCATTATTTTTGCACCACACCCAGTGCTCCATGCAATCCGTGCCCTCTATAATACCCACCACCTGGTACCCCCGACCTCCCACCCCCTGCCCCTTCAAAACCCTCAGATTGTTTTTCAGAGTCCATAGTCTCTCATGGTTCACCTCCCCTTCCAATTTCCCTCAACTTCCTTCTCCTCTCTATCTCCCCATGTCCTCAATGCTATTTGTTATGCTCCACAAATAAGTGAAACCATATGATAATTGACTCTCTCTGCTTGACTTATTTCACTCAGCATAATCTCTTCCAGTCCTGTCCATGTTGCTACAAAAGTTGGGTATTCCTCAAAGGGAACTATGTTAAGGAAGAGATTGAAAGGAGCAGAGATGCCAGGCAGGATCACAGAGATGGGGGTGTGGAGCGCCACTAAAAGACAGAGAAGCTGGGGCGCCTGGGTGGCTCAGTGGGTTAAGCCTATACCTTCTGCTCAGGTCATGATCTCAGGGTCCTGGGATAGAGCCCCACCCCTGGTTCTCTGTTCAGCAGGGAGCCTGCTTTCCCCCCTTTCTCTCTCTGCCTCAGCCTCTCTACCTACTTGTGACTTCTCTGTCAAATAAATAAATAAAATCTTTTAAAAAGAGAGAGAGAGTGACAGAGACAGAGAAGCTAGGAGACATACACTCTGAGACAGACATTCTTAAGAAGCACAAGCCCAGAGAGGCATAAACAGAGAAGCAAAAACATCTTTCATCAGCTCAGTCTCTTCTATTGTCTTCTATCTGTGTCAAACGTATTTTAAATTCCAGAGCCCAAATCACACATTGCTGAGTGGACCTCAGCCAGACACTGTCATGTTAGACCCAGGTCTTTAGTCATCCTAGAACATCTTTCAGCCAGCATCCCAATTAGAATCTTGAGCCCACCTAATCTACCTAATCTGACTTTCTTTTATACTCTTCCGCAAACCAAGGTCTTCAAGCCATAAACCTTAGTCTACATTTTCAGCCCCATTCAGCTTTACGTTTCCTCTTTCTGAAGTATCTCCCCACATGCTTTCCCAGCCAGAAAGATTTCCCTCTTGGCCTCCTAGTTGTTGATAACCATCATGCTCATGGTCACTATACCATATTCCCCAAAGGGTTTAGAACAAGATTCACAATCTTTCTGACTACATGAGGTCCTCCCAGCAATTTACAGCACCCTTCACTGGGCCCAATATACTCCAACCACATGGCTTCTTTATGTTCATCTTTGCATTAGCTGTTCCCTCTGCTTGGAGTTCTCTCTCCCTGATGTTCGCATGATTGTCTTTTTCTTCTTCTTTTGATCAGAGAACTAAGCTTAAATGTCACCTCCTCTCCCTGACCACTCAAGTGTAGAGACCTAGTTATTACCCTGTTGTGTTGGAGGAATTTATCGAGGAGGTGACCACTGGCTGACCTGAGAGCTGGAGCCTGCAATGGGTATCTCTGCACCCCTTCCCTGTCTTCGGAATGTATACTCTGCCCAATGTTCCCACGGCCAGAGCCATTTCAGGGACATAGCCTTGAGAGAGTAAGATGTTGTTGAAACCATCTGGACTGAACACACAGCTAAACCCAGCTAAAGCCTCTATATAGAATTTAAGATTCCAGTTGGTGGGTGCAGAGATCTATTCATCTTTCAGCTGTCCAAGACAAGCCTTGTATGTAAATTCTCTTGCTTGTTAAATCTGCCACCTACCAATCTGGAACAGTCTGCCTCTATCTTTGGTCTCTCCATGCTCTCATGTACAGGGGCCAATTTGTGAGCCAACACATTGCATATCTGAATTCTCTGCATAGCACTTACCAGCCTGTAATCTTTTTTCTAATCTCAGAGCCAGGTGTGTTTTAGAATTCAGATTTTTATTTTTTTCAATTTTACAAAGGAATACCTACTCTATATTACATAACTGCATATACTCGATGATATGTAACTACTGAGAAAGATCTAGAGCATCACTTATAATTAAACATTAGTATTTCTAGAGTGAAAAGCATGAACATTAACACTAAGGGTTAATCAAGACTATAGATAGCTTTGCATTACTTCAGGTCAGGTTTTGTCACCTAATGGGTTTTGGTTCCAACGTATGAAAACACAACCTTATGTTTTTCAGAAATTTGGGGGTCATGGAACTGTGCCTAAAGACTTTTGAGCCTTGTCTAACGCTGTCTTATTTGTGTGTCTGTGTGTGTCTGTGTGTGTTGTATAGTTCTCTCCCTGCTAGAAGGTAAGCCCCATAGCAGCAGGGTCTTGTCCTATTGGTTCACCTCTTGGCTACACAATCCCCAGAGCACTACCTGGCATGTACTAGCCACTCAATACCAATGAATGAATTGATCAATCAATCAATCAATCTTGGGAGAATTTTGGGCCCAGCTTCATGATTCCTCCATCTGCTTAACTCCAGGGGCCTTCACCTCCTCTTATTTTTAACCACTTCTATCTAGGCAACATTATTAACCTTGCCATGCCCTGAATGACTCCCCTAATTCCCTGGCATCTACACACCACCATCTCTCATTCTGAACATGTTCCAGTCAATTTTGGCTCTACTCCCTTCCACCACTTCTTTTATCTCCTTGAACTCTGTTATTCAATGGGTCTTTCCATTTTCTTTCAACCTAGCAGTCTCTTCCTACTTTTCTTCTGGCCAGTGTAAACCCTCTGTCATTTCCCCCTCTATCTTTAACCACCCTTGATGGCACCCTCCACCCATTTTTCCCTTGACATCTTACTAATTCAATTTCTTGGCTTTTCAGGACAGACTCTGAAGCCAGAAGGCCTGGGTTTGAATCTCAATTCCATCATTTACTAGTGAATGATCTTGGGTAAGTTACTTAACTGTTGCATCTCAGGCTCCTCTTCCATAAAATGGGCATAATCAAAGCACCTATCTTGTAGAGTTGTTAGGAATAAAAGAGTGAATAACTATATAAGAAAAAAGGGTACTCAGAACAGCACCTGGCCTTTAGCAAGATCTATGTAAATGTTAGCTATTGTTACTCCTCAGAGTAGTGTCTCTTAGCCTTTTTTAGGCTGTGAAAACCTCTGGCAGTCCAGCAAAGTCTAAGGAATCCCTTCCTAGAATAATACATGCATGAGATAGAATATAAGAATAGGATTACAAAAGAAATATAATTATCAAGATAAAAAGAAACACATCTGTAATGTAGTAACATATGTGCTTCTTTATTTATACATTAAATCCCAAGCCCTATCAACAGATCTCATGGCTACCATGATTTCAAAATAGTGACATTATTTCGAGAGATCTGTAACAACACTGATATGCTATGAAAATCTGATTTCCACTGGTAACAAAGCCACAGGTACTGCTAATACTACTATAGTTTGATACTCACATCCCCTGGAAGGACATATCACACTCGTGTTGGTGGTAGTGAAAGTAAAGATGCAATTTCGCCCCATCCAAGTCCGTGGGCTACTTGAATTCTCCCTACAGTCTCTGAAGGGGCTGTGGACCCCAGGTTAAGAACTCCTGTGTTTAGAGCAAATGTGATGAAGTTCTTGAACCTAAGTGAGGTTCAATAGGGTGAGGTTCGGAGCCGACGGCTAAGAAAGAATTCTTTAGACGTCTTTGGTGTGAAAAGATGGTTTATTAGAGCACGGGGACAGGACCCGTGGGCAGACGGAGATGCTGCTGCGCCGGGCATGTGAGGAGTGGCTGGTTATATACACAGGAGTTGGGTAGGTGAGGACAAAGGGTTGTTCAGAAGGGCTATTGGGGTAAAGAAGACTGTCAGGATATTGAAGGCCTGGTTACTATCAAGCCAAGGCCACTTTCCCTCTAATGAGGCACCAACATAAAGACAATTGGGAGTGTCCTGGTGGAATGTTACATTCCTGCTATCAAACGTCCTTGTTAGTGAGATTTAGGTTTAGAAGAAATTTAACTTTATTTACTTTTCTTTCTACCTTCGCCTCCTTCGGTTTTTTATGGAGGGGAGGGTGATGTTAGGGCTTGAGAAACTGAGTTATGTGTCTTTGGAAATTGGGCTATTGATAAGGTAACTTCTTTGTTGTAAATCTCAAGGACATTTGTAAACCAAGAGAGACTCCTGCTTTGCAGGACTGTGATCTCTGCAAGATAACCATTTGTTCTTCTTTTAGGGCAGTCAGGGGTGCCTGTGGAATGTCACACATATTACCAAGGGGAGTGGGTGGAGAGGGGGTGCAAGGCGCCAGCCCCTGCTCCGTCCTCAGCCAGTTTCCTACTCCCTCATCAAATGGAGGCCATTATGTGAACAGTTCCTCTGTCTTCACCTCCAATATTGTCTCTACCCACACTGTCCTTTCTTTGAGTCTCAGAGAAGAGAGGTCCTGCTTGGGGCTTGCCATTCCCACTGGGCTCTGGGTCCCAGCCCCTCCCATTTGCTTGGGCGTTTGTGCCATTGAGCATCTTCTCTCTTTATAGTACACACCTCTGTCTCAAGATCATTAGAAAATAGGGAACTGAGCAAACCCAACTTTTGCACACAACAGATAATCATCACTTTGGGTGTATGTAGGCGAGAAGTGAGCAAAGGAGCATGTCACCAGAACCAGCAACATTCAGCATTACATCACAATCCCCAGGGGGTATTAGCCTTACCAGGAGGTGGGAGAAAAACAAAGGTGGTTTCACCCCTGGGAGATAAAAATCACAAGATAACCCATTTAACCCTTGAGGGTGCCTGCCATTTCCCCTGCAAAAACAGAGCTGCACTGGATCCAGCTGACTCCAAGGTAGCATTGGCAAATATAAAGGACCCCAAATGATGAGGGCGGGAAGCATCCAAATGTGTGCTTGTTGGGGCACAATCTGAATGAATGGTTTAAATTCTAAAGGCGTGTGTGGAATATGAGAATGTGGCCAGCATCTGAGAGCGTGCTGAGGATGCATGCTGGCTGAGTGTTTACCATTTGATTAAATGTTACTGTGTCTGAATGAACTTGTGTGATTCCAGCCTAAGTTCAACATGACTTTACCATTGCCCAAATGAACAGCCATTGTTTAGTCTTGGTATAATCAGAACTTTCTGACTGCATTTTGCCATGTTTGATCATTTCCTCTTCCTAGAACCCCCACCTCCTTGGTTTCCATGACACCTAACTCTCCTGGTTCTTCCTACTTCCCTGACTGTTCCTTTTGGTCTTCTCCCTGCACCCCCTTTTCTTCTGCAACCCCTGTCTCTGGGGAGCTTAGCCATCTTAGTTTTAATACTGCCTCTCTGCTAAGGACTTCCCAATATTTACCTCTAGCTCACCTTCTCCACTGAACTTCAGAATGAGGTAGCCAGTCATATGCCGGCCCCCTACACCGGATGTCCCTCTGGCATCTACAACACATATCCTAAACTAAACTCAATCATTGCCCCTTAAACCTTCTTTATCTCAGTTGATAGTAATATTGTTTCCCCAAGCATACAAGCTGGATCTTGGGACTGATGCCCTCTTTGTTCTTTCTAATCAATTGCCAGATCCTGTTGATTTAACTCCTACATACTTCTTGAATCTGGCTCCTCCTTTTTCCTAGCTTCCAATTATCACCACCCTAAGTTTCTTGTCTGTATTATTGCAACTGGTCAGATCCCACAATTATCCCACTCAAAGGATCTTTCAAGAAGCCAGAAGAAGACTTTTTCTTTTTCTTTTTTTTTTTTTAAAGATTTTATTTACTTATTTGACAGAGAGAAATCACAAGTAGGCAGAGAAGCAGGCAGAGAGAGAGAGAGAGAGGAGGAAGCAGGCTCCCTGCTGAGCAGAGAGCCCGATGCGGGACTCGATCCCAGGACCCTGAGATCATGACCTGAGCCAAAGGCAGCGGCTTAACCACTGAGCCACCCAGGCACCCAGAAGAAGACTTTTTCTAAAACTCAAATTTTCTTATGTTATCATCCTTGTTTTAAACCCTTTCAGTGGTTCCCCCTTGCTTTCAGTGCTCTCCATAGTCTGCTGCCTGCTGCCTGACTTCACTCTAAAACTATACTTTCCAAAAGCAATGCACTACTTGATACTGATGAAATTTGGATGCTTTTGGGTTTGTGAGCCCAGAATGGCCAAGAAAGAATTCTTGAGACATTCTTGGTGCAAAAAGATGATTTTATTATAGCATGGGGACAGGATGTGTGGGGGAGAAAGAGCTGCACTGGGATTGTGAGGAGTGACTGATTATATAGTTTTTAATTAGTGGGGGTTATGGATAGCATAGGTCTCCAAGGAATTTGGAAGCAAGGCTTTCAGGACCTTGAGGGGCTAGCTGCTGTTAAGGTAAGATTACTTTTAGAAGACATACAAATGGCCAACAGACATATGAAAAAATGCTCAGCATCGCTCAGCATGAGGGAAATACAAATCAAAACCACAATGATATACCACCTCACACCTGTCAGAAGAGCCAAAATTAACAAGACAGTAAACAACAAATGTTGGCAAGAATGTGGAGAAAGGGGAACCCTCCTACACTGTTGGTGGGAATGCAAACTGGTACAGCCACTCTGGAAAACATACGGAGGTTCCTCAAAAAGTTAAAAATAGAGCTACCCTATGACCCAGTAAATGCACTGCTAGGTAACTACCCAAAGGATACAAACATAGTGATCAGGAGGGGCACCTGCACCCCAATGTCTATAGCAGCAATGTCCACAATATCCAAATTCTGGAAAGAGTCCAGATGTTCATTGACAGATGAATGGATAAAGAAGACATGGTATGTGCACACACACTCACCCCATAATAAAAAAGAACCCTTGCCATTTACAACAATGTGGATGGAACTAGAGGGTATTATGCTAAGCCAAATAAGTCAATCAGAGAAGGACAATTATTATATGATTTCACTCATATGTGGAAATTAAGAAACAACATGGAAGATCATAGGGGAAAGGAGATAAAATAAAATAAGGCAAAATCAGAGAAGGAGACAAACCATAAGAGACTCTTAACTCTAGGAAACACATTGAGGTTTGCTGAAGGGGAGGTGGGTGGTGGGATAGGGTAATGGGTGATGGGCATTAAGGATGTAATGAGCACTGCATGTTATCTGCAACTGATGACTCACTGAACTGTATCTCTGAAACTAATAATACACTATATGCTAATTAGTTGATTTTAAATAAAGTAAAATTTTAAAAAGATAAAGTTATTTTAGTCTTTAATAAAACAGAAACATTAAAGCATTAAGGAGGCCATGAGTTCCTTGAGGAAGATCACACTCTGTATGTTTCAAGTATCTATCAATGAGTTGTAAGCTGTAAGGAGACTTAATTTAAGCTACATTTCTCTTATCTTTGTTTCCCTCATTGATCCCACCCACAGTAGCGCTGCCAGATGAGATACAGGGTGCTCAGTAATTAAATTTTAATTCAGATGAACAAATAATTTTTAGTATAAGTATCTCCCATGCAATATTTGGGATATACTTATATATCAAAATTATTTGTTCTTTATCTGAAATTCGTATCTGAGTGAGTATTATGTATTTTTATTTGCTAAATCTGGCAACCCTACCCCACAGATAACACCCAGGATACCACTGGTGAGATGGCCCTCATCAGGCTCCCATAGTTTTGTATGTCCACCTCTGAATCAATACTTACCCTCCTGAGAGATCAGGGATCTCTTCCTCTTCTTTTAAAGATTTATTTATAATTAGAGAGAGAGAGAGAGAGCTCACACACAAGTGGGGGAGGGTTAGTGGGGGGAAAGAGAAAGAAGCAGACTCCCTGCTGAGCGTGGAGCCTGACACTGGGCTCAGTCTCATGACTTGAGCTGAAATCAAGAATCTGATGCTTAACTGACTGAGCTACCCAGGTGCCCCAGGGATCTCTTCTGATCTCTGTATCCTTGGTACAAGATACAGGGCCTGGTGCAGAACAGGTAGCAGTGTTTGATAACTGAATAAACACATATGTGTGACATAGCAATAAACCTTGCATCATTTGGTGGAATTGTTAACCTTAAAAACAAAAGTACCGGTTACTTTTCCAGCAAAAAAGAGGGAGAGGGAAGGTTATTTGGTAATAGCTTAGAATTGCAATCTAGCACAAGCAAACTATGGCAAAACTATAGGAAAGTCCAGAGAACAAAGGAGAGGATCTCTTTTATATAGGAAGGGGGGGGGTGTTCGGAGAAGATGACACAAACTAAATGTCCATTGAAGTAAACTGGGAGTTTGAAGTATAGTGGCATCTCACTGGCTAAGCTGTGATGGTCTCTCGTTGGCTGGGCTGTTGCCAAGGGAGGAAGAAATCTTCACTCCCCCTGTTGGGTTAGTCTATTAGTTTCCACATGCAAGGCCCATCCACTCCTGTTGAGTCTGCAATGGATAACTAGTGGGGTTATGAGAGTTCCCCCTGCCAGTCTCCCAACCCCCCCATTCCATTCTAAATGAGATTTTCTTTTTTTTTAAGATTTTATTTATTTATTTGACAGACAGAAATCACAAGTAGGCAGAGAGACAGGCAGAGAGAGAGGAGGAAGCAGGCTCCCTGCCAAGGAGAGAGCCCGATGCCGGCTCGATCTCAGGACACTGGGACCACGACCTGAGCCAAAGGCCGAGGCTTGAAACCACTGAGCCACCCAGGCGCCCGAGATTTTCTTTTATTAGTTTTATTATTTCCCCCTTTTGATGAAGATCTTTCTTTGAAAGCATCACTGATCAATACTCAGGTTTTTTATATTTAGTGGTTTTGTCCCTGAGTTCTAGGAAGTACCTTTCCTGGCTGTCATGTCCTACATTGGAGGGAAAATGCATAGCAGGTGGAAATCACTTAAAGCCATATTTGAGCAACCAAGAAGGTTAGGAGGAAGAAACCTTAGGTACTTCCCATCTAAAGTCTATATCTTCTCAAGGTGATACGTGTTAGAATCATCTTGAAAGGTTGAGCCAGATAGCCTTATTGGGTACATCAAGTTTTTCTTTTAAGTTTGATAGGCAACAAAATACGAAATTTAAAATAATTACACAAAACAGAAGTAACATAATCTCAGACTGTATGACAGTTCTAAATCAAGAGGCTAGGTCTGAAAGTAGCCAACTGAAATATTTATTGGCACTTATTACAGCCTAGGGGAGAAAGTTTCTCCTTATGAAGGCAAACCCAAAGTCATATATGCCTTCTGGAGGTCTCTGGTTAAAGTGGCCATGAAATCAGAATAGTGAATACTGCAAGAGCACACTGAAAGTGTGTTTGGGAAGATATGGTGAAAAAACAAACATGAAGTAACACCTGATTAACTTTCTGCAAAACAGCAAAACTTCAAAGACATTTTAAAACAATATTGTTAGGGGGGGAAAAAAAAACAGTATTCTTAGGGGCGCCTGGGTGGCTCCGTCAGTTAAGCGTCTGCCTTCAGCGCAGGTCCTGGGATTGAGCCCAAGCTCCAAGCCCAGAGTTGGAACTCCCTACTCAGTGGGGAGCCTGCTTCTCCTTGTGCCACTCTCCCCTGCTCATGCTCTCTCTCTCCCTCTCAAATAAATAAATAAATAAAATCTTTTCTAATTAAAAAAATAAAAATAAAACAATATTGTTATCTCAAAGAACTGTTTGGAACCAAAGTGTTATTGATAATACAGTCCATATGTTTGCAAATTCAGAGGCCATGATTTGGATAAGAATCCAAAGTCAGTGAATAGTTCAGATGAAAGAAAAGACTTTTGTGAATTCTGAACCCCCTAACCCTTTAGAAAAAGCAAGCGAAAATTAACTTGTCCTGGGATCATAACAAGGCTGTTTCTGAAAGGCCATAATCGAAAGAAGAGGTTTCCTCCTTCCATGAGGGCTTGGGAAATGCAGACAGGGGCTTTGTCTTTGCACAGAAAAGAGAAAAGCAACAGTGAGAAAAAGGTTTACAGGTGTGATCTGGACATCTTGGGAAAGCTGTCTCATCAGATGTCATCTCCTTCAATTCCAGGAAATCTTTACTTTCAGGTCACCAGGTGGTGTGCAGGTCAGGGTTTAGTCCTTTCTTCAGATGCATCACATGAATCTAAATGTCTGATGCCTGGAGTTTGGCATCATAAGGGTTGGTTTGCAGTTCTCAATAATGGCCTTTTCAGCTAGGTTGAAGGGTTTTTCCAGAGGTGTCTTTTCCAACATATGAAATCTCCAGGTTGCAAAGTATGATGCTTAAGGTTATCATCACCCAAGAGTGCACTGTAAAAAGATTGCTCTACCAAAGCACAGCTATTTTAATTTTTATTTATTTATTTATTTGACAGAGAGAGAGAGAGAGAGAGAGATCACAAGCAGGCAGAGAAGCAGGCAGGGAGAGAGAAGGAAGCAGGCTCCCCGCGATGCGGGGCTCGATCCCAGGACCCTGAGATCATGACCTGAGCCGAAGGCAGAGGCTTTAACCCACTGAACCACCCAGGCGCCCCCTAAAGCACAGCTATTTTTTAATAGAAGCAATTAGGCCGTCACCAAATTGAAGTACCAATAATAGTGCTTTTGGCCAAAGTATTTGGAGGGTCATGCCAATTGAGTCTTAATAGTGACACTAGTTCATGTGACTAACTGAAGGCCAGGGATGATAATGCACAATAAAAGCAAACAGCACACGCTTGTTGAAGCACCTGACCAGTAGAATGGGTTCCCTGACCACTCTGAAGTTAGAGATGCCTGCCTTTCAAGGACGGAACAGGACCACAGCAGGGTCTCATAGGGAAAACACATGGTCGCCAAGCCTTAACAAGTGACTGGATTTTTCAGCTGGTGTTTGCTCCTGTCAACCTTACCCTTCAACCTCTACCACAAAGGCTGTGTCCTTGAAGGCCTCATCCTAATTGGCAATAAGGCAAGGAAGGGGGCACAGGTGCTGTCCCAACAGCCCCCTTCCCTCCTTTGCCTTCCCCCAGCTGCTCACACTGCAGCACTGGTCTGGACCAGCCAAGGGTGAGGCACAGCCTCAGGCACACACACCACTCCCTAGGCCCTCTTCACCACCGCCGGCTCCACCGGTGCACACTGGCCACTAAAGAACATGATCTCCAAGCAACTTTGCATCCAGTTTATAATGAACCTCACTCCTGTGTGGGTCAATAACAGCATTCTCATGACACTTTCTCAGCACTCAAGGATATGAGCTGGTCAGGAGGTGGGGGAGATGGGCTCCATCCCCAGGAATGTGGGTCCAAGGCCAGCTCTTCCGCCAGCTTTACCCCCAGAAATTCTAAATACTGTCTGAGCACTCACTCTGCAGAACTCAGCTCAGAAACGTGCATTCAGAAATCCTTAGTTCCATTCAACGAAAAGGCAACATCATGACTAGGCAGATATGCTCCAGGGGAAAGCGCAAAACAGAAGGGGCTTGAAAAGGGGAAAAGACTGAGAAGACACTGAGAAGAATCGGGCCAAAGGGCAGGGCAGACAGGGACAGAAAACCTGGGCCACAATGCAAAACACCAACCAGCTCCCACCTTCTCTCCCTTCTCTGTTCATTCCAGAAAAATTAGCCTGGAGCAAGAGGGTGGGGAGGAGTAGGAGCACAGCATTCGGTAACAAAAATAGAAGGTGTGGTGAGAAAGCAGGAGACAAAGAGATGGCATTCTGATCAGGGTGAAGTGACCAGGGCGATGACCACCAGCAAGATAGGAGGCACCTAGAGAATCTGTGAGGCACCAACTATGCAACCACGTGTTTCTAACGGAGAACCCAGGGTCTGACCACGTGACACCCACTTTGGCCTTCACCTGCCCTGTGTCTGCAGCAGCTCCTCTGGCTCTGACATTGAGCAATAAAGAGTATTTTCTAATTCATCTATTTCTTCAGAAGTAGGCTCTGCAAGTAAGTTCACCTTGGGGTGTAGGGCAATGGGTAGGACTCCGGCCTCTAAGTAACTGATGAAACTCCTCACGGCCTGTAAGAATCAGTTGTCCAGCATATCTGAAGACCAGTCAGCCTCCTCCTGGGCCAAGTGGAGGATGACGTTGGTGAGCTGGCTGGCAGTGAGGTGGCCCAGAGCCGGAGTGGACTTGCATATGGCCTTGAGGATCCTGAGGCACTGAAATCTGCAGCTCAAGTCGACCTGGTCCAAAGCTCACAGGCTCGGCCACCATAGGTTGTCATAGTGTGCCAGCCGGTGTGGTCTGGCTATGAAGACGGTGTTGCCAAGTGTCCCTGGTGGCAGGAAATCAATGACAAGATGCTTGTTGCATTCATACTGCACTTCCAAAGTCAGGGTTTCTGGGGGTGGATCACAGTCCAAGAGGGACCCTATGGCTGGCCAGTTGATGGAGCCAGCCACTACCTTCTCAAATGTGTCTGCCACTGTCTTTGGGGAGAGGTAGCCCCCAATACACCACAGTCCCAGTAACTGCTACCATGAGGAAAATACTCTGGTTTCTCATGATGAACCAGTTAGAAGACAGGGACATTCATGATGGTGTCCTCACCAGGAATACACGACCATAGATAGGTTCTACTCCAGCACGAGGGGCACAATGATTTGGATGTTGTCAGCTGTCACCCCTGCAGGTCATCCTAGAGGCTGCCACTCAGGTACATGTCCCGAAGTGGCATGGCAGGCATCATGGCCCAAAGGAAGCTCCAGAGCTCAGCACATATGTCCACAGAAGTTTGCTTGGCCTGAGCCTGCTCACCAGCAGGGATAGCTGCCCAGTTCCAGTAGTAAGTAAGAAGTTTCTCCTGCCCGGACGCAAGGAGTAGTGACTTCTTCAAGTCTTCCTGGCCCTTCCTGGCTAATGGCTTGGGTCAGAGTGGGCAGAATGTATCTGTGTCAAATGCCAAGGAGTCTGTGGGAAGGGTCTGCAGGGACAGGCTCAAGCCTGTCTTCATGTCCTTATTTAGCAAATTGGTGGGGGGAGGAGCCCAAACAGTTCTGTTCTTCCCAGCTCCTTATCTCTGAATGGCTCAGGCGGTTGGATGGGGCTGGTACGGGCACTAATTGCCTCATCATACATCCGCTTAATGCCCAACATGGCCGCTCTACCCACCCTCAGCATGAACGAGGCATTGGAGAGCACAAAATCAACGGCTGTGCCGATGCTATTGTCATCCTTCTTGCCTTTGCGCTCACCAGAGTTTGCCCTCGCTCACGGTGGAGGGAGACCAGGTAGGAGTCTTGATCAGTGTAGCAAAGCTCTGGACCAGGTGCAGCAGGGCCCCGTAGAGACTAAGCACCGCCTCTGGGCTCCATGGGGCCATGGAGGACCGACAGGGGCTAGGCGTCAAGCCACAGACTGCGCAGGTGCTACCACTCCTCGCTAGGGATTCACCTCTCGCCAGGTTCCTCTCCCGGAGGTCACCAGCCAACATGTCCCCTTCACCTCCGGGATACAATCTTGCGTGTGGAGTTGAGGGAAAGGACTCAACTTTTCCTGAATTATACTTTGGACAGGTGGGATAAGTGAAAGAGGCAGTTTTGCAGACTTATTCACCTTTCCCACCAATACTGATTCATGAATGCCATCATTTCCTCAATAAACCAATGGTTTGATGCATATGCAGTGGAAATTTTAGAATTTCTGGGAGGGCTGTATTGTTATTTGACCCAAACCAGAGCTCTCTCTTTATTATCAAGCCAACAATTATTAGACATCTAATGTTGTTTTTTCCTCTCTGAGGTAAATTCTTGGCTATCTCTTAGTTAATTTTTCCAAAATCACATGGCAGAAGATCCCCTTAGACCAGAGGTTTGGTTACTGGTTTCCTCAAGAGTAGCAATTTTGGAGGAAATGTCAGTGAAATGGTTGACTTTGGCTTCCAGAGAGTCAAGTCTGGAATGCCCAGAAACCTTAGCCAGAGCTAAAGCTGCCAGCAAAAGTATGGCATTCCAATAAATTTGGGGCATAGAAGTCATTTTTAAGTTTACCCCCATTGGAGGCAAGGCAGTCTCATTGTTTCCATAACATTCCATAGTCACGAGCTACCCCAAAGGCATACCTGTATAAATGTTTGCAGTTTTACCTTTGGCTAAGGAACAAACTCATGTGATGGCGTATAATTCAGCCTTTTGGGCTTAAGTAACCAAAAGGTTAAAGGTGCTATTTCAATGGCTTTGAAAATGAAATATGCAATAGCATACCTAGCATAATATTTACCATTTTTATCTTTTAAGTAAGAAGCATCAGTAAAACATGAAAAATCTGTATTGGTCACAAGTTTCCTGCAGTGTCATGGAGAGTCAAAAGGTAATCTGTTCATGTCAAGCAGTCATGAGGGGTTTCACTTGGTTCCAAATGTAGCCATAATTCTGAGATCAGATGCCCTATCTTTTTTTTTTTTTAAAGATTTTTTCTTTATTTATCTGACAGAGATCACAAGTAGGCAGAGAGGCAGGCAGAGAGAGAGGAGGAAGCAGGCTACCTGCAGAGCAGAAAGCCCGATGTGGGGCTCGATCCCAGGACCCCGGGATCATGACCTGAGCCGAAGGCAGAGGCTTAACCCACTGAGCCACCCAGGTGCCCCTCAGATGCCCTATCTAACCTGAGCTTGAACAAACTGATTTTTCTTTGGCAACTTTATGTCCCTTTAAGGCCAAAAGTTGTTTTTTTTTTTTTTTTTTACCCTGGAATTTTAATTATGTACATAAATAGCAACAGGAGAAGGCAGGGTTCTAAGGCATTATCTGTAGGTGAAAGGATTACTGATTAGTCCACCTGTAGTGTGGCATCACCCAAGATAACAAAGAAGCCTCGTATAGTTTTTCCTGAAGAAGAAAGCCAATTTACTATATTCAGTACTGACTTCTCTGCCATTTTTCTAAAGAAATATTGGTTTACTGCATGTAGTTTCCAGTATTTACCTTTAACTGATTAAAATGGGCAGAGCAGGGACGCCTGGGTGTCTCAGTCAGTTAGGCATTTGACTCTTGATTTCAGCTCAGATCTTGATCTCAGGGTTGTGAGTCCAGGCCCCGCATTCAGCTCCACGCTGGGCATGGAGCCTACTGTAAAAAAAAAAAAAAAAAAAATGGGCAGAGCATGGAGCATTCTACTAATTTCCAGGTGAATTCTTCACATTTCTTGGCTTTTGAAAGTTCTCCTTCCACAAATCTTGTACGACTATGTATCCTTGTAAACCCCAGTCATATAATCTCGTGCTACTGACCTGGACAAATATGATGGCTTGTTGTGGATAATAAACAGAAGCAGTTACTCCCATGAACCCAGGTGGATACACCAGCTTCCTTATTTTTGAACCTCTAGCCAAAAGAAATCCAACAATGCCAGCAAAACCAGCAAAACACCAAGTTTTGAGGGGAAAAGTCCTGGAGGTACATTTTGGAGATATTCATAGCTGTCTAACCCCTATTGAACCAAACTCAGCATCTTGGGCTTAGTTTGTGAGTACATTTCCTGACACCAACTTGCATTTGGCTCACAATAATTTTGGAGATGCGAGATGCTTTCGTCAAGTTGGGCCCTTGGCTCCCCCATATATTTAGTTTGACCTTCAGTAATGGAGTAGAGCAAAAGCTCATTAACCTTCACAGTAGTTGTGTGAGGTGAGTCTATTTTAGATGATGCATAGACTCAAGTTGAGCAGACTCAGACTGGCTGGCCCCACAGACCTGAATGGCCTTAAACATGTTGCTAGCAGTGGTGGCTCTGGTGGGGCCCAAGGTGGATGCTATTTCCTGTGAAGAGGTTTGAGTAGGGTGCCTGGGTGGCTTAGTCGTTAAGCGTCTGCCTTTGGCTCTGGTCATGATCCCAGGATCCTGGGGTCATCATCCCAGGATCCTGGGATCAAGCCCCACATCAGGCTCCCTGCTCAACAGGAAGCCTGCTTCTTCCTTCCCACTCACCCTGCTTGTGTTCCCTCTCTTGCTGTGTCTCTCTCTGTCAAATAAATAAATAAAATCTTTTTTAAAAATTTGACTCAAGGAGCAGAGAGGCAAATCATCTATGTATTATAACAAGGTACACCTTGTAGAAAACTTTATATCATCCAAATGACCTTTTAAGGTTTGTGAAAAGTAAAATTCTGGGAGAGCTGTACACCTGTCAGGGTGTATTGCCATTCCTCCTGAGTGAAAGTGATGAAGTCCCAGAACCTAAGTCAGGTTCGGTGGGGTGAGGAGGTTCGGAGCCGACGACTAAAGAAAGAATTCTTAAGACGTCGTTGGTGCAAAAGGTGATTTATTAGAGCACGGGGACAGGGCCCGTGGGCAGGCGGAGATGCGGCTGCCCCGGGTTGTGAGGGGTGGTTGGTTATATACGCAGGAGTTGGGTAGGTGAGGACAAAGGGCTATTGGGGCAAAGAATACTATCAGGATATTGAAGGCTTAGTTACTATCAAGTAAAGACAATTGAGAGTCTCCTGGTGGAATGTTACATTCCTGCTATCAAGCATCCCTGTTAATGAGATTTAGGTTTAAAGACAATTGGGAGTCTGGTGGAATGTTACATTCCTGCTATCAAGCATCCTTGTTAATGAGATTTAGGTTTAGAAGAAATTTAACTTTATTTACTTTTCCTTCTACCTCCACCTCCTTCGGTTTTTATGGAGGGGAGGGTAACATTAGGCTTGAGGAACTGAGTTCTGTGTCTTTGGAAATTGGGCTATTGATAAGGTAACTTCTTTGTTGTAATCTCAAGGACATTTGCAAACCAAGGGAGACTCCTGTCTTGTAGGATTGTGATCTCAGCAAGTTAACTATTTATCATTTTATGGCAGTCAGGGGTGCCTGAGGAATGCTACACCTATGGAGGGGAGCGGATGAAGGGGGGGGTGCAAGGCGCCAGCTCTTGCTTTGTCCTCAGCCAGCCTCCTGCTCCCTCATCAAAAGCAAAAAGATATCGGCTATCCTTGTCATCTGGAATACTAAAAATGCACTACATAGATCATTTACAGTGAAAAATTTGCTTTCAGTGGGAATGGGTGTTAGCAGCATATGGGGGTTAGGAACAACAAGGTGCTGAGGGGCAACAGTATTATTTATTGTTCAGAATTTCTGAACAAACCTCTATACTTGGCCATTGGGTTTTGTGCAGGGGATAATGAGGCCCTGAAAGTTGTAATCTTCTATTATGAGCTTGATGCCCTGAAGGGCTTCTTTATTTATAGGGCATGAATTATGGGATGAGGTTTTGAGGGATTTATTTGAATCTTGATGGGAGATGCAGTGTGGATTCTGCCAACATCAGTTGAGAATTTCACCCATAAATGGATGGTAGCTGATCCAATAGGAACAAATGATCCATGTCCCTGGGCTCAGCTATAGTGGCATCAGAGATAGAACAAATAAAAGATATCAAACAATCATTTAATTCCACAAGTTGGCTATTTTGATTACTACTGTCAGATTCTAGAATTATTTCCCCCCATTTGGGAGAAATTCTGGTGTGATACTTTTCTAAGAAATATCAGCCCAAGAAGACATGAGCAGACAGTTCTCCAAAGAAGACATACAAATGGCTAAGAGACTCATGAAAAAATGTTCATCATCATTAGCCATCAGGGAGATTCAAATCAAAACCACATCGAGATACCACCTTACACCAGTCAGAATGGCCAAAATTAACAAGACAGTAAACAATGAGTGTTGGAGAGGATGAGGAGATAGGGGAACCCTCTTACACTGTCAGTGGGAATGCAAGTTGGTGCAGCCACTTTTGAAATCAGTGTGGAGATTCCTTAAGAAATTAAAAATAGAGCTTCCCTATGACCCTGCAATTGCACTACTGGGTATTTACCCCAAAGATACAGCTGTAATGAAAAGAAGGGCCATTTGTACCCCAATGTTCACAGCAGCAATGGCCACAGTTGCCAAAATGTGGAAAGAGCCAAGATGCCCTTCAACAGACGAATGGATAAAGAAGCTATGGTCCATATATACAATGGAATATTATACCTCCATCAGAAAAAAGGAATTCCCAACTTTTGTATCAACATGGACAGGACTGGAGGACATTATGCTGAGTGAAATAAGTCAATTATCATATGGTTTCACTTACTTGTGGAGCTTAAGGAATAACACGGAGGACATTGTGAGAAGGAGAGGAGAAGTGAGTTGGAGGAAATCGGAGGGGGAGACGAACCATGAGAGACTGTGGACTCTGAGAAACAAACTGAGGGTTTTGAAAGGGAGGGGGTGGGGGCATGGGTGAGCCTGGTGGTGGGTATTAAGGAGGGTACATATTGTATGGAGCACTGGGTGTGGTGCATAAACAATAATCTTGGAACATTGAAAAAACAAATAAAATAAAATAAAAATAAATATCAGCCCAATAAATGAATAGGGGCAGAGTAACGAAGCGGGGGGGGGGGGAGATGAATAGCTCTCAAAGGGCCTAGACAAAAGGGAATAGGTTCAGAGACAAGAACTTGTTAAAGTTTATTAGCTATATCCACTATTTGAACTGTTTTAGGACTCCAAGGCAGAGGCTGCTTTTATAACAGTGGGATTAATCACCAAGGGTATAGCTCTGGTGTCAATAAGGACAAAGATTCAGTCCCAATCTAGAGAATGGTTTCTCTAGGCCAATTAAGAGGGAAGATTGAGATGAGCCTTTGTAGTTCCTCAGAGCCCCAGTCACTGGGATTAGGAAGATATTGGAAAAAATGACTAGAGGACAGAAGGTGCCTGGAGCACTTAAAGTTGCAACAATCTTTCTTTTTAATAAGAACATTATCTTGAAGTTTTAGATCTTTGCAATAATAGCAGAAACTTGAAGGGTTTTGGTTTTGTTTAGGGGCCCTCATTTGCCAGAGTTGAAAATTGAGAATCGTAGCAGTCTTTCTTTTAGGTAACTCACCTAGGATGCAAGCAAGCTGGTTTCCCATATTAACTAAATCTGGAGGAGGCAGCTTCCCATTCTGTCCTGGTCCTTTTATTTTTTTTAGTGATTTTATTTATTTATTTGACAGAGATCATAAGTAGGCAGAGAGGCAAGCAGAGAGAGAGAAAGAGAGAGAGCGAGAAACAGGGTCCCTGGTGAGCAGAAAGCCCAATGTGGGGCTGGATCCAGGACCCTGAGATCATGACCTGGGCTGAAGGCAGAGGCTCAACCCACTGAGCCACCCAGGCGCCCCTGTCCTGGTCCTTTTAACTAAAAGAGAAATATCCCAGTTCAGCCTGTTAATAAACATAGAGTTAAATGCCACTCAGTGAATTCAGCATCTAAAGGAAGACCAGAATATTATTTTAAAAAATTATTTATTTGAGAGAGTGAGTGAGCGAGAGAACAAGTAGGGGGAGGAGCAGAGGGAGAAGCAGACTCCTGGTGGAGCAGGGAGCTGGACTCTGGATTTGATCCCAGGCCCCTGGGATCATGATCTGAGCCAAAGGCAGACACTTAACTGACTAAGTCTCCCACATGCCCAGACCAGAATATTTTTTTTTTTAAGATTTTATTTATTTGTCAGAGAGAGAGAGGGAGAACACAAGCAGGCAGAGCAGCAGGCAGAGGCAGAGAGAGAAGCAGGCTCCCTGCTGAGCAAGGAGCCCAATGTGGGACTCGATCCCAGGACCCTGGGATCATGTCCTGAGCCGAAGGCAGCAGCTCAACCAACTGAGCCACCCAGGTGTCCCCAGACCAGAATATTCTTAAAAGACAATTTGGTGTTGATTATAATAGCCATGAACAGTTTCATCCACCTTTTGCGTACAAGCCTGAATTTTGTTCCAATCAGCAGGCTTGGGAAAAGTTATTGTAATTGCTTTGTGTAAATTTCCCGGTGGAGATTTCCAAAGAGTGTTCTAGCATCTTGACAAAAGTTAGGTGTTTGTGAGGCGCCTGGGTGGCTCAGTTGTCAAATGTCTCCCAGGGTCCTGGGATCGAGCCCCGCATCGAGCCCTGCATTGTGCTCCCTGCTCACCAGGGAGCCTGCTTCTCCCTCTCCCACTCCCCTTGCTTGTGTTCCCTCTCTCGCTGTGTCTCTCTCCGTCAAAGAAATTAATAAAAATCTTTTTTAAAAAAGTTCAGTATTTGTTTCTCTAAATCCCCTTCAAGATGATCCATTGTGGCTAGTTTCATCCAATGTTTGGCTTGGTCCTCACCAACAAACATGTGAACTATTGATAGAAATCTGACAAACCAGGTTGATAAGTTTGAATAACTATGTTAAATTCTTTGACAAACTTATGGGCTTCCTCAGTCACTTTAGGAAACTCTTTAAGTATGGCTCACAATTTGGCCTTAATCCAGGCAACGTAGATTAGATCCTCAGAGGGCTTAACCTTGAAAAGGCAGGTTTCAGTAGGTTCAAAAGAGGAACAAGAGGGAAGAGGGGGGAGAGTCAGAGGAAAAGGAAAGTTCAGCAGACAGAATAGAGGAAAATGGAGCCAGATGCAGGGCCCGAGCATAAAGTGGCCACCACGTATTTGCAGCTATCAAAGAAAATGGAGGAGGGGGAAAAGAGACCTTGCAAGCCATTTTGGCTTCTTTCTATAGTTTTCCTCAGTTAATTTAGAAATAGTCTTTTGCAGAGACAAACTTAGAACCCTGAAAACATCTGGAAGCCTCAGGTACCACTTAAAATAGGCATTCAGCTGCTTCTTTTCCTCCTTTTTGCCCTTTAAAAAAAGTTATTTTTTTTTTTTTTAGGTACTGCAGCTTTCCAATTTAATTGAGTGTCGCTCTCGCCAGCAAGAACGACCCAGAGACACGGAGTGACTTGCGAATCTTTATTGTTCTCTATTCTCCCCTTACCCGGATCTTTACCCCTATTTGTATCCCCTCTCCTCCCATCAGCAGACTTACATGTGAAAGGAAGCCTGATAGCATGATAAAAAGCACGCAGTGTCCTCGGGCTACCTGTTCTGGGCATAGCCAATCATCTTTCAGGTGGTGCGCAGGTCCTCTGTCTGGCCGCAGGCGCAAGCGCCATGTTGTCTGCTATGTACATAGCTGCCCCCGACAATTGAGTAAACAAGTTTGGGGAGATCAAAAGCTCAAGATTATGTTCATTAACGTTTTAAATTTCTTTGGTTAAGTCAGTCCACTGACATGAATGTGCATGTGGAGGACCCATAGTTTTTAAACATAAAACTGGCCAGAGTCCCAATAGGGAGGAGTGCTCTCAAAGTATTTTGATAACTGAAATCCCATCACTTACAGGTTTTTTCCCTAGAGCAAAGAGACAATTCCTCAACAGCACGCTTTTGAGAGGTACAGCCTGGTTCCGGAAGGATCAGACCAAAGGTCACCACAATTCCAGTAGGAAAGGCCCAGTTCCAGAGGAATGGGACCAAAGGCCAGCACAGTTCCAACCAGAACAGTGCCATCCCAAAATACAGTTGGTTCAAAGTCCTACACATTTTATACTGGCACCAGTTCCAACAGTAACAGCAGTCTGGTTCCAAATAGGACTGAAACTAAAGGTCAGCACAGTTCCACCAGGCCAAACAAGTACCGGAAGAGATTTTAAAAAGCAACAAACAACAAGGCCTTAAATGGATCCTGAATACATTTTGGAGAGCTCAGACACAAAGCATCCAGCTAGAAAACCAGGAGAAAACTTACTTTCAAAACCTCTGGATCTGCAAGAAAGCAGTGAGCCCAATGGGCTCTGTGCACATAGATAACAATTTGCTCACCAGCCTTGGTATTGTTGGGGGCCCTCCCATTCCTTGTTCTCTTTCTCTAAAATAAGAATAAATAAAATCTTTAAACAAATAAAACTCTCAGTTATTTTACCAGCAAAAATGGATTTCTTAAAGAATAGCCAAGAATTACAATCTAAAACAATCAAGCTAAGACAAAACCATAAGTAAGTCCAGTAAATGAGAAAGGAACTCTCTTTTATAGAGGAAAGTTGGGTTGGGGGAGAGTGTTGGGAGAAGCTGTTATAAATTAAGAGCCTATTAGAGTAAACTGAGAGTTAGAAGTACAGTGGCTTCTCATTTGCTGAGTTGTCACTGTCTCTCATTGGCTGGGCTGTTGGTACAGTAGAAAGCAAGCTTCATTCCTTCTGCTGGGTTAGTAGAGTAGGATGGACTTGCGAAATATTTCCTCCTTTTGGTTCTGCAATTGATAAGTAGTGCTGGGGTGAGAGTTCCCCCTGCCAGCTTATGAATTCCATTCTAAATGGGGTTTCCTTTTATTAATTTTTACAGAATCAGTACAGAGTATCAGTTCCACTCATATCCACCTTCCCTTCACAGCTTTGGAAGCATTATCTCCCAGAAGTCATCCGTGGGCTTAGAGAAGTCATTATAGCCATTATAGGGTTATTTTGGAGGGAGAAAAGGAGTGGGAGGAAGACTCCTATTCTGACTATACTGTGCTAGGAAGGCAAAGAGGATGAGAGCAAGGGAGGAAGTGAGGGAAGAAGCAAAGAGGATGTGGATAACTTGAAGGAAAGGCAGAAAAGAAAGCAGGTAAGAATGAAGGCTAGAAGCAAGGAGTCAGCTGGCACCAGAGAAAGAGTAGAGCCAGGAGGCAGGGAGCAGGAGCCAGACAATGGAAGCTCTGAAGTTGTGGATGGGGACCATTCTTCTCCCCCAAGGGAGGACACAATATCTCTCCTCCTAATGGAGGCAGCGCAAAAGCCCCCCACCCTCTTCATGGTCAGAGGCACACATACAGGGCTTGGCCCTCTCTGGGCCACCTATCTCTCCAGGCTGGGAGTTCTGATGTGGGAAACAAAAGCAGAAGAAAAATTATTAAATTTCCTTACTACCTACAGCCCACTGAAACAGGTAGAGTGACATTCCTCTAGGGACTCAACTGCCTCAATGTTGACCCTTTGCTAAGGGCAGGAGGCAATCAAGATCCTGGAAACCTTGCTGCCAAAATTCCTTAGAGACTTACATGTTCCCAAACCCCGTGCCAACTTGAAAGTATATAATGGGCCACTCTTCATGATGCCAGTGCAGCTATTTTTGCCCATGAGACCTTTCCCCCATGCTTTACTAAAACCACCTTTTGCATCAAAAACGTCTCAAGAATTCTTTCTTGGCTGTAGGCTTCCAACTCTAACGTCTTTCCTACATCAGTTTGACTAGTTTCTCCAATTCCCCCAGCCCCCAAATCTGGTGGATTAGGGACAGATTCTGATAATCCCCTCCCCTCCATGCTGGGTGGGGTTTAATGAAGACTTGGAACAGAATAAACAACTGGGGGAGATGAAGGGTGCAGCAGCACCCAGAAGTGGGGGGCCCATTGTGTGGAGGTGCCCATTCATGGTGGGAGGCTTTAGAGGAAATGTCTGTAATATGTCTTGACCGTGCACCCACTGAAGGGGCACACGTGGGGCACTGCTCATCTTTGTCTCTCAGCCTCATTTTCCTCTTCTGTGAAATGGGAATAGGAATACTCATTCGCTTTCTCTGAGCATACTGTGTCTGCCATAAAATGCGGTCAGTGAGTAGTAACGATTATCCTTAGTGCTGTGCCTTCTTAGTCCACTTGTGCCGTGTGAGACTGTCCCAGTGGTGTGAGTGTGGGGCACGGTGAGGAAACCCTGATCCGCCATCACTGAAGCCCAAAGGTGGCTCAGGCCCTCAAAAGGCCTGAGAGAAACTGAAAGTTCCGGTGAAGGTTCTTGGACAGGCAGCAAATTCCTTTTTTACTTCTGCAACTTCCAGGTGGGGAAGACACCCGCTCTGGGTCCAAAGATTGGACCTATAGGCTGCACCCTCTCTAAGCAAAGTCACCTTAGATTGACTATCCTTGTCACTCATTTTATTAGAGGGACTGCTAGCTAAACGGAAGGATTCACACCAAGACTCTAATACAGGGCCGTTCGATAGACCTGAATTAGTGTGGGAAGACAAGGCCCAGGGAGATGAAGGAGAGCGGCAGGGAGCTTGGAGATGCACCGGTTCTGCCACCCTCTCGAAGTGCCTTGCCTGCTGGAGGGATGCCCGGCATTCGCGCATGAGCTTTCCGCCGGGGCTTTGGGAGGGGTCGGGCTGTACTCGGTGGGGGTGCTGTCCGCGCATGTGTATCCCGCTCTCGTCAAGTTCTCAGCGGCGTTGGGGGAGGCCCCTGTGGAGCCGGAGGGGCGATTGAGTAGGACAGTAGCCCCGCCCATAGGGGCGGCTGTTAGGGAATTTGGACGAAGCGGTGTGTGACAGCGACAAGTCACAGACGGTGGAAGAGTCTAAGAGCGGCCGCCAAGGGCGGTTTAGGAGGGCACTGAGTCCTCAGAGGTAGAAGGGCGGCTGGGGGAGCTCTTTTCGCTGGATTACAATTTGCAGTCCCCTGGAGGTGGCCGAAAACCAGAGGACTGAAGAGAGAGGGTGTGTTAAGCCTGGAGGAAACACCCCTCGTTCCAGTTCTTACACCTCCAGGCCCTAGAAGGGACTCAATCAAGTCTTATCGCCCCCAAGTCATTCCCCCCCTGCCCCCACGACAGAAAATATAAATTTGGACAGTAACTGCTCTGCACCCGCCCCCAGTCTTCCAGGCAGTTCCAGCCGCGCCTCTCCCCCCACATTCTGGCGGACTCTTAAATCAAAAAGGGGCTTCCGTGAGGGCGAGGCAGGGTTGAAAGACCCGCGATGGAGCCGCCTCTGTGGCCTGGGAAGAACCGCTGCTTCCTCATCTGCCACTGGACCTGAGGAAGACGCCAGACCGGCCTGGCAAGGGCCCAGAGAGGGACTTTAGACCACTAATCAGGAAGTGAAGCCTGAGGAGGTGCGCAGAAGCCCAGTGTGAGATTAAATTAATTACTGTGACACTTGTAGGAAAAGGGAAAAGAGCCATTGGCTTCTCCACCTGCAGGTGCAAAGTGACAGAAGCTTCAGGGGCCTGAAAGCCTAACGTTTTTTATGAATGAAAATCCCGAAGCCCAATCATACCATCTAACACTTGTATATGCTGGGTCAGGCTCTGCTGTGAGTGTATTTACTCTGTTAATCCTCACAATAGCCCTATGAAGTAGGCGTTACAATCATCCCCAGTTTACAGATGAAGAAAGTTAAGTCCTGGAAAGTTAAGCCACTTTGCAAACTCACGTGGCTAGTGAAGCGCAAAGCAGGATCTCACAGTCAGGCAGTCTGGTTCCAGAGTCTGCACTCCTAGGAGCACAAGCTTATATGGCTCTGGGTAAGAGATCACATAAGAGAAACCCAATAGTAGGTGAAGATTGGAACTCATTTTCTGAGCACCTGCTTTCATACTATTGTGTTTCTCTCACGTTATTTCAATCTTTCCAACAACTCTGGAAGGAAGGACGTGGAGGAAACTGAGACAGAGAGGTTCTGTAACCTGCCCAGGTCACCTAGATAGTAGTTGAATCAAGCTGAGGAAGCAACTTGACTCAGGTAACAAATGAGTTAACCAAGACAAATGATGAGACTAAAATCTAGTTTTCCTATCTCTCTGTCTTGGGGCATTTTTACTACATGCATTTTAACAAACATTTATTTGTTCACTCAGCCAATGTTTGTCATGCCAGGTGTTCTTGCAGGCACTGAGGATTCAGCAGTGACCAAAACGGACATGGTTCCTGTCCTCCAGTCTCTGAGGGAGGTTGAAGGTGGAGGGTATCAAAGATAAACAAAACTGGGCATATTTAAGCAGTATAGATAGATTTTATTCAGTTATTACTGTAAGTAGGGGAAAGAGCTGAGCTTCGTTCCGATTTGTGCGGAAGTGACCGGGTATTTTATTTCATTTTTCAAAGATTTATGTATTTATTTCAAAGACAGAGCGGGAGCGGGAGCGATGGGGTGGACGGACAGAGGGAGAAGGAAAGCAGACTCCCCGCTGAGCGGAGAGCCCTACACAGGGCTCTGTCTCAGGACCCCGAGATCATGGCCTGAGCCAAAACCAAGAGTTGGACGCTCAACTGACTATGCCACCCAGGTGCCCCATGACTGGGTATTTTAAAGGGAGGATGAGAGAGGAGGGAGCAGGGGCTTAAGTAGAGTCAGGGAGGAGGTGAAAAATGACAAAAAGCCGGTAAGAAGTTTAGTCACTGGAAAAGCAGTTAGGCCTGCTGCGTAGTTAGGATGCTATCCTCCCACAGAGACTGGGAGATAGAGGCCCTAGCTGTTCTTATGATTACATTTCAAAGGAATGGCTCTCAGGTCCTTAAGAAATCTCTTTCTGAGTTGTAGGAGATACATATACATCTTAAAGGAACAGGAAGAATTCACAGTTGAAAGCCCTTTTTAGCAAATGCTCTAAGAAGGAGGGGTCGCGGGCTCACCATCAGGCTCTGGCTAGAACAAATGGTAAATTCTTTTGACAGTTCCAAGCGTTTTCAGACAGGAACTCAAAAGGGGGCTGGGCCAGCTCAGCTTGCAGCCTTAGGCTGCTAGAAGCCAAGCCAAAGTTTGGTCAAATCCTTTGGTACGGGGTTGGGGGAGGGGGAGTGTTTGAATGGAGGGTTTGTGCAGAGAGATTTTGCAGTTCTCAAGGGAGATGGAACTGATACACGCACAGAAGACTTCCAGATAGTGATGATATTGAAGATCTGGGAGACCTGGAGAAGGAATTTTCTATAATGGTGAACCATTATATTAGAACCCAGATATGCAAAGGTCTGTGAAGGAAAGCAACCTGGGGGGAAGATCAAGTGAAACGACCTGGGGCGCAGGTAAGACACAGTGAACGCAACAAATCAGGGCGGGGCTTGGGAGAGTTGGACAGTTGAAGTCTGAGGTCTTGGGGACAGACAGTTGGGAGCCAAGTCACTAGTATTTATGTGCCAGCAGGGCCACCCAGTGAGGTCACACAAATATTTACTGTACAGGACACCTTGCGCTGAGGGAATGAGGACAGGGATCTAAAAGTGAACCTTTTTCTGTGGTCACCTATCTGTGCAGGGCTGCATCGGCCAGGAGAGAGGGGTGCCTTTTTCTAATAACCACAAGCTGGCCACACTGTCAGCAGAAGGGGCAGTCTATGCAGAAGGGCGCCTTTGTCTAAACAGAATGAAGGTGCTAGACTGGCAAGCTGTGGCTTGAGTGCCAGGCACTGAGCTAGTAGCTGCCAGGGTAGCAGACCAGCTGTAAGGCTATTGAAAAAGCTGAAGCATCTAAGCAGCTGTCTTAAAAAAGCAAAAAACAAAACAGTGCCATGAACAATGAATGTATGTTATTTTATTGCAGGGTCCATAGCAGTAGTCCAATGGGCATGTTCAACCCCTCCATGGAGAAACAGCAGTGAGGACTGAACAACGAAGAGTGTGATAGATCTGGGTACTCACTGATACTTTAGCAAGACTTCATTCAGGTGATTGAACCCCTCTCTTGCCCCATCCTGCATCCCCTTCCCTCTCCCCTTTCAGGCTCTTTCTGGGTCTCTCTTTCCTATTCCTTTTTTTTTCCCCCAACAGAATTGAGCATTCATTACGTGGTACAGTGCATGTAAACAGTGTCCTCACTGATGTCCCCAAAATCAGGTAGAGGAAACAGACACATTTTCCTAAATATATTGGGTTACTGATTTATACATTTCTATCTTATGTAAAGGATTTGAAGCGGCTGTCAATTCCAAGATCTTTTCCTGCCACTATGCTAAGGTGGACGATAAAATGAACCTAGGGCAAGATGATAAAAATCCCTTTTTACTTATTTCTCTTTATTTAATTTTTTGAAGATTTTATTTTTTTTAAAGATTTTTTATTTATTTGACAGAGAGAAATCACAAGTAGATGGAGAGGCAGGCAGAGAGAGAGAGAGAGGGAAGCAGGCTCCCTGCTGAGCAGAGAGCCCTATGTGAGACTCGATCCCAGGACCCTGAGATCATGACCTGAGCCGAAGGCAGCGGCTTAACCCACTGAGCCACCCAGGCGCCCCTTGAAGATTTTATTTTTAAGTAATCTCTACACCCAACATGTGGCTCGAAATCACAACCCCAAGATCAAGAGTTGCAGACTTCCGACTGAGCCAGCCAGGCACCTTTATATATTTTGCTTTAAAATGTTTATATTGGATACTTACTTATTTTGTTATCTTCTTTTCAAGTGTGCAGAAAGGCAGGTGTTAATATAAAACATCCCCAGTTTCATCAGATCTTCATGTTTTGGCATATTTACTTCAGATTTTATTTTTTAACACATTTTAAGGATAAGATTTTATTTATTTATTTTAGAGACAGAAAGAGACAGCACGAGCAGGAGGGGGAGAGGGAGAGAGAGAACTTTAAGCAGACTCCACGCTGAGCATGGAGCCCAACATGGGGCTCGATCCCAGGATCCTGAGATCAGGACCTGAGCTAAAACCGAAAGTCGGAAGCTCAACCACCTGTGCCACCCAGGTGCCCCCAGATTTGATTTTTTAAAAAGGTTTTTTATTTATTTGGCACAGAATGGCGGGGTTGGGGAGAGAAGAGAGCAAGCGCAAGCAAGGGGAGGGGTACAGGGAGAGGGACAAGCAGGCTCCCCACTGAGCAAGGAACCCCCTCCTCCTTTGCAGGACTCAATCCCAGGACTCTGGGATCATGACCCAAGCCAAAGGCAACTGCTTAACTGACTGGACACCCAGGGACCCTCAGATTTGATTTTTTTTTTAAAGAATTTATTTATTTATTTGACAGAGAGAGATCAGAAGTAGGCAGAGAGGCAGGCAGAGAGAGAGAAGAGGAAGCAGGCTCCCCACTGAGCAGAGAGCCCGATGTGGGACTCGATCCCAGGACCCTGAGATCATGACCTGAGCCAAAGGCAGTGGCTTAACCCACTGAGCCATCCAGGCACCCCTGATTTTTTTTTTTTTTTAAAGAGAGCATTAATGAAGCAGTTGAATTCCCCTCTCCAATTCCCTCAGGTGCATCCCCTTTCCCTCTCTAGTTACCATTATCCTGAATCTGGAGTTCATCACGCTCATGCATGTTTTGTTCTCCAACTTGCTATGAATGCATCCATAAATGTTTCATAGCATTTTGTAAACACGATATAGTCTTGTTTAGTGCCAGCTGTGTAAACACTGTACAGCCCCCATGTTGGTAGCAAAGGTCTAGAATTCTCTGTATTTACCTGGTGCTCTCCGGCACCCAAAGGACTTTAGGGTCCATTATTTCCTGTGGTCCTCACATACACCTCCTCAGGAGGCAGATCAGGTGTTATGATCCCAATTTGACTCAAGAAGAAACGGAGATCGAGAGAGTGAAGGGCCTTGCCCCAGGACCACAAAGGGGCAGAGGCCCAGGCTTACTAATTCCTAGCTGAGGGCAGTTTCCATTACTCGGTTGCCATCTGGCTGATAATGTGACTTGTGTCAGCAAGACAGGTTTGAGTGACCAGAGAGCTGCAAATGGGAGGGGGAGGAGAGGACGGTGGAGATGAGGATAGGAAGGAAGGGTAGACAAGGGAAGAAGAAATAAAAGAGCAGAGCCAACGGAAGGAGCTGCATGGCTTTAAATCTACCAGTGATTCTCACTGTTGGCCAGTCCTTGGGATCACCTGGGAGCTTCAGAAAACACTGATGCCTGGGACCCACCCCTAGAGACCTAATTTACCAGGCCTATAGGGTGGCCAGAGCAGCAGGTTCTTGAAGCTTCCCAGCTGGTTTTGAATCTCTAGCTGAGCCCGGGAACCATTGCCTAGGCAAAGCAATTTATCAGGCAGTGAGTCGGTTGAGGAGGCAGTGCTTATTAACATTAATAAGATCTAAGACCTCAAAGCCTGGCTTGATAATGGAATGTAAATAAGGTATTGAGATCTTAGCCCTAAATTCTATGGAAAGAAATGGACTAAAATGAAAGAGGTGATAATCCAGTTTCCTCAGTGCTGTTCATACTAGGCTTAGACTATTGTGTTCAGTTATTGGGCTTTAACTTGAAGGGGAGACCAGCAATTTTCACACTGAATACCAGTAACCCCCTACAGAGTAATAGCATTCAGCAAACATTCACTGAGTACTTCCTTTGTGCAAGGTCTGTGCTGTAGGGAAGTGAGAGAAATGGAAAAATCACAATTCTTGTTCTCAAGAAATAGACTCACAGGCAATCCAGGCAAATACAAGACAATTAACACAATGTGCTGAGTGTCAGTGATGAATCTAAAGTGCTAGGGAACAGAGGGCAGAGAGAGGAGTCTTGGGGAGACTCGCAGAGGGGATCAGAGTGAGCTCTGTAGGAGTGCTGCCCGAGCTGAGTCTTGAAGGGTGAGTAGGAGTTGGTTGAGGGCACTGTTGGGGGTGGGGGCTGGGGAGAGCACATGCGAAGGCTTAGGCATAAGTGTGGCTGTGGAAGGGCAAACTGGTATTGTAGAAGCACCGGGAATAAATATGCAGTGGAACAGAAGCAGGGGATGAGGCTGGAAAAGTGGGCCTGTTCAGGTTTCACCCTGAAGGCATCAGGGAATCATCAAAGAGAAGAGTGTGGGGGAGAACAACGAGGTCCTTATGGAGGAGAGGGCACCGAAATTAAGGCTTGAAAATGATAGAAACTCAACAGGCAGAGATGTGGGGTGGAGACTTCCCAAGCAGGGGTAGAGAGGAAGTGTGGAGGCAGGAATGAGCCTGATGTGTGTCAGGGCAGCAAGGGGACCAATAATCTGATACAAATGAATGAAACCATCTGGAGTGCTTTTTAAAAATATCCATGCCTGGGCACTGGAGCCCAGAACCCCCCAGAACCCCAGAGATTCTGACTTATGTGGTCTGGGGGTGGGACCCAGGCATCAGGCTTTTGTTCGATTTTGTTTTTGAGATTTGTGTGGCTGTTTATTACACGGCAATGTTGACCAATACACTAGTTGTGTGAGCCAGTAGATTACCCCCTTTCATTTTTTTAAAGCTTTTAATTTTAATTCCAGTATAGTTAACATACAGTGCTATATTAGTTTCAGGTATACAATACAGTGATTCCACAATTCTATACGCGGCTCAGTGCTCATCGTGTTAAGTGTGCTCTTTAATCCCCATCACCTATTTCCCTCATCCCTCCATCCACCTCCCCTCTGGTAACCATCTGTTTGTTCTCTGTAGTTAAGAGTCTGTTTCTTGGTCTCTCTCTATCTCTCTTTTCCCTTTGTTCATTTGTTTTGTTTCTTAAATTCCACATAGAATTGAAATAATAGGGTATTTGTCTTTCTTTGACTTATTTCACTTAGTATTATACTCTCTAGATCCATCCATGTTGCAATGGCAAGGTTTCATTCTTTCTGCTGGCTGAATAATACATTCCATTATGTGTGTGGGGTGGGGGGGTATATATACCATTTCCTTATCCATTCGTCTATTGATGGACACTTGGGCTGCTTCCAGAATTTGACTATTGTAAATAATGCTGCTATAAACGTAGGGGGTACATGTATCCCTTTGCATTAGTGTTTTTGTATTCTTTGGGTAAATACCCAGTAGTGCAATTACTGGATTGTAGGGTACTTCTATTTTTAACTTTTGAGGAACCTCCATACTCCATATTTCCACAGTGGGTGCACCAGTTTGCACTCCCACCCACAGTGCACAAGGGTTCCTTGTTCTCCACACTTTGCCAACACCTGTTGTTTTTGTGTGTGTGTGTGTGTGTTTTTAAAGATTTTATTTATTTATTTGAGAGAGAGACAGTGAGAGAGAGCATGAGCGAGGAGAAGGTCAGAGAGTGAAGCAGACTCCCCGTGGAGCTGGGAGCCTGATGTGGGACTCGATCCCAGGACTCCGGGATCATGACCTGAGCCGAAGGCAGTCGTCCAACTAACTGAGCCACCCAGGCGTCCCATGTTTTTGTGTTTTTGATTTTAGCCATTCTGACATATGTGAAGTGATAGCTCACTGTAGTTTTGATTTGCATTTTCCTGATGATAGGTGATGATGAGCATTTGTTCACGTGTCTGTTGGCCATCTGGATGTCTTCTTTGGGAAATGTCTGTTCCTGTCCTCTGCCCATTTTTCAGTTGAATTATTTGTTTTTTGGGGTGTTGAGTTGTGTAAGTTCTTTATATTTTTGGATACTATCGTTTACTGGATATGTCATTTGCAAATATCTTCTCCCATTCAGTAAGTTGTCTTTTAGTTTTGTTGATTGTTTCCTTTGTTGTGCAGAAGTTTTTTATTTTGGTGTAGTCCCAATAGTTTATTTTTGCTTTTGTTTCCCTGCCTAAGGAGACATTTCTAGAAAGATGGTGCTATGGCTGATGTCAGAGAAACTACTGCCTATGTTCTCTTCCAGGATTTTTATGGTTTCAGGTCTCCCATTTAGGTCTTTAATCCATTTTGAATTTATTTTTGTGTATAGTGTAAGAAAGTGGTCCAGTATCATTCTTTTGCATGTTGCTGTCCAGTTTTCCCAACACCATTTATTGAAGACACTGTCTTTTTCCCATCGTGTATTCTTGCCTCCTTTGTCAAAGATTAATGGACCATATAATTGTAGGTTTATTTTTGGGTTTTCCATTCTGTTCTACTGATCTATGTGTCTATTTTTGTGTGAGCACCATACTGTTTTCATTACTACAGCTTTGTAATAGAGCTTGAAGTCTGAAATTGTGATGCCTCCAGCTTTGTGGTTTTGTTTTGTTTTGTTTTTTCCAAAATTGCTTTGGCTCTTGAGGGGGTCTTCTATATTGCCATACAAATGTGAGGATTGTTTGTTTTAGTCCTATAAAAAATGCTGTTGGTATTTTGATAGGGATTGCTTTGGGTAGTACGGACATTTTTTTTTTTAAAGATTTATTTATTCATTTATTTGACAGAGAGATCACAAGTAGGCAGAGAGGCATGCAGAGAGAGAGGAGGAAGCAAGCTCCCCGCCGAGGAGAGAGCCTGATGCCTGCTCAATCCCAGGACACTGGGACCACGACCTGAGCCAAAGGCAGAGGCTTTAACCCACTGAGCCACCCAGGCGCCCTTAGTATGGATATTTTAACAGTGTTTGTTCTTCCAAGCCATGAGCATGGAATGTCTTTTCATTTCTTTGTGTTGTCTTCGGTTTCTCTTACAGTTTTCAGAATATAGGTCTTTCACCACTTTGGTTAAGTATATTGCTAGGTATTTTATTACTTTTGGTGTAATTGTAACTGGGATTGCTTTCTTAATTTCTCTTTCTACTGCTTCATTTTGGTGTGTAGAAATTGGACATATTTCTGTGCCTTGGTCATGTATCCTGTGACTTTACTTAATTCATTTATCAGTTCTAATAGTTTTTTCATGGAGTTTCTAGGGTTTTCTATATATAGTACCATGTCATCTGCAAAGGTGGTTTTTTTTTTTTTTCCAGTATTTGTTAAAAGGTCTTTCAGGTGATCCTACTATACAGCTGGGCTTGAGAACCGTAAGGGAGCTGTTCAGTATACGAATGGAAAGTGGGCTAAAGCCAGATAACAGAGACGATAAATAAGCTAATGTTTATTGAATGGTAACTGTGTGCCAGGAACTTTATGTGTATTAATCTACTAAATCCTTAGTAGAGCCCAAGAAACCTGGGTGGCTCTCAGCTTTGCCACGTCTACCTGCATGGCCTTGGACAAATTATTTAACCTCAACTGCCTGGTCCGTAAAACATCGTGAAGATGAATGTTTGTAAAGCTCTTAATACACTAAATAGGCCTTCAACAAATTTCAGTTTTCCCCTTCTCTTCTGCAAAAAAGAAAAGTATAGGTACTATTGTCCTTATGCTGCAGATGAGGAAATATTACTCTGACCAAAGTCTTATATACTAAAAGAAGTGTCAGTGTCAGGCAGTCTGTCTTCAAAGCATATCTTAGAAGGATTTGAATTTCAGGCCAAAGAACTTGGGTTTTCTTGTATAATCACCTTTATTAGTTTAGTGTATATCTGTCCAGAATATCTTTATGCATATACAAGCAAGTACAAATGCATATTCCCCCCACTCTTATGAAAAAGGTAGCACACTAGATATTCAACATTGCATCTTGCTTTATTAACAAAATATCTTAGAAATCTTTACATATCACTACACAGACAGTTTCCTCATTCTTTTTTTGCAGGTTCTTAGCATTTGTGTGTGTTCATATACTATAATTTATTTAATCTTGGGTTGTTTCCAGTTTCTAACTATAAAAATGCTTTAATAAATAATCTTGTATGTGCATCATTTTGCATAGCCACGGAAATGGAATTACTGGGTCAAGGGGTATATGTGCATTTGTAATTTCAATAGATATTGCCAAATTGTCCTCCATAGGTCTTGTACTACTTAGCATTCCTACCTGCAGCATATGACAGTATGTTGGCACTTTTTTTATGAAATGAGTTTTACTAATTATTTTATTTTATTTTTTTTTTGGTGCTTTTTGCTAATTTTATATTTTTATTGTGTTATTTAAGTCACCATACAATACATCATTAGTTTTTTTTTTTAAAGATTTTATTTATTTATTTGACAGAGAGAAATCACAAGTAGATGGAGAGGCAGGCAGAGAGAGAGAGAGAGAGGGAAGCAGGCTTCCTGCTGAGCAGAGAGCCAGATGCGGGACTCGATCCCAGGACCCTGAGATCATGACCCGAGCCGAAGGCAGCGGCTTAACCCACTGAGCCACCCAGGCGCCCCTACATCATTAGTTTTTGATGTAGTGTTCCAAGATTCATTGTTTACGTGTAATACCCAGTGCTCCATGCAATAGGTGACCTCCTTAATACCCACCACCAGGCACACCTATCCCCCCATCCCTTCCCTCTCCCCTCTAAAATGCTCACTTTGTTTCTTGGAGTCCATAGTCTCTCATGGTTCATCTCTCCCACCAATTTCCCCTCCCCTTTCACTTTTCCTTTCCTTCTTCTAATGTCCTCCATGTTATTCCTTATGTTCTACAAGTAAGTGAAACCATATGATAATTGACTTTCTCTGCTTGACTTATTTCACTCAACATAATCTCCTCCAGTCCCACCCATGTTGATGTAAAACCTGGGTATTGCACATCCTTTCTGATGGCAGAGTAATATTACATTGTATATATGGACCACATCTTCTTTATCCTTTTGCCTATTGAAAGGTATCTCGGCTCTTTCCAGTTTCACTATTGTGGGTATTGCTGCTATGAACATTGGGGTACATATGGCCCTTCTTTTCCCTACATCTCTATCTTTGGGGTAAATACCCAGGAGTGGAATTTCCAGGTCATAGGGAGGGTAGCTCTATTTTTAATTTTTTGAGGAATCTCCACACTGTTCTCCAAAGTGGCTGCACCAACTTGCATTCCCACTGACAGTGTAAAAGGGTTCCCCTTTCTCCACATTGTCTCCAACATTGGTGTTCTTGCCTTGTTGATTTTTGCCATTCTAACTGGTGTAAGGTGAGATCTCAATGTGGTTTTTATTTGAATCTCCCTGATGGCTAATGATGATGAAGATTTTTTCATGTGTCTGTTAGTCCATTTGTATGTCTTCATTAGGAGAAGTGTCTGTTCATTTCTTCTGCCCATTTTTTGACTTGATTATCTGTTTTGTGGGTCTTGAGTTTGAGAAGGTTTTTAATAGATCTTCGATATCAGCCCTTTGTCTATAGTGTCATTTGTGAATATCTTCTCCCATTCCATGGGTTGTTGCTTTGTTTTGTTGCCTGTTTCCTTTGCTGTGTAGAAACTTTTTATCTTGATGAAGTCAAAAGTTCATTTTCATTGTTGTTTCCCTTGCCTTTGGAGATGTGTCTTTAAAGGAGTTGCTATGGCTGATGTCAAAGAGGTTACTGCCTATGTTCTCCTCTAGGATTTTGATAGCTTCCTGCCTCACATTGAGGTCATTTATTCATTTCAAGTTTATCTTTGTGTATGGTGTAGGAGAATGGTTGATTTTCATTCTTCTGTACATAGCTGTTCAATTTTCCCAGAACCATTTATTGAAGAGACTATCTTTTTTCCACTGGATATTTTTTCCTGATTTGTTGAAGATTATTTGACCAAGGAGTTGAGGGTTCATATCTGGACTCTCTACTCTGTTCCATTGGTCCATGTGTCTGTTTTTGTGCCAGTACCATGCTGTCTTGGAGATCATGGCTTTGTAATAGAGCTTGAAATCAGGCAATGTGATGCCCCCAGTTTTGTTTTTTCTTTTTCAACATTTTCTTGGCGATTTGGGGTCTTTTCTGGTTCCATACAGATTTTAGGATTGTTTGTTCCAGCACTTTGAAAAATGCTGATGGTATTTTGATCAGGATGATGTTGAAAATATAGATTGCTCTGGGCAGCACAGACATTTTAACAATGTTTATTTTATTTTATTTTAGAGAGAGAGCGTGGGGGAGGGAGAGGGAGAGAGAAAATCTTAAGCAGGCTCCACACCCAGCCCAGAGCCCAAGGCAGGGTTTAATCCCCGACCCTGAGATCATGACCTGAGCTGAAATCAAGAGTTGGACTTTTAACTGACTGAGCCACCCAGGCACCCCTTATTTTATTGTCTAAAATATCAAAATTATTAATGCATTTTAACTTATTTTTTACCAAGTAACTTTTTTTTGAAGATTTTATTTATTCATTTGACAGATGGAGATCACAAGAAGGCAGAGAAGCAGGCAGAGAAGCAGGCAGAGAGAGGAGGAGGAAACATGCTCCCCGCCGAGCACAGAGCCCGATGTGAGGCTCGATCCCAGGACCCTGGGATCATGACCTGAGCCGAAGGCAGAGGCTTTAACCCACTGAGCCACCCAGGCGCCCCTTACCAAGTAACTTTTATTTATTTATTTACTTATTTATTTATTTGAGAGAGAATAAGAGAGAGAATGAGAGGGGAGAAGTCAAAGGGAGAAGCAGACTCCCCGCTGAGCAGGGAGCCTGATGAGGGACTCAGTCCTGGGACTCCAGGATCATGACCTGATCTGAAGGCAGCTGCTTAACCAATTGAGCTACCCAGGCGTCCCTACCAAGTAACTTTTTGAATCCTATTTCTTTTTTCTTCTTTCTTGTCTCTTCTTCTTCTTTTTTTTTTTTTTAAGATTTTATTCATTTATTTGATACAGAGAGAGATCACAAGCAGGCAGAGAGGCAGGCAGAGAAAAAGGGGGGAAGCAGGCTCCCCACCAAGCAGAGAGCCCCATGTGGGGCTCGATCCCAGGACCCTGAGATCATGACCTGAGCCGAGGGCAGAGGTTTAACCCACTGAGCCACTCAGGCGCCCTGCTGTCTCTTCTTTTTAAAAAGGATTTTTAAAAATTTATTTATTTGACAGAGATCACAAGTAGGCAGAGAGGCAGGCAGAGACAGAGAGAAGAGGAAGCAGACTCCCTGCAGAGCAGAGAGCCTGATGCGGGGCTCGATCCCAGGACCCTGAGATCATGACCCGAGCCGAAGGCAGAGGGTTTAACCCACTGAGCCACCCAGGCGCCCCTCTCATTCTCTTTCTTATTCTCTCTCAAATAAATAAATAAGTAAATAAATAAAATCTTTTTTAAAAGTTACTTGGTAAGGGGCGCCTGGGTGGCTCAGTGGGTTAAACCCTCTGCCTTCGGCTCGGGTCATGATCTCAGGGTCTTGGGATCGAGTGGGATTGAGCTCCACATCGGGCTCTCTGCTTAGCGGGGAGCATGCTTCCCTCTCACTCTCTGCCTGCCTCCCTGCCTACTTGTGATCTCTTGCTCTCTGTCAAATAAATAAACAAAATATTTTTTAAAAATCCTTTAAAAAAGGATTTTAATTTTAAGTAATCTCTACATCGAACGTGGGGCTCATACTTACAACCCCGAGATCAAGAGTTGCATGCTCGGGGCGCCTGGGTGGCTCAGTGGGTTAAGCCGCTGCCTTCGGCTCAGGTCATGATCTCAGGGTCCTGGGATCGAGTCCCGCATCGGGCTCTCTGCTCAGCGGAGAGCCTGCTTCCCTCTCTCTCTCTCTGCCTGCCTCTCCATCTACATGTGATTTCTCTCTGTCAAATAAATAAATAAAATCTTTAAAAAAAAAAAAAATAAAAAAGAGTTGCATGCTCTATGGGCCAAGCCCATAGACAGATGCCCCTTAAAGGTCAATGAAATAGGAAAACTCCCAGTAGGACTGATCAAGGGGGGGAGTGAAAACTCAAATTACTAATACCAGGAGTAGAAATTATGAGTAAAGGAAAAAAGAGTCTCCAGGTAAAAGTGAGGGAGAACAGAAGCCCTGATACCTCCAAAAGCCAGCTCTCGTAGTTTTGAGCTCTTTACAAAAACAGAAGAGGGAGCTATAGAGCCATAAAGTTAAAAAATTTATCTTGAACCATGCTTCGCTTCTAAACATTCAAGAAATTAATTCCATTTAAGAGAATGGAGGTCAAATCCCATTTAAAGTTATTGTAAGAAGAAAGAGGATGAGGAGAAGATTAACATCCCTATAGGCAATAAGAGAATGTTAGAAAGACATACCTATAAAGCAAACGAAAACTCCATCTTAGTATTTATAAATGAGCCAAGAGATTAAGAAACGATACAAGATATGAAAGAATATCATAAATAAGAATGAGAAAGGGGTGCCTGGGTGGCTCAGTGGGTTAAGCCTCTGCCTTTGGCTCAGGTCATGGTCCCAGGGTCCTGGGATCGAGCCCCACATCGGGCTTTCTGCTCGGCAGGGAGCCTGCTTCCTCCTCTCTCTCTCTCTCTGCCTACCTGTGATCTCTATCTGTCAAAACAAATAAATTAAAAAATCTTAAAAAAAAAAGAATGAGAAAAATCCAGAAATGAGGAATTGAATTCAAGAAAGAATTAGAAACAAAATAAAATTATTTTTTTTAAAGATTTTATTTATTTGTCAGAGAGAGAGAGGGAGAGAGAGCAAGCGCAGGCAGACAGAATGGCAGGCAGAGGCAGAGGGAGAAGCAGGCTCCCTGCTGAGCAAGGAGCCCGATGCAGGACTCGATCCCAGGATGCTGGGATCATGACCTGAACCGAAGGCAGTCGCTTAACCAACTGAGCCACCCAGGCGTCCCAATAAAATTATTTTTTAAAAAAGATTTTATTTATTCATTTGAGGAAGACAGACAGAGGGAGCACAAGCAGGGGGAGAGGCAGGAGGGAGAGGGAGAAGCAGACTCCCCGCTGAGCTGGGAGCCCAATGAGGGGCTCAATCCCAATACCCTGAGATCATGACCTGAACCGAAGGCAGATACTTACCTATCTGAACCACCCAGGCGCTCCAACAAAACAAATTTATTTCAGAAATGACTAAACCAAAAGTTCCATCAGAGGAAAGAAACACAACAGATAATGGCTTAAGAGAAATACATGAAAAGGAGGAAAGTTTTATTTTGTTTTATTTTTAAGTAATCTCTTACACCAAACTGGGGCTCAAACCCACAACCCTGAGATCAAGAGTCACATGCTCCACTAACTGAGCCAGCAGGCTCTCCCCCACCCCACCTTCTTTTTAAAATTGAAAACGAGGAGTGCCACTTGGGTGGCTCTGTTGATTAAGGGTCTGACTTGGGCTCAGGTCATAATCCTAGGGTCTTGGGATCAAGCCCTGCATGAGGCTTCATGCTTAGTGGGGCATCTGCTTTAGATTCTCTTTCTCGTTCTCTGCCCCTCTCCCAGCTTGTGCGTGATCTTTCTCTTAAATAAATACATCTTTGAAAAAATAAATTGAAAAGGAGACAAGTTTTTAAGATAAAAAATAAATTGAAAAGATGTTTGGTTTCAAGTTGGACATGTCAAGAACTGCAGGAAAAAAAAAAAAGCATCCTTACAAGAAGTATAGGAACAAACTGATGAATGTGCAAACTCATCAGAGAACTGAGGTCACAGGACAGATGGCTGTCCTGAAATCTGAAGAGAAACAAGTTGCCTGCAGGGAGACATAGGACCAGAGCTTTTGCTTACCTGACTAAGAAGCCACTAGATGCTGTATGAGCTAAAAGGAACATGAAGCTAGAAATTTAAAATTTTTTTCTTTTTAAAGATTTTATTTATTTAGTTGACACAGAGATCACAAGTAGGCAGAGAAGCAGGCAGAGAGGAGGAAGCAGGCTCCCTGCTGAGCAGAGAGCCCAACTCAAGGCTCGATCCCAGGACCCTGAGATCATGACCCGCACCAAAGGCAGAGGCTTAATCCACTGAGCCACCCAGGTGCTCCTGAAGCTAGAAATTTTGACAAATTGCTGGAGATCAGTTGGAAGGAGAACGTGAAGCTTGTGGGGTGAGTATGGGTTTTTACTTCAGGAGCTCCACTAGGGTCTCGCAGGAAGGATATAATGCAGAATTCAAAGGAATCTCCCTACCCCCAGAGCGGGAGGAGGGAGACAACAGCCACAAGACCAGACCACCTAGACTGTGTCCCTCATCTGTGGGGGGGCAGTGTGAGGCTTCTAGGCTATTTGAGGATCCAAATAGCCTGGTATGAGAGCTTGTATTTCTTTGGGGGGATCTTTGTCCTAGAGTTTGTGGTCTGTGAACTCTTTGGGGTTCTATTTCCCAGTATGTGAAGGCTTTGAGTACTTTGGGTCTACGTTTCTAGAGTATGAGCCCTCTGAGATATTGGGGGTTGCTGACCCACGGCATGAGGTTCTGGAGGTGTTTGGGAGTCTGTGTCACAAACGGAAGGTCACTGAGATGTTTGTACTTCTTTGTCACAGACTGTGAACTCCTGGATATGTTTGGGGATCTGAGTTTCAGAATGTAAAGTCTCTAGGCTGTAGGTCAGGCTATGAGGCTTCTGAAACCTTTGGGGACTTGACCTCTCAATGTGTGACATCTCACACTTCCTAGTATGTGCAATCTCTGAGCTGGTTTATTTTTAACTGTAGCATGAATTCTGTGAGATCTTTGAGTCCATTTCCATTTTTGTGGGGTATTTGATACTGAGGATCAGCATCCCTCATTGTAAACATCTTTGAATGTTCTGTCCTTGAATTTAAGGCCATGTTACTATTCCAAGGTGTGTGACAGGTTTCTGAGCTGATTTAGCAACTATGTCCAAAATGCAAGATCATTGAGGTTTTTAGTGTCTCTCTGCAGGATAGTAAATGTACAAGTAACTTTGGGAATCTTTCTTACAAGTTCTGAAATCTCAAAGGCTGATGGAGGTATTTTATCATATGGTGATAGCTGTTTGGGTGTTCTGTGCATGAAGTTACGAGGTATCTGAGCTGCTTGTTGAGGGACTTTGTCCAAGTTGTGACAGCTTTAATCTATAGTCTAATCTGTAGAGTCTTTATACCATGGTGTGTGGTATCTGAGTTATTTGAGTCTTTGTTTCACAGAGTGAAATCTCTGAGCTCTTCTGTGGCCTGTGTCCCAGATGTGAGGTCTCTAAGTTGTTTGGTGCCCTGTTTTCTAGGTTGTGAATTCTTCAAGATGATTTGTTTATTTTCTGACTGGATACAAGGCCTCTGAGCTCCTTATGTTTCTACTATCCAGGATGTGGGGACTCTCAACCTTTGTGAGACTCTCCTTGATGGTAAGGATTTAATATGCTGTGGGTCTGTGTCCCTGAGTGTGGAGGCTCTGGCATTTTAAGGTTTTCATTCCTGATTACTGTTCGGAGGCATGTTTCAGGCCTCTGAGTTGATTTAATACATATATCCAGAATGTGAGGTCACTCAGCCTGTCTGGGTTTCTGTCTGAGATGATAGCACCCATGATAGTTTGTGGGTCTCTATCTCTACATGTGTGGTATCTCATGCTGTTTGGGTGGTTTTATCATGGACTGAGATGTCTCTTCTGTAGGATCTTTTCCCAGGATGTATGGTCTCTGAACTCTTTGTAGGGTGGTGTCCCTAGGTGTTAAATTCTCTATTATGTCTTTGTGGATATGGGCCATGTACTGATAATCTTTGAGCTGATTTAAAGTTTTTTGTGTGCATTCTTTTAGGGTTTCTGTGTCCCAAGGTGTAAAGTCTTAAATTTGTTTGGGATCTGTGTCCATAGCATGAGTTGTATAGGCTTTTGGGGGTCTGTGCCCACCATAATGTGATGTATGAGCTTTTTGTGGGTCTGTGTTTTGGAGTATGTAGTTTTTAAGATGTTTAGGATCTGGTGTGTGGTGCCTCTGAGCTCTTTGAGGATTCATGCCTGGTGTGTGAGGAGTCTGAGGAGATTAGGTAGTCTCCTTCTAGGTTTTGAGGTCTCTGAGGTTTGGGCAGGTTTGTGTCAGGGTTTGAAGTCTCAAAACTTTTAGGGGGTATGTATCTAATGTATGAGATATCTACATTGTTTGCGGATATGTTACAGAGGATGAGATCTGTGCTATTGTGGGGTCTGTGTCCCAGGTTGTGAAATCCTTGTACTTTAGTGGGTGGTCTGTGTCCCAGGGTGTGAAGTCCCTGATTCTTTTGGAGATTTGTGTCCAATCTATGACGTACCTGAGTTTTGGGAGTTCTGTCCATGGTGGGAGGTTTCTGAGATTTTCACAGATCTGTGTCAGGATTTGAAGTCAGAATGAACTGGGGTGATGTGTCCATGGCAAGTTGTATCTCATATGTCTAGGTGTCTGTTTCATGGGTGCAAAGTCTCTAGAGTGTTTCACTCTCTGTTTTCTAGGGTGTAGTGATTATTATAGTTGGGGTACTAGAGAGAATGAGCTGAAACAACAGGAAGACATCTGAGAGTGAGACGCATGAACTTAATATTGTACTCATTCCAGCCTGGGTAACAATGTCAAAGTTATTTCTATGGATGTGTATGGATGGGAAGATCACTGGAGGAAAGAAGGTCAGGAAAGTGAGAGACCAGGTCTCTATGTGAAGATGGAAGGTCACTTAAGGAGAAATGAAATCATCAATGTTCAAGGGAGAGTTGGCATTGGAGCTGAAATTCTAGAGATGTGAGGGTTGGTAGGTGACTTTGATAAATCAGGACTCTCTCATAACATGTGCATTAAAACTGAGGGCTTTTGGGGAGCACCTGGTTGGCTCAAGTTGGAAGACCATGGGACTCTTGATCTTGGGGTCATGAGTTCAAGCCCCACCTTGAGAGTAGAGATTTCTTAAATAAATATTTTTAAAAACTGAGGGGTTTGTGAGAAATTTTCCCCGATGGTGAAGAACAAGACAAAGATGTCCACTCTCACCACTTTTATTCAACATAGTACTGGAAGTCCTAGCCACCACAATCAGACAAGAAAAAGGAATAAAAGGTGTCAAAATTGGTTAGGAAGAAATAAAACTTTAATTATATTCAGATGACACAATACTATATATAGAAAACCCTAAAGACTCCACCAAAAAACTATTAGAATGATAAATGAATTCAGTGAAGTCACAGGATACAAGACCAATGCACAGAAATCTGTTACATTTCTTCATGCTAATAATGAAGCAACAGAAAGAGAAAATAAGGGGCACCTTGCTGGCTTATCAGTAGAGCACGTGACTCTTGATCTCAGGGTTGTGAGTTTGAGCCCCACATTCGATGTAGATATTGCTTGAAAATTAAAGAAAAATATTTTTAACGATTTTATTTATTTATTTGATGGAGATCACAAGTAGGCAGAGAGGCAGGCAGAGAGAGAAAGGGAGAAACAGACTCCCCACCCAGCAGAGAGCCCAATGCGGGGCTCAATCCCAGGACCCCAAGATCATGACCTGAGCCGAAGGCAGAGGCTTAACCCTCTGAGCCACCCAGGCACCCTGAAAATAAAAAAATCTTTAAAAAGGGGAAATTAAGGAAACAATTCCATTTCCAATTATACCAAAAATAATGAAATATCCAAGAATAAACTTAACCAAAGAGTTGGAAGACCTGTATTCTGAAAACTATAAGCACTGGAAGAACTAAACTCAGAATTAAGTCAAAGAGGTAAAAGTGGTTGTCTATAGGGCTTCAGTATGGGGTGGGGAGGGGCAGGCAGAAGTCTTGCTTTTCACTCAAAGCCCCTTGGGATCATGGGACTTATTCCCATGCTTGTGAATTACTGTGATAAGTTTAAGTGTCAAAAGGTACAATCTTTCAGTTATAAGGTCAATAAGTTCCTGGGATCTAATGTACAGTGTGGTGACTATAGTTAACAATATTGTATTGTATACTGGAAAGTTGCTATGAGAATAGTGTCTTTTAAAAAAAAATTTTATTTATTTGACAGAGATAGAGATCACAAATAGGCAGAAAGGCCAGCAGAGGGAAAGGGGGAAGTAGTTTCCCCACTGAGCAGAGAGCCTAATGCGGGGCTTGATCCCAGGACCCTGAGATCATGACCTGAGCTGAAGGCAGAGGCCCAACCCACTGAGCCACCCAGGTGCCCCGAGTATAGTGTCTTAATATCCTCACCATAACAACACAAGGACAACAGTAACAACAAAAAAAGTGGTAATTATGTGAGGTAAAAGAAGCATTAACTAACCTTATTGTGATAAGGTATATATGAATCAAACAGTACATATGTATCAAATCAATACATTGTATACTTTAAACTTATACAGTGTTACATGTCAATTATATCTCAATAAAGCTGGAAAAGGGTCGCCTGGGTGACTCTTGGTTTCAGCTCAGATTGTGATCTCAGGGTCTTGAGATCCAGTCCTGTGTCATTTTCCTGCTCTGCATGGAGTTTGCTTGAGTTTCTCTCCCCTCCCTCTGTTCCTCCCCCTGCACTCATTATCTCTCTCTTTCTCTCTCAAATGAACAAATAAGCCTTTAAAAAAATAAAGCTGGAAAAAATGTCTGAAGGAAAACCCACTCTCCCAGGCCCCACCAGAGTGTTGGATCCACCCCCCATCCTTCCCTTTCTTCTTTTTCTCCTCCTCCTTCTTCCTTTTTGCTTTTTTTAAAGTTTGTAATAAAATTATCATAAAGTGAGCAACTCAGGGGCAATTAGTACCTGATATTATATAGTCACTACCTCTATCTAGCTCCAAAACGTTTCCTTCATCCTCAAAAGTAAATCCTGTACCCATTAAGCAGTTTCTCCCTTATCCATCCCCTTGCTACTCCCAGACTCTGATAACCACTCATCTGTGTTCTATCTCGATGGATTTACCTGTTCTAGATTTCTATACAGTATGTGACCTTTTGTGTCAGTCTTCTTTCACATAATATAATGTTTTCAAGATTCATCCCCATTGTAGCATGTATCATGTACTTCATACCTTCTTATGACTGAATCATATTCCATTGTCTATTTATACCACATTTTGTTTATCCATTTGTCTGTTGATGGACATCTGGGCTGTTTTCCACCTTTTGGTGATTTTCAATAGTAATGCCGTGAACGTGTGTGTACATCTATTTGTTGAATACCAGTTTTCAGTCCTTTTTTGGGTGTCTACCTAGGAGTGAAATTGCTGGAATTGTGTTAATTCTGTTTAGCTTTTTGAGGAACTTCCACACGGTTTCCACAGTGGTTGAACCATTTTTTATTTCTGTCAGCAGTGCACAAGGGTTCCAATTTCTCCACATCCTTGCCTTCACTTATTTTACTTGTTTGTATTATAGCCATCCTAGTGGGGATGTTTGTATTATAGCCATCCTAGTACCTCACTGTGGGTTTGATTTGTATTTCCTTAAAGATGAATGCTGTTAAGGATCTTTTCATGTGCTTCCTGGCCATTTGTATACCTTCGAAGGAATATTTATTTAAGCTCTTTGCCCATTTTAACCAACTGAGCCACCCAGGCATCCCTCTCTTTGCCCATTTAAAAAATCAAATTGTTTTTGCTTTTGAGTTGTAAGAGTTAATTACATATTCTGAGTATATATTAGATATATGGTTAACAAATACTTTGCCCTGTTCTGTAGGTTGTCTTTTCATTGTCTTGTTAATGTCATTTGATGCACTCAAGTTTTTAATTTTGATGAACTACAATTTATCTATTTTGTCTTTTGTTTTCTGTACTTTTGGTATCATACCTAACACTTCTTTGTCAAATCTGAGATCATAAAAATTTCTAGAGCCTCTTCTTGGGGTGAGGCTTGGCTCATGGCTTTCAGGACCTAGAAAAGCTCGAATTTGAGATGGACCTTGCTCCCCCTTATCTTCACTTTCTGACTCCTGCCTCACCCTGGCTCTGGGCCCCATGGAAGGAAGCCACTCTACTGCCTGGGATCCTTGCCTGTATGCCCAATTGCCAACTGAACAAGACAACTCATGCCTGGGGACAACTTACCACTGCCAAGATTTGGTTTGTGATCATCCATGCTGCTGCCTCTGGGTGAAGAACAACTGCAGTGGATTGACCTAGAGTTGGTTGAAGGTATTTGCCTGGTAACACCCAGGACTAGTGTGAAACTCAAATTTTCCCAAATTCTCAAGAGCTCAGCACATTGGTTTTTCAGTAAGTTAGTTCTCATCAGTTTGGTTCTAAGAGACTTGATGGTTTGGTGAATTGGCCACTTCATCTAGTTTTTTTTTTTTTTTTTTAAGTGTTGGGGCGCCTGGGTGACTCAGTCAGTTAAGTGTCTGCTTTGGGCTCAGGTCCCGATCTCAGGGTCCTGGGATGGAGCCTCTTGTCAGGTTCCCTGCTCAGCAGGGAATCTGCTGCTTCTTCTCCCTCTGCACCACCCCCATGCTCGTGCACTCTCTCTCTCAAATAAATAAATAAAAATCTTTAAAAAAAAAAGTAAAAATAAGGATACTTGGGTGGATCAGTCAGTTAAGCATCTGACTTCTGTTCAGGTCATGATCCCAGGGCCCTGGGATCAAGTCCCACACTGGGCTCCTTGCAGGGAGCCTGCTTCTCCCTCTGTCTGCCACTCACCCTGCTCATGCTCTCTCTCTCTGATAAATAAATAAATAAATAAATAAATAAATAAATAAATAAATTCTTTAAAAAAAATAAAAATAAAGTGTTATCTTTTGATAATAAAGAAGGAATAAGAATATAGACATGTATCGGGGCACTTTGTTGGCTCAGTTGGTTAAGTAACTGACTCTTCGTTTCCCCTTAGCTCATGATCTCAGGGTTTTGAGATTCAGCCCCTTGTTGGGCTCCATGGTCAGTGTGGAGTGGTCAGGGGGAGATTCTCTCCCTCTACCCCTGCTCACATTCTGTCTCTCAAATAAATAAATAAAATTTTTTTTAAAAAGAAGGGAATATAGACATGTATCTGCTTATTTTTGCAAAGAAGAAACACAGGAAGAACAAACCATAAATGAATGCAATTGTTCATCCCAGAGCCAGGGTGGGCATCTGGGCACTCTGAGAGGCCCTCCATTTTGGCCACTTTCAGGGCCAGGGGAAGGAGAGATTGCAGAGCAACCCTCCCTAGAGGGATTCTGGGCCTGTCCCCCAACCCAGGCCACCAGAGCCTTCTCAGCTGGACAAAACCTCCATGTTGCTGATCTGAGCTGGCATGGTTAAGGCACCAGCTCCCCAGGTGTGAGATCCCTAGGAACCAAGGCTGGGTGCAGGGAGTGCATCCAGCATGGAACTGCCAGGTACAGGCTGGCCTGGTGCCCTGGACCTAACTGGTTCTGCGACTTCACCTTCAGTCAACTCTGTCCTGCCCTCTGTTAGGGCCATTAGCAGTGAGGCCCACAGCTGGGGACTGGGGGAGATTAGGGCCCACATCTAACACCAGGAGATCTTTTAATTCATCCAGTCAATTCCTTATTGAGCACCTTTATGTTCTAAGTGCTGGGGAAACCATGGGGAATAAAATAGGCCTAAACCTTTGCCCCAGGGAAGCTGCCATTTTGGCAGAGACAGCAAACAGTAAACAAGTCAGTACATTATGTCGAATGCCCTGGAGGAAATGAAGCAGGGAGGGTACTTATCAGTGATGATCAGAGAAGGCCTTTCTGAGGTGACCCATGAACTTAGACTGGAATTGTGACCTGAAGGAACCAGTTGTGCACTGATCTGGGGGAATGGGTATTCTAGGCACAGGGCAATGTAAAGGTTTTGAGTTGGAAATAAGCTTGGTTAGTGACTAGGATCCAGTAAGGGCAGAAATGCTTGGGGCTCAGGTTTTTGCCAGGCACACATTCCAGCTTGGCTCAATCGGTAACACAGAGGGAGAGGGAGAGGAGAGGCTCTCCTGAAGCTGGGCAGGTACAGATGGTGGTGGGAAGGGTCATGGGCATAGGAAGTAGGTATGGGCATATGACATTTCAGTGACTCTGCTGGGGATGGGGTCAGCATAGAATTAAGACTGAAGATGAATCAGGATTAGAATGGGGGGGGGTCAGGGAGGGAATGGAGACAGGGAGGTAGAGTATTCCTAGACCCTTTGGGGGATACCTCACCTTCCTCACCTTTTCTTTCCTTCTTTCCTTCCCTGGGAGAAAGCCACCCCCTGCATCTGGGGAGAGCCTTGGATACAGATGGCAGGTGCTTTTCACCCAGTGGATCACCTGTCTCCTGTAGTATGTCCTGAGGCTGCAAGATGGTGGCCTTGGTCTATGAGAGTGGGAGTGGAAAAAATTTTCGATCAGAGTCTTTTTCCTTGCTCTCTCGCTCTCTCCCCACCCTCTCTTTTCAATCAGAGGCCCAGACACATAGAAAGGAGACAGCACAGGCACAGCCCCTGAATCACCCAGAGACATCCATCTAGAATAACCACGCATTACTCATACACACACATACACACAGCATGAACACAAATGTAAGCACACATACTCTGACATATAGCAACTGTAAAAACAGAGACACATGCAGACACAGTCACCCAGAGACACTGAGTATAGCGACTGTCAGTCTCTCACAAAGAGACACGTCACATAGAGACGCACATGCCATGCATAGACACAGCCCATGAACACAGACATGAGCAGAACCTACACAGGCTAACATACAATGATACCAAACCTTCCCTGTACAGACAGTCACACAGGTACACATTCACAAACAAAGGTACTGAGAAACAGAGGAGCATGCAGACTGAGGTCACACATACTGAGTCAGCCATAAAAATTCTCTTAAAACATACTGTCAGACACAGGCACACAGAAGAAGACATCATCATGCATAACCAATCATATCCAGTGTGTTTCTTATTGAGATATAGCAACCATCAGTGATCACTGCTTGGGTCTGTGATTTCATTAGGAGCTGGGCTGGAATAAATTAAATGAAGTAAGAGGGGGACACAGTTATGGAGCATAGAATTTATGGGTAAGTTGGGAAGTGAGGACATGAGAGAGGTGTGGAACAGTGAAAAGGTAATAGATAGAAGCAATAAATTCAAGGTGCTCATGGGGCTGAAGGGTGTCATGGTTAATTTTATAAGTCAGTTTGACTGGGCCACTGGTTGCTTCCTATTCCCATAACCTTATGCTCTGAAGGCCTAGAGGTCTTATTTCCAAAAGGCAGAATGCTTCCACCAGGTGGCACAATAATGAGTCCATTGAACCAGAAGTTGAGTCTGCCACCTGGACACTTTGGGCTTCTCATGCCTCTGAATCAACTGGTAAAGAAGGGAGTTACTGTGCTGGCTGGGATAACTGATCCTGACTACTCAGGGGAAACTGGACTGCTACTCCATGACAGAGATAAGGAAGAGTATTCTGCAATACAGAGATCCCTTAGGGCAGCTCTTAGTGTTACAGTGCCCTGATGATTAAGGTCAATGGAATAACTGCAACAACACAATCAAGGTAGGACTACTAATGGCCCAGACCTTTCAGGAATGAAGGTTTGGGCCACCCCACCAGCAAAGGAGCACAACCAGCTGAGGTGCTTTCTGAGGGTAAGGGGAGGGAATATGGAATAGGTAGGTGAAGAAGGTGGTTATAAATACCAACTACAAGCATGTGGCCAGTTACAGAAATGAGGACTGTAAGTTTGAGTATTTCCTCCTTATTTTGTGCTATGGACTGAATTTCTGTATCCCCTCAAAATACATATGTTGAAGTCTGTGAGATAGTAGAAAATATATACTGGTTTCTGTCCCTGGCTCCTGACACAGGCCTCCTGAAACCCTTGTAATTTCTTGGGTGATAGGAGGAGTGTCTTTTATTCCAATGAAGTGACTCTGGGTGGGGTCCTGATGGCTCCTGGATGAGGGCTGGTCACCAGAAAATCCAAACCATGATTAGAAACTTGGAATTTTCAGCCCCACCCCTTCGTTCACTTGAGAAGGGAAAAGGGATGAAAATGGAGTTAATGACCAACTGCGCCTACATGATGAAGCCCCCATAAAATCCCCAAAGTACAAGGTCTGGAGAGCTTCTGGATTGATGGACAAGGTGTGGAAGTATTGAGAAAGCAGCATATCTGTAGAGGACATGGAAGGTCAGTGCCTCTTCCCACCTACCTTGCTCTACACATCTCATCCATCTGGTAAATATAAGTAAATATTTCCCTGAGTTCTGTGAGCTACTCTAGCAAATCGAGCAGGTTGAGGATGTAGGGATTCTGGTGATGACCAAATGTGAGTTGCAGAAGACAATGTCTCAGATGGGTCAGAAAAGAAAGTTTGGGGACCTCTGTTTCAGCCATGATAAAGTAACAGGGATTAAATTTACTCTCCTGCCTTAAACAACTGAAAAACCAGATAAGTTGTATGAAACAATAGTCTCTAGACATTAGACAACAGGACACATGGGACCATGATCCCTGAGAGAAGGTAAACGATGAGTGAACCATATGACTGCCTGGAGAGAATTTCCACGTGTTTTGTGTGGCATGGTGGGGGAACTCAAAAGGAGTCTGGTGGTCTCTTTTAGTTTAGAAGACCTAGTAAGAGTTTGTGGAGATCACAACAGCTAGAATTCTCAAAACAGAGCCGAGTACTATGGAGAAGGAAGCTTCACAGAGAGAGAAAGCTCTGGAGATCTACAGAGGGCTCCTTTCAAATCGTCAACCAAGTACTGATCAGCAAACCTATGTGAGGAAACTTCCTGAGGCCAGGAAAAGTCCACTGAAAAGGATCAGGAGGAACAATCCTCAGAGGTGGTAGTTCATCACCACACCAGTCTGAGTGGAAAAACCTATGAGGCACTGAATAGAGAACTTAGAAGGGTATTGCCTCAGTAGCAGATTAGTTCTAGACTATCAAATTAGCTCTGAAATAAAGACCATTCAGGTCTAGCTTTAAAAACTTAAAAGCAAACCTCAAAAGGATAACATTGATTAACTGTGCCCCAAGAACACTCCCCTACCATCCCCCCCCCCAGTGTTTTAAGTACCCTCCCAAAAAAGTCAACATTCAACAAGGTAAAATTTACAATGTCTGGCATCCAAAAAAAGATTATCAGGCATGCAAAGAAGCCAGAAAATACAACCCCTAATGAGAAGAAAAATAATTCCTAAAAAATGACAGATGATAGAACCAATAGACAAATAACATTAAAACAGCCATTATAAATATAATCCATGTGCTCAAGAAGGTAGCAGAAAGCATGAACATGGCCAAAATACCACACCCAGAAAGCATGAACATGGCCAAAATACCACACCCAAGGAAGGTCCTCCCCCACTCCCCAAAACTCAGAGCTGAGATCCAATCCTTGTTGGAGAGAATATGGCTGTGGCTCATTGAGTGGTGGAACTTGCTCAAAATCTACTTTTTGGAACTTGCCAGAAATCCACCCTCTAGGATACCAAAGAAAGCTGTTCATGGGGAGCTGTACCATCAGAGGCACACTGCCACAAAACTACCTGGGGGAAGGTGCCAGGGGAGGTCGTTGGCCACTGGGCACTGCTGGCTGCTGTGCATTGCAGGAACTGGAAAAAATGAGGAAGTTGTGAGTGCTTCAGAAGCCAGAAGCAAACTGCTGTTAACCCATCTGATGGTGGGTTTAAGATAGAAGCTGCTGGCCACTGGGTGCTTATGGTCACCACGCACTGCAGGAGCCAGGCACTGGAGAATCTAGGGATATCCTGGTGCTGGAGAAAGCTGTGTATGCTGCAGGAACCTGCTGAGTGGGCACAACAGAGTCAGGAAGCAGAACCATTTCCTTCTTGCAATGTTTCCAGTGCCCTCTACTGGCAAAACTTCAGTGCTAGCTGGCAAAGGAAAAATACTTAAACGGGCCAGATCCATTTTTCACAGAGCAGGCCTAGAGTGAATTTGAAGCCAAAATGAACAATCAGGTGGCAATCAAGGATGGATTAACAGTCCACCCCTTTGACTACTCAGCTTACATGTGTACCCCTCTACACGTATTTGAATTCTGATACAACAAAGCAATTTTATTTCTACCTATATATGGCTATCCTTCTCTTAAAGAGGAAGTTACCATTCTTTCCCCAAAATGAGACACACAGTCCCAAGGGTCACTGTATTCATTGTTGCCTATATTAATTATCCCTCAAATTTGGTCACAGTCCCACTGCTATTCTAATACTGGTAGACTAAATTGTAAGATTAACTTTCAACAACTATTTGTATATAAAATAAAAACGGGAAGGAGAGAGAAAAAGAAAATAGCTAGCATATAGAGATAAACACATAAATATAACAAGCAAAAAGAAAATAGGCAAAGCTAAAATGGCACTCATTTCTATAATTGATCATGAAGCTGTAATTCCCCTCTGTGGCTCTCCTCTTCTGCTATCAATTCCATATTTCCTCTGCCTTCTTCCAGCACCTCAGGTGATCTTTTTTTAATCTAACAGAATGACCCAAACTTTCATTTCTAAAGGGTCTGAGTTCTCCATCATCCTGTCTATTGTGAGTTGCTTTACTTCTCCATGAACTTTTACTATTGGGCATGGTCGTACTAAGAGGCACCCCAGATAATCCTTTGAGTTGCAAGTATAGTCTTCCTTGCTTCCATTGTATAAGCAACCTGATTTCCCCTTGGTAATGAAAATAAATCATTCCAGCCAATGAATTAACTCTACCTCCACCCCCGCCCCGTGTTTATTTGCCTGTAGTTTCACTGGCATAGGAGTCCAAAATGTCCCAGCTTCCAATTCAGTAGAACTATTGTTGTGCCCCTGGTAGAGGCTCCTTTCATTGGCAAAGAATCATCAAAATTTAGGGGACAGTATCTCCAGCTTCATTAGGTTCTTCCCACATGCACCCATGCCAATTTACAGAACCTTAGTCCTTTCCCATCAATGCCCTCACTTTAACAGTAGACACCCTGCAAGGCTGCAATTTCAATTTGCATTGTAATTTGGCCAATTGCATGAGACTCTGCAGTTGATTTTCAGTAAACTCAGCTCTCTGGCTACAGAAGATTAGGGTCTCCTTCAGGACACACCTAGATCTTAGGTCATTTATGTGGTGCTTGAGCTGGGAATTCAAATCTCTGAGCTCATCCTTTTCTTCCTCTACTTTGTCCAGCAATATTAGGAGCAACTGGCCAATACCATTATATTTGTTTGTTCTCTAAAAATGTTTGAATGTATCATATACACTGTCACTGAGCTCTTTCTTATAAGAAGTTGATTAGAAGTATCCAATGGATATATTTTCTGTATCTCTATTGCCAGATCAGGCCATGTTCTATTAGTACTCTCTTTACACTGGAAATGGAGTCATTAGCATCTTTAAATTTAATCAGATTAGAGAACCAACTCCAGAAACTCCAGAATCAATTTAGAAAACTCATCCCTTTGCATAAACCTATATACCATCAACTGAGTGACTGTGGGGATCATGTGGTCATAATGAACACAAGGCACATTGCATTTTCTGGAAATAAATGGGAACAAAAAGTTTACTCCTCACATACTGGCTATCCAGGGGGATTTAAACAAGTAACAGCTGCTCAGCTACACCAGAAGGATCCAGTAGCAATCGTGAAACTAGCTATTTATGGCATGCTGCCAAAAAACCTTCACAGAAGAACTCTGATGCAGAGATTGCATCTTTTCCCAGATGAGGACATACCAGAAGATATTCGTAAGAATTTAGTAGAAGAGTTGCCTCAACCACGAAAAGTACCCAAACGTCTAGATGAGTACACACAGGAAGAAATAGAGGCTTTCCCAAGACTGTGGTCTCCACCTGAAGATTATCGACTCTAGAAGAGTGACGATGGCAGGAAAGAGCCATGCGGTGACGGCAGCTTCTTCCTGAGGAGTCTCTCCGGAGCTCCAGGCAGAGGGAGACAGCCGCTGCGTTTTGACAAGGAACTTGACATGGGAGCTGAAAGCTTATGGAGAAGGCTCTGGAGGTGATACTCCTTAATAGGAAATTGCAACAAAATACATTATTTTATAGAATTATTTTATTATATAGTCCAATTTGAATTGCTGTAAGGGATGCTAAGAATAAAACTACTTACTTGTGTAAAAAAAAAAAAAAACTCATCCTTAACATTCTGTTCATCTAACTCCAGTCCTGGCACCAAAATAGGTATTAGTCAGTGTTCTTCAGAGAGAACCAATAAGATATTCTTATATATAAAGAGATTTATTACAAGGAGTTGGCTCATGAGATTACGGAGGGTAAGAAGTCCCAAGATCTGCAGCCAGCAGAGATGGTGTAGCATATAGTATACAGTAGTATACTGTATACTGGTGTAGTATATAGTATAAAGTAACAGTACATAGTATAGAGAGTGAATGGTATAGTTCTAGTCCCAGTCCAAAGGCCTGAGAACCAGGAGAGCAAATGGTGTAGTTCGAGTCTGAGGCTGAGACTGAGGCTGAGGCTGAAGCAGGAGAAGACTGATGTCCTGGTTTAAAGACAGCCAGTCAGGCAGAGGAAGAGTGAATTCTCTCTCTCTCTCTTTTTTTTTTTTTGCAAGAATAAGTGTTTATTGGATGAGACAGGAGAGATAAATAAGGAATCATGTTTCAAGCTTTTAAAGACCACCAAATAGTTCATTACCTCTCTGCAATTAAACCCGAGATTTGACATTTAGACAACAGTGACCATGCAGACCTACAGTCTATTAGAAACAATCAAATCTTTCAAAGAGTTTCTAGATATAGTACTACTTGGGCCTAGACTTGATTTCCCAAGTCTCTCCAAAACAGTTCTTTATGTCAGTAGATAACAAATCCCAGAGTACAAAAGCATTCTGCACATACATATAATGCACAATTTTATACATAGAAAACTAAGACATCTCGCTTGGTAAAGTTAGAACTAACTTTCAAGATGACTTTGTGAATAAGTAATTACATTAAGAAAGCAAGTGAATTCTCTTTTACTCGGCCTTTTTGTTCTGTTCAGGCCTTTAAAGGACTGGATGAAGCCCACTCACACTAGGGAGGCAATCTACTTTACTCAGTCTACCAATTCAAATCTTAATCTCATCCAGAAGTACTTTCACAGGCACGCCCAGAATAATATTTAATCAAATATCTGGGCATACCATGCCTCAGTCAGGTTGACAAATAAAATTAACCATCACAGCAACACAGATTTCCCAACTAGGAGAACTCAAAATTGCCATGATGGGAAGCAAAAATTCTGTGAGTGGGTTATTTGGTGTAATAGTGAGAGGTGCCATTCCTACTCTTCCTCCTTGATTTCAGGACCCATTTATACTGGTTATCGGAGATATTATATGGTGCTATCATATAATGGTCTCTGATTCAAAGTATATGCTCTATCCTATAAAACAGAATCTCACCTCTTCAGGGTGTTGTTTCTTAACTAGCATCATAACTGAGTCTTCAAAGGCATTCCACCTTTCAATTAGGCCAGCTGTTTCCAGATGATGTGGTATGTGGTAAGACCAGTTAATTCCATAGCCATGAACCTATGGCCACACCTCCTTTGCTGTGAAATGAGTTTCTGGATCAGATGCAATGCAATGCAAAAGAGTTCACTGATGGTGGTGTTGGCACAAGCAATACGAATGGGAAAGGGAAACCATATCTAGAAAATGTGTCTATTCCTATGCAGATGAATCTCTGTCCTCCTTCATAATGGAAGAAGTCCAATATAATCAACCTGCCATCAGGTTGGTCCCCACAAGGAATAATGCCTTATCAGGGACTCGATTTTCATTTCTGTTTGGTGGCAGTTAGGCACTCAGAAACATCACTAACTACACCATGCTCATTAAAGGGAAGTCTATATTGTTGAGCCCAGGCATAGTTTCCATCTCCACCATTTTGTTCTGGGCTGCTATGGACTGAATTGTGTCCCTCAATATTTATATGTTGAAACCCTAACCTGCAGTTGTGATGGTATTTGGAGACGGAGCCTTTGGAAGATGATTAAGTCATGAGGGTGGAACCCTCATGTAGGATTAGTGTCCTTGTAAAAAGAGACATGAAAGAACCTTGTCTCTCTGTTACAGGAGGACACAGCAAGAAGATGGCTGTGTGCACGGAGAGAGATCTCAGCAGGAATGAAATCTGCCCACGCTCAGATTTTGGAACTTCTCCAGCCTCCAGAAGTGTGAGAAATAAATTTCTGTTGTTTAAGCTACCCAGTCTATGATGTTTTGTTATTATAGCCTGAGAAGACTAGTACACAGGCCCATTGTTTCTTTTACCAAACACTGGAGTGGCTGGTAAAAGAAGTTGACTGATGTGCACAGAGCAAATCTCCTCTGCAGTAAATGCCTTTTGGTGGGTATTCACATGGGATACACATATCCTCACTGTGTCCATTCAGATGTTCATCCACCTCTCTCATTCCTCGACTTCTTGGTCACTAATATTACAGTACTATCCTTTCCAACTCCCTGATCACATGCATCAGTGTAGATCCATACTTCTGGCTCTTTCTTGCTCCAGACGCAGTAGACAATGAAATATACTGCTTTGTGTTTGGCTCACTAGAGAGGATTTTCCTTCACCACTAACATTCACAGTCACCTCTGAGTAGAGCTGTAATGCACATCTCCACTTTCAAATGTTATCAACATATCATGCAGGCCCATATATAAACCAGGCTTGAGTCTTGTCTTTTTCAGTCAACTCATCAACTCATCATAAGAAATGTCCCGTGATACCATAGACATGGACTGAAGGAGAGGAGGCAGTATTACAGGATTTCAGGTGTCAAAAGAGTCTGAGCCACTTGCTCATACAATTTTCTTGGACCTTCCGGACTTGCTTAAGTTGTTGTTGTTGTTGTTGTTGTTATGCGATAATAAATTGCTGCTATGCATGTCTAACCATATGACTATGTGGGTCAGACAAAACACCCAAGTGGGAATCTCAAAATATATGGCCACCTGATATCTAATTACCGGTTAGGTGTTTGTTCTATGCCAAGGTCTAGTAGTATGCCAGAAGCTGTTTCTCAAAAGGAGAATAGTTATCTGCAAAAGAGGGTACAGACTTGCTCTAAAATCCTAGCGGCTTACACTGATTCTCTCATTGGTGCTTGCCAGAACCTTTATACAGCATTCTTATTTGTCAAGTGCCAGTGGATCTGCTGGATCATAAGGTCCCAGTTAAAGAGTAGCTTGTACTGAAGTCTGAATATGCCTAGCTTTGGCTAGTTCTGGTCCTATTGGAAACTGGAAACCTTGTGGGTTCAAAGTCGCACACTCAAATGTTGCTTCCAAAATCCAAAGAAGCCTACCAAGGTGTCTAAGTCTGTTTGGGCTACTATAACAAAACATCACAGACTGCATGATTTCTATACAACATATATTCCTCACACTTCTGAAGCCTGGAAGTCCAAGATCACAGCACTGGCATTTCTGATGAGTGGTAAGGACCTCCTTCCCCACCGACAGCTTTCTTCTCACTGTAACCTCATGTAGTAGAAGGTGGGATGGAGCTCTGTTGGGGTCATTCTTACCAACGCATCAAAGATACTTGATACTTCCTTTTCACCAGATCTAATCAGCCTTTCATCAATATTGAAGCCCAGTGTGATGTTTTATTGAGTGTCAAGATGATCAGGATCTCTGCAGACTATACATGGCAGAGACCAGGAGATTTGGTGTATACCTGAAGCAACACTTTCAAGTTATTCTGTTGATCTTTTTTTTCTTTAAGTAACCTCTACTCCCAACATGGGGTTTAAACTCACAACCTTGAGATCAAGAGTTAAATTCTCTACCAACTGAGCCAGCTAGGTGCCCCCAAATTGTATTGGTGTTCTTGGCAGTTAAAGCAAATGGCATCTGGTAGTCCTTGAAGTTTATTTTTTAGAAAAAAAGCCATTGGCCAGGCCAATACCTGCATACCAAGTTCCAGGAATTAAGCGAATTGTTCCAGTAAATATACTGTATCTGGAACAGCATCTACAACTAGAATCACCACCTGATTGAATTCATGATAGTCTGCAGTCATTATCCAAGATTCAGCTGACTTCTGCATAGGCCATACTGGCAAGTTAAAGGGAAATATGGTAAATATCACTCTTTTTTTTTTTTTGTCTTTTATGATGACATTAATCTCTGCATTCTCCTGGGGATGTATTATCATTGGTTACTAACTTTGAAGATAGAAGAAGTTCACTTTCACTTAGCCCCCTTCTTAACATAATGCCCTTCATTATTATCAGTAAATGATGTGGGGATTGTGCCAGTTTCTAAGTATATTTATTCCAATAATAAACTTAGGAACTGGGGAAATAACCACAAGGTGGGTTACTAGTCCAACTGGGCTCAATGGGAATAAGATCTGAGGTAAAATTCTATAATTTGGCCACCACTTTGTAAAGCAAAAGTAGAGCCCCCACTTTGACTGTTGGGTCACAGTGGCATTTTGGGTCCCCAGGAGTTAATGTTAATTCAGAGCCAGTACCTAGGAATCCTCATAAAGTCTCGGTATTTCCTTTTCCTCAACGAGCACTCAATCTATTAAAAGGGCCACAGGTCCCTTTGGGGAAGGCTTGGAGGAAGATTTGCAATATGTTTTTGCAGCAATGATGCATGCTCCTTCCTCAAGGGAACCTGGTTTCCCCTTTAATCAAAGGTCTGTAGGTCTACAAATTGATCTCAGACTAGAAAAAGCAAGAGGCTGACTCTCCACTATGATGACTTGAGTCAGATTTCTGGTTACTAGATCTAGAACTTTTCTTATCATATAGATTAGCAATATTGCAGAAGACTATTCATTTATTTCATCCCTAGGGATATCGTGATTACTACCCTTTATGGTAGATGTCCCCATCTTGTCTTTTGCAGTTAAGTGTTGCCACTTGGCCTCAGCTTCTCTGGGAATCCGTCATCCCCATTGAAAACAGGGAGCCTTTTGTTTCCCTTGCCTTTGGAGACATGTCTTGAAAGAAGTTGCTGTGGTTGATGTTGAAGAGGTTACTGCCTATGGTCTCCTCTAGGATTTTTTTTTTTAAGATTTTATTTATTTATTTGACAGACAGAGATCACAAGTAGGCAGAGAGGCAGGCAGAGAGAGAGAGAGAGAGGAGGAAGCAGGCTCCCTGCCGAGCAGAGAGCCCGATGCGGGGCTCGATCCCAGGACCCTGGGATCATGACCCGAGCCGAAGGCAGAGGCCTTAACCCACTGAGCCACCCAGGCGCCCCTCCTCTAGGATTTTGATGGATTCCTGCTTCACATTGAGGTCTTTCATCCAGTTAGAGTTTATCTTTGTGTATGGTGTAAGAGAATGGTCCAGTTTCATTCTTCTGTATATAGTTGTCCAATTTTCCCAGCACCATTTATTGAAGAGACTGTCTTTCTTCCATTGGATATTCTCTTCTGCTTTGTTGAAGATTAGTCGACCATAGAGTTGAGAGTCCATATCTGGGCTCTTTATTCTGTTCCATTGGTCTATGTGTGTGGTTTTGTGCCAGTACCATGCTGTCTTGGAGATCACAGCTTTGTAATATAGCTTGAAATCAGGCAATGTGATGCCCCCAGATTTGTTTTTCTTTTTCAACATTTCCTTGGTGATTCGGGGTCTTTTCTGGTTCCATACAAATTTTAGGATTGTTTATTCCAGCACTTTAAAAAATGTTGATGGTATTTTGATCAGGATGGCATTAAAAGTATAGATTGCTCTGGGCAGCATAGACATTTTAATGATGTTTATTCTTCTGATCCATGAACATGGAATGTTTTTTCCATCTTCTTTTGTCTTCTGTTGATGGGTGTTAAGGAGGGCACAGATTGCATGGAGCACTGGGTGTTATACACAAACAATGAATAATGGAACACTACATCAAAAACTAATGATGTACTGTATGGTGACTAAGATAACACAATAAAAAAATGTGTTCAACCATTGTTTGATGAACAGTATGTTTCCTGGTAGAAGATACTCCAGAACAGCCCCATGTCTTAACTCTTTTCTGTAAATGCTCGTAGAGGGACAGTGTTTCACACAATAGATGTATTGCTGCAAACTTATATCTGTAAATAAAATTTGAATAGTATTTAGCAAAAAAAAAAAAAAGAAAGAAAGAAAGAAAAAGAAAAAGAAAAAAGAAAAAAGAAAAGAAAAGAAAACAGGGAGCCTCTCTTAGTGTGTTCAGGCAGCCCTAACAGAGTATAATAGACTGAGTGGTTTATAAGAAACAAATATTTACTTCTCTCAGTTCCAGAGGCTGGGAAGTCCAAGATCAAGGCACTTGCAGATTTGGTGTCTGTTGAGACCTGCTTCCTCGCTCATAGATGGCTGTCTTCTTACTGTGTCCTCACATGGTGGAAGGGGCAGAGCCTTTATCATAAAGGCACCGATTCCATTCTTGAGGGCTCCATCCTTGTGACCTAATCACCTCCCAAAGGCCCCACCTCCAAATACCATCACACTGGGGGTTATATTTCAACATATGAATTGGGGGGACACATTCAGGATATAGCATCTAGCCCTGACCCCCCAAAACTCAGGTCCTTCTCACATGCAAAATATACTCATTCCAGCCCAACAATCCCCAAAGTCTTGATTTGTTCCAGCATCATCTCTAAAATCTAAAATCTGAAATCTTTTTTTAAAAAGATTTTACTTATCTATTTGTCAGAGAGAGACACAGTGAGAGAGGGAACACAATCAGGGGGACTAGGAGAGGGAAAGCAGGCTTCCCACTGAGCAGGGAGCCCAATGCAGGGCTTGATCCCAGGACCCTTGGACCATGACCTGAGCTTAAGGCAGACACTTAATGACTGAGCCACACAGGCACCCCTAAAATCTAAAAACTTATCTAAGTATTATCTAAATCAGATGTCAACCACGAGAGACTGTGGACTCTGGGGAAAAAACTGAGGATTTCGAGGGGAAAGGATGGAGTGCCCGGGTGATGGGTATTGAGGAGGGTGCGTGTTGTGATAAGCACTGGATGTTATACACAACTAATGAATCATTGAACACTACATCAAAAGCTAATCATGTACTATACACTGGCTACCTGAACATAATTTAAAAAATAAGCTATGAGTGAGACTCAATATATGGTTCATCCTGAGGCAAATTGCTCTCCAGCTGTGAACCCAAGTCATGTACTTTCAAATATAATGTCAGCACAGGCATAGGGCAGACATTCCCATTCCAAAAGGGAGAAATTGGAGAGAAGGAAAAAGTGATAGGGTCCAGGCAAGTCCAAACCCAAGGGGGCAAATTCCATTAGACCGTAAGGCTCTTTGGCTGGACATTCTACCCTGCAGGTCCGCTGGGATGGATGTCTCACGACTGGAGTCAGTGTGTCTCCAGACACACTGGAGAGAGGCACATGGTGGCAGGATTACACCACAGTTTTGCTGGTCATGGATTGGGCCCCTTAGGCTTTTGGGTAGCTGGCCCCCAAGCAGTGTCCCCAGGGTTCTTTTACTCTGGCTCTATCATCAGAGAAGCAGGCCTGATGATCTCTGGATTGCCATCAGTGTCATTCTTCTCCTGAGGTCATACCTGGCCTGCAAAGGGAAACAACCACAGAGGTTCCAAGGTGCAGGTGCTCCTCTCATTAATGGATTTCTTAATGTCTTAATGTGAAGGAGGTGTCTTCTGAGCCTTTTAATGGAACATGGTTGGGGATTGTGTACAGGTCATACATTATAAATTCTGTCCAGCATTCCTATCATCCTAAGCTTTTGTATTCCCTCTTCCATATCGTGCCAGGGCACCTCTGGCATCTCAGCTTCATTAATGTGGGCCATAAATAAGTTCCAGTTTCAGTCAACAAGGAAAGCTCTTAGAGCCACATTCAGCTATACGTACTGACACATTAAATCCAAAATTTCTGGTAAGTGTACCTATATCAATGAATTTTGCCTTCCTTCATCTAACACCCTTAGAATCTGCTTCTGCACAGATTTCCCAGGTTTCTGCCAATATATATTAGCAAAGTCTTACAATTCTTTTGGTATATAAGCTGTTTCTTCCTTGGTCATAGTGTGTACTTATTCCCCTGGAACATTCTGAGATTTAAGTGAAGTTACAGTTCTATCAACAGTAGGGGGTGGTTATGTTTGGTCTTGAGGAGAATAATCATCTGCTTTCAAGGCATTTGGGCCAGGTGAGTTTATTACAGTGTTTTCAAGGAGAGAAAGGCTAAACTCAGACACTGAAGGGCAAGGTATTTCCATTAGTAAGGGAGGCTCAGAGTGACTTTGTAGTTTAAGACTGTCAATTTCATCTGGAGCCAAACTGATGTTACCATTTCAAGTTTGAGGATCCCATTCTTTACCAGACCTTTACCAACTTTCACATGAGAAACTTGTCAAGACTGTGAATTCAATTCAAAGACTGTCATTACAATTCAACAACCCATACGATTAAGTATTGTACTTGATTTTCAGCAACATTATCCCTGTAGCTACATTAAATAAGAACATCTTTTACGCATCATGAAAGCTCTCTTGTTCTTAGACTGTGGCTTGAGCTGAGAAATTAATGGACATAAGCTTGTCATTTTCTCTTTGTAAGTGCTCAGTACGCTCAAAATAATCCATCTCACATCACAGTCTTCATAGCCATGATTATTGCCATAATGGTCAAGTGCAACAGCCTTTTAAGCTTCCAAGGACATGCTTCAGTTGGTATTTCAACACAGTTAACCATAGGTTGATTAATTGTGATGCCACCATATGCCATTGATTATAAGCATCCATTTCTCATTGGCAAAGACTGTGCTCAAGCACAGAGGTGTGAACAAATCAAACCAAAGGTCTCATTTCTTCAGGTCTATTTTCTAGGACCACTCTTTTTTTTTTTTTTTTTAAGATTTTATTTATTTATTTGACAGAGATCACAAGTAGGCAGAGATGCAGGCAGAAAGAGAGGAAGGGAAGCAGGCTCCCTGCTGAGCAGAGAGCCCCATGTGGGGCTCCATCCCAGGACCCTGAGATCATGACCTGAGCCTAAGGCAGAGGCTTTAACCCACTGAGCCACCGAGGCGCCCCTCCTGGGATCACTCTTGGTGACAATTCTGTATCAGCCTGAGTCCTATCTGGAGAGAGGAATGACACAGTAATTTTTTTTTTAAAGATTTTATTTATTTATTTGACAGAGAGAGATCACAAGTAGGCAGAGAGGCAGGCAGAGAGAGAGGAGGCAGCAGGCTCCCTGCTGAGCAGAGAGCCCGATGCGGGACTCGATCCCAGGACCCTGAGATCATGACCTGAGCCGAAGGCAGCGGCTCAACCCACTGAGCCACCCAGGCGCCCCATGACACAGTAATTTGAACAGAGAAGGTTAATATAAGGTATTACGTATGAGAGGGGATTGGAATAATGAAAGGTTGGCTAGGAAGATGTAAAGAGAAATCCAAAGAACATAGAAATAACAGATATAAGAAGTAGTCACTATCTCCAGGCTGAGATACAATGCTCTGGGGCTGACATGCAGATTTTGTTGGAGAAGCATGACCGTAGCTCATTGAATAGCAGAGAAATCACTGTGGTGCTACACTAGTGGAACTTTCTGGAAAGCTTTTCTTTGGAACTTGCCAGAAATCTGCCTGCTGTGGGATTCACTGAGCACTATTGCTCTATGCTCTGAAGGAGCCAGGCCCTGGGAAGGCTGCAGGATCCAGAAGCACTCAGCTTGCCACCAAAGTGCCTGAAGTGAGTGCTAGGGGGAGGGAAAAGCTACTAATCACCGGGTGCTATTGGCTGCCATGCACTGCAAGAACCAGGCCCTGGAAAAGTTGTGAGCACTGCAGGAGTCTGATACCAGAAAAAGCCATGCAGAAGGAGCCTGCCAAGCAAACACACAGGAATCAGGAAGGAAGCCTCTTTTCCTCTTGCAATATCTCTCCAGCCCCCTCTACTGAAAAATCTTCAGTGCCAGATGGCAAAGGAAAAAAAGTTAAAATATGCTCCACTATCACAGAGCAGGCAGAAAGGGTGAATTTGAAGTTGAGAAGCAATAAATTGACAACCAGCACACCAGGGACCAAAGAATAAATCATAATAAAAATTAGAAAGTATTTTGAATGGAATTGAAATGAAAGCAATAATTTATCAAAATTTATGGAATGCAGCAAAATCAGTGCTTAAGAAATTTACAGTGTTAAATGCTTATATTAAAAAAGAATGGGTCTCAAACCAATGACCTCAGGGGCGCCTGGGTGGCTCAGTGGGTTAAGCCGCTGCCTTCGGCTCGGGTCGTGATCTCAGGGTCCTGGGATCGAGTCCCGCGTCGGGCTCTCTGCTCGGCGGGGAGCCTGCTTCCTCCTCTCTCTCTCTGCCTGCCTCTCTGCCTACTTGTGATCTCTGTCAAATGAATAAATAAAATCTTTAAAAAAAAAAACCAATGACCTCAGCTTAAGAAATTATGATAAAAAGAGGAAAGTAAACTCAAAATAAGTAGAAGAAAGGAAATAACAAAGATAAGAGCAGGAATCACTGAAGTAGAAAACAAAAACAATAGAGAAAATCAAAGAAACCAATAGCTGGCTCTTTGGGAGGATTAATAAAACTGATAAACCTCTAGCCAGAATAAGGAGGGAAAAGAGAGAGAAGACCCAGATGACTAATATCAGGAATAATATATGGGACAATGCTATAAATCCTACAGAAATTGACATAATAATAAAGGGATGTTATAAAGAGTTTTATGCCCACAAATTTGGCAATTTAGATAAGATCGACACATTCCTTAAAAGATACAAGCTATCAAACTCACTCCAAAAGAAATACAACCTGAATAACTATATATCTTTAAATAAATTTATTTCATAGTTAAAAACATTTCCATAAAGAAAATTCAAGATAGCTTCACTGGGCATTCCATTTGACCAAACAGGGAAGAAATAATAGTGATTGTACACAAACTTTCCAGAAGATAGAAGTGGAATGTATTAATTTTCTATTGTTACGTACAAAACTACTATAAACTTAATGGCTTCAATCAATATTTATTTATTATTTCAGTTTCTGTATGTCAGAAGTCCAGCATGACATGACTGGACTCTCTGCTCAAGGTGTAACAAAGCTGTAATCAAGATGCTTGCCATGCTAAGTTCTTTTTTTTTTTTTAAGATTTTATTTATTTATTTGACAGAGATCACAAGTAGGCAGAGAGGCAGGCAGAGAGAGAGGAGGAAGCAGGCTCCCTGCTGAGCAGAGAGCCCAATGCGGGGCTCGATCCCAGGATCCTGAGATCATGACCTGAGCTGAAGGCAGCGGCTTAACCCACTGAGCCACCCAGGCGCCCCCATGCTAAGTTCTTATCTGGAGGAACTTATCTGGGGAAAAATGTTTCCAAGCTCATTCTTGTTGGCAAAATTGAGTTCTTTGCAGTTGTGGGACAGAGGATCCCACTTTCTTGTGGGCAATCAACTAAGGCTACCCTTGTCTCCTAGAGGTCACCCTGTCTTTTGCCATGTGCCCCCCCCCGCCGGTCTTTGAGCCACAAACAGTGTGGCAGATGCTTCTAGTGCTTTGGATTTTGGACAGTTACATCTTCAAAATCCCTTCACAATAGTAACTGGATTCATGTTTAATTAAGTAAGTAGGAGAAGGTATGTGTATACCAGGGCTGAGAATCTTGGGGACCATCTTAGAATTCTACCTACCACAAGGAGGAAACACTTCCCAACATATTCCATGAGTTCAGCATTACTCTGATCCTGATATCTAAACCAGACAGAAATCTCAGCAAGTTATTTCATGGATATCAACAAACTGATAGTAAAATGTATAATGGAGAGGCAAAAGACCCAGAGCAGCCAACACAATATTGAAGGAGAACAGAATAGGAAGGCTGATATAACCCAATTTCAAGACTTACTATAAAACTACAGTATTTAATACAGTGTGGTATTGCCAAAAGAATAGACCTTGATCAATGGAACAGAAGAGAGAACTCAGAAATATACCCACATAAATATAGCTAACTGATTTTTTTTTTTTTAGCAGGAGGGGCAGAGAGAGAGAGAGAGAATCATAAGTAGGCTCCATTTCCAGCATGTAGCCCAACATGAGGGTTGATCCCACAATCTTGAGAACATGACCTGAGCTAAAGTCAAGAGTTGGACACTTACATGACTGAGCCACCCAGACACCCCAAGTCAACTGATCTTTGACAAAGGAGCAAATGTAATACAATGGGACAAAGATAATCTTTTCAACAAGTGCTGCCACCTGTCAGGATAGCTACTATTAAAAAAAAAGAAAAGGTGGGGAAAAACATGTCTGACTCGGGCACCTGGGTGGCTCTGTGGGTTAAGCCGCTGCCTTCGGCTCAGGTCATGATCTCAGGGTCCTGGGGTCGAGTCCCGCATCGGGCTCTCTGCTCAGCAGGGAGCCTGCTTCCCCTCTCTATCTCTGTCTGCCTCTCCATCTACTTGTGATTTCTCTCTATCAAATAAATAAATAAAATCTTAAAAAAAAAAAAACATGTCTGACTCAGTTGGGGGAGCATGTAACTCTTGGCTTCAGGGTCATAGGTTCAAGCCCACATTGGGTGTAGAGATAACTTAAAAAACAAACAAACAAAAGTGTTGGTGAGGATATGGAGAAATTAGAACACTTGCACACCTGTGGTGGGAACGCAAAATGGTGCGTCCACTACAGAAAACATTCTTGGGGTTCCTCAAAAAATTCTAAAAATAGAATTATCATATGATCCAGAAATTCTACTTTTGGTTATATATATAAAATAATTGAAGTCAGGATTTCAAATCAGATCTCAAAAGCACTCCTATGTTCATTGTAGCAATATTCACAATTGCGGAGATATGGAAATGACCTAAACATCCATTAATTAATGAACAGATAAAGAAAATGTGGTATACACATATTTTGGACTACTATTCAACCTTTAAAAAGAAGGAAATTCTGCAGTATGAGACAATGAGGATAAAACTTGATGACAAAATGCTCAGTGAAATAATCCAGTCACAGAAAGACAAATATTGCATGATTCCACCCATATGAAGTATCCAAAATAGTCAAATTCATAGAATCAAAGAATACGATGGTGGTTGTCAGGGGCTGGAGTAAGAGGGTAATGGGGAGTTACAAATCAATGGGCATAAAGCCTCAGTCAAATAAGATGAATAAACTCTAGAGAGTTGCTGTACAATACTGTACCTATATAGTCAACAATAACGCATTGTATATTTAAAAAGTTAACAGGGTAGATCTCATGTAAGTGTTTGTATCTCTCTCTCTCTCTCTCTCTCTCACACACACACACACACACACACACAAATGGTGCTGAAACAACTGGAGACCCACATGCCAAAAAAAAATGAATCTAGACAACAACTTTATGACCTTCACAAAAATTAATTCAGAAAGGGTCACAGTCCCAAATGTAAAATGCAAAACTATAAAACTAGAAGATACCAAAGGAGAAAATCAAGGTGATCTTGGAATTGGCAATGACTTTTTAAATACAACACCAAAGGCATGATCGGTGAAAGAAAGAATTGATTAGCTGGACTTTGTTAAAATTTAAAAAATTCTGCTCTGTGAAAGACACTGTCAGGAGAATAAAAAGACCCACCACAAACTGAGAGAAAATATTTGAAAATGGCATATTTGATTGGGGACTGTTATCCAAAATATATAAAGAATTCTTAAAACTCAATAGTAAGAAAATTAACACCCAATATAAAAACGGGCCAAAAGTCTCAATGGACAGATATACAGGTGGAAAATAAGCATATGAAAAGATGCTCCACATGCTGTGTCATTAGAGAAATGCAAATGTAAACAATACTACTACATACCTATCAGAATCGCCAAAATTCAGACTGCTGACACCACTAAATGTTGATTAGGCTCTGGAGCAAAAGGAACTCTTATGCATTGCTGGTGGGAATGCAAAGTGGTACAGCCACTTTGGAAGACAGTTTGACAGTTCCTTATAAAACTAAACACATTTCTTACCATACCATCCATCAATCATGCTCCTTGGAATTTACCCAAAAGAATTATGTCCACACAAAAATCTGCACATGGGTATTTATAGCAACTTTATTTGTAATTGCCAAAACTTGAAAGCAACCAAGATGCCCTTCAGTAGGTGAATGGATAAATAAACCATGGTGTATCCAGACAATGGAATATAATTCAGTGCTAAGTAGAAAGGAGTTATCAATTCATGAAAAGGTATGGAATAACCTTAAGTGAACCTGATTTGAAAAGGCTATATATTATATGGTTCCAACTATATGACATTCCAGAAAAGGCAAAACTATGGAGACAGTAAAAAGATCAATGGTTGCCAGGGGTTGGGGGAAGGCAGGAAGGGATGAAGAGGCAGAGCACAGAGGATGTTTAGGGTACGAAAACTACTCTTTATGATTTATGTAATGGATAAATGTCCTTAAACATTTGTTCAAACCTATAGAATATACAGCACCACAAGTAAACTCTAAAGTAAACTATGGGATTTGGGTGATTATGATGTGTTAATGTAGGTTCATCAGTTGTAACAAATGTACCACTCTGGTGCAAGATTTTGATAATGGGGGAGTGTATGTATGTGTAGGGGCAGGGGGCATAGGGGAAGTATCTGTACCTTCTGCTCAATTTTATTTGAATCTACAACTACTGTAAAAATAAAGTCTTTGTAAAAACACAAAGATATGAGAAAAGAAAACTACAGATCAGATCCCTCATAAACATAGATATGTAAGTTTTAAACAGAATATGAGCAAATCAAATCCATCTCAATATATAAAAAGGATAATACATCATGACCATGTAGGGTTTAATTCTAAGAATACAAGTGTTGGTTTAACACTTGAAAACCAATCAATGTAATTCATCATATTAATGGACTAATAAAGAAAAACCATATGATCACTCAATCAACACTAGTAAAACATTTGACAAGACCCAACATCCATTTGTGATTTTAAAAAAGAAAAAACAAAATATAATTTCTTTGAAAATTAGGAATTTGGGGGCTTCTTCAACCTGATAAAAAGCATCTACATAAAAACTACATCTAATTTCATTCTTTTTTTTTTTTAACATGAATTCTTTTTTTGAAGATTTTATTTATTTGAGAGAGAGCAAAAGAGTGACCGAGTGGGAGGGAGAAGCAGACTCCCCAAGGAGCAGGGAGCCGAGGGGCTTGATCACAGGACCCTGGGATCATGACCTGAGCTGAAGGCAGACGATTAACCAAATGATCCACCCAGGGACCCCATCTAATTTAATCCTTAAAGGTAAAAGACAAAGGTGCCTGTGTGGCTCAGTTTGTTGGGTGTCCCACTCTTGATTTCAGTTCAGGTCATGGTCTCAGGGTCGTGAGATTAAGCCTCGACTTGGGCTCTGCACTCATCAGGGGCTTAAGATTCTCTCTGCCCCTCTCTGCTTCCTTCTGTCTCAAGTAAATAAATCTTTTTTAAAAACCTGTTTTTATTTGCACACAACATGAGTACCTATGTAGAAAATCCTATGAAATCTACAAAAACAAACCAAACCCATACTAGAACTAATAAATAAATTTAGCTAGATCATAGGACACATCTTTAATAGAAAAAAAATCAATTGTATTTCTATATACTGTGAATGGTCAAAAATTGAAGTAAAAAACACAATACCATGAAAAAGTGAAATATTGGGGGGTGGATTTAGCAAAAGATTTGCAAGAGCTTTACACTGAAAAGACTAAATATCACAGAGAGAAATTAAAGAAGACCATCATAAATGGACAGATATATCATGTTAATGGATTGAAATACTCAATATTGCTGCGATGTCAGCTCTCATCAAATACATCTATAGATGCAATGAAATCCTAATAAAAATACCTGGAAGGTTTTTTCTTCTGGAGTGGGGAGGGTAAAAATTGACAAGCTTATTATAAAATTCATATGGAATGTTAAGTATCTAGAAAAGCCAAAATAATCTTATAAGAGGAGAACAAAGTTGGAGGGCCTAACACTACCTGATTTCAAGGCTTATCAGAAAACTATAGTAATCAAAACAGCATGATATTGGAATCAAGATAGACAAATAGATCTCTGGAACAGCGTAGAGAGTCAAGGAATAGAAGAAGTTTAAACGGGGGCACCTGGGTGGCTCAGTGGGTTAAAGCCTCTGCCTTCAGCTCAGGTCATGATCCTGGGGTCCTGGGATCGAGCCCCACATTGGGCTCTCTGCTCAGCGGGAAGCCTGCTTCCCTTCCTCTCTCTCTGCCTACTTGTGATCTCTGTCTGTCAAATAAATAAAAAATCTTTTTTAAAAAAGAAGAAGCTCAAATGGCATAATGAAGGTGGATTACAACATGTGTAACTAATCACCCACTGATTTAAATAGTCTTTGTTCCTTTCCTGCAATATATTTATGCCCATGCAATTCTGTACATTGGCAAGTATGTCTGTAGTGTTAAAATGGTCAGTGTGGTCAAATCCTGGAATTGGCATTTGACCGAAGGTAGGGGCTTTTGGCCAGTTTGTTTTTTTCATAACTGCATATGCAGTGTCTTGTGCAGTGCCAGGTATCTAGGAGGTGCCTAATTAATTTTTTGTAAACTGATGAAACCCACAAGAGTCATACCTAGAGGCATGATCTCTAAAATGCTGGCAGAACCACAGCTATGCACTCTTGAAGATACAGCCCCATTTAAAAAATATTTATTTATATAAAATTTATTTATATATATAAATATATATTTAATGTAAAATATATTTTATATATTTATACTTATATATATTATTTATATAAAATATATATTTTATTCATCTGGGGGAGAGAGAGAGAGAACACGGAGAGGGAGAGGTAGAGGGAGAAGCAGATTCCCTGCTGAGCAGAGATCCTGGGATCATGACCTGAGCCAAAGGCAGAAACTCAACCGACTGAGCCACACAGGCTCCCTGAATGAGCTGATGTTTAGCCAGTGCTTCCTATGGGCCAGGTGCTGTGCTGAGCCCCAGCTAAGTATTGCTTTATTTTATGCTCCACCAAATATAAATGATTAGGATTTGTGTTTTGCAGATAAGGAAACTGAGAAAGAGGGAGGTTTGGTACTTTGTTCAAGGTCACCTAGCCAGTAAGTGCCAGAATTTGCACCCAGGCCAGTTTGTCTAATTTCAGAACCTATAGGCCTGACTACTATGCAAGAGTCACACAGAAACCCAGAGAGACCCAGGGATACACACAGACAATTTTTGGCCATAAGAAAGCTATTTCCAAACTCAGAGACAATCTCATGCAGTCATGTGTTCACACAGTTACACACAGTTACACACACACACACACACACACACACTCACACACATTCTCCCAGAAACACAGACATACTCAAGTGATGGCCCCTCTTCCATGTCAAATATGGACATTCCCACTGTTGAAAAAAGGAAACCACAGGACCAAAATGGAGTCATTTATGCTAGGCCAAGTCACCCAACTGGGGCTTAATCCCTAACCTAATTGTAGTTTCAACCTCCCCTCAGACATGTAGTCTTAACCAGCCAGTCAGGAATTTTCTAGTCAGCACCAATAAGATAATCTGTCCCATGGGCCCTCTCTAACTTCAAAAGGAAAATGAGGTAATCCACTTAATAAGACCCCTTTTCCCACAAAGTATGTCACCTCACCCCAAATAATCCCTTTTTTTCTTTACGACCTCCTTGTCCTGCTTTTAAAAACTTTCACCTTTCTGTAGCCCTCTGGAGCTCCTCTCTACTTGCTAGATGGGATGGTGCCTAATTCATGAATGGATTAATAAGGCCAATTAGATCTTTAAAATGTACCTGGTTGAACTTTTATTTAACAGAAATGGTGGCAGAATCAGGATCCAAAGAGAACTTCTGACAGCATTTGGGGACAATGAGAAACAGGTGCGGTGCCTGTGAACCCTTAAGTTCTCTGTGATTCTCCCTGTTTCCGAGGGCCATTGGTAAGTTTCTTTCAGTTCTGAGACCCCCTTTCTTAGTGTTGAGCTCCCAATATTAAGTGGCTTTCCACAGTTCCCTATTTTGATTAAAAAACCTTAATCCTTTCCCTAATCCCCAGATTGCACTTTCGGAGCTGTTGTTGGTTACTAGGTTGAACTGGACTGGGTCTGGCTTAAAAACTAGACGAGGGTCCAGGATTGGACTGGGTCTGATTTAAGCTGAGCGGTCCGGTATGAGGCCTCAGGTCAGTAAAATTTTATTTTATTTAAAATGAAATTTATTTTAAATAAATAAAATAAAAATTATTTTAAATAAAGCCTAGGGGCACCTGGGTGGCTCCGTCAGTTAAGCGTCTGACTTCGGTTGAGCCCCATGTCAGGCTCTGTGCTCAGCAGGAAGTCTGCTTCTCCCTCTTCCTCTGCCTCTCCCCCCGCTTGCTTTTTTCTCTGATAAATAAATTTTAAAAATCTTAAAAATACCCCACACAAATGTTGATGGGCATGGGTCAAGCATTTAAAGACTGTTGGAGCACTTGCCACCTCAAGAAAACTGCCAGAACAGGACAGAGTGACATTTGCCAACCTTAAGAAAATTTCTGTGCAACAAGAGCCCACAATTCCCAATCCCATGGCATGTCCCTCTTATGTACTGGTTTGGTTCTGAGAAGCCCAAGGTCTAGCTAAAAGAAATAAGATCCTTTAGGGGCGCCTGGGTGGCTCAGTGGGTTAAAGCCTCTGCCTTCGGCTCAGGTCATGATCCCAGGGTCCTGGGATCCAGCCCCGCATCGAGCCCTGCATCGAGCCCCGCATGGGGCTCTCTGCTCAGCAGGGAGCCTGCTTCCTCCTCTCTCTCTTTCCGCCTCTCTGCCTACTTGTGATCTCTGTCTGTCAAATAAATAAATAAAAATCTTAAAAAAAAAAAGAAAGAAGATCCTTTAAATTCAAAGAGTTGAGTGCTCCACCTTCGGGAACACCTGCTTAGGTCTAAAAATTATAATCCCTGAGGTTGCAAATAGATACCTAGTAAAAGAGCAAGATCTTCCTAAAAGCTCTCTAGAATTACAACAGCCATTATGGGGAATGTTCCAATTAGACAAGACTGTTCATTTATGATGTGCCCTTGAAGGCAAGTGATCCCAAATTAAACACAGAGAATGAGATACCTATTTTAATTGGTAGGCAGAAGTTTCCAAAAGACTTTAAGATTCCAAAAGAGCTTCATTAAGAGATTCATCATAGAAGGGTAATGAAAAATTTAGGGCACAAGAGGATATGTAAAACAAAGCATGGTCAGACTGAAGTGACCCCCTTCTGCTCCCCTCTGTCCTTCTTTACTGGAGCACTCACATTTTACTAATTCACTGTCTGAACTGCCTATCCACTCTGTAGAGACTATTAAACAGTTATCCTTTAAAATAAAAACTACCCGAGGTTGCAGACCAACATCCTCAGTTATCTTTTACTTTGGTCAAAGACTGCATTAAGGACCATAGTTAAAGAATTTCCTAAACCTAGGGAGGAAACCCCAAAGTTTTTTGAAGAATATTTAGTCATTATTGGAGCCCGTGACTCCAGGCTGCCAGATCCTCATCTGCTTGGACACACGTTGGCAGGACCTGGTAAAGCCCCAACATGGACACAGGAAGCAAGATGTCAAAATCCCGAGGATGACGTTCAAGATCCCCGACCTTCAACATCTCAGGGACCAGAAGAAGCTCACAAAAAGCACCTGAACCCTTACAAACCACTCCTAGGGTCTTCCTCACCCACACTGATTGGTCTACTATACAAACTTGCAAACAAAACAAAACAAAAACCCCAAGATGAATCAGTGGCAGACTTTAAATCCTGCTTAGAAGCCCTCCTTCTACAGCATTTGGGGTTCTGTACAATAAATAAGGTCACCCAATCTGCTCTAGCTGCTCTATTTGTAAACAGATTATCTCCTGAAATTGGTGGATTAACAAAAAGATAGAAAACAGGATGGGAGGCCACTGGACTGATCGAACTCATGACCACAACTGAGCATTCTGGAAGAACCCTGGAATGAGACCACAAACAATAAGTTGCCAAGGTATTAGCCTTACAGTTACAACAGCTCCAAGGCCAGAGACCTAAAATAGCCCCTGGGCCTTGCAAATGGCACCATTTTAGGGGTTCAACATCAACACACTGGCTCAAGGATCTATGTCTCAGCTGTAATCACCTGGGACACTAGAAAAGAGATTGTCCTCAAAGGTTCTACAAAAATTTTTCTTGAAATGTCCTTGTATTTACTTCCCAAGGAGGGTCCCCATATGTGCTCCTCCCACAGTTGATGGGACATCGAGGGGTTCTCTGATAAATTATTACCAGTAATCCTCTTAAACAGTCAAGGGGGAACTAAAATTAAAAGTGATGTAAGATCTTGCCAAATTAGAGTTGATACCAGAGCTATGCTTTCTTTTTTTCTTTTTCTTTTCTTTTTTTTCCCCCAGAGCTACATTTTCTACCTTAAGCCTCACTGTCACAAGGACAAATCCCTTGGAGTAATAAGGAGGTTTCCATAGTGAGGGTATTTAATAAAATTCAGAGAGAGTTCATATTTCAACCAGTACAAATGACTCTGGGACCTTTCACTGAAAAAGATTCCTTTTTGGTACGATATACAGCCTTAGTCAACCTATTAGGTAGAGATCTCCTAAGTTAAAAAGGCTAATACATTTTTGCCTCCAATGGAGACCTCACCTTGGAATTTCCCGACCAACTCCAACGTGATCTTTTATATTCCTTACAATCTGTCCTTGATGTAGAAGAGGAAGAAGTCTAACAAAAGTCCCCTAATTTAATAGAGGTACCCCCAAATTTGTGGGCTACTTCTAATACTGACACTGGGAGAATAGAAAGTGCAGAGCCTATAAAAACTCAAATACAGGGGTGTCTGGGTGGCTCAATCAGTTAAGCATCTGCCTTCAGCACAGGTCATGATCCCAGGGTCTTGGGATTGAGCCCCGCATCAGGCTCCCTGCTCCACCACGAGCCTGCTTCTCCCTCTCCCTCTGCCACTCCCCATGCTTGTGCTCTCTTTCTCTCTCAAATAAATAAATGAAATCTTAAAAAAAAAAACTCAAATAGACAAAACTAAGCCTCTTCCTAAATTGCCTCAATAGCCACTAAAGTCTGAGGCCAAATAAGGCTTTGCACCCACAGTGTAAGACCTACTCACTCAGGGGCTAATCATTCCCTGTATCAGCCTCTGTAACACGTCCACAGGGCCCTAAACCTAGTGGGTGGGGATAGTGATTTGTCCAGGATTTGAGAGCTATTAATAAGATAGTTATTCCCCAGTTTCATTCTTCTGCATGTGGCTTTCCAATTTTCCCAACACCGTTTGTTGAAGAGACTATCTTTTTTCCATCGGACATTCTTTCCTGCTTTGTCAAAGATTAGTTGACCATAGAGTTGAGCGTCCATTTCTGGGCTGTTCCATTCATCTCTGTTTCTGTTTTTGTGCCAGTATTTCCCAGTTGTCCCAACCTGAATACCTTTCTGTCCTAAGTCCCACCAGACTCAAAAGGCTCACTGCTGTAGACCTGCGTTCTTTCAGCAACCCAGGAGACCCCAAAAGCCACTATCTGTTTGCCTTTACTTGGAAGAGTCGACAATATACCTGGACAGTTATGCCTTAAGGACTCACTGAGGCCTCTTCTTATTTCTCCCAGGTGCTCCACCAGGATTTAAGGACCTTCCAATCCCCTAGGAAATCGAGCCTTTTATGATATGTGGATGATTTCTTGCCGTGCTCAATTATCAGAGGCATCCATAAAATATTCCATTTATTATGCTACAACAGTTAGCTGCAAAGGGACATAAAGTCTCTAAGGAAAAATGGCAATTGTCTTTAAATTCTGTTCATTACCTAGGTCATAATCTAAGCCCTGGGGGAATTCAGCTATTTCCAAAAAGAATTAAACTAACCCGGGGATTTCCTAAGCCTACAGGCAACAGCTTCATGGGTTTCTGGGCTTGACTGGCAATTGCAGACTGTGGGCTCCTAATTTTTCCCTGTTAGCTTCTCCACTGTACGAACTTACGAACATTTCCGTCCGGGAGCCCATTCCTTGGGAAGAGAAATGTGAGCAGGCCTTCAAAAGCCCAAAGTAAGTACTACAAGAACTGCCTACCTTAGGGCTACCTGACTACTCAAAAGTTTTCTCCTTATTTGTACAAGAAAGGGGTGGATAATCAAGCCCTGGGAATGCTCATGCAAGAATGTGGTAATGAACATATGCCTATTGCTTATTATAGCACATAACTTGGTTCACTTGCTTGTGCCTATTCCAGCAGTCTCTTTTTTATTTCTTTCAAGATTTTTATTTAAATTCTAATTCGTTAACTCTCCCAGTCTTAAGGCTATAGCCACAGATGCAAAGTTAATAGAAGCCTCCGCAGATCTAACTCTAGAAAATAGTGTCTATTTACAAACTCCTCATTGTGTCCCAAGTTTTCTTAACTGAATTGACTAAACCATCTTCTCTGCCAGCAGACAAACCTCCTGCCTTCTGCTTTCACTACCTCATCTACAGCTTAAAACACCGAAATATCCGTAATGCTGCAACGTTACCACCCCTGCACAATGAAGGTGAGCCCCGTGGCGATGAGGAGGTAACATCCCATTTCATGACACTTCGCCCTGACTCATGAGACACCCCTTTAACTCATCCTGATTTAATCTTGTCTGTTGACAGGTCGTACTGTAGACATGAACAAGGCAATCTCCAAGCTGGTTATACTATTGCTATCCAATATGAACTATTATCCAATATGAACTATCCAATATGAACTACTCAACCCAACGGGCAGAGCTCTGTGCCCTTACCAAGGCTTGCAAGTCATCAGGACAAACTGTTAATATTTGTACTGATGGCCAGCAATTTCTTTGGGATTGTCCATGATTTGGGAATGCTATGGAAACAAAGGAGTTCTCTTACATCCTCTGGGACCCCAGTCAAAAACGGATAGCAAGTAAATGACCTTCTTACTGATATTTGCTACCTTCTGAAATTGCTGTCATTAAAATGGAGGCTCACACTAAAAGGACTGAACCTGAGTATCAGGGGAATGCCCTGGCTGACTCCCATGCAAAGGCTATTTCAGTCCATGCTGCTTCTGCCAGACTCTTTCCAGGCATGCCCTCCATGCCAGACTTTTGCCATCCTGATTTCCTTACAACATGGCAGCAGTTAGAAGCAAAGAATTTAAGATGGGCAAACAATGGTTGTAAATTAAATGAACAGTCAGAGCTATGGGAAACCCCAGATGGCTACTTGGTTCTTCCCAGCTCCCTGGCAAACCCCATTTTTCAGTTTTTACATTCCTTCACCTACTGTGGTGCATTTGAGATAATTCAAATCATAAATAGACACCAGCGGGGAGATTTCTGTGAAATTGCAAAAAAAAAAATTTACCACCAATGTCTTATTTGTCAGGTCCATAATCTCTGTTTTTGTTCCCTTACTCTGGACCCTTTGAACACCTGCAGCAGGATGTCATTCAACAGTCACTTAGTATGATGTATCAATATGTTCTTGTTACTTTATGTATGTTTTTCAAATGGACCGAAGTGTTCCCTGGCCCAGTGCTGATGCCCTCACAGTGGCAAAGAAACTGTTAAATGCATTTTCCACTTGGGTTATACTTTCCATGATCTCCAGTGATGGAGGCCCCCACTTTGTTGGGCTAACCATAAAGCTTTAACACAGAACCCCACAAACCTCTTGGAATTATCACTGTCCTATCACCCTCAATCATCAGGCAAGGTCGGGAGAACTAATGAGATCCTCAAACTTAAAATCTCTAAACTTGCTGGAACTAGCAGACTCTCTTGGCCTTAGGTACCATCTTTGGTCTTGCTGATCCTTCATAGTACCCCCTTTGGAAATCATAAACTCATTCCATACGAGCTAGTCACCAGTAGACCAATGTCTGTTGACACAAACCTGCTGATCCCTTAGCTCAAATGAGTATGATCAGCTACTGTAAGTTCTTAATGTCTTATGTTCAAGCCTATCAACAGGTTCAAGAAGCTTTCCCATATTCCAATTCAAAGGATCCTATTAGTCTACAGCATTGTGACTGTGTAATCTGGAACTGTCATCAGAGTAAGACAGCCACTCAACCTCACTGGAAAGGCCCTTACTAAGTGCTCCTGACCACTGGCACTGCTGCAGAACTAGAAGGCATTGAGCCTTGGGTACACATCTCACAGCTACACCTGACAGCTAATCCTGGGCAGACACTGGAGGTCTCCAATTCAAACTGACAAGAAAGAGAAGTAGCTGACATTGGGGTAGATTGCTCCTGCTCAAGATAACAAATTGAAAAATAAGGAAAAACAAGCAAACAAACAAGCAAAAAAAGAAAAATGAGTGCGCGCGCGAGAGACAGAGAGAGATAGATCAGATCAGACCTCATCTTTAAAACATGAAGCCCTTTCTCCTTTATTCCCTTTCCTTTATTGGCATTGGCCTGGAAACATAATGCCTTTCCCTGTATCTCCTAGGTCATTGCTAAGAGGACGGAAGCCTTTCAGATTGCTGTATTTGTCATCCAACATAGCAATCTACCCATGATGTTAGAGACCCCCTCATCCTCCCTGTGACCAGTTTCTCCTCCTAACGTCCCTTCAACTACAGTCGACTTCTCCCCACCCTTAGAAGTCTCTTACTGAGTTCAACTCTTATGGCCAGAACACCCAGTGCCTTGTTTTTACATCTCTCTAATTATAACTGTACATACCCTATTTGACAAAATTACCTACATAATTCTTAGTCCATTTGCACTCCCACATTCCCATGATTATCTAGATCATATCTGCCCTCTACTCAGTGAGATCTCCCCAGCAGCACCCATCTTTGCTAGGCATTTAGAAGGACTATTTCAGGCTCAGGGATTCTGTTTCCATATGCACTGAAAACCTGACTGACCACTGGCTTGAATGAATTAAGTGTAGCATTCCTGTGTATTAACAGGACCAGCCTGATGGGAATGGTCTGTGCCCTGACAGGGTTTGTCCTTGTCTGTTTCATTCTTCATAGGTCTGTGAATGCCTAGATGGCCAGTACATAACCTGGCAATGCCTTTTAGGTTATCTACCGGTGCTCCTAACTTTCCCCAAAGGAACTAAGACACCTCATTGGTCAACTCCCCTGTATTTACATCATTGAGTTAGAAAGGACTTCCCAGGAGTCTCTCATGACTCAGAATTCACTGAACCAGGGCCCCACTTCCCTGGCTAGGAATAAATGTAAATGAAGATATGATCACAAACTCCTCCTTAACTCTTCAAGGTATTGCAGATTCTGTTGCTAAGACAATTGTCACCCCCGAAAGATCCGTAGGCTCTCTGGCCAAAGTAGTTCTTAATAATAAGGATAGGCCTTGACTATCTTTTAGCTGGGTAAGGAGATGATTGTGCTATGGCCAACACCACCTGCTGAACTTGGATTAACACTTCTGGGGAAGTTGACAGCTTATAAAGGAGACTCCTTTAGCAGGATCTTTTTTGACTTCTTTGATTTTGATTGGTTTGCATCTTGGGGACCATCGCTCCAAAGTGCATTCCAAACACTGGAAATTATTCTGGTCATTATAATCACCATAATCTCCCTGTTGCATTGTATTCTTTCAAGAGCTGTAAATGTGTGTTAGTAGCGCTCACCACCAAGCAAACGATCTCCCTAGGACTGGAGTGTCAGAAAAGGAACTAAGAGAATGAGCAACTTAAAGATTGTGACCCTGAAACCATGATTTGTGAATATCACAAAGGTTAAAACCTGTGGATACCACACAAAAAGAGCAAGAAAAACGGCAAGACCTTTAGAGTGGTAGCTGGGAGTAGTGCTAATGCCTTAAATTTTGATCACATCTCTAAATTAAGACAAGAGTCTGATCAAAAGGGGGGGATTATTAAAAAGAAAATCACAGGTCCCGCATGGGGTGAGTTATGTGAGATCAAGTATCCAAGCTTGGGTTTAATCCCAAACCTGATTGTAGTTTCAACCTCCTCCAGACATGTAGTCTTAACCAGCCAGTCAGGAAATTTCTGGTCAGCACTAATAAATTAATCTGTCCCATTTGGGTCCTTCCTCTCTATCCGCAAAAGGAAAATGAGGTAATCCACTTAATAAGGCTCCTTTTCCCACAAAGGATGTCACCTCACCCCAGATAATCTATGACCTCCTTGTCCTGACTTCAAAGAACATTTCCCTTTCTGTAGCCCTTTGGAGCCCCCTTCTAATTGCAAGATGGGACGCTGTCTGATTCATGAATGGGTTAATAAGGCCAATTAAGATCTTTAAAATTTATTCAGTTAGTTTTCGTTATTGAACAACACAATCACCATAACTCAAGGCAGCAGATCCGGGCCACACGGGGTCACACAGTCACACACCCACTTCTGGAACCACAGACGCACAGGTAACCCCCACAAACCCATTCGGTTATGCACAGTCAGCAATGCACATAGTCATCCGATCACTTGCAGTAGGACTGCACACAATCTCCCCAGCACCGAACAATGCCTCTACCCCTAGCTAGCGCAGTGACACAAACCCAGATTCAAAGCCACTGATTTTCCAGGAAGTGGAGCGGGGAGGCCGTTCCGGGGTGGGGTCTCAAGCTTAGCCATTTCTGGCAGGCCTTGGGGTTGCCGGGCAGAGCAAGCCTGGGCTCCACGTCCCGTTCTGCTATTGGCTGGAGGCCCGTGCGGGGGTGGGGCTTGCCCCCAGCCTTCTCCCTCAGCGGCTGAGGAGCCAGTCGGCTTGGGGAGGGTAACCAACTCGGGGACGGTGCCTAACCGTCCTGGTTTGCCGGGGCGGTGGGACTTGCAGCACTAAAACCCGGGAAGTTCACGGCAAACCACGAGGAGCTGGGCGAGGCTTCTCTGCAGTGGGCATGTCGGGCGGGATGGGACGCCTCCAGTTCCCAAGGCTTGCGTCTGGGAGGGGAAGGAGCGGGGCGTGCCCACTAGAAATAGGCTACTTATTTTCAGTTGTAGAAATACTCGCCCAGGGTGAAAAACAGACAAGGAAATCATCACCACCACCACCACCATCATCATCATCATCCAGAGGAGGCTCTGGCTCATCTTAGGCCCTCAGTCCCCCTTTCCCTTTAACAATGCTTTGTTTCACCCAAGCCTACAGTAAACCTATTAAGGACTCTTTTCAAAGTGCCCGCCGGTAACTTGTGAACTGCCTGAAAAGAGAGCCTCGGCAGCCTCCTTAGGCTTCCTGGGACTCCCTGCTGGCCCCTCGCATCTACTCTTCACAAGCAGTAGAGAGGTCTGCGTCCCATCTCTTCTGTGCAATGCCCTTTGGTAGTTCCCACCTTACTCAGAGTAGAAGCCCGAGATCAGACTCCTGCTTATCTCTCTGACCTCAACAACCAAGGACACTTACCTCTCTAGAACCACACTGGTCCTCCTTCTGGATGCCATGCGAATTCCCACTTTGGAGCCCTTACACTAGCTGTTCCCTCTGCCTGGAACACTATTCCTTGAGATCTTCTGATGACTTATACCCTCCCTTCTTCCAAGCCCACCTTCTAAGCTTAAATATCATCTTTTCAGAGGCCATCCTTTGGCCACCCCCAGTTAAAATAACCTCCCCTTCAACTCTCTTTTTCTGTGTATTTTTCTTTTTCTTTTTTTTAAAAGATATTTTATTTATTTATTTGAGAGAGAGACAGTGAGAGAGAGTATGAGCGAGGAGAAGGTCAGAGCAGACTCCCCATGGAGCTGGGAGCCTGATGTGGGACTCGATTCTGGGACTCCAGGATCATGACCTGAGCCGAAAGCAGTCGCTTAACCAACTGAGCCACCCAGGCGCCCTCTGTGTATTTTTCTTCAGAAAAGAGAATATGTCACTCACTCCCTGACATATTTATTGTCTGCCTTCCCCCAGAAAAATGTCAGCTTCTTAGTGGCAGGAATTTATATTGTCTGATGTGTTCACCCGTGCCTCCCTAGCCTGACACAGTACATGCTCAACAAATGTTCATTCAATGAACAAAGCCAGATGATATGAGTGTAATAAGGAGTGGTAGAGACTGTGGGACCTGTGAAAATATGTTCACCTCAGACCATTCACATTCACACACACCCACACACATCCTCATACATATACCAGGTTGTTGTCTGCAAGCCAAAGAGTTTGGGCTGCCAGTTTCCATCTGAATTTATAAATAGTAAAAAGCATTAACAGGAATATAGGATACATGCCAGTTAGCACCTTACTGTCTATAGTTCCTCATAGTGTCAGTGTCCCAGCAACCAAAGATCAGGAGCATGAACCTGCCCTGAGTCAAGAAAGTTGGCAGTGAGGGGGAATACACAGCATGGGGGACTGTGGGGTATTGCAGTAAAAGTTGTATCATAGGATTTGGGCTTGTTAAGTGATTTGGGGACAATTCAAAGTGAAGTTTTACTCTAGATTGAATACTATCTAGAAGTGGGGGTAATTTTGTGATTGGGTATGCTAACACATCTTCCCTATAGAGAGGACAGACTAGAAAGAGGCTAAAGCTGTAACTGGTTTAAAAAAAAAGCAGCGACTCATTAATCAGGATAGGGGATGTTCAGTTAATTTCTGTGGTTTAGACAGTGTCTCTGATGTTTTGTCTGTGTTCAGACATGATTTTGAGGTGGTCTCAATTTTGTCTTAATCCACCACAGTTACAGAGTGACCTTCTCTGATGTTGATATTCTGTGAAACTGTTTATGTTCAACAGAAGAACACCGAAGCCTAACTGAATGCTAGACCAGCTCCCAGAAGTCAGCGGCTGCTTTTCTCTTTTTCAGTAGACATTACAAAACTACACATCAGAAAAGTGGTGCCAATTTCTCAGCAGTGCCTATTTCTTCACATTCTCTGATACCTGTGCTCACAGACACACACATTTTAATCCCAGTTAGTTATATTAGTTTTAGGTGTTATATTGGTTATATTATATTTAGGTGTTATATTAGTTTTAGGTGTACAATATAGTGATTCAAAATTCCGTACATCATCTGGCTCTCATCACAAGTGCACTCCTTAATCCCCATCACTTGTTTAAACTATCCCCACACCTTCCCTCTGGTAACCATCATATATTTCAATTTGGTAAGTGGTTTCCACTGGGCTTTTAATGGATTTTTGATTATTACAGAGGTAATAATTATCACAGAGGTAAGCATTTTTATATACTTATTTTTCATTTATATTTCTTCTTTTGTGAATCATCTTTTCATATCCTTGCATGTTTTTCTGTTGGGGAGTTTGTTTCTTAGTGATTCATAAGTTTAAAAAATATATATATATTTAAAAAATATATGTATATACATATAAAGTATTAACCCATTGCCTGTTAGGGACATTTTTTTCCCCCTGGAATTGTCATTGTTTTTTTTTTAATTATGTTCATGGTGTTGCCAACATTTTAGTAGTCAAATGTATCATTATGATATATATTCCATTATGATGTCTTTGTAGATTTTAGCCTAAGGTTTTCTATATCCCAGATCAGTTATTATTTGCCCATATCCTCATTTTGTGCTTTAAAATATCAGTTCATAGTTTTCACTCTTGAATTTATTTCGTGTGAAGTGCAGGGCAAAATTTATATTTTATAAATTTAAAATTTTATAAATTCGTATTATTTTACCCTCCCAATACTCAGGCAAGTTTCCTAACCTTAACATTGACAAAACTATTCTTTCCACAACTAACTCTTGGTGCCTCATTTTTTTTTTACAGACCACAACATGCTGAATATTCACCGCTAAGGCCATTCTGTCACGTCTATTTGAACTCCCATCTTGTTTAGCATGTCAGTTTGTCTCCCACAGTCTCAAAGCCAGCTATACTTGCATTTTTATGCAAATGTACATCTCTTCATTTGTCTTTTATGCTTCTCATGAGTTTCCATTCATTTTTCTTTCACGAGTCGTAAACACTCCTTCTTAAGGCTATTCTTTGGTTTCCTGTTCGTTTTCTAACTGGTTATTGCTTGTATTTGAGAACATGTTTAATCTTGCTACCCCTGCCTGCTAAGTCTCTGTGTACCCATGCCCCCATAGTTTCCTAACACCTGCCTCCTTCTCTTCACACAGAGCCTTCTCAGTATTGTCAGTCCATGTAAGTGCTCAATGGAATTTTGCTTATTAGGGGTGATAATTATTTCTCCAGCCTAGACAGACACATATCTCAAAGAACCATACATTCCAGTTATTCAGTTTATCCCTGTGGCCCAGCATAATTATTAATAGTACCCTTTTTATTCTTAAATTTTCCAACTTTGGATGATAAATTACATGGTCACTCTAATAAAAAAAAGGACTATTTTAATAAGGAGGTAACCCATGGTAATCATAATGATCAGTGGAGGGAATTACTTGAGGGCATAAAGGGACATGTTCAATCATGTCATGCAAGCAGCCTTCATGTAGAATTAGGCCTGTTATTGATTCCCCTGCTACCTACCTCAAATTTATTGTGAAATTTATTGTCATATATCTCAAAGATTATGAAATGTCATTGTTATAAAGTATCATAGTATACAGCATTATAAGAAACGCCCATGTGTCTAGCACCACCCAACCTAAGAAATAAACATTACCAAGGTAGTTGAAACTGTGTGATTACCTCTTCCAAACTGCATCTGCTTGTCTACCACAGATTATCCTGAACATTGTGCAGTACTCTGTCATACTCATGCATGGATTTTCACTCTTCATACATATGGACGGTTTTTCATGCTATTGATACATACATGCTATATGTTTTGTTTTGTGACTTCTAAGCAGGTCTCATCTTTGAGATTATGCATGTTGATATACATTTTTACTGCTACACAGGATTCCATTGTATTATTTATTCACACTTGTTGGGACAATGTCTACATGAGTTTTTTTTTTTTTTTTTCATTGTAACCAGTCCTCTTGCTGGCCTCTTTTAAGCGCTACTAACTTTTGGTTCTCTTTGGCTAGCAGTTTCTCCTCAGTAGTTTTACCTTATTTTCTACTTTACTGAAGTGATTAGAACTGACATACGAGTGTTATTAGTGGTAATTGGCCACCTTATGCTTCCTGTGTGATGTTGGCTGTTGGTCTGAATCAACCTTACCAGGGTGGTGTCTTTAAGTTACCAGTAATAATTATTGTTAGCAAATGCCTTGCATCAATTGACAGAATTTTTCTTATTTGACTTTGAGGTGATGAATATTACACCATACACACATCCCAAAGGCAAGTCATGCTTAGATACGTTAAATATTTGTAGGATGCCACTGAATTAGATTCACTTTTCTTCAGGGTTATTCCATCTGTGCTCCCAGCTTCCACACCCAACTCCTGAACCCTATGCCTCCCAAATTTAAATGTCAGAGGTTTCTTTCTACTTTGATTTTTCGAGGAATCCATTATTAAGCTTATCAATTGCACTGTATTTCTGCTTATTCATTTCAAAGCTCTGCTGGACTCCCAGCCTCATCTCAGGCCATCAACCTTTGCTCAAGCTGTCATCAGCTGGACTCCTGCTACCTTGATCTAGAGGTCTCTCCTTAATCTTAACTCCCAGCCAGGATTCAACTCATGAGTGCCTGACAATGGAAAGCCTTCCCTGACCTTCCAGGCTACATCAAGGACTTCTGCTCTGGGAACCTAGGGACCCCTTCCCTCCATCTGTCACAGAACTACTCAGTCTCCTTCCCCCTTGACCAGAAATTCAATAGCAGGGACAGAGTCAGTTCATCTGTCTTCTCAGTTTTCAGCAGAATGAGGCACAGGCAAGTGTGAATATTTTAAAAGAGGGAGAAAATGTCTAGCAGCCATATGCATCAGGACCAAGGGGATAAGGGGCTAGGTTAAGGAGAAAATCTTTACAAAATAGAGCCTCAGAAAATGAGAAAACACACACAAAGCAAGCATCACTTGGGGTTATTTTTCTAACTAAACCTTTATTAATTTCTTTGAAAGCTGGAACCATCAAAGTCCTTGGATCAGCTTTAACTGCTGGATGGAGTAAAAACCAAGAGACTACTCTACTGGGTGATCTGTGAACAGATCGGCAGATGACGAAAACAAAACCAAAATGGATGGGAAGATTGTTCTGGAGAGCTGGTCCAATTACTTGCTTACTGAAATTTGTTAGAAAACCTAAAACATTAAATGAAATAAAAATTCTAAACTGAGCTCTACACTTGAGGCCGTTATAAAGGCTCATCACATAGAACTGTCGGTTGGGTTGAGTTCTCAGAATGTTTCTTACAACTTGCTGGTTTGTTCCCCTCAAGCAAGGTGATGCTTTGTCCTTGGCCTTAAATTTTAACACCATCACTGCCCTCAAGTGCAGATCCCATTCTAAAAAACAGGCTCCCCTCAATTCCTGGTGGTTGCCAATCTCTCCTGACAATGGGGAAACCGACTTTGAAGAAGGAAGACGCACCAGTGGTGGTGGCAAAGATGGTTTTCTGGAGAGTCCATTTGCATCTTTTCTCTAGATGTCTAGCATGTGTTCAAGAGTTATTTCTTTTAAGTTTGAAAAAAACTCCGTTGTGAAAAGTGAGTTATGAAGAGTGCTCTTTATTTGAAACCTCCACAACACAGACGCCAATCTTGTCTCGCATTGAATCATTAGCTGTGCACATCAACACATTCCAAGCACAAATTAAGAAATGCAAACAGAACAAAAAAATATATATATATATAATTTTTCCCCTATCCAAAGGTTTCAAGTCTCAATGCAGCAAATCCTTCTGAACACAGAATCTGAGGAGCACACTGTTCAAACAGCTGGGACAAATAGGTCCCTGCAAAGGCTATTGCCTTTTTAACACATGGGCTGGGATCATGGACGGCATGGAACAGGGAGGAGGAAGTGAGGGAGAGGGAGAGAGAATGAGCAGGAGAGGGGGAATGGGTATGTGCTGGGGAAGATGGGGAAGCTGGGACACACACATGGTGAGTTGGTGGATTTCATTTATTGGTTTTTGACATTTTCTTTCTGGTTCTTTTTTTTCTTTCCCCCCAATTCCCAGGTCCAACATGGTAGAAAAACCCCACAGTGGTGGGCGGGGCCTTATTAGGCCAGCCCAAAGCCTTCAGAGCACTCCTGGATGGCCAATAGTAGCATGTGGCGGAGCTTCTCAAAGCTCTCATAGGCAGGCAGGTCCAGCTGATTAAAACTAGAGAAAGAAAAAAATATCAGTTTGTGACAAAAGATAGTCATGATCCCTATGTTCCCATGGTGCCCACTGACCTCTCCTCCCTGATGGAAACTTTTCCTCTCTTGCAGACTTGAAATCTTGTCCTAGGCCTCGTCCTCCCTCTTCTAATCTGGCCCCAATACTGCCCATCAGTTTCCCAAAGCATAAATCTGACCCTGTCAGTCCTTAAACACCATAGTCTCACTTCTGGGTTAATGTGCAAGCTCCAAAGAGGCATTTGGAGTCACTGGTGATCCAACCTCTGGTGATCAACATCTTTAAGCATTCTGTTCCCTCTTAACTCCTTGTTCCAGCTCAGCCCTGGAGTACACTGTGCTCTCATGTGGCAGTGCTCACCCGCAATGTCTCCCTAGCCTCACTGTGAATTTGGGCCAGCTTCTCATCTCAAACATCACCTTTTCCACAAAACTACCAAATTATGCACTACTCCAGATCTAGTACAGCTGAGGCCAGATTGGGGTTCCTGCCCTTGCTTAGGGGTCTAGAAGCAACAAACAGGAAAGCTCAGTCTGAATGCTAAGAAGAAGAACAACCCCTTCTTCTTACCATGTGTGAGCTGAAGGCAGGCGATCTGTGGACCTGTCATCTCGATGGATCTGAAACTTCTGAATGCCATTCATGCCTTCAAGGGCAGCAAAGCCTTGCAAGGGCACCTTGGAAGTACCCGTGACAAACTGAAGGAACTTGGCACGGTCAGCTTGGTCAAAAGAACGCAATGCTCTCCAGAACCACTGGATCTATGGGAAAGGACACAAGAAGTCAGTGTGAGGGGGTTGGAATCTTGAATCTTAGGCAAGTCCAGTTCTTTCATTCCATAAGATGGGCAAGAACATCCCCTGAAAACACGTATTGGAAGGATGAAGAGTTAGGTATAAGTACGCTGTCACCTATATCCCTTTGCCCCCTAACAGTGCTGAATTATGTGGTGTCATACCAACTAGCACTGCTTAGGGACATGGGGAAGGATGCCAGCAGCAGCTCACCTGAATAGAGTTGGACTGGTACTTGTGGTATTCAGTGTTGGATTTCAAATCATCAATGTCAATTGTGGGCAGTCCTGATATGAGGAGCTCTAACTCCTGCTCAGTGAAGATAGAAATGAGGCGCTTTGGAATGATTTCATAGAAGCCTTCTAAGAAAGCTGCCAGCTGTTTACGGATGGCTCCTGGGGAGAGAACCAACAAGCCATGAGGCGTCTAAACTCACACAACTGTTAAGAGGTCAGAGATCCTCAGTCTAGCTCTATTGCAACGAGGATACTGAATGGTTTGCCTGTTTCACCTAACACTGCTTCTGGCCCTTGAATGGAGGTGGATGAAGGGAAGTATTTTTTGGTCAGATGTTTGTAGACTCTTTGTGCCAGGCACTTGTGGCTGGCACAGGGAAAGAGAAAAAACAGTATCTGTGAAATGACTGAGACCTGACCTCTTCCGTATGAACGATAAAGAGTCTAAGGGACATTTCCCCTACCTGTCATCCTCATCTGGCACACCAGGTGTACATATTCCTTTTTATTCTCTTCTGTTACCAAGATATTGGCCCCATTGGGTTTGAGGTCACGAACTTCACAGACTCCAAACTCTTGGACCTAGAATACCCAAAATACCAATCATTCATGTCAGGCTTGGTCTAGGATGAGATTTATATAGATACCTAGGATTACTTGAACTCTTTGACATGTCCTGGGCAGAAAGACAAAGCAAGGTCATAAAAAAGTGTCCTTTATCATGAGCGCATAACTTTGCAATAGGGAAAAGCCATGGTTAACATGTGTAACATGACATAGCACAATCTTTACGGAAAACAATTTGGAGGAAGAGTAACCTTAAAAATTACTGTTTTTCACTTAAATCTGTTATAATGAACTACTTTTGGGAATGAAGAATACTATACTGAACAGTTTAAAAAAAAATAAAAAGGAAACTAGGAAACACCCTGGATTGTTTTTACAAAATCCTGGTTTTTCTGTTTGTGATGTCTCATGCAAATATCCACTGCTCACTGCTAGATGGGGAATGGGGCATGAGACTTTATCCACTGCCAGTTCAAGGGTGGTCCCCCAATGGGTTTCCTGGACTAGATAAGATGTGCTGCAGTCAAGATTTCTCGACCTACCTCAGTGCTGAAGGTGAGGTCATAACCTAGTGTGGAGACATCATTTTCCAGCAGATAAACCAGGCCCTGGTAGAAGTGGTAATCTTCACTCTCCATATCCGTGTATCTAGAAAAACACAATTAGAGTCATAGGTTAGGGTGGAGGAGAGAAGTACGGGGGTGGGACACAAGAAAAGGACCTGTCAAGTGAGAATGTGGATCCTGTGCCACATTCCTCACCTGACAGACTTGCCCAAGATGTGTTTGTAGAAGGACCGAGTAAAATAGCACTCCAGGAGGCGGTTGTCATATACAGCTTTGGCCACAATGCGTCCAACAAACTTGAAGTAGCTGAGGTGGTTGGGGTTGCAGTGGGAAGATGGGTTGATGGTGTAGGTGACCCGATCACCGGGTGAGGTACGGAACAAGGCATACATAGGGTTAAACATCTCCCGAGAGATGATCATATACCACTCCCGCAGGAGCCCTCCAGCATCCTGCCCTTCTTCTCCTTCAAACACTATATACCTGCATAAGAGACCAGAAACAGATGTGCAGAAAGCCCAGCACAAATCCATTCATTTATGTAGCATGACCCGAGTGAGTGAGTGAGTGAGTGAAGCAGTGGCTGGGGAGTGCAGGATCAGAGAACAGAGGTGAATGCAGAGTACCAGGAAAGCCCAGAGGAACGGTGGGGATCTGGGACAAGAAAGCATCATAGAAAAGATATCCTGAATTATCACTAAAAGCTTATCAATATTCCAGAAAACAGCAACAGGAAAAGTACAGAGGCTTAAATGAGGGCCTCACTTAGGGGAAGCAGGGAGAGGAGTTGACAAGTGGTGTCAGAGAGGCCTGAGCTCAGTCTGATGTCTGTAAGGATTTGGTGGTGGAGGAGCTGGGCCCAGTCTGTCTCAGAAGCCCGACTTCCTATGTGGTAACATGGATGGTGAGCCCATGCCATGAGGTAGAGGAGGAATCAGGTTCCTGAGCTCAGGAGCACCAAACTACACCAACAGGTTTATCATCTCACTGGCTTCCATGACACATATTATTATTATAAACTGCTGATCTCCTCTAGGCAGCTCAGAGTTACCAGTGAGTGATTAGCAATTTCGTGAGGGGCCATTTATGCAAGTGTGGTCTCTCCCAAGCCTGAATAGCATTTGCTTAGCAGGCTTCCCATTCCTAGTATAACAGAAAACTCTCTGCGAAGTCATCGGGTCTATCTTTGTAAATTCCAAAGACTCTTCTCCCTGGGAATTGGTGGGTAGCTCAGCTCAGTGAGATTTTCTATACCGGGTTCCTATCTGGAATTCCTCTGGAGTTCCCCTGCACATCTGGCACTGGAGTAAGCCTTCACTACCACGTAGGAAGATCCTCCACCCTCCCATTCTGTCTTTTCTCGTTCTGGGCTCTTACAATCGATTCTTCATTTCTTCAGGGGATTTCCGGTGCAGTTCACGATAGGAGTCTTCAAACACATGATCACGGCGGACATGCACGGCCATGTCTTCTTTCCGGAGTCCCTCATCCAAACGTTCCAGCTCTTGGCGAAAATATCTTGGGAGGTAGGGAAGGAAGGAATATAGGATTGGGTGTGGCAGACCAAGTTTCTGTTTGCTTGATTAGAATGAAGACCTATAATGATGCTTCTCCCATCTTCTACTAAACATCTGCTCCCCAGGGGAAGGTGAAAAGTACTCAGTAGTTGGGAGAAGTGGGTCATTCATTACCAACACCAAATTTTCCTATCTCTACTGCATAAAGTCCCACAGAGATTGTGGCACAGCAGGCAGTACGTGTAGGTGCACAGAAAAGACAAGGGTAAGGATGACGGGAGTGCTGTGGAGCCCCCACTGCCCCCAAGCCCTGCTGTAAGTGTATTGTGGCTACCCACACCTCTTGTATGACCCCAAAGAATGGAATGGAACTTTAGAAGTCATGTGATTAAAGAAAGGACTGCATTTCTCTGATGAAGAATGGAGACAGAAATGGAGAAGGAGAGGGAGTATTTAGGTATGATGATGGTCAGTGGCACAGATGAACCTCCTCCCTCCTGCCTAGCACCATTCCAAGGGCTGCCACCAAGGGAAACTTCTTTCCCCTGGAAACACTCCTTCAGGAGGAATTTTGGCCTCTTTCTGGGAAGAGAGATACCACTTGAAAAGTTTCCAACCCACAGCCTCCAGGACACATACTTGCGCTTGACATCAAAGTCGAGGACACGAATGTAGTCTACCAGGACAGCAAAAGGCCCATCAGCAAGGTGGGTGGTGGACTGCCGTAGGATCTGGTTTAACACAGTGCGATGAGTCTCTGAGGGGAGGAAGGACACCAAGAATCAGCACATCTTGGCTCCCAGAAGACTATATTACTGCCAACCAGACAGCAACTCTCTGTGTTTCAGGGAAAAAAGACCGTGTGGCATAAAAGGCCTTTCAAACCCAGGCCCTATATCACTAGCTTCATTCTTTCCCTTTCTCTCTCCTCTCCCCACCACACACTTATTCATAACATGCACTCTCACCGCCTCTCCCCTATGAAAACAACTATGAATAAAGTGTATGAAGTGACCCTGTAAAAAATGAAGCCTTCTTTTATGGGCCTAAGAGTTCCCTGTACCTGCAAAGCGAAGGAACTTCTGTGTGTCAGGGGGCAGGCTTGAGGAGATGTGCATAGACGAGGGCTCCCTGGAGAAGAATGGGTCAAGGGAGGAAGGAGTAGCTGGGGTCAGGGGGGCAGGGGAGAGTGGAGGTGGCTCGTCCTTGATGTGTGCCAGCTGGCTCTCACGGGTGTCTCTAATGGGAGGCTTGCTCTCCCGCTCTGTGGCATGGACCAGAAAGAAGGCCTCGACGGCAGGCTGTAGCACTGGGGGTAGGAATGACAGGGAAATGTTATTTTACTTTAGAAACTTCAACATATAAACCTCTTTTTCTTCATAATCAAATTACAGAGGCACAATATGTGAGAAAAAATAATGAAAACTTATAGGAGAAATACAATGTAGCAAAGAAAAATGAAGCCACAGAGAAAGTCCGAGCTTCCCTGAAACTTAAAAAAGGCAACCAGTTATAAAGATTCCCCTGATCTAAAAAGTGAAAAGATACAGCTACTAAAAGAAAGAGCCAATCTTTTTTTTGGATACTGAAGTGAGAGAAAAAACACCCCTCCTTTGAATTCTCATTACAGAGACATTGAGAGAGAGAGAGAGAGAGAGAGAGAGAGAGGTGATCTGGAAGGAAGAAAACTGAGTGGGCAGAAAGGGCCCGAGAGCAGATCAGCAGGGTGGGACCTTGGCCCAAAGGCCACAACTCACCTAGCACTGCATGTTGGTCATGGGATTCCTCTAGTTCCTTTAAACATTCTCCCAGCATGTCCCACAGTTCATCCAAGCTCAGCTGCTCACTGAGCAGGGGTAACTCAGGTGGCCTCTCCTCCTTTTCCTTCTCCCCTTGTGGGGTTCCATCTGAGCCTATAGGCCACAGAAAGGAGAGAGAGAAAGCTTTGAGGTTTCACCTTCATTTAGCTTTTTCCCAGATCAAATGTGCAGGCCATTAATCCAGATTTCCAATGCCAGATCAAGCAGACTGGCCCACTGGCTACTTACTAAGTAATACTGAGCAGTTATCTGAAAGCAAGCTCCAGTCCTACACTAGATGACATTTAAATTTAAATCAATTACAATTAATACAATAAAAATTTTGGTTCCACAGCTGCAGAAGCCACATTTTAAGTGCTCCATAGGCACATGTGGCCAGTGACTACTATAGACAGAGCTGGTTTACTCACTGCCTCATTAGCTTTCAAAGAATCTATGGATTATTAAATGATTTAATGCATTTCAAAAACGGATGTCCTGTGACAACCCTATTCCACAGAAATGTATTTAGGAGGGCATCGGAAAGTATTCTACGTACAATTAACTTTTGAGAAATGCTGCTACTAATGCACCCGCAATGTGCCAGGTTCTGTTTTAAGTGCTATATATATGGGTGTGTGTTCACTTGTTCAATCTTAACTATGAACATCCCTGTTTTAAACAAGGAAACTGAAGCTAAGAGAGGTTTGCTTCATGTCCCAGAGCTAGCAAATGGCAGAGCCACCACTCAAACATATGCTGTCTCCATGTCTAACATTATCACATCATAGTTTCTTTTACTACAGGAATTGTAGTGTATGCTATAAATCTCCAGAAAGGGTGAGGTGGTGACAGTTAGTGATCTTGGTTGGTAAATGCCTATTAACATTTACAAAAGCCAGCGTTCACTGGAACAAACTGGAAAACACTGAGCTCATGTATATAGAGAACAGGGGATGCAGCAGACTGGCTTTCTCTTCTGCTGTACTGGAAACAGGAAGTAGTACTGACCAATGGACTGAGTATCCTGAGCACTGGGAGATGGCTGGTCCACATCCATGGGTGATTCCTCCCTCCGGACAGAGGCCTCCGACTGGCTTGACTCCGACTGGATAAAAGGGAGACAAAGTCACATAAAAGGGTGCAACTCTGCTTTCCTCAGGGAGAGGCTAGAGGCTGGCTCTACCCATTCTTATACATCATAAGTTTGGAAAGCTTAGAAGATAAAGCTTCCTTTATCTGGTCAAAAAACTCTGTAGCTTTCTAGAACAAAAGAATGGCCTTCCCACCTCCTTTGCCGTCCTCCACCCTGAGCTAGTAAACTTTTCCAAAAAGCTCCCTGGATGCCTGCATTGCCTCCACTGTACTCCAGACCTATGTCCAGTTAGTTATGTCTAGTTATGTCTCAGAACAGATTGCATGCGCGTGCGCGCGCGCGCGCACACACACACACACACACACACCCCTCAGGTGAGCACACTGTAGGTTTGGCTCTCTGTTTCTGTTTGCTCAGAAAAGGAGAAATAAGGGACAACCTTTGATGGGTGGGAGTATTCACAAAGCCAACATCTGTCCTTTTGGGTATGGGAAAGATGGCGCAGAAAATACTCCAGAATAATAGTTGTTTTCCCTTTCTACTGTGTTGGGAGTCACAGCCCTCAAATTCTACGATGTTCTCAGCATGCTCAATGAAATCACACTGTGTTAAATAGAAGTAATATGCAAAGAAAAACCAGGCCTCAGGATACCTTTATTTCTTGGATCTTGGGAAGGTGACTTGCATGTTGCAAGGACAGGAAAACAATGAGAGTGCCACAGCATATAGACATGATGCTAGGCTTTTCCCGCAGCCACTCTGTGCTGGGATCCCAACAATGAGTTTGCTATCTAGGAACCTGAAGGTTTCTTCCTAAAAGTGCCTAAGTGCCTAGGTGCCATGGTACCAAGAGAGTGTGGAGAACAGAAGCAGAGGCCAGGGTAGATAGACCAGCCATAGCCTAGAAGAGGCTGCATGGGATGTATACTAAGCCTGGGGGCATTACAAGGGCAGGATTCCTGATGTACTTGCATTATTCCATGAGACTGAAAAACCTTTATCCCACACCCCCTCAGAACCCAGACACTAAGCATTATGCAGTTTGCAAAAGCGCCACTGTTGACTGGATAGCTGGGAGGGGGGTATGATGGCCAAGCTTTAAGTCACATCAATCCAAAACAATGAACAAACAGTAGAGAAAACATCAATAAGAAAGTAACCCTGTTGTCCGGAAGCATTCATATAGCAAACTTAATGCAAAAGCATACAAGGTAAGGGCAGTGAAACCCCACTGATAATGTGGTGGGGAAGGGGAGAGAGACAAATGAATGAGGGGCCACAGGCATCATGCTAACCGTTGCTGCTTGTTGCTGTCTCCGCGCCCTTTGACCCTCACGTACCATTTGTATAATGGCATCAGCCTCAGCCTCCAGCTGCCGAACAGCTGCCTGGATGCTGCTAGCTGAGCCTAAACCGGAAGAACCTGGGAGAAAGAAAAAAAAAAAAAAAAGGCAAGATATAAAAAGTAGAAATGAGGGAATGCCCAATATTCTCTCTCCCATCTCCTGGGCTGCCACAGGGCATCTTGCTGAAGTCTTTGAGCTTTAGCTCAGGCAGCTTCAGAGTGCTCTTCACCAGGCACTAAGAACTACCATTACAAGTAAGGGCAGGGGACATGGTGCTAGGCAGATGGATAGTGGCAGGTGTAGAGGGTTCTGTGGGACAGGAGAAAAAGAGATAGGATTTGGCAGGCCACAGCTGAGGCAACATGGCTGCAATGTTTTAGTCAGGAGTGATCAAAGAAGCAGAAAGGAGACACACTCAGTGCCTTAAATCTTGCTCAACAAAAGAGCTGCCCCCAGTTTCTTTGCCGGATTTCCACTCTCCCTTAATTCTCACTTGCCCTAATGAATTTCCTATGCAGAGAGCTTGAGTGACATATAGAACGCAGCCATCAACAGCCTAGGAAAGGATCATCACTTCCTTTTTTGAAAAGGTTAAGCAGGATGGAAACATGACATTAAGTCCTGCCCTCCAGGGACTCTGAGTTTGCCACCACCAACCCTGCCCCTCAACTGGACACTCCAGTTTCATACCTAGCCTGCCTGTCTGCTTGGCTTTCTTGTTAGCTCGGCGTGTGTCGTCCCGGAGCTGGATGATGACCTGCAGTACCCTCAAGAAGAACTTCTGGGTAGACGTCTTGGATGTCAACATGGACATAGAAGGCAGCTGGAGCTCCCGGCCACCCAGAGGTCGCTTCTGAGATGCCACAATTACCACATTCTCAGCCATGTCAAACCTGGATGGTGTAGAGGTGGCTTGCGTATACTGACAGCATCAAAGCATAAACATCCAGAACGAGCAGGGCTTTTTGGTGTCAACCAGAGGGTTAAAGAATCTCAGAAGGAAATCCCCAAAGTGGGAAAAAATAAGGTAAAGCATGTATAGGACAGATAAGAAAATCTGCCCAAAGAGGGGAAACAACACCGCCAACAACAACACCACCAACAACACCACCACCAGGAAACCAACAAGAGCCACCTTTTAGAATACCCCAGATTCCAGCCCCACAGCCAAATGGGTGGCAACCACCCACCTGCTCTGCATTTTGCCTTTTAGCTTGGTGGTCTGTGGCTGCTCCTCAGGCAGGCCATCAGGAGAGAGGGTCTCACACTGGGCTCGTCGCTGCTGTTCTAGGTTGTATTCCCGTAACTCAGCCAAAAGGGTACCTGGTCAGGCAGAGGAGCCAGCAAGTGTTCAGAGACTCCCCTAGTGAAGCAGCTGAAAGCCAAACTTTTCCAAGAAACCTGCCCAGGCTGTCTTCTTTGCTCAGCTGCAGAGAATCTGGAGTGAACAGGAATTCTGCTGTTCACCTTACTACGTATGTTCATGGATCAGCCATTCAGAGACTAGCAATATACCCTGCCTCAGGAATCTGTTCAATCTACACAAAATGCAGCTCAGTGCAGAGGGGGAAAAGTATCAGTTTCTGAGGTGATCTCAAGCAAACTGCTTAAACTCCTCTCCAAGTTCACGAATCTATCTTGATAACGAGACTAACACTGACTAACCTCACAAGGCAGTTTTGAATATTAGGAGATAATAGCAGTAGAGTAGGTGGGACACTGCCTGGCCCATGGGTATTGAATGGTACGACTCAAGGAAATCAGAGACTGGCCAAACTCCTTCTGGAAGAACCTTATAGTTCTCATGTAACAAATACTCTGGGTTATACAGTCTAACCAATACCCATATCACCTCTGCTCTAGGCACATTTGTGAGAAGGAGATAACTAAGCAGGTAGCTGAGATCTAGGGCGATCCATGATTGGGTTGGGGGTGGGAGAGAGCAAAGAGACTCTCTATGCTTAAAGAAAATCTGGCTCTACTCCTCAATTCAATCAGTTTATCACCCTGGGTTTTAGTTTTCTTCTTGATTAACAACAGGGAGACTGAAACTAGACAATTTACAAGTGTTTTTAGAACTTCTGTACCCTCACAACTGCACAAAGGCAGGGGATATCTACCACTTGGACTCTCAATTCTTGAGCCTAAGTGAAGTGCAGGTGTATCTCTGAGGTGGGAAGCTGCCTTAGCAGGCTCATCACAGGGCTCTTGTAAGTGCCCAGAATGGAGAAGCAAAAGAGCACTGCTGGTCCTATATGTACTCATTTTCCTTTACTAAGCACTGATTACAAGGCATGTGCCAGGCACTGGGAATGTAGAGAGAAGCCCAGCCCTGTTCTCCCTGAACAATAAGTAGAGGGAAACAGATGACAACTCAGTATTATCAGTGCTGCAACAGAGGAGAGGACAGGGGCTGTGCTACAGAAGCACAGAGGAGTTTGAGTCAACCTGGAGATCCAGGAAGGCTTCCATAAAGAGGTGACCCCTCATTGGAAAGCTTTAGAAAGACAAGATGCTTTACTCTGGTTATTACCTATCTGTTTACAAAGAGTATAACCCAGATGGCGAGCTCCATTCAGTAGCAGCTTGAGAACAGTGTCCCGGGTTGCAGGGTCCCCCCGAGAGAGCTGCAGTAACACATTTGCTGCATCCTCTAGACCTTCTTCAGAACAAGAGTGGGATGTCAACACCTGGGGGAAAGAAAAAGGGTAAGCCTCAACTTGAGTATGAAAACTTTATCTATTCCCATCCACCATTTTCCCCTCAATCTTAGGAATTCAGAAGAGCTTGGACTCACCTCCACAGAGAGCTGTAGCTGGTTTTCAGTGAGGCCAGAAGATACCATCTTAAAGTCTGCACTGCTGCTGCCCCCATCACCCATCTTTGCTGGAGATTTGCTGACCTTAGTAGTTGTAGAAGCTTTGAGGAATCAGATGGAACACTGTAAGCCTCTAATAAAACTCTGTGAAAAACAATCTGAGGAGTTTGAAGTGGTGGGGGGGTGGAAGGTTGGGGTACTAGGTGGTGGGTATTATAGAGGGCACAGATTGCATGGAGCACTGGGTGTGGTGAAAAAATAATAAAAACTGTTATGCTGAAAATAAATAAATTTAATTAAAAAAAAAGAAAACCTCACATGACAGAACCAGATAATCACTGAACTGTCCAGAGCTTCACTATCGTAAAGTAGTACAAATGAAAAGCCACCCACCAAAGCTAAATCCAAATGACCTGGGATGTCAAGGACTCTCATGACCTACCTTTTAAAGTGACAAAGAATCTCAAACATTTCTCAATTGTTTCCCTACCATCAGAGCCCCCTCTTCAAAACTTTTTTTCCAGTAATTTTTACCAGTATGCTATAGGGCTCATTCCTTTTACTTCCTAGGATAGCCTGGCTATTCTACCCTTATTCACACGGTATCCTGTTGGCTCTTAAAACTTTTTCCTGAGATTGGTTCCCTCAACCAGGATGTAAAGGCTGGGAGTTCTTTAAAAATAGGGACTTTCTCTCTCTCTCCTCCTCCTTTTGGTGCTTAGCCTAGGGAAGCCACATTCAGTGAATGCCCGCTGGTCTTCAGGAGTGTCTGTGTGGGTAGGTGGATGAGTGTGGGGAAGAGAATGATGGAGAGAGAAAACTGGGACTGAGGGGGGCAAAAATGAACATATTTGGCTCTTGCAAACACAAACCAAGCCGAATGCTATCATTAGGGAGTAATACCTGGATGGGGGAGTGGAGGGTGAGGTGGGTGTCCATACCCCAAAGCTCCCAGCCTACATCCACACTTACTTGAAACAGTAGTGGTAGCAGTCGTGGGGGTAGTCACCGTGGTCGAAGCAGCTACGGCAATGGTGGATATAGCCGTGGCAGCAACCAGAGCTGGAGCAGAAGTGACAGGGGTGGTTGCAGCAGGGGGAGTGGGCGTGCTGGAGGCAGCAGTGGTAGTGGTGGTAGATGTGGTTGAGGTGGCAACAGTGGTGGAGGAAGCACTGCTGCCAGAATTAGCCTGTGTTTCCGACACTTTGTTTTCTGGGAGAGCAATTGAGATGAGAGAAAGGAGTCTGAGGAGTTTCTCAGTTAAGAGAGAGCTCCGGCGGATGACTGGGTGTGACAACATGTTCATGAGCTGCCCCAGTGGAGAGGCCTCGAGGCTGTATGGGGAGGTTTCCCCCTCACCACCAGCGCTCACTGGCACTGACTTCACGGAGTTCTTGCCTTTCCGGCTGACATTCATGTTGTCCAGTTTTACCAATAAGTCCCAGAAGTCTGTGCAAATGCCACTGCTGGTGGACTGTGAAGAGCATGGGCTGCAGGCCTGCTTATTACTGCCCCTCTCCCGATCGCTCTCACAGTTTGTTTCTTTGGTCCGCTGCTGTGTAAAGTGGCTGGGAAATACCTGCCGGCAAAAGGAGGACAGGATTGGTCTAAGGGTCTACACAGAAAATACATCTTCCTGACAAGGAGAGACAACTGATTCCTAGACACACCATTCTTCTGAATAGCTTTGGTGACATGGGAGAAAGATCATATATGAGTTTTATCTAACTGATGGTGAAGTGGCCTAGAGAAGCAAACAAGGGGTTTGTAGGGAGATGATTAGCTAACCTCTGAGCATCTGTCTCTGTACTTAAGAAATGGGGAGCATAATCATGCTCTATCAAAAAAACGGCCAAGATTAAAGGAGATAATGTATTTTTGCATAGTGCCTGGTACGAGGTAGGCCCTCAAAAATGGCAGCAATGATTATTAAAAATAAGACTGAACAGGGGCACCTGGGTGGCTTAGTTGCTTAAGTGTCTGCCTTCGGCTGAGGTCATGATCCTGGAGTCCTGGGAGCGAGCCCCATATCAGGCTCCCTGCTCAGTGCGCCGTCTGCTTCTCCCTGTCCCCTCCCCCACTTGTGCTCTCTCTAATAAATAAAAACTTTTTTTTTTTAAAAAAGGAGCAGGTTCTAGGTCCAGGTCCATCACTTACTAGCCACATGACAAAGCCATTAAAAATTTCTGTACCCTAGCTTCTTCATTTGTAGAATGGGGATCATACAGACCACTGAGAGTTTTGATAACCAAATGCACAAAAATTATAAAAAGTGAAAGTAAGAACCCCACAAAATTATTTACTGGATAACTCCCAGAAATAATACGTGCCTGAGGATTAATAGTGCAGAAAGACCTGCTAGCTTTCTCAGAGTTCAGATTTCATCTAGGTTGTGGCTGTGACCCCCCCTTCCATCCCCAAGGGTTGGGTTCAAGCTCCTCACCTTGGCCAATTGAATGAGTGTGTCCAAAACATGTCTGCAGACAACAGGAGCAGCCTGGGGGTGGATGTGGACGGTGGAGCCACTGCTTGCATGCTTCTCAGTGTGTTTGCGACCCCCTGAACGCTGGATCTGGAATATATTAGTCCTGCAGCCTAGGGCTGCATCCATGGATACTGAGAGCCAGGAAAGCTGGTTGGAACTCTTAGACTCCATCTTGTGTAGCAGGTCCAGTGGCCGGTTCTCATGACTGCTCGACCCACAGCTTTTGCTTGACTTTTTGCCCTTCTCCTCACTTGAGGAGAGCTTCGGTGTTTCAATGCATAGCTCACTCTCACTGCTGCGCTGCAAAATGGAGAGCAGACTGCGGATGACCCAGTGGCGGGTCTGGGCATGGTAGCAGAGATTTCTCAGTACTCGGTGTAGACGGCTAGTATTAAGCTTTGGCTCATCCACGAAAAGCAGGACCAGGAGACAGGATAGGGCTTCATGGTCCAGAAGTAGCCGTCCTCGGAGGCGGAGGAGAGTGTCCACATTACTGCCAGAAGGCCTGGAACAGAGCATGGTTTCTAGGTAACACTTCAGCTAGAGCTCGGGGATTAGGTATAGCCCAAGGGAAGGGGAATGAGCTGCATACTTCCAAGGAGGCATAAGGGAAGAGTGTCTAGTCTAAGTGTTCTTAACAGTAAGAAGAGCTGCCCTCTTGTGTATCTACTGGGTACCAAGTACTCTATAATCCATACCAACTGGTATGGGGCTGCTGAAAAGACCAAAGAACTGTCCATTTTTGAGATGATGAACAAGAGGCTCAAACAGGTTAAGTGACTGATTGCCCTACAACAGTGTCCATATTAACAATTGGTGAAGTCAGACTACACTTAAGGTCTTAAAAAACAAACCAATAATGCTTATTTCCTACCTTCTCTAGCCTATAAAGGATTTGCCTGCCTCACTGGGACTGATCACTCCCTTTATATTTTGGCATGCTGGGTACAGTCTGCTTCAGCCTGGGTAGTAATGAACTCTTCTTCCACAGCCTAGATGTTACAAGCTCTCGGCAAGTGGCTTTCCTTACTATAACCACAGCTAGCACCTGCTGCCGGTCTGCCTTACTTTGTGATTATGGTCTATGGTAGCTACAGCACCCCAAAGCTGTGTCTTTCTGAAGGGGGAGTCCAAAGATCTGGCTCCCCTACTCATTCAAGGCAATATCCTAGAGAGATCATCCAGTCTCTCCACCTATAAATTAAGGAAGTTGGACTAGCAACAGAAGTGAGAGGTGGTATGGCAATAAAACAATAAAAAATAAATTAAAAAAAAAATAAGGTACCTGTTATGGCTGCTGCTACCCCCCATCTGGAAGGTGCCACCTCTCTGCACAGCAAGGCGAGTGTACTGGACTCCACGGTTGCCACTGAGGCGACTGGTGAAAGCTGGAAGGAAAGAAAAAGGAAAATGAAACTGGGGAGGTGGTTGCTGAGCTGGGTCCAATAAGAGAAAAGGGGAACAACAGAGCCTCATGTGGCCAAAACCAAACATTTCAGAGCCCTCCCACTTGCCTCCCTCTGTACCGGGGCTTCGGAGGATGGCAGAGAGTGCAGAGGTGCTGCTGTGGCCAAAGAGCCGCTCATGCATAAGTTGTCGCTGCCGGGCTTCCTGCTCTCGCCTCAGGGCTTGAGCCTCAGCAGCAATGTCAGGTGGCATCACAGCCAACACACTGTCCTCCATGTCCTCCAGGACACTACGGCGCAGGTCTGAGGGCAGGGTCTGGATGAAGGTCACAGGGTCCATGGGGGTGTCTGAACTGGCATTCTGTGCCAGTTCCCGTCGCTGCTGCTCAGCTCTCTGCTGTGCCAGCACCTACGGAGCAGAAGAAGTCAATGGGGGCATACCCATAGCTAGGCAGCCTAGCCCCACCAGCTCCCTGCTCACATACTTCCTCCTGGATGGCTGGAGGCAGGGCAGCCAGGAACTCAGGGCTCACTTCAGTCACACCAGGATTGCCCACCACTGCAGGAGCTGAACTATTTGCTGAAGGGGCAGTCCGAGTTGGTGGACGGATACCCAGCTGGTTCTGCAGGACTTCCCGGCGGATGTCATCAGGCAGAGCAGCCAGAAAAGAGGGGTCCACACCTTCGGGTAGACTGATACCTGAGGGGAGGCACAAAATGTGAAGGGACTCCCATTTCTACCAACGCTTAAAATGTACTCGGAGTAAAGAGACCCATGGCCTTATTTAACCTCAATGCATGCAAAGGACAGAGGACACAAAGAGGGCCCCTTCACCTTCCCTAGGCTCAGTAAAGCTCTTATTATGTGCCATAGTCTTCGTGTATGCTGTCACTGAATCTTCACCAAGACCCTACCACGTAGCTATTATCAATCCCCCTTAGTACTGATAAGGATCAGAGAAGTTAAGCAATGGTTCCAAGTTCTGAAGGTAGGTGACTACAGAGGGGGTAACCTGAGCTAAGATCTGTTTGATTCCAAAGCCTGGGCTCATTCCATCATGCAGCACCAGCACTCCCTTACTGCTGGACCTCCTCCCATAGGTATGCCACCTTCCATGTGGGTGGGACAATTTAACTGGCAGGAATTTCCACGCCAAAGGCTCCTAGAAGCCTACATAACCCTAGGATGGCCTAAGCACACATGGAGCTCACCTGCAAGGGGATCTTCTTCTTCACTGCTTGTTGAAGGGAGTGGCTCTTCTAGTATTCCCCGGGAATCTGCTCCAGAAATGGCAACAGCAGAATCTCTGGTGGAAGAACTCTCAGAGGATGCAGGGGGAGAGCTAAAGAAAATAATTTTCAGGTTGTTCTAGTATTAATGTTTCCCCATTTATAAAATACTCCCATAACACCCCACTCTCATAGAAGCCAGGATGATTTCCCCAGTGCACCAAGCATGTGCAAGAGTTAACAAATATGCATGTGGCTTGAAATATCCACCAGCACATTCTGCTTTCCTCTTGTTCACACAATGCTTACCTGTCCTCAGGGGGCTGGGTAGGTTCCCCTGATGTATCGCCCCTGCCTTGCACTTCTGTCACAACAGGTGGGGCATCCCCAGGAGTGGAGCTGCCTGCTGTGGGTTGCTCAGAACTGCCAGCTGCTGAGGTGTCACCCACAGCCTCCTCCAGGGTACAGGAAGCTAGGCTACTGGTGTCCATAGGAGAGCCTTCCAGTTGACTGCTGACAGCTGTCAGTGCATCAGAATCTTCAGCTCTCTCTGGGGAAAGAGAGGCTAGGAGGAAGTCACATGGAGAGGTTAGATCTCTGCCTAGAAGAGGGGGCCGAATTAAGATGCAGCCAGATTAGACTTCTCAATTCTCTACTGTCTTGCTTGCCTGACATTCCCCTCAGTCTCATATACTTTATAAAGCTCAGCTCAATTCCTCATGATGTTCCTGGTATGCCTGTGAAACACCTTTCCCTAGGCACCCCAGGTAAGGAAGGGAGTCTGTCACTTTCAGATTCCATGCAGGCACCACTTGTACATGCATGTTGATTTTGTTTACCTAAAGAAGGGTCCTTGAAATAAAAAACTCCTATGCCTTAAAGTTTTTCCAGAGCCTATCACAGGCAGCATGGTGCAGAGCAGGAATAGCAAACAAGTCTCAATTTACCCTGTTGGAACACTGCTGTGAAGAATTTTGAGGCCCCACTGCAAACCACTGGGAAATAGTGGCATGAGATGAACAGTGTTTGCCAGGATGGGAGAGATGTGTGTGTGTGGGGGGTGGGTGATGTGCTTGCCATGCCTAAAGGGTGCTGAAGGAGAGCAAGCTTTAAAGTCACACAACAGATCTGGATTTTTCTCAGCTCAATCACTTATTGAATGGTCTTGGGCTAATAATCTCATGTGGGTTTCAGTTTACTCACGGAGATAATACTATCTACTTTGGAGGGTTGTTTCTGTTTGGACGTTTATTTACTATTTTTTAAAAGTAACTTCTATCCCCAATGTGGGGCTCAAACTCACAACCACGAGATCAAGAGCTGTTGCATGCTCTTCTGACTGGGCCAGTCAGGAGTCCCAGGAAGGTTGCTTTTAAAGAAGTAACAGGCTTGCCATGATAGCCCAGGAAAAGTGATCACCTCAATAAACTGTTTGCATTATCACCTGTATCATTCGACACTCAGATACATGATCTTGAGTCCACAGAGAAGAAACCTCAACTTTAGCTAAGAAAGAAAATATGCAAGCTAAGATCCTACTCTCTGAGGACCCGAACTTCTACTATTTCTTTAAGGACAGTAAAAAACTCCAAAGATGTCCATTTTCCCTCCTGTTAAATCACCCTTCACTCCTTACCCAAACCTTGAAATTCTACTCACTTATAGTAGGAGCTGGGGACAACTCCATCTGAGTTGTTTCTGCTTCTCCACTTGGCCTTGTGGGACCCAATTCCTCTGACTCTACAGGCATCAATAGCTGTGCAGAGCTACCCCCTTCTCCAGCAGGGGATTGCAGCTCTTGAGCAATCTGTCCCAAGGCTGGTGGGGGTGGGAGTGTTTGTTGCTGTTGTGAAGGCTGCAGAGTGACAAGGGTGTCCTTGGACTCAGATGTAGCTGCATCAGTTGAAGATGGGGTTGTTGGGTAGCTGTCAGGCATAGGAGTCCCATCTTTCTCGGAAAGAATAATAATGCAGGTGTTAAGGGACAATCAGCCAAGAAACCAGGACGCCACTCAATCAGCACATGTGGCCTGACAAGTATCCCACCCCAGTCAGTAATGTATGAATATCTTCCCCCCCGCCCCCAAGTGTTCCTTGGAACAGCTTGTGGATCACTTGGTATACCCAGGATGAGGGCTAAGGCACAGTGTTATCTTAGTCTCAAGAACTAAAGATACGAATCTTTACAGATCCTAAGAATTAAATCCTTTCTATGCCCTGGGTGGAAGGGGAAAGAGTTCAAAGTCACTTTATGATGATACTTGCCTCACCCTAAATATTACTTATTCCCTTCGACCTCCCTTTCCTTAAGAGTCCTGATTATCCCAGGAATATCTGTATTTCTGATGGAGGCAACAGTGCCAAGACTAAGTATGAATATGCCCACACCAGGGAAAGTAGTAAGTTGTATAGTTATCTTCTAATTGGGGCCTAAAATCCCTACCCCACAACAATACAACTTACTACCTCACCCCGGCATGAGCAGAATCCTCTAGCAAGGGTAGCAGACAAAATGCCATTTTACCTGGTAACAGACCTTTTCAAAGACCTTTTGCTAGATTAAAGGCACCAGGACACCTACCACCCACTTTAAATGCTTAGAAAAAAAAACAACAAAAAACTGTGTAGGCTTTAGTATCTCATTTTGCAATTCAAATGCCAAAGGAGACAGAAGGCACAGGGAAGCAGAAGAAAGTTCTGAAGAAATGGGGGTGGGGGACATGGACAAGTTATCAGAACCATGAAATAGCTGCTGACATTAAGATTAGAAGGAGGAATACAAAACATATAGTAGTAATACCAGTTAGCCCACAGATGCCAAAAACAGATTGTTCAGGATAACATCCCTAGACTTTTAGATTCCGAAGACTCACAAAATTTATATAAAAAGGAGAAAATAGAAAGAGACTAACATAGGGTTACCAAACGTAGGTTATTTAGCCAAATAAGAAAGAATCCTGTCAATAACACTTAATAAAATATTTTGATACCAAAGAACTAAGAAGGACATAATCTCTATAAAAACCAGTTCTTTAAATTGAATAAATTCAGCTTTCTGAAAAACTCATTAAACCCTCTTTATTTTGTTCATTTCCACAGAGGGCTGGCATTTGGGAACCACCGCCATCAGATATTCTCATGAAGCACCACACCACGGTGGTCACCAAAGGCAATAGGACACATGGCCTTGCTACACATGCCAGAATGCAGCACAGCATGATCAGAGTGAGAACCTGAACAGAGCACGTTGGAGGGGAAGTGTACCACCGTGGGAAAGACAGTAGACTGTATAGTTATCTCCAAGATGGGGTATGACCCTAAAACTATACAATCTACTACCTCATCCCACAGAGCACCAGTGTTCATCTTCAGCCCACTCTGGGCCAGCTACTTGAAAGGGTCAGGAAAAAGAACGAACCAATTAGCAGGAACGTGAAAAAGGGGAAGAGTTACCTGAGAGGTTCTGTTCAGTGGAGTCATTGGTCTTAGATGCAGTACACTGGAAAGAGAGGGGACAGACCAATGTGGGACTTCCGTAAGCATGTAAGACAGTGGAAAACTGTAATAGCTACCCCTGCCCACATAAGCCACCAAGGAGTTCAAGAACCTGGATGAAAGATGAGCATTTTAAAGTGCAATATATCTCTAATACATACTTGTGCTGAAAGATGGCTTGGGAACAAGGGGAAACAGCCAGGAGGCTGACTGAATAATGAGCTGGGCCGGGCACAGAACGTGGCCTAAATACAACCATGAGACCAGCAAGAATTCCTTAAAGTTTCATCACTATGTATTTCCCTTCCTTGGGCTCGTTTTGTTCACTCCAGCTTTGTTTGTTTGATTTTAAAGATTTTATTCATTCATCTACTTGAGAACGAAGAGAGAGAGCGCGTGAGTGGGGTTTGGGAAGGAAGGGGCACAGAAGTGGGAGGGAGAGGAACAAGCAGACTCCACCCTGAACCTTCCATCCTATGACCCTGAGACCATGACCCGAGCCAAAACCAAGAGCTGGATGCTTAATTGACTGAGCCACCCAGGCACCCCAACTGTCCACTCCAGCTTTTAAAATCACATGTCAGGCTTGCTTATTTTCTACCCATTTGTTATATCAAGTTTATTATCCTAACTGAGTATTTTTAAAATCCTTCATTTGATATCCTAACTGCCGAGTTTTCTTATTTCTATATATTTCATATATTTTAAAGCCAGTATTATTCAACATCCCAGAAATTTCAAAAGAGGTAGTTTCTTTCTAAACCAAAGTCATGCTAGAGGTTTTGCAAATTGAAAATCAAGCCTTAGAAAACGACATGTGGTGCTGGGGTTTAGGGCATGAGTATTTCCTGACTGAAGCCTAAGCCTAACTTATCCAAATGATGGAATGGGGTCATCTTGGTAAGTAAGGTCTCCCCACACTTGGTCAGTCAATCCACTGAGTGAACTGCAACTGAATCACTAAGAGCATGGGCATAATCGAAATCATTCTTCTTGTCTAGTTGCAGTCACTGAAGGTAGAGACTACACAGTGTCACTGGTAAGTTAGGAGCCACTCTGGTTCTTGCTCCAGTTTTCCCCAGCAGAGACACTGGAGAAATAGTTTTTCCTCAGGGTTTGAAATTCTTTCCTCTAAAAAAAACCCCATGTGAATGTAGGGTGCATTTGGAAGGAATAATTTCTCAGGTTCAATGTGAACATCTCAGGATTCTTCAATCACTGGTGCTACATATATGCCAAAACCATTTGAAAGTAAAGTATGACAGAGCCAAAGATGAATCCTTCCCGCCTTTGAAAATCACCTGTGCACCCTGATCCCTGTTTTCCTTATCTTCTTTGCTTTTGTCAGTTATCTTTGTTTCTTCCTCAGCCAGTTGTTTTCTGCGTTTTTCCCGCCTCTCTTCCAGCTCCTCATCCCTCAGGAATTCCAGGTGATTGACAATGGGCACTTTAACAACTGGATCAAAGAAGCAAAGATCAGAAGTTGCTCAGTGGAGGCAGCCAAAAGGCAGAGCTGTGGCCAGAGAATGAGGGCAGCAATTCCCACGCACTCATTCCCAGCTGTGGAAGGCTCACTACTGCCCAGATAACCAAGCTGTCACATACCTGAAACACAGTCATGCATGCTCTCAGCATCGAGAACTTTGCATTCCTCTGTCCAGCGGGTCAAGGCTGTGGGGATGCTGGATAGGGTCCCTGTAGGGGCAAAAGAGTGAGATTCTTGGCCTGGTCCTATGTCACCTGATCCCCAAATCGCCACATTTCTCTAACAGGACCCAAAGTCTATCACAACATTTGGCACATCACCAGTGTCCAGAGATAGTAAAGATTTTGTTGACCTTGGCTAAACTATCAAGTGGTTCTGGATCCGATAAAATGTGGTTACTTTAGGCAGGGCAGATACTGTTCTGCCTTCCCTCAGCAAGAAAAAAGCAGAATGTAAAAACTGTACTCTTCCTTTCACCACACAAACTTGCCTGCTTGGCTGGTTGCTGTGCTCTGGTCATGGAAGAAGTCATCCAGCAGTTCATCATCAGATCTGGCAATGATGTGGACATCATCATTGCCTACCAGGAGGCGGGCTCGGCCACGGCTTTGTAGGGGAAGGCTGCTGCTCAGCTGAAGGATGTCAGCAGCAGCAGAAGGACCAAGCAACCTGTAGTGTGATGGTGGGGTACCATGGTCACTGTAATTCATAGGGGTCCTGCAATCTGTTATTGCGAGATCCTTTCTGTACCCTCTTGGAAATGCTTAACACTATTATGGACCTGATCATATTGAGTATAAATCTTTTTAAAAAAACTTTTATTTAGTAATCTCAACACCTGACATGGGGCTCTAACTCATGATCCCAAGATCAAGAACTGCCTGCTCCTCTGGGTGAGCTGGTCAGATGCCCCACTAAGCATAAATCTTAGTTACTTTTCGAACTATCAGTCTGCCAACTTTATTTGGGCTGAGGTTGGATATTTGTTCCTGACAGAGTGTGTGTCATTGATAATACCATGCACCGCACCCTCTCTCTCTTGTGTACCCACTGTAGCCTGTACATTGACCATTATGATACCTATGTCCTTTTCTCTCACTCTGATATTGTTTCTTCCACTAAACTCTAAGACTGAGGGCAGAAATCTTGTCCTGTCTATATTTAAAGTGTTAAGTGCTTGGCACATGAGATGTTTCATCGATTGCTGAACATATGCATAGGAGGACACTTAAGCAAAAAGACTTGTTACATAATTTAGTACTCCCCCCAAAGCTGCACATACAATCCTAAGAAATGGGACAAATGTAACTTACCTCTGGAGTATAAGAGGAGGGTTGGGCTGGCGATTCCCAGGGTAATGAACGTGAATGGTATGGCCTGTATTGGCCGTCAGCTGCCTTAGGGTCCTCTGACTGCGCCCGATGCCCTGGGTGAGACGCGTTGTGGAAGAGCCACTGCCCAGCGTCAGAGAACTGTGGTCTGCATGGCGTACCATCAGTGGGTGAGTGGTAGGGATATTTCCTGGGGATGGGGGGATGTCTGCTGCAAGGACAATATGTAAAGGGATCAGTGCCAAAAAAAATCTCTTCCATGGTTGTTCCAACAGAACCATGTCTCCTGGGCCTTACTTCCTCACACGGAAACCTGAGCTTTGTCCTTTCTCCCTCATTCCCACACCTCATTTATAATCACTGACACTACCATAGCTTATGCCACAATCTCTTATCTAGATATAGCAACAGCCTCCTAAATAGTACCTTCTCCCAATCCATTCTTCACACTATAGCCACAGTGATGCTTCTAGGCCCCTGAGAAACATGCTACTCCCTTCACCTAGAGGACTCCTATCCCCCTTCTTCACCTGCTCTTTTGTTCTTGGCCCAGATGTCACTTCCTCTGATTCTACAGATTGGCTTAATAATCCTTTTCTCTGGGCTTTCTTACCATACTACAACGTAATGCCTCCTAACTTGTAATTCCTAATAGACCATAAACTCCTTTCATGGAAAAGGACTGCTTTCTTTTTCACTGCTGTATCCTGAGTACCTAGGAAGCAGTAGGCACTCCTCAAATATTTAATTTGCTAAATGAAGGGAGGCTCAACAAACGGAAGACTGATGGAAATCACAAAAATGCAAAGAAAATCACAGAATAGAAGGCACCTTGAAAATTATGTAGTACAACCCATTTTTTTTTTCTTTTAGAACTTTTCATTTACAGGTGACAAACTGAGGCTCAAAGAGGTAAGAGACTACTTGGCCAAGACAACAGACCAGAACAGTTCAGTATTTTCTGCTATATCATGCTTGTGATTTGGGGTCAAGACCTGCCTTCTCAGGACAGCTTGATTCTAAGAGCTAGATGCTAAAAGCGAACTTTGTCGTTGATGGGGGAGAAGGAAAGAGATTCACTCTCTCCTCCGTAAAGATGCATCCTTGATGACCAGAGTGAATGTGCTCAAATATACTCCCCAATGCCAAGCTCAAAGGTGTTCATCCAAACTCTCAAGATCCAGGGTTACAGACATAAGAATTATTGATTGCCCTGTCACTGTAGCATGCACATGGGTGCCTGATGCAGTCAGCCTTGGTCTCATTTAAAAAAAAAAAAATTCAAGCAAATCATCAAGTTGTCCAGGCTCTAAAATGGCTGCCTGTTTACTGAGGTGGAGAGAACAAAAGCAGCCTCTCACAATTCCTTCTTCTAAGTACACATTTATTGAGAGAGATGGATTCAGATATCCCTTGCCCCAGGAAGTCAGCATAGGAAAAGAAGTGCTGTGTCAGATTGATAGCTGCTCTGGTTCACTGCTTGGCTTACCCTAGAGAAGGGTATACGAATCAAGAGGTAAAAACCCAGCTGAGCCCTTGTATCTTACTAGCACTGGAGAACATGTTGTCAAACTCAATGATGAGATCATCCTCCCGGTCAAAGCGCTCAAATCGGACCAAGGGAGAAGCGTTCATATCAGGGTAATCCTCATCCAATTCCATTTCAGAGCCATCGTCGTCATCGTCTTCATCTCCCTCTTCACCTTCATCATCCTCCTTAAGGGGAAAATAGGAGATGGAGAATTGCTGGAGGTAAGGGTTTTCTGAAGTCTGGCGTCATGGCCACATTTGCACATGAGGGAGGGAGGCGCTGAGGCTAGCAACCCAGACTGTTGGTTTTCTCCAGCTCTGTGTTCCCATGGAAGAGGTTGTCTGAACCAGCCCAAACACAGTCCCCCCTCACCTGATCATCTTCCTCATCTTCCTCCTCCTCCTCCTCTTCATCCTGACTATCATCCTCATCCTCGTTACTGCCACTGCTGTCCTCTTCCTGAGTGTGCTCCTCCTCATCCTCAGGGTCCAGGATATTCATGGAATCTAAAACAAAGGGAGCACATTGGAGGACTATACTGAGTAGCTAGCAAACAGGCTACTGTGCAGGCCGGCAGACTGAATGGGAAGGCGATGGGGTATCTGACTCTAGGAGAGGAAGAACCAGATCTGGGGTGATATACAGACTTAGTGAGCCAGCCCTGATTTCCTGAGAGTGCCAATCAATGCATCAACACGCTGAGCAGGGTGGCTGAATGTGGAGGCTGGCTATAGGGTGGTACTTCAGGAGCCATGGTCTAGGACTTGGCCAAGTCTGCTGGTGCCCCTTTGCCTTTCCAGTCCTACTTTGCTACTGACTGCATCCTGTTGGTTAAGAGGGAATCTGGAGCGATGATAGCAGGTGGGTGAGAAGAAAGCGAACCAAGTAAGAAGTGACAAACTTTTGGGCAAGCAGTAGTAACATGTTATTTGAAAAACTGGCTGAGGATAAAGTGGATGGTGTATGTCAGCGCATGCAGACAGATGCTTCCTTATTCTGCACATGTGGGCAGCTGCCTCCAGGAAAACCCTAGTGTAGTGTCTGTCAGACGTGCAGGGCAAGAAGGGAGGCCCTTCTGGCCTCGGCACTCTCACCTTCTCGGTTGGCCTGCAAGGTGGAAGCTTGGCTGAGGTTGGAAGGAGCTTCATCCATCAGCACGTCCTCTTGTGATTCATCCTCTCCACTTCTGCTCACTGAAGGTTACAGAGCAGAGCCTTCACTGAACAACAGAGGACTTCCCTTTCCAGATTGGGTGCGCCTAAAGTAGCTATGTACACCCAGCAGATATCCATTTTTTTTTTTTTTTTGGATGAGGGAGAAGACCTAGGTTCTCTGCTGTTGACTAGCTAGGTGAGCTTGGCCAGTCACTTTACCTGTCTGAGTCTCAGTTTCCTCATCTGTAAAATGGGATGATCACATCTGCCCTGCCAATCCCACTAATTGTGAAACCACAGAGGATAATGGGTGTGAAAGTCTTGTCAAATTTAAAAATAGAGGTCTACTTCCATTTATCCTTTGATTTCCTTTATCAATAAAATAAAAACAAGTAACACATAGACCCTTGGAGCCAGGTGACAGTAGGGTACTTTCGCCATTTTCCCTTTGAGTTGTAAAAAGGGCCACCCTTAGGGAATGATCACTCTTTTTACACTACTGAGACTCAGAGGCGGAAAGCCCCTGGATTTTGCTGAAGAACTGAAAGGAAAGCACTTTCTCACCCTACAGCCTCTAAAGCCTCCTCTCTAGGCTTCCATGAATAACACTCTTGATGTGCCTCATGTATCATCTATATTGATGGCCACCCCCTCCACCTCCCCCACACAGGCAACGCTTCAGACCTGCCACCACAGGTCTGTAGATGGTTTGTGAATTTCTCATCTGTAAGACCATCAACATCAAGACAAGCAGCAATCTAGGCTGGCTATGAGCCCTTAGGCAGAGCTGAGCAAGCAGATGATGAGAAAAAGGGTCCTCCCAAGAGAGACTGAGGCAAAGGAAAAGGCTATACTCAGTTCTGGGGCTCTCACCTATAATTGTACTGTTCCCAGATCCGCCATCCCTCTCAAGCAACTCATCTATCAGGTCCTCCAGCTCATTCTCAACCTGGAGAGAAATAGAACATATATATGGATGCACACAAGTCTATCATTGAGCTAGCATGGAAACCCTAAAAAAAGCCAGCAAGGGAGTATATATTTCTAGGATAACATGTGACAGAACATGTTGCATAAACACCACACATTTGGTGCTAAGAGCACAGAAACTACTATGTGCTGCCAATCCGCATTCAGATTGTCCTTCAAATGGATTCATCCCAGTTATCTCAGATCTGATTAGTTGTTTCACTATCCAGGAATACATGCAGATCTCCTCAGAGCTTAAGACTGTAAGGCCCCATTTCTTACCACTGCTACTAGCTCCAGAAATTACATTGCCTTCTTTTGGGTCTTTAGAAAATAGCTGGTTTGAATGCTCCAGTGAGACCAGGTGCTATAGGCACAACAGTGATGTTAAGGAGTTTCCATTAATGGCCAGAGCCAAATAAATCAAATACCTTGGGCCCAAAGGGCTCAGGCCAGTTTTCTGCATCCACATTTCACCTGTGCTTAAGTTTTCCTCTTGGGATCTATTCTGTTTCATAGTACATGGATGGCATTCTGGCCCTGCCCCCACCCCTCATTTAATACAATTCAAACACATTTACTGATCTACTACTAAGAGTATCATCTGTGTTCCTCTGCAAAACAGACAGCATTGAGGCAAAGATCTAAAGTACTCACCCACCCACACCGCCTGGGGGTTTGGTTCATCGCCGCAATAGGGGTATGCTGGGTGATCTGCCTCCCTACCTGCATCTCTTGTGAACTGAGCACCTCAGGCTGCCCAGCAATCACCACTGAGTCGGTTTCAGCCTCCCCATCCATGATATCCCCATCTGCCACCTCTGTCTGAGTGACATCATGATCCTCCTCCTGCACTTCTGCTTCCCCAGGCTCGCCTGAAACAATCAACCAACCAGCAAAATAATCAAAGGGTGCCTATCTGCAGGGCACCATGAGGCAAGCATGAAGACAATAAGGTCCCTTCCCTGGGCAAGTTTACAAGTTCTCAGAGAATAAATGAATGGGTGACAAAGGAAAAGACAAGGCTACGTGTGAGGAGAGCCAAATAAGGCTACAATTTGAAGGAATTCTTTGTGGGGCGGATTCCCACACCACTATGACAGATCTCTGGAAGGCCAGCAAGTTCCCAGGGAAACAACACCAAGCCAGAACAGTTGTGATGCAATGCACCCATAAAATAGCTATGCCCACCCAGCCAGCTCTTCAGTCCATTGGCTCTGATTCCCTACCTGGGTCCTGCTGGTTGCTATTGGAGTCCTGAGCAGCTCCTTGGGCATCCTGCTCAGACTTGCTCTTGCTAGAAGCACTCTTGCTGCCAAAAAGGCTACTGGGCTGGTTAACAATCCGGGAAAGTGTTTCCAAAGGCTTCAAAGCAGCGTTGACTGTGTTGGCCATGTTTGGACTGAGATAAAGGAAGATACAGAGATGGACTTAGCACAGAAACTCACACTAAGGAGGAACCAAGACTCATCAGAGTACAGCTGATTCCAGGGATGAGGCATGGAGGGTACAAGGTGAGTCTGGGACATCTTGTTGTGCCAGAGGCTTTAAAAAATTAATGGGGTCATCATTACCACAGGTCAAATATGAAACACTGAAAGATCAACAATAATGATGGCAATGGTATTACATTAAATGTAAAAAGAATCTGCAGCCATAGGGATACAAACAGGCAGGATAAAGTCAGAAATCATCACTTTTCAGACAACAATGAAAGTGATCCAGGCAAAGATCACCAATAAATGCTAAAACTATGGAGTTAAAAATCCTCAGGGCATAGGATATTCATATAATCTTCATGTGAACTCAAAGAATCACCCCATAGAAAACTTATTAAGTACAAAGGGAAAAGCTAACCTTTAACTGTGATCAAACCTAGCATTACCAATAATGGACAAATTAGTATTATGTATCTCCTGGTGTGATGCATCAATAAGGGCAAACATCACCTATATACTATCCATGCAGGAAAGTTTAACCTAAACCTGAATATAAGGAAGCAATTAGACAAATCCAGATTATGGAATATTCTACATTTGTCTTTCTGGATCCTTCAAAACAGTCAAATGTCATAACAAGAGATATGGGATAATCAAATGCAATTAGTGATGTTCATTGGATCCTGGACAAAAACCACTCTCCCCTCAAGGTGTAATACTTGGAATAATTGGGGATATCGGAGTACGAAATACATATTGAGTACTATTATATCAATGGTAAAATTTCTTAGATGTGATGATATTCTAGCCATGTAAAAGAATGTTTATTTTTAGGAGAAACATGCTGAAACATTCAGAGGTTAAAACATCATGTTGTCTGCAATGAACTTCAAATGATTCAGCTTCTAAATGGGGGAACTCAAACAGGACAGAAATGATAACCACTGGTTAATCCAGATGAGACATACGGTGCTCATTACACTCCTGAGTTTGAAATTTTTAAACGTTTTAAGAAAACTGATGAGGGGCACCTGGGTGGCTCAGTGGGTTAGGCCTCCACCTTTGTCTCAGGTCGTGATCTCAGGGTCCTGCGATTGAGCCCCACATTGGGCTCTTTGCTCGGTGGGGAGCCTGCTTCCCCCTCTGTCTCTGCCTGCCTCTCTACCTACTTGTGATCTCTGTCTGTCAAATAAATAAATAAAATCTTAAAAAAAAAGATTAATTTGTATCAAAACGACAAAGAAGTCAGTCTGAGGAGGCCCCATGGGCCAAAGATATAATGAGAAAGAATGATAGCAGTGGTCCAAATAATTCAATTACTGATTTAAAAAAATCAGTGAAAACAGAAAATTGAAAGCCAGAGAAAAGTTGCATTTGGGGTGGTGATTAAGTCTACTGATTACTCTAAAAATTGGTGACTTAAGAAAAAAAAAAAAAAAAAAAAAAAAAGTTTTTCCTGCCTTTTCAGTAGGAACTGTATTTCAGGGTAACCAGACCACAAAAATGCCAGCTAACAGTGTAGAAGGAATGACAGAATTGAGAAAGTTATCACTGATAATCCCCAAAGAAATTAGAACAGGAAAGGATTATCACTTACTGTTAAGATCATTAATTAGGTATATGGCTGACAGGAAACCAAACATTTATACAGTGCCAAAATACTAACATAGATTACTTTATAGTAAGAAGGTAGAAAATACAACAGTACAATGATAATTATCACTCTAGTAGTCAGTTTTGTCATGATTTTTTTTTTTAAAGATTTTATTTATTTATTTGTCAAAGAGAGAGTGAGCACAAGCAGACAGAGTGGAAGGCAGAGTCAGAGGGAGAAGCAGACTCCCTGTGGAGCAAGGAGCCCGATGCGGGACTCGATCCCAGGATGCTGGGATCATGACCTGAGCCGAAGGCAGCTGCTCAACCAACTGAGCCACCCAGGCATCCCTGTCATGATTTTTGATAGTTCAAAGAGATGTGTTGCCCCATGATAGAATATGAGATATACACCACTTAAGATATAGCCTAACCAATAACTTTAAATTGCTCCATTAAGCTTCTAGCTCTAATTAGAAGTTTAGAGAAAACAGGAAGTAAAGGAATTGCAATGGGCCAAATCTAGAAGGCAAGACATTCTGCAGGACTTGTTGACCACCTCAACAAGTTAGTGTCACTAACAGAAATAAAATGAAGATTAAAAAAATTAAGGTTCTGTGTTAGAATAACAGAGATTCAGAGGACATAATCAGAAGTAATGCAAGATCTGTAACTAGATTCTGGTTTGCACAAAAATTTTTGAATATGGATTTGGGCATTATATATAAAGGATAAAAATTTACTTACACCGAAAGGTAGACATAGTGACTGAAAAAAACCAAAAAACCCCCCAACCCAACCCAGGTTACACAACAACATATGTAACATCATTTTAGTAAAAAATACATTTTGTATGCATGTGAAGAAAACCACTGAGAGATATGTGGTAGGTAACAGTGATATCTGAGTGGCAGTGATATCTATTTTTGCTCATCTGTAGTTCTCATGATACACATATAATTTTACAATAATAGGTTATTTTTAATTAAGGTGGGGGAAGCTTGGGAAAAAATTATTCATACAGTCTAACTCTGGAGTTTGCAGGACATGAGAAAACTAAGGCCTGAAGAAAGGCAAAGTGTCTTGCTTAACCACGATATTAAGAACTCAGGTTCCCACCTATATCCAAATCATTCCTATCACATTTGTGGCTCACTACTCATCTGACGAAGATACAGGAAATACAAGCAAATGAAGAAATAAAAGCAGCATGACTAAAGAGAGGGCAAAAGCCTGCCACTGGGGTTCAGGAATAACTTTACCTAGACAGGTCCAGACTGTGAGGCACTCTTGCCAGGTCATTAACCAGTCCCTTCTTTAGGAAGAGTCGAATGATGTTGTTCATGCCATTGTGCTGGGTCTTGGCTGTGGCACTGCTGTAGAAGCTGGAGGTGGAGGGGCAGGACTCCATGATAGTACTGATGATACACATCACTGCCTGAAGCCTGGGAGAGAAGTGTGACACCTCTATCATATGAATACTGCCTGTTATTGGTGTCTTCACTAACTCACCTCAGATAACCCTCCGGTGCCCTCAGTATTTCCTTGTGGAAGTAACATTGAAAAAGGTGAGAGCTCACTCCCTGAGTGGTAGCACTTAGTTTTCTTTACACATAATTTAAAAAGTGAGACTGAATAGCCTGTTGAACATCAAGACCTCAGAAATATAATGAAAACATCCCTTTGTTTTTTTCTCTAAGCTGTATCCTCTTCCAAATGTAATCAATACTCTAGGTATCTGGAAGCACTAGAACTACTTGAGAGGACCAGAGGATATACAGTGAGAGTGGGACCAGAACTCTTGTTCAAGTGCAAGGAATCCCATGGACAAGGAATGCAGTAAGGGGATGCTATTGGTTACTAGCACTCCATCAGGCATGGATTTTACCTGGCATGTTTCTCTGTACTCTCAGCCATAGCCAGTGCCCGTCCCAGGGCTGCCTTTACTTCATTCACAAGGGCCACCTGGGCATCTGTGCCACTCCCTGCAGCAGCCAGGCTTGCGAGGAATAAGCGGGCCAGGGCAGGTGTGTCCTTGTCTTCCGCATTCTGGGTATGTGGGAGGAGGTGGTCCAGAACAAAAGCTAGCACACTGCAGTCCTGAAAAGTCATTAACCATGACGTTTACTCACAAGCATAATTATGCCATATTATTTGCATATCAACAAGGTACATATACAGAGATTTGATCCTTCAAGTCATCCTGTCAATTATCAGGTCTACTTTACAGATGAGAAGACCAAGGGTTGAAGGTACATGCTAAGCGAGTAGCAAATCCAGATTTTATGCTTTTAAATCTCATTCATTTCTCATTACACAGTTTAAGCACCTTTACTTACATGTCACTTGGCATTTCTCAAACACTTTTATGTGTGATATTTGACAGAACTGTTCACAGTAAACCTATAGAACAGTTAAGCCAAGTTCAATATCTTCCCCGTCTGACAGATGGGTAATCTGAGGCCCAAAGAAACATGGCCTGCACAAAAAACTTAGCCCATGGAAAGGATTCAAATCCTGATTCATAATTGAGTGCTACAATTCCTTCAGTATTCTATTAAATTGTAATATTTACCGATACCTACAACATGCTAAGGAACGTGGGCTAAAAAGTGGCAGGAGTTCGAACAGTAGTCACAGATATGGATATGCAAACATATTTAATGAAGAGTTACATAAAATAGCAAAAAAGGTCCAACAAGGGAAGGAAACTGAGACTTGTTCCTTCTTTCTAACAATCATTTCTGCCCTGGTAATTCCTTACATTAGAAAGGAACTTAAAGTTCTGTTGTCATTCAAGCAGATTTTGGATCAAAATACATAAATAATTTCATAATTAGAAAGAGATGATGGTTGCACAAACACTTAATGTACTAAATGCAACTCAACTATACACTTAAATGCTTAATTTTATGTAAAATTTGCCTCAATAAAAAAAAAGCACTGAAGAATTGTAAAGTCTAGATAATTAAGTAAGGTAGCCTAGTTAAGATGGAACTTGTTAGAAATAAAAAATTCCCAGTAGTGAATACAATACAAAATTGTATAAATATGTTATGTGACATTATTACTAAAAACTGGAAAAAAAGCTTTGCAATTTGGGAAAGCAGTGTGATGCAGTAAAGAGACTTGGATTTGTAATCAGAGACCTGGGTTCCAATTCTAATCCTGCTCCTCTGCAGCTGACCTTGAGCAAGCTAACCTTTCTGAGCCTTCTCTACTTTTCTGTTAAGGGTGGCAATACCAATCACCTTCCAGTCCTGAGGGAAGGATCATCAATAGCATTTATAAAGCACCTAGGAGTACCCAGTACCACAAGGTCACGTGACATGTATTAAACACATGCTTAATAAATTTACAATTAAATGTCTTATTCCACCAGAAACTACAACTGACGTAGTGATTAAAAACTTTCAAATAAAATTCCTAATGTATGTTTAATACACGTAACTCCACAAAAATACTTGTATCCAGAATATGTGAAGAATTCAATAGAAAACAAGAATACAAGACTTGGACACATCACAGGAGAATATCCAAATGGCCAATAAAGACAAGGATATTTTAACCACAATGCAATACCACTACAAATCCACTCGATCAGCTAAAATGAAAAATGAGAAAAATACCAAGTGTTGGCAAGGAGGTGAAACAACCTGAACTCCCATATACCATGCTTGGTGATAATATAAATTGACACAACCACTCTGGAAACTTTTGGCACCATTTGCTAAAGCTAAAGAGACCAGCAATTCTATTTCTAGGCATATACCACCTAACAGAAACAACACTTGTACAGTTTGATCCTTGAACAACATGGGTTTGAACTGTATGGGCCCACTTATATGCACCTTTTTTTTTTTAAAGTGGAATAAATTTAAAAGTGTAAATATATTTCTTCTTACGATTTTCTTAATCATATTTTCTTTTTTCTAATACATATAACCATACAAAGTACGTGTTCATTGACTGTTTATGATATTGGGTAAGGCTTCTGGTCAACAGCAGGCTACCAGTAAAGTTTCTGAGGAGTCAAAAGTTATATGCGGATTTTCAACTGCATACATGGAGTGGGGGAAGGGTGTGTTGGCACCCTTAACACTTGTGTGTTGTTCAACGGCCAACTGTGTATGTTCACCAAGACATGTTTAAGAATGGACTGTAGCAACACTACTTTTAATACCTCTAAATGGAAAACCACCTAATTGTCTCTCAGCACTGGAATGGATAAGATTGTGTTACATTTACACAAGGGAACTCTATATAGCGAATAAACTACAACCACACAGAAAAATCAATTTTGCGAACACATTAAACAAAAAAGAATCCAGACACAAAGGAGTATGTACTATAAGATTCCATTTATATGAAGTTGCAAAACTAACCTGTGGCAATAGAACTCAAGATAATGGTGACCTTATAGAAGCTTAAAGGGGAGGGGGAAATGTACAAAGGAATGAAGGGGTAAGCTTTTATGGAATTTGTAACATTTTAATTTGGGTAATGGTCACCTAAGAAAAAGTGATGAATTATTCAGGAACTGTGTATCTTTGTATGTATTTTAAAAACTTGGATTAAAGCCAAAATAGCTTAAAAAATGGCAGCTGCTTTCTTATTCTTTGCCTGCAACATTAATGTCCCCATTCTACTCTCAAAACCTTTACTACTTACTAACCATAAAGTTACAATATGACAACCCAAAACAAGATCCACTTTATGAAAAAAAATTCCCTGGGCACCCCTTTTACATATATGGGAACATCATCTAGTTTCTTAGAGTGCCCTCTCACTTGAAAAATAACTTAAAGATAATTCCGTATCAGGACATACAAAATATGACTTCATTTTTTTCCAAGCTCTGAAAGTGCTTATATTCCATAGTACCAATACTATTAACCACATCAGGTGTCTTAGCACAGGTGCTGAGTACAATTGGAAGATAAACACCCATATTCTTGTTTATTTGGCTTATTCTACAGTCCCCTTAGATACCCTTATGCAAACAAACTACCTTTTCCCTTCAAACCATTTTCTTCTACTAACATAAAAAGGAATGGAAAATCATAAAACATCAAGTCCTTGATTTTGTTTTCTTCCAATTCTTGTCTATTTCTACCTTTAAAATATCTCTTCAACTCACCTATTTTTTCCTGCGACTTCACCAAGATGCTGTATTACCTAGATTGCTATCTAGATCAGATTTTTAACTGCTCTGACTCCAAACCTTGCCTTTTGTAGCTGCCATACTGCAGACCAAGTAGTTTTCTACAAAACAAATTAACAAATGGCACCAACTCACTCCCTGTAATGAGCCTGATAGCACCACATCACTGGAAAATGTCTAACTTCTTCATTGTATCTTAAGAGGCCTCTGCCTGGCAACACTGGGCTAGCATGCATAGGTTCCCAGCAAAGAGTGAGACACATCTGTATCCAAATGTTAACAGTATAAAGCCTCAGACGTACTGGAAATATTACCTCTTTAATCAGCTCAGACTGGCCCACAGTGTAGCTGTAGTTGGCAATCAGGGTAGCAATACCAACATAGGACCTCACCAACTCTGCCAGAAGACGAAGAATAGTGGAGGTGGGCATTAAAGGTTTGCTGCCTTTGCCTTTCTGCTTGCCTTCCTCAGAGGCCCGGTCCCCTTCTTTATCTTTCTTCCCATCCCGAGACTCCTCTGGAGTTGATGCTGTTGAGAAAGAGCCAAACTCTGGTTCAATTTCACGTTGAAATATTGGCAAACATCAAGTCTCAAGTGCAAGGAGAATACTCCTCCTCCTCCACTTTAGGACAATGGTACAAACTGAAAATCCCCCTCACAATGCAGCGGAAGGACAGATAGCTAAGATGACAGGTACAGCAGGGAGGCTATTCACGTATCTTTTGTCACTCCCCTTCTTTTACACATAGTTTTATGCTCCAGAAATACTGTATACTCCAAAGATGCCTTATACATCTTTTTACCTTTTCCTTCCCACATGTCTCCCTGGCATGCATTTACTTATCTAGCTTAGCTCAAAAGCTGATCTCCTCTATAAATGCTTTCCTGTCTCATCCAGGAATACTGAGAGGCTATTAATCACATGCCCTCTATATTTTATCCCAGCAGTTATATCAAGTACAATGTCTCCTTGCTTAGATCTCGAAGATCTTCTCTATCCAAGGAGCAGCAGCTCTTGGAAGGCATCCTTAAAACTGCTTCCACATGACAATGTTAGAAGGCAAGAATCCACCACATAAACCTTAGAGCTAGAATTGTGTCACTGGCACCAAAGCTCTATAAGCCAGCATGAAAGCCAACAAAAGAAATATATGGGGTGGTTTAAAGAGTACCTCTAAAGGATCGTACCATAGCAACCATTACTTGGTTATGTCAGTTTTATTAATTTTAACATATAGATACCTTTATTTACAGAATACTGAGCTCACCCTTGGGAAAAGTTCATTTAGATAAGTAAATGCGACAATTATGCCTATATTCCCATACCTCCTGCCCAAGACACCCAACCCAGTTTCTTTGTCCTCTCTAGAAATAAGAACAAGAGAAAGTAAACCATTACCTTCTCCTTGGGATGTCCCAGATGTGGATGTCTCAGTGGAGGCACCATCTGCAGCAAAGACCTGACTCTATAGAAGAATATTCATGAGCCATTATTAATTTCAAAGACAATTATCCCTAAATGGTAGGATCCCTTCCCAGGGTACTCATTGTAAATGCTACAGATTATCTTTAGCCGATCTTTTAACCACCTTTATCTGCTATATACTATAATCTGTGGGAATCAATCATTATAAACAGTGACTGGGAGATTGGGGAGCGAGGACAGGGAAAAATGAGAATGAAAAATCAATTTAAGGAAATGTTTCCAATCCAAACAGAGACAAATCCCAGGGACACCCTAAATTTATTTTCATTTTTAGGCAACAGATAATTGACAGGTATATCAAAATCAGTACCTTTGAAATTTCCCAAGCATAACCCTAAATATGGAGAACACATAGGTATTGGAAAGGGAAAAGGAAATAGGAGGTTGGAATTGACTTACATTAATGGAAAAACCTGACTGTGTATCAAAGTCACTGCTCTGACGAGTAAGTGACCGGTACTGCTGGTATACATCATCACCCATGTCTTGTAGGAGTTGGCCAACCTCTTGGGTCATACCCCCAGGTTTAGGGTCAGATTTCTCTGCTAGAAAAGCAAACAAAAACAAAACTCACCTGTAACTGTGCAACGTCAATGCCTATTTGGCAGCTTGGTCAATTTTGCTCCAACTTACCATGACTATTTATATGGTGGTATTGCCAGGCTTTCACTTAAGAGGAGAAATGTAGTATAATCAAAAGAGCATGGATGAAAGGCTCAGTCTTTCACTAACTAGTTTTGTGACCACAGGCAATCTACTTGGTCTGTTCAACTTTCCTCAGCTGTCATTGAGCTTAAATGAACATAGGCAGTATTATGCCTAATGTAACGGGGGTCAATAAATGTTTGCCCTGGTTATATAGCTAAATTATTTTTGGGGGTTGGGGAAGATATGAGGTGGAGTAAAGGTTCTATGGTTGTAGAAGAAACAAGGAGCTCTTTACAGATCAGAGTGCTGAATGGATGAAAAGCATCAAAGACTCAGATTTTCTTGACATAGTAAAGACTATATTCATCAATTTTTGGCAATTCTGTGAGACCTATTAAAGAAATATGTCCCAAATAAAATCCAGAAGGATATGACTGAATGAAAGCCGAGGTTCCAAGTAATTCATTCATGACTTTCCCAGTACTTACAAGGAGCACCTTAGCTAGGAATAAAGGTGGATTGAGATGGTGCTCTCAAAGGTCAGGAAGCCTAACTACACCTTCTAATACTGATCCCAGTTTTTTGGGAGATAAAGATGTTTTTGTTTCTGAGAATGAAAATATTAGAGACTCCTTGGTATTTATTTTTCTGTCCACAAGATACTATCTCCTCTTTAATCTTTTTTTATTCTTTCCTCTGTATGGGATGGACTCTTGTATGTCAGCATTCTCCTCATCTCCTCTTAAATGATAATTTAAGACTTACTTTAGAAACCACCTGTTCTAAGAAACTTTCCTACAGGCCCCAACCCCCACCAAGTCAGGTGCCTTGCTCTAGGATTCACCACTACTTTGCCATCTGTCATAATGTATGACCACTAGTTTTTTCAGAAAAGGACATATGTTTTATTCATCTTGATTCCCAGTACATGGGCACATAGTGAGTGCTCATTAAGACTAAGTTGGTTGAAATATCCAGGCAAAGTGCCCAGACTTCTGAGGTACGGTAGCTACATACCTTCCTCTGGAGCATGGTATGCAGCCAGGGCATTCAGCATATCATAGATCACCTCCTTGATAGTATCAGGAATGACAGGCAGAGGCGAGGGCTTCAAAGGGGTTGTCTTTACCAGCTGTACAGCATTAGGACCTTTAATTCTAAGATTCTCAAATTCATCATCTGAAGCTAAGCCAAAGTGAGACAGAGAAAAATCAGTCAACAGTGAACCAGTACCTATACTTGGTTGGGGATAAAGACTCAGAAGGGGGCTTGTATAACCTGTAAGCTTGGGACAGGTGGCCATTTACAAATAATGTTCAAGTAGCCTATTAGAAAATCTGGCTTTTACTTTCTCTAAATCTCACAGGATTTATTAGAGCAGTACAAAATAGTAAATAGAATACAGGCAAAAAAGAGTACGCCTTTTGCCTGGTGCCTAGATGGCTCAGTCGGTTAAGTGTCTGACTCTTGATTTTAGCTCAGGTCATGATCTCGGGGTCATGAGATTGAGCCTCACATAATCAGGCTCCATGCTCAGCTGGCAATCTGCTTCTCGGCACCATCCCCCACCCCCGCCATGCAAATGAACAAACAAATAAAACTTTAAAGAAAAAAAAAAGAATACAGTCTTTGTAATTGGGGAGACTTCGTTCTGAAACCTAGTTCTATTAGAGGATAATGGCCAAATTACTTCAATAAACCTGAATTAAAAAAATTTTTTTAATTCCTAAAATTTTAGGTTTAAATGAGATCGCACATGAGAAATTCTCAGCACAGAGAGCCAGGTACATATCTTAGGCTCCCAAGATAAAAGAGTCCCCTTCCCAACCTACCTTTTATTTTATTTTTTTTTTAAATTTTTATTTATTTATTTATTTTTTATTTTTAAAGATTTTTTTAAAATTTATTTATCAGAGAGAGAGGGAGAAAGCGAGCACAGGCAGACAGAATGGCAGGCAGAGGCAGAGGGAGAAGCAGGCTCCCTGCTGAGCAAGGAGCCCGATGTGGGACTCGATCCCAGGACGCTGGGATCACGACCTGAGCCCCGAAGGCAGCTGCTTAACCAACTGAGCCACCCAGGCATCCCCTACCTTTTATTTTAAAAAGAAAACCCACAACCCTACAGAAAAGTTTAAAGGTTAGAATAAATAATACCCATACTTTTCATCTAGAATCAACATTTGTCTATCCATAAATATATTTACCTGCACTTAAGATTGGGGATATTTTCCTACATAACCACAATACCATCATAACACCCAAGACATTTAATAAAGATATAATTATCTGACTACACATAGTCAGTATTCAAATTTCTCTCAATCTCTTTATTGGGTCCAGAATCCCATCAAGGTCGGTAGTTCTTTCTAGTTTCCTTTTACCACCTAGAGTAACCTTGCATTTTTTCTCCTTTAGAACATTAACAGAACATTAATTCTTTTGAAGAGTCTAGGTTGGCTGCCTTACAGAATATCTCACAATTTGCATTTAGTTGTTTCCTTGTAATTGAATATAGGTTGGACATTTTGAGCAAGAACACACTGATACTGCATACTCCCTACTGCATCAGGTGAGTCGTCACATGTCTACCTGTCCATCAATTACCACTCTCTCTGTAAACCATTCACAGTGTATAAAAGCTCTGTTGTCACACCAAGACAAATTCTTTGAAGGCAAGGACTAAATTGAATGAGACCTTGCTTTCTCTGGCAGGGATTACCACAGGGCAAGTAAGAGGCTACTGAAGTACCTCTGAATTGGCCCACATGACCGATCAGTTAATGTCCCAACACTTGCCTACCAAAGAGGCTTTCCAAGTTACAGGTCTCTTCACAGAAAATCTCAGGGGTTATACTAGGCCATAGACTTCAATATCTCAAAGGCCAGGGTAAGGGGAAACTCACCAGTTCCCGACCCTCGAGGGGCTGGAAGGGCAATGCGGATACAGCAGTTGGCTACTTCTGTGAAAATGTCTGGATTGCGGCACGCAGCTGGCCCAAGGACACGAAGGATGTAGTTAATCTCCCGAGAACCAAGGCTGCCAGATACAACACCAGAGGTAGTGCTACCAGCTCCACTTGTAGCTGCTGAGCGAACCACCTTGTAAAGAGAAGAAACACTGCTGATAAGACCACTTTTCAAAAATACAATTGCATTCAAAAAAGAGTTACCAAGGTTTTTTAAATACTATCCAAACTCTGCCTCAAGACAATAGATGACAGCTTTAGATTTTTGAGAAATGATGCACTTGGTCTTTTAAGTCCCACTCCTTCCTGATTATAAAAAAAAGTCACAGTATTCAGCATATCCCCAAACTATCAATTATTACACCAGATGGCATGTGATCTTCATAGAAATTGGCAAATATATCTAGACCACGATCATCCATATAAATTATAGCTCTCATATGTAAGTGCCAGCTCCTAGCCTTCCCAAATGCTGTCCCAATTTTAAGCCAGAATGGTTCAAATTCTAAAAATATGCAATACTGATATCTTGGTGTTTAAGAACAAAATTAGACGTTTTCTTTATGTCTCAATCATCAGTCTCAGATAGCCACAGGAAATATCAAACTATTTACAGACCGTTTGCTCTGATACTACAGGGCTTACACATCATACTTTTCGTCTTCTTATAAAAGGACTCATCAATCAATAGAAAATACAGGAAAGAATAAAGAAAATAACTCCACTGTATTTTCCATTATTTATTCCTTTGTCAACTGTTCACAAACATCTTTTGGAATCTTAATGCTTTTCTTACCAAATCAGTCATGCTCTTTAAGTTTAACTTATTAACCCCTTTATCTTGCCTGTAAGGCTACAATAATAAACTCTCATTTTTTAAATACAAAGAAGTGTAATTTCATTATAAAGAATATGCTATAATTTATCCAGTCCTCTGCTGGACATCTGATCTCATTTCTTGTTATTACAACCAATTCTACAGTGAACAATCTATATGTACCTTGGCATACTTGACTTTAACTATCAAATAAATTCTTAGCCACAGAATTTCTAGGTCAAAGGATATCTTAAACTGACAGTACCAAATTGCCCTCCAATGTGGCTGCACTAATTTCCACTCCCACCAAAAGTTAAGAGTATGCCTGGTTGTCCACACCCACACCTGCAATGGTTATTATCAAGCATTTACATTTCGCCAACTTGGTATGTTAAAACTGCCACTGATCTTCCTTTGCTCCCTACCCCCCCAAATACAATTAAGCTTAGAAAGTTCTCTCATCCAACAAGAACCTGATTTTTTTCCCCTAGCATTTTTCAAGTTTATAAACTTTAAACAATTTGCTTTTAAGTCAGAATTCTACCTGCATATAGCTGTTCATTCCCTCTTAGGCTTTTTCTTGCCCTTGGAATAATGTATATGCAGCTTTTAATAGCATTTTTTCTTTTGATTTTGCTCACATCAGATTAAATTTAAAAAGGCTGGTTAAAGAACTGAAGAATTTGAGATATATACTCATACACATGTGGAAGTATAAAGTGGTACCCCTTTCCTGGCAAGTTAAAAAATATTTATACATTTTGACCCGATTTCTAGGAATCCCTAAGAAAAACAAAGCTAAATGCAACAAACCTATGCACAAAAATGCATATTGCAGCACTACTTATAAATGTGGTAATCAGTGTCCCAACAGAAAAAAATGGAAGTCAAGTAACATTCACATGATGACTACTGACAAAGAATTAGGAGGAGGAAATAAGACATTTGTCTTCCCTATTTTTCCACTTTCTTAATGTTGTTGTTAAAAATACTTTCATTTTTTCTAATTGTTTTGTCATTTCTTCCACTGCTTTATATGTTTCCTAAAATGAACATATATGCCTCAGTTTTCTGATTTTACAATGGGTATCTATAAGGAGCTTATTAAAATGTCTGGTATATCATAAGTATTCCCAAAACTTTACTACTTTTATAACCCCAAAATACAGTGTTTGGAAAATAGGCTCATAGGTGAACACATGATAAATAATCCTATAATGTAATTAAGACATGAACTTGGTGGAAGGTATCCCATTCCTCATTAACAGTTTTTGGTTTGAAAAACCTATATATATATTGCCAGAGAGAACTTTACAGGTAAGATTTATTAACTATAGTAAATTTAAGGATAGAAAATGTTATGTTCTACTTTTTAAAAAAGTCATCCAATGGGACAATCTACCACACCTAAGCAAGCACCAGATCACATATTTGGTAAAGTTTGCCAGACAAAGCACATAGTCTATGTATCTAACTATATATATATCTTATGAAGAACCAGAAATGTATCTGTTCTGAGACCAAGGAGAACAAAGGTTTGATACAGAGCTAAAACAGCTTCTGCCACCACAAAGACTCACCTTTTCCATGGTATGACGGAGGGTGCAGGGGTCCTCAATGATGTGTCTTAAGAGAAGGGTGACCAAGGGAGTAAACCCATTGAAGCCTGAGCTCTGGGTCAAATTCAAGATCATGCGGGTACTCTTTAACTCTGCAAACATCATGGCATATTTGTGGTCTCGGGTGAGCCTCAGACAGAGGCGAAGGGTGGCATGCAAAGTGTCTGGGTCCACAGGGACTCCTAGCATGCTCACGCAGGCCCGGATTAAAACAGTCACCATATCTTCTGTCAGGCCTTGGATTAGGATCTCTCCAATTTTTGTTTCTTCCAGGCTTGTCTCCTTTTCAGTATTTGTACCTTCTAGGGCCAAAGGAGTATCTACAAATAAGAAAGTAAGAGTTCAGACAGTTTAACTTGACATTTCCTCCTCCATCTCTCCCTCAGAGCCAGGTCAAGCACCTGGGTCCTTATTAAGAGAAACATACAAAACACCAATTCTAAGACCAGATGAAAGGGCATATAAAAAGGACTGTTGATCTTTAAGTCATCAAACAATCTGATGGATAAGAAAATCACTCATGATGAAGCTGGCCAAAATTAAAGACATAAAGACACGCTAAGCTTTATATAACATATCCTGAAAGACTCAAAACTACAAGTCCATACCATTGGCTTTATTTTCTTTACGTTTGATATCCATTTCTTTGCTTTCTTCCAGTGTCTTCTCTAGCTCCTGTCCGTTGCTATTTTTCGAGTTTTTATTTAGCCGTGGTACTCTCAGGAGAGTCAACATCACAGGGCGCCGGTTCCCTGTTTCCTCATTAACCTAGAATTTCAAGGAGACAAAGAATATCTCTACAAAAAAAAAAACCTGTAAGAGGGGTTTTGGAACTCCCAGGCAAAATCCTGTAATAGGAAGGAACCCTGGCAATTTTCCCGTCCCTATCATTTACAGAGAGAAAAAGCCTAAGGTCCCCAGAAGGAAAGTAGCATACATAAGGCCATAAAACAAACTGGAAACTTTCCAACAGAGCAGATACCATCACTAACACTTAAAATCATTTCTGGATGGGACAGTATCAAACTGCCACAGACTGACTCATGGTCTCACTAATGACTTTAGGAAGACTCCATTCTCTGTAAATTACATCCAATTTAGTAGTGGTAACAGTGCTTCTTAGAACACGTGAAGACTGCTGGTTCAGGAAGAAGCAAGCCAAAAAGCACACCCAGTACCTTCCCCTTGTTTCAGTAAAAGTTTATGGCACTGAGTAAGCATGTACCTGCACCATTGTAGTGAACTGGACTGTGTATCTTCTTCGGCCTGCAGTGAAACGCACACTTGTCTCTCCAGATTTCCAGGCAGAATCAATTGTGCTGTTGTTGCTTGCACTGTAACTACACCAACGCCCAGAGCGGTCATCAAACCAGCGCCAGTTGTTGTTGTTGGACTGTAGATACTAAATTTAAGAACACAAAGTTTAACTGTATTTCCTACAAGGTTCATTGTTAGAAGAAATAGTAACTTCATCTGTTCACTGCTAAACCTAACCCAGGAAAAAGAACTAACACCCAACATTTAATGAAATTTTGAGAGCCAAGAGAGAGATTTTTGTATGCACTAACCCTCAAGTTCCTAAGCCCCTTCAGTGGCACAAAACCCTCTATACCTTTGTTTTGCAATTCTCAGCTTTCCTTTTGTTTCCAATTGTTTTTCTACAAATAGGAAGCATTCTGGATGGGCAGGAACAAAAATTTGTTTCTGAGAAGGCACTGAGATAATGTGACAGATACAGTTTTCATATAAAGATCCATGTGGCTTGGGGCACCTGGTGGTTTAGTCGGTTAAGTGCCTTACTCTTGGTCTGCTTAAGAGTCTCTCTCTGCCCCTCTTACAAAAAAAAAAATAAATAAATAAAATCTTTTTTTTTTTTAAAGAGCATTTGGCTTTTGAAGGAATTGGTGTATAAAAGCCACTCTCCCTTCCTTTGGAGATAGCACATTCCTTTAATATTTACTTCCAGGGTAGTTTTTGGGCCCTTTTGCAAGCAGCCCCATAGAAAAATAATTCTAAATGACCATGCAGAAGAGAAATCTAGAATTACTCTGATTCCTTAAGACATTTATGTCTTCATCAGGGAGCTTTCTCCTGATTCTTTACCACTCTCCCATATTCTCTCCTGGTCTATTCTTGCCTTGAGAAGCTAAGTAGTTTTACCAACCATGTATTATATACCTTAGTCATTTGGGCTCTTCTTTTAGAGGAGATGGCTGTCTTTTCATAGAAATCTATCAGGAGCAACACTGGGGTGATCCACCTAAAAAAGAAATAATTTACTCTAGGAAAGCTAGAAACTTGCATAATACAGAAAACTTACTTGATTTCACATTAGGGACCGCAACTATTTTCAAACCACAGGAAGTACTCAAGATTTGTCCTGTACAGGCTCTAGGAAAGTGCCTGATTCAGGCCCTACACTTTAGGGCCCAAGTATAAGGGGAACACAAGTGAAACCAGGTGAGATAAAAGTCACTCACTTTGGGGTCTGGACCTCCTTTTGCTCCTTTGCAGCCTGTAGGCAGGGCTGAACTACTTCCAAGAGTTTGATTAGGACATTGAGGATGCCACTTGATTCAACCACCCAGGCACAAGGTAGCTTCAACTCCTAATTGATCAAAGAAAAAACATAAATCCCAACTTCTTTTCAGTATGAAGGATTAGCACAGTACAGGAAGAACATTAAGAGAACTAGATGAATTCAAATTCCACCTCCACCACCAACCAGCTGTGTGATCTGAGAGGAGTTACTTAAATTCTCTAGGCCTTCAGTGTCTAGACCCTTAGGGGTCACAGGAAATAATTATTTCTACCTCCAATGTTAATTATGGTGATTAAATGAAGTGTGTGTGTACGTTCGCTCACTTTCTCTAATGCCCAACATGGTGCCTGGTACATCAGCATCTACTTAATACAGAAGCTGTTATTAGTATCACTGGTATCGTTAAGGACTGTCATCTAGGTTACACAGTCTTAATTATGTTGAAGTTAAAAAGCTTCTGTTATAGAGAACCTTTACATTCCAAGAAGATGGAATAATTAAATGCAGCAATGATTAGTACAGTTCCCCTATAGGGCCTACACTACAGTATTTCCTTTATAGGGGCTGCACTAGAAGAAATTTAAATGTCCAACAACAGGCAATTATTTAAGTAAACTAGGGGACATCCCAAAGATGGAATGTATACATGGCTTGGGAAAACATTCATAATATAGTACTGAGAATACAGGATACAAAAGTTTCTAAATAGTCTAATTGTTTAAATGCACAGGAAAAGGATTAGAAGAAAATGTAAGACCAGTCCTCTGATTTTTAAAAGGGAGGGGATTCATAAGTGATTCTCTCCATATTATGTTACTGGGGACCCCAACAATCAGTACTTTGCAATCTTTCCCAGAAGTATCCGTTCACAAGTGCCATAGTAAGAATCACCACTTCCATCATAAAGGAAGTCAAGACTGTAGACACACAATATGACATATATTGGACTTAATCTCCTCAACAGTTATGAAGGATTTACTCAATTAAGTTCAGGCTTTACTATTAAACATGAGCTACAAATGAAGAGTCACTTGTTCAAGGTCAGTTGCCTCCTAATTCTTGTATTGGCTGGAAAAAGAACATGTTCTGGCCAAACCACTCTCCTGCCTAAAATAATCTGGTGACTGACCAGGTATGAGGAAGAATCAGATTCTTTCTGATGCTTTATATCCAATTTCCACACCCGATCCCACTCCTTGGCTGCCAGTGAGGTTTCTTCAGAGAGGCCCAAATTATCCCATAACTATACTATGATGGTCATTCTAAAAACCTTTTAACTACCACTCCCCTAAATCCTCTATGACACAATTAATTAATAATTGTTCTGAGAAGTCTTTTCCTCATTATATCCAGAAGTGATGCATTAGCCCTTCTCCTGAACTCAGAGAAAATTCTGTATGTTATTTATGTGGCACAAAACATTGCATTTTATACTTAATTACATGTCTTACAGCCTATCAGAAACTGTGGGCTCATGAAATGCAGAGATCATGCCTTATATTTCCACTATCTTCAAGGTCTCAAATGGTACATGTGTTATAATTCTTTAATGAATCACAGGAACCAAAAAAATCTAAATTTTACCTCAAAAAGCAGTGTTAAAAGCAAGATTCTAGTAGCCAAATTGGAGGCCTGGGGCAGGGTGGCCATCTGACTGATCCACTCTGACACAGTTTTTGTGTCACTTGTTGTCAGGGGAAGAGCAGCTTTGATCAATACATCAGCAGCTTCCCATACCTATAAAAGCAGAGAAATGGCCAAGTCAGGTAACTGTAGACAGAGTATAATAAGGTTTGTCTAAACATTTTCAAACTTGTAAAACACTCCCTCTATTCCCCAACACATGTGCTGAAGGAGGGTGAGTAAATAGTAAAACATTTACTATATGGACTTGTGTCTGTATCAAAAGATGTATGCTACGAAAGGAGCACCTCTAAAAGATGATTTCTTAGGCTAGATTACAAGAAGCTAAGAAGCTGGTAAATTAAAGGAAATTAATATTTAAAAAATTTCTAGGGAGAATAAATTTCTAATACATAGTCAACACCACAAAGCTTCTACCAACTTACACTTCCACCAGTAATCTTTTACTAAATCTGTCCCAGAATTATCATTAAGAACAAAAATAAACCAGAATGTTAGAAATGTTGGTCCTGCTTTGATTTGCATGTTAAATTTCTTATAAATCTGACATAATTGCTCTTTCCTAAGTTTCAGTTTTCTTAAAATCATTTCTGTAAGCTCTTTATATAAAGATAACTAAACCTGGGTCTTATCTTGTATAGAAAAAAAGGTTTATCCAGTTTGCCTTTTTTTTTTTTTTTTTTTAAAGATTTTACTTATTCATTTGACAGAGATAGAAGTAGGCAGAGAGGCAGGCGGGGGGGGGGGGGGGGGAGGGAGAAGCAGGCTCCCTGCTGAGCAGAGAGCCCAATGCGGGGCTCGATCCCAGGACCCTGGGACCATGACCTGAGCCGAAGGCAGAGGCTTTAAACCTCACCACCCAGGTGCCCTGGCCTTTTACTTTTGTGACATTTCTATACACTAAAGTTATGCTTCCATACATCACTTTGATTTTTTCCTCTGCTTCTTGACTTCAAAAAATATGTCATAGATTTCAATGATTTAAAAACATGAACTGTAGAGCGCCTAGGTGGCTCAGTCAGTTAAGCATCTGACTCTTGATTTTGGTCCTGAGACTGAGCCCTGCGTCAGGCTCTGTGCTCAGTGTGGAGTCTGCTTGAGATTCTCTCTCTCCCCGCCTCCTTCTGCCTCTTCTCCTCATATGCATTCTCTAAATAAACAAAAATCTTAAAAAAAAAAAAAAAACCCATGGAGTAAAAAAAAAAAATTAGTAATGTATACAATTAGTGTATATTAATTTCATAATGAGGAAAACAGTTTAAAAAAAATACAAATATCAGAAATACCAGGTCACGGCTATTCATTATGATGAGAACTTTTTTTGCTGATGTGGTTGTTGCATAGGAGAGGGAAAATGAAACATTTATTCACTGTTAGTCCATGGGACCTAACTCGGCTCAAGAGTAAGAAACATTTGGGACATTTTAGATGAATTTCAGAAGAGATGCCTAGAAAAAGAGAGCCTTATTTCTTCCTTTCAAAGACATTTTTTATGAAGTAGCTTATTCACTTTTTGCAAGGAACATACAAGAAAGAGCGAGATTACCAAATCTAAAGAGTTCAAAGAGAATATATCTGTATTGGATTAAAACAAACCAAACCAAAACAAACATACAAAAAAAAATGCTTCATTTAAAAAAAAATCAGAGTTTGAGGACAGCAGAATAACCACTTTATGCACTTAAAAAAAAAAAAAACTTTTAAACTATATTCAATAAAGCCAGCATGTACTACATCATTAGTTTTTGATATAGTGTTCAACGATTCATTAGTTGGATATAACACTCTCCTCTTCTGGCTCCTGGAGAACTGACCTGATTGACTACTTGCTTCAGAATCATGTCTCGATAGTCAGCTCCATTACGTTTGATCGCAGTCATGATCAGATCACAAACCCGGTACACTGTGTCTGGCAGCTCATCAAGAAGGTGAAAGCAACCTGGCAACATGGTATCTGTGAAAGTGTGGAGCTCATCTTGTTCCAATGGATCAGCATCCTGGAACTTCTCTAGACATTTTGCTTCTTCCTCTTCCTGCTTTTCCCGAGCTTTCCGTTCCTCCTCTTCCTTCCGACAAGCAACTTCCTGGAGGCAGGGAAGAAATGATTGCATATGGGAGAGTTTAAGAAAAACAGGGAACACTCTAAGAATGCACTGCCCTACCATACTGACAACCCACTACCTTCTTCTCAGGCAGGTGATACATTCTTCAAGGTGTGGTAATCATTCATGAGGGCAACCTCAGGTCAATACAGTTTATCAATGATGGAGGTAAGTGTTATCAGTAATGGCATAGTTGGGATGAATGAATATCCCCATGTCCTTCTTTAGATATTAATTCCTAAATTATCTTTCCATAAAAATACTAAGATTAATGTTTCAGACCCTTTTGGATGTCATGTTTCCTAGTTACCTCAGGTGACTCCGCTCTTTGATCCATTGGGATATCCTGTCCCAGAGACATGGCAATTGCTCTCATCATCTGGTCCTCTTCAGACATACTCAGATCCTACAGAGAAACAACAGGAAATCCAACAACAAAGCACATACCAACTTACAGGGAATCAAACATCCTGTGCTCCATATGTTGCTCTGTAACAGTCAAACCCAACTAGGCTTACTTGGCCATTATAGTAACAGAGAGGGAAAATCACAATGAAGTTAAGCATAGGAAGGGGGTTTCAATGTGACCACTTATTCTGCAGCTCAGAAAAGGGAGTTTCTTCTATTGCTTTCTGACTGGGTAATTTAACAGTTCTTCTACAAAAAAAAAAAAAGTTCAGTAATTTGCAGAGCTGGAAGATAGGAAGCTTCTGCTCTGATTACATTCTAGAACCAAGAGTTATCACAAAAATGAAAATATTGGCATGCAGAATTCTGAAAATGAAAAGTAGTTTTCAAAGGGAAGGCCAACAGAAGAAAAAACAGATCAGCAGCCAAACCAATGCCTACAAAATTAGATCCCCCAAGCCAACTTACCCTAACAACTCCTCCCATGATTGGGGGAGGGTGGGTTAGAAGGTACTCTGTGGCCTGCTCCATGGTGCTGGTGTTCAACAGGGCCTCCATGGCATGTTCCCTTGTGAAGCCCATGTCCATGAGCTACAAAAAGAATGCAGGATCTCAGAAATGGCAGTAAAAGAGAAATCCAAATGCATTTTAAAGAGGCAGAAACCAGGGGCGCCTGGGTGGCTCAGTGGGTTAAAGCGTCTGCCTTCGGCTCAGGTCATGATCCTGGGGTTCTGGGATTGAGCCCCGTGTCGGGCTCTGCGCTCGGTGGGGAGCCTGCTTCCTCCTCTCTCTCTGCCTGCCTCTCTGCCTACTTGTAATCTCTGTCTGTCAAATAAATAAATAAAATCTTAAAAAAAAAAAAAAGGCAGAAACCAGGTGCCTGGGTGGCTCAGCTGGTTAAGTGACTGTCTTCAGCGCCGGTCATGGTCCCGGAGTCCCAGGATTGAGTCCTGCATTGGTCTCCCAGCTCCATGGGGAGTCTGCTTCTCCCTCTGACCTTCTCCCCTCTCACACTCTCTCTTAAGGTCTCTCTCAAATAAACACATAAACTCTTAAAAAAAAACAAGGGCAGAAACCCTTTCAAGATGGAAAGGAGTTTTTCTAACTTCATATGAACTGAGAACTAGCTCAAAGAGTTAGGTAAATGAACAATCCTTTCCATCTGGTGCTTCCACAATATTCGAACATTAGAGCTATACAATGGGGCAGGAAGCCAAGGTGAGTTTCAATTCTGTCCTCAAAGAAAATGGAGCTAGATGGTTATTATAATTAATAGGATCACCGTAATCCAAAGACTGAGATTTACACATAGAAGCAAAAATTGGGCCCCATTTTTCTGGAAAACAAATTGGAAACAGAACAAGAGCCTGAGATACTGTCCTAAGAATTTTATTACTAGGAAATAATCACGAGATGTACAGAAAGATCTGTACAAAAAGAAACTATACACGACAGTTTTACAAAACCAGATAAGAAAATTAACATCCAGTAATAAAATAACAAATTAAAAAAATATTTTCTTAATGATAGCACAATTCTATACTATATGTTAATTATGTAAAAATTAGGCATAAAACTAAGTGATGAGAAACTATCTTGTGTTGTTATAAATGACTTTTTAAAAATATTTTGTTGTATTTCCAGATTTTCTTAAAGGGAGCCTTTTATTGGTTATAATAAAAATGTGGCATGTATATGTAGAAGACATATTTGAAGACTACCCTAGATATAAAAAGAACATACATACACACACACAAATTACCAGGTTAAATGCTCTGTGAGACTGAAAGGTCAGGATCAAAGGGCCTCCCCCAACCTCCGCTTCTGGATTCCAATTTTCAAAATGTGGTTTATGTATTTATTTGAAAAAACTAGTATGTTCTGTAGGTAAGGTTGCAGAGAGCTCTTGTTGGAGATACCCTTAATCCTTTCCTCTACAGAGAAATCAAAGTAGCTGAGGACAGTTCGCCTCCAAAGAACAAGACAGCCACAGCCTACTGAGTGGCTACTATACTATACTATAAAAGAGTTTTAATACTAAACAACATGCTTGGGAGGACACAAATCTTACACTGGTTAACAGCACTGAAACCATACCTATACCTTGGCTTTTCAGGAGAAAAAAGAAAAGCTAAGAGGGAACAAATTTAAAGCTATCTCCTGGCTAAGAGGACCAAGCACTTTGTGGCACGTAAATTAGAAAATCCACAACCCACTTAGTGGCATGTGAACTTAGAATATACTTGTGGGTTTGTGTGTTTTTTATTGGCAGCAAAGTCTTGGCCCTGGAGTGGGAACCCAGGACCCTACCTGTTGCAGTTGCTGCTGGTTGACTTGAGGTTCCCGGCGGGAGCCACCTTCCTCTTGCCCTGTGTCCTCTTCTCCTCGAGATCCCTCCTTCTCTTTGCTCAGTTTCTCACGAATCACAGGTTCTCCTCGGAGAATATGGCATAGGATGGCCAACATGGACTCAGCCATTCGCCCGCCATATACCTTTAGGGGTTTCCGGTTCCACAGGTTCTTGATGCAAGTAAAGGCTGCCTAGAAGTCATTTGAAAAGCTGTGTGAAGATCATTTTGTCTTAATTCAAAGTCACTGGAGGAATAAATCTAAGACCTATGGGACAGTCTTTCCCTGAAAGGTCAGTGTCAACAATAAAACCCTAGGTCAGTGCTGTGGAGGGCTAAAGCAGCACAGAGAAGGGGCATTTTAATCCAACCTGAAATATCAATCTCAAGTTTACAGTTCAAATATTTACACTATAGGAAATTCTCCAGTGGTCTATATCCCTTTCTGTAAGGCAGCCCTATCTGGGAGTAGGATCCAATGGTTCTCCAAGAATCAAGTTATTTCATTAAGGAGGACATAAAGGAGAGCTAACCAGTCAGCATGAGAAATCCCTCTTCGTTTCAGAATGCTTAATACTCACTTTCTGAGTTACCACAAGGAAGCGGAGGGCACTGAATTGTGGGAAGTTCTGGACACCTCCAGGCAATTTGGCAGGCAGCGAATGTGGAGATTCAAGCACCGTGGTGGGATTCACCATCTTCTCCACTAGCATTAGCCAGGCATCTAGGAATTCTCCTGTGCCATCAGGTAAATCTGAATGTTCTAATCCCTCAGCAACAGGAACTTTACCTCCCATTGATAGGGCCCAATTGAAAGTTCTAAAATTCAAATAACAGAGAATATGGAGACAAAATATTAGTACTTTAGATGAGGGGCATTCAGAAGGTTCCCAGTATCTATACTGCCACTACACATCTCTCTTCTTGCAGTTACAGCTGATAATCTGTCCAATATTTATTAGCTTTATCTTTTTTGAGGGGAGGATTTATTTGAGATTTATTGGGGTATTACTGACATATAACAGATATAAGTTTAAGGTATACAATGTGATGATTTGATACACATATAGTATGTAAAATGATTACCACTTTTAGCTTTACTTTTTAAAGCCAAAATGAATAAACAAACAAAAAAACCCAAAGTGGTTGTTACCAGAGGGGATAGGGGGATGGTTGAAATAGGTAAAGGGGATTAAGAGGTACAAATTTAGTTATAAAATAAACAAATCATAGAAATGAAAAGTATAGCATAGGGAATAGAGATAATAATATTGTAGTAACTTTATATGGTAAAAGATGTAACTATACTTATTGTGATGAGCACTGCATAATGTACAAATTGTCAAATCACAATGTTGTACACCTGCAACAAGTATAACACTGTATGTCAACTATACTTCATGAAACAAGTGAAACTTTGCTTAGAATCTTTAGACCAAGAGAAGCAGAAAAATTATTGGAGAAACAAAAGGAAAGAGTAAGTCTACTAGAAAAATATGTACATCTGGCACTAAAAACCAGATGAAGAAAAGCAGAGACTCTTACAAACATCTCTAGGAAAGGCTGAATCCCACCCTCCAAGGAAGACTGAGACAAATATGGCTAATTCCCCGAATGTAAAAGGTTACAACTAATGGCTATCTTTGTGTATCCTGTGGTTACAGGACAGGTGATTTAGAAAGTGGTGCGCTGCTAAGGCACAAAGAAAGACCAAACTCCGAGAAATGCTTCTCTGTGAAGGAACTTGATTCTTACTCAAAAAGAGCATTGTGGCCTCCAGAGCAGAGAAATTTCTGCAGCATGAGGTGGTAGGGATACTTCCTCTCATCAAACAGCATTGGGGATGTAAAACCAACTGAACAGATGAAGAATGTCAGCCTGAAAGGGGGAAAAAGCAAAATTTTAGCTTTCTCTGAGGCAGTCACAGAAGCGCTGGGAAATTCATGTAGCTGCCTAGAGTAAAATTTAACATTGTACTAAAGTGACTGAGAGACTGACTGGAATTCAGGTGGGTGGCTGGCTAGTCTGGTTATTAAAACTTTTAAGGCAAAAAAGGTGACAGTCCTCACCTACTAAAAAATACAAGGTTACTGAAATACACTTTGATCATAAATGCTTAAAAAATCTCTATATTCTAGACTAAAAAGCACCAATATAAGTACATTAAACTGCATGTGGGCTACACATCTAGAGTTAACAGGGAACCTTTCAAGTCCTCTAGTTCAGTGGCTCACTCTCCATTTAAGTACAAAAGGAACTAATTAGATTCTGTATCTCAAGTAGAACTCACCTGAAGCGAGGAGTAGGTGTATATGGTGGAGGCTGCCAAGATAAGCCCTTTGTGAGGAGCTTAGTGAGGGCTGAGGCTGTGGATCGAGCAGCAGGTGTCGGTGCTGTGGTGGTGCTGGCAGCATGATGGCTCCTTCTCTGGCGGACAGGAGACCCCACACAAAGTTTAACAAGGAGTCCAAATAGTTCAGCAAGCGCTCGGCCTAATCTGGAGGATGCTGGAAACCAAAAGTCAGAATAAGGCATGAGAGTATGCTCAGAATGGTTTCATTATAACTAACCAACAACACCTGGGAAACACCTGGACTTATTTCTACATTTAATAATCCAAAAAGGATGTTCCACAGAGAATAAATGCCTCTTTTAAAGGCAGGAGACAGAGAAGTATACTGGAACTTGATACATAACAAATGTGAAAGACGAATAAGTTAAACACACTGTTTATAGAGGTACAGAGTTAAAATCACCTTTGTAGAAAAAGCAACAGATCAATATGAATCAGTTAAGCAAATGATACATCTACTGGGTTACAGAATCACTTAAAATGCCCACAATACTTTAAAAACAGCAAAACTGTTAATAGAATTATCATATATATCGTCTGATCACAACATTAAATATATGATCCTCAAAGGAAAAAAGATTGCTAGGAAAAGCATAAAAATTTTATAAGTGGCTTTCTTAACATTAATTAATTTATAGAGAGACTATGTGCACGCACGAGTGGGAAGGGGCAGAAAGAGATAGAGAAGCCTGATGTGAGGAGCCTGATGTAGGGATTGATCTTACAATTCGAGCTGAAATCAAGAGTCAGACCCTCAACCGAGCCACCCAGGTGCCCCACCAAAGGCCATTTTCTGCTTGCTTTGGGGCAGAGCTCCAGATTCCCAGGAGTTAGGTCTTCACCTTCCTCTACATTAAGGTGTCAGAAAGTGACAAATATCAAGGAACATACAAAACACGTTCTCCAAACACTGATACTACATTAAAGGGCAAAAGAAGACAAGGACATATCAGTGAACATCCTTAATGCAGTCTTATATCACGTTAATGTCTCCACAGAGCTGCCAAAATGACATTAGTAAAACATGAATCAGCCATGTCATTTGCCAGCTATATTTAATGAATAGAGAAAGGAAAAGAACACTGGGTATAGTAGCCTAACAGGTAACAGGAAAGCAGAAGAGTTTAATACCACAGAAACCAAGAAGAGTGTTTTGAGGTGATGGGCCGACTATCATGCTGCAGACAAGTTAGAAGGGGACTGAAGAGTATCCAATGGACGTAGCAACAGGTCACTGGTGAGTCATTTCAGTGGAACGGTAAGAGCAGGAATCATTTGCAGTAGTTGAGGAATGAGTAGCAAGGAAGGAATTTTAAAACATGACTTTCAGGAAGTCAGTCTCTTATCCCTGTATCCCTAGCAGTTAGTACAGAGCCTATCATATAGATACCACCTGAAAATGAGCCACCAAGGTTTCCAAGTTCCTTAAAGGAAACAACAGAGCCATACCAACTGAATTTGTCTAAAACTGGTTAAGGCTCTGAAAGCCAGAAAAGGCAGTAGAATGAGGAAAATCACTCACCTGACAATAAAGGCTTGATTTGCTTGATTCTGGCAGCCATAGCAGGTGTGATTTTAGATTTGCCTTTAGAGTCTGAAGCAGTAGGTTCATCTGTCTCCATGGGAGCCAGTGTGTCACCATCAAGCCCAATGCCTTCTAATAAGCCCTGGGTAGAAGCATCCATACTTGCAGCTGTTCCATCCTGCTCACCATCTGTAGACATAAGAGACGAGCAATAAGACCATGTTGTGTCATCACTTACCTTGTTCCCTGTCCTGAACAGTCACAAGAAAGAGCTACATATGGTGCTTGTCACTCTTTAAATGTCCATAACTTCCTAAATCTGAAAAGGAAAAATCAAACCAAAATATAACTACTGATACCTTCCTCTCCTTTGAGACCTTCTAGGTAGCCAATACTAACATCTTCCAGCAAGAGCATATGAACTGTTTTAACCCAGGGCTACCTTGCAAAACTATAGGCACTATATGACATAGGGAGCACCATTCACATAGCCTACGGTGTGTACCCTGACCCCCCCAACCCAATGCTGTCAAGGTGAATACCCTGTTAATATTTTATGGCTTGTCAATAATAAACTCAAATTAAACATCACAGATGGCCACTGGAGAAATATATTTTATGACATTTAAGATTTTTGTATATGAACGTGAGATACATCTATTTTTTTGGTGGACATATGCATGCTTTTATATCTAATAATCATGTTAGACAAACCTTTAATAAAACACACCACACCAAGTTGTCTTTGTAGTATTCTAAAAAAAAAAACTATGTGGAAATGGAGTCATCTTTGTTAAATTAAATGTGTAAAAGAAATTGCTAGAAAAAATATATCCAGATTGTTAGGTGAAGCAATTCTTTGACACCAAATCTAATTTTTGTTAATATTTCTTAGTAAATTACTTCTTTCCTTGATTCAAATTTATTGCATTTTGACTAAATCTGAGGTTCTAATTTTTGGTTTGGTCCATTTTCTCCAAATTTACATGGGCCAAAGGTTTGTGTTTATTTTACTGATTCTCTCTCCTCTCCCATAATAACCAGATGTTATATAAATCCTTTGTCTGGTCCTTAAGCATTTCCCCTATGTTTAATAACCCAAGTACAATTTTTAAGCATATCCTAACAGTTTTTATACATAGAATTGTCTTGTTTCCTTAATAGTTTATTAAATTTATTTCTTCCCTGATACAGAATATAAGGGAAAAACTTCCTAGAAAAGTTTTTATTAATTTTAAGTTTGTTGCATTAGAGTCTGAAAATTGTGTATAGTTTCTGCTTACTGCAATTTACTACTTTACTGTGATATAACATAAAAGCCATTTTCTAAAATACCACTGTACAGGGGTGCCTTGCTGGCTCAGCTGGAAGAGCATGTGACTGTTGAGTTTGAGCTCATGCTGGGGGTAGAAATTACTTAATATACGTGCTGCTGAAGCGAGCACTGGGGGTAGAAATTACTTAAATAAAAAAATACCCACTGTACGAAGAGGAGCTTGGGAAGATGGCAGAGTAGGAGGACCCTGAGCTTACCCTGTCCTACATTTACAACTAGATAGCATTCACATCCAAGTCATTAAACTGAAGAGCTATCTGAAGCCTGGCAGAACAAACTCCACAACTAAATATAGGGAAGCAGCTGCATCTGAAAGTTTAGGAAGGTCAGTAAGACAAAGGGAGTCTGCCCACTGAAGGGAGGGAGCTGGATGCACAGCAAGGACAGAGAAAAAGGCACTCACACCAGGAAGCTCGCATGGAGAGAGTAATTCCCATTACGTCTAGCTTTAAAAACCAGAGTGGCTGAATTCTGGGAGTTTATAAAGCCACTTGGACTTGGGAGTCTGGAGCTTTAAAAGTTGGAGGACTCAGTAATGGGCCAACTATCACTGGGTCACCACCCTTAAAGAGACAGCAGTCTGTATCAAGTAGTAACATGAAGGGCACCCGGGAGACAGATCTGTTCATACTGATTTAGGAGCATGTTGGAGGATTTCTCTGAAAAGAAGAGAGCTGGTCGGAGCCATTCCCCACCCCCACCCCCGGCTCTAACACAGAGCAACTTGCAGGAAGTGAGGCTGTACAGACAACTGCTACCTAACTAGATAGCAGTGTGCCACAGCCAAGAGGTGTCCTGAGCACTCACCTACTCAGGGCAAATTCTGTTAAATTTGTACATACCCCACCTTGGCATCTCCCTAGCCACTTCGTGCTTTGAGGAACCTGGCATAGGACTAGTGGTCTAGTACACAATTTCCCAACACTGCCTTCCAGCTTTCAAGTTCACTAGTGGACACACCCTTCAAGAGCCAGCCTGCCTAGGTCCCACTAACACCACAGAGACCAAGAACAGCCCACAAAAGGCTGAGAGTGTCAGTGCAAATGGCTGCATGAACAGGAAAGTAACTTAGACAAAACCCCAAGACATAAGCACCACATACATGATGATCTCCTGAAGTACTATGTTCTGGTGAACAGAGCACACTGCAGTCCAGGGCATTCTAGGACTGCTTCTTCATAAAGTCACTACTTTCAAGAGCAGAAGACAGAGCTGACTTTCTTAACACAGAGAAATGGACACAGAGAGGCAGACAAAATAGAGACAGAGAGAAATTTATCCCAAATGAAAGATTAGCATAAAGCCACAACCAAAAAATCCAAGTGAAATGGCTATAAGTAACATGCCCGATAGAGAATTTAAGGCAATGATCATAAGGATACTCACTGGACTTGAGAAAAGAGTGGAAGGCATGAGTAAGACCCCTGACACAGAGGTAAGAAACAACATAGGAGACAGAAAGCATTCAATAAATGCAATAAGAAACATGCTTGATGAAACAAACAACAGTATGGAAGAAGCAGAGGAATGAACTAGTGACCTAGAAGACAAGAGCAATGGAAAGTAATCAAGCTGAAAAAAAAAAAAAACAGAAAAGACTTAGGCAATATGAAAATAGATTTAGAGAACTCAGCAAGGCCACCAAACATAACATCTATACTACAGGAGGCCCAGAAAAAGAGAGAGAGAAAGAGAGAAGGGGGCAGAAAAATTTATTTGAAGAAGTAACAGCTAGAAACTTCCCTAATGTGGGGAAAGAAACAGTCATTAAGATCCAGGAGGCACAGAGAACCCCCAACAAAATCAATAAAAGCATATCAACATCAAGACATACTGTAATTAAAATTACAGAATATGATAAGAGAAAAAATTTTAGAAGCAGCAAGATGAAAGTCATTAACTTACAAGGGAAAACCCAGAAGGCAAGCAGAAACTTGGCAAGCCAGAATGAAGTGGCATGATATAGTCAAAGTGCTGAATGGGAAAAATCTATAGCAGGAATACTCTATCCAGACAGGCTATCACTCAGTTTGAAGAAGAGATGAATAGTTTCCTAAACAAAAACTAAAGGAGTTCATGATCCCTAAACCAGCCCCCTAAAATATTAAAGAGGACTCTATGAGTGGAAAGACCAAAAGTGACAGTATCAAGGAACTCGCCAAAAAAGGGATATAAAATATAGTAACATATAGAAAATGTGGAAAGAAGAGAAGAATGCGTTCAAACTTCAAACAACCATCAACTTAATATAAACTGCTATATATAAAAGATGTTATATGCAAATAGAATGGTAACCATATTATCAAAAGCCACTTGTAAATATGCAAAGAATAAAGAGAAAGAAATCCAAATATATTACTAAAGAAAATCAGCAAACCACGAAAGAAAAGAAAGAGACAAGAAAGGATCAGAGAAAATCTCCAGAATCAACCACAAAACCAGTAATAAAATGGCAATACCTACCTCCTTCTTACCTACGTATGTGTAATTACACATTAACTGTAAATGGACTATACGTATGTGTAATTACACATTAACTGTAAATGGACTAAACATTCCAATCAAAAGATAGGTGACAGAATGGATAAAGTAGGAAGACCCATCTATATGCTGCCTATAAGAGACTCATTTTAGACCTAAAGACAACTGCAAATGGAACACAAGGGGATGGAGAAATATTTATCATGCAAATGGCTATCAAAGGAAAGCTGGAGTAGCAATACTTATATTGGACAAAATAGACTTTAAAGCAAAGACTGTAACATGAGACAAACACAGATGCTACATAATAATAAAGGGGACAATTCAACAAGAAACTCTTAACAACTGTAAATACTTATGATATACCCACGTAAGAGCACCCAAATACACAGATAATTCCAAAAATAAAGGAACTGATCAATGGTAATATAATAATAGTAGGGGACTTTAAAACCCCACTCACATCAACGGTTCATCTAAACAGAAAATCAACAAGAAAACAATGGCTTTCAATGAAACACTGAATCAGATGGATTTAATGGATAGATTCTGAACATTCCATCCTAAAACGAAAGAGAATACACATTCTTTTCAATTACACATGGAACAGTTTATAGAATAGATCACATATTAGTCCAGAAAACTAGCCTGAATAAATTCAAGAAGGCTGAAGTCATACCATGTATATCTTTTCAGACCACAGTGCTATTGACACTAGACGTCAACCACAGGATAAAATCTGGAAAGATCACAAATACATGGAGGTTAAAGAACATGCTACTCAACAACGAATAAGTCAACCAGGAAATCAAAGAAGAAATAAAAAAGTACATGGGAACGAATTACAACACAATGGTCCAAAATCTTTGGGATTCAGCAAAAGCAGTTCTAAGAGAGAAGTATATAGCAATACAAGCCTACCTCAAAAGCAAGAGAAGTCTCAAACAACCTAACCTCACACCAAAAAGAGCTAGAAAAAGAACAAACAAGACCTAAAACCAGCAGAAGGAAGGAACTAATAAAGATCAGAATAGAAATTAATACTACAGAACTAAAACAACAGTTCAATGATACCATGAGTTAGATCTTTAATCCTATCAGACTTGTTAAAAAAAAGACTCAAATAAATAAAATCACAAATGAGAGAAGAGAAATAAACCCAAGAAATACAAAAAATCACGAGAAGATGAACAATGCTATGCCAACAAACTGGACAACCCAGAAGAAGTGGATGAATTCCTAGAAACATATGAACTACCAAAACTGAAACAGAAGGAAACAGAAGATTTCTGATAACCAGCAAAGAAACTGAGTAAGTAATCAAAAAACTCCCAACAAACAGGAGTCCAGGACTGGACGGTGCACAGTTGAATTCTACCAAACTTTTAAAGAAGAGTTAATACTTATTCTCCTTAAACTATTCTAAGATACAGAAAAAAGGGAAAACTTCCCAATTTATTCTATGAGGACAGCATTACCCTGATTCCAAACCAGACAAAAACTCTACTAAAAAAGAGAACTACATGCCAAAATCCTTGATGAATAGAGATGCAAAAATTCTCAATAAAATACTAGCAATCCAATTCAACAATACATTAAAAAAAATCATTTGCCAGGATCAAATGGGATTTACTCCTGGGCTGCACGTGTGGTTCAACATTCACAAATTCAGTCAGTGTGATACATGAGATCAATAAGAGAAGGTAAGAGCATATGATCATTTTAATAGATGAAGAAAAAGCACTTGACAAGTACAATATCCATTCATGATAACCCTCAAGGGGTACCTGTGTGACTCAGCTGTCCGACTCTTGATTTCATCTCAGGTAATTAATTCCGGTCCTGAAAACAAACCCTGAATTGGGCTCCATGCTGGGGGAAGGAAGGTATGCTTGAAGTTCTCTTCCTTTGCCCCACCCTGCAGCTCAGGCGCTCTCAAAATAAATAAATCATTAAAAAAAAAAAAACCCTCAGGGCACCTGGGTGGCTCAGTGGGTTAAGCCGCTGCCTTCGGCTCAGGTCATGATCTCAGGGTCCTGGGATCGAGCCCCGCATCGGGCTCTCTGCTCAGCAGGGAGCCTGCTTCCTCCTCTCTCTCTGCCTGCCTCTCTGCCTACTTGTCATCTCTCTCTGTCAAATAAATAAATAAAAAATCTTAAAAAAAACACAAAAAACCCTCAACAAAGTAGGCTTAGACGGAACATACCTAAAGATAATAAAGGCCATATACGAGAAACACAGCTAACATCATCCTTAATGGGGAAAAACTAAGGACTTTTCCTCCCCCTAAGGTAAGGAAGACGAGGAGGTCTACTCTCACAACTTTTATTCATCATAATATTCTAGGTCCTAGCCACAGCAATCAGACAACAAAAAGAAATAAAAGGGCATCCAAATCAGTAAGGAAGAAGTAAAACTTTTACTATTTGCAGATACATAATACTATATATAGAAAACCCTATAGATTCCACTAAAAAATGCTGGAACTGATGTATGTATCAGTAAAGTCACAGGATACAAAATTAATGTACAGAAATCTGTTGCATTTCTATATACCAATAATGAAGCAGGAGAAAGAGAAATTAAGAAGACAATCCCATTTACAACTACACCAGAAATAACGTATCTAGGAATAAACCTAACCGAAGAGGTGAGGGACCTGTACTCTCAAACCTATAAAAACACTGATGAAAAGAAATTCAAGATGACACAAAGAAATGTAAAGACAGTCCATGCTCACAGACTGAAGAACAAATAGCATTGAAATGTCTATACTACCTAAAGCAGTCTACACATTTAATGCAATTCCTATCAAAACACCAACAGCATTTTTTACAGAACCAGAACAAACAATTGTTAACATTTGTATGGAAACACAAAAAACTCTGAAGAGCCAAAGCAATCTTGAAAAAGAGAAAGAAAGCTGGAGGCATCACAATTCCAGATTTCAAGTTATGTTATAAAACTGCGGTAATCAAAAAAGTATGGCAGTGGCACAAAAATCAGACACACAGATCAGTGGAACAGAGAAAGTCTTGAATTAAACACATAACTATATGGTCAATTAATCTCCGACAAAGCAGTAAAGAATATCCCATGGGAAAAAGACCATCTCTTCAACAAATGCTAATGGGAAAACTGGACAACAATATGCAGAAGAATGAAACTGGACCATTTTCTTACACCATACACAAAAATAAATTCAAAATGGATTAAAGACCTAAATGTGAGACCTGAATATATAAAAATCCTAGAACAGAACACAGTAACCTCTATGACATCAGCCATAGCAATTTTTTTCCAGACAGATCTCTGAAGACAAGGGAAACAAAATAAAAATTAAACTATTGGGACTGTATCAAAATAAAAAGCTTCTGCACAGTGAAGGAAATAATCAACAAAACTGAAAGGCAATCTACAGAACAGGTGAAGGTATTTGAAAATGACATGTCTGATAAAGGGTTAATATCCAAAATAATACAACTCAATACCCCCAAAACACATAATCCAACTATAAAATGGGAAGAAGACACTTCTCCAAAGAAGATATACAGATGGCCAAAAGATACAAGCAAAGGTGTTTATCTTTATTGACCAACAAAGAAATGCAAATCAAAACAAATATACAAATAATAAACAAAAGGTGTTGTTGAGGATGTGCAGAAAAAGGAACACTCAAGCATTGCTGGTGGGAATACAAACTGGTGCAGCCAACTGTGGGGACCAGTATGGAGGTTCCTCAGAAAGTTAAAAAAAAGATAAGATCCAGCAATTGCACTAGTAGGTATTTATCCAAAGAATACAAAAACACTAATTCAAAAGGATACATGTCCCCTATGTTTATAGCATCATTATTTACAACAGCCAAGATATGGACTGATAAATGGATAAAGAAGTGGTAGCATGTACATAAAATGGAATATCATTCAACCATAATAAAGAATGAAATGTCATTTTCAAGGACATGGATAGACCTAGAGAGTATAATGCTGTGCAAAGTAAGTCAGAGAAAGACAAACATAATGTGATTTTGCTCCTATGTGGAATTTAAGAAACAGAACAAACAAGCAAAGGGGGAAAATGAGAGAGTGACAAACCAAGAAACAAATTCTTAATTATACAGAACAAATGGTGTATTATTTTTACCAGATGGAAGGGGGTCAGGGATATGTTATATATATAAGTAATTGGGATTAAGGATTGTACTTGTCCTTATGAATACTGGATAATGTATGGAACTGCTGAATCACTTTATTGTTCAACTGAAACTAATGTAACGCTGTATGTTAACTAACTGGAATTTTTAAAAAACCTTAAAAAATACAAAAACAAAAGAAAAGAAGGAAAATTCAGAAAAATATATTAAATATGTAACAGAAAAAGTAGCACTGTCCCAACAGAAATATGTGAGCCACATATATAATTTTAAACTTTCTGGTAGCCAAATTAAAAAGTGAAAACAGGTAATTTTTAACACACTGCTTAACACAATATAGTTGAATTTTTATTACAAGACATAATCATATATAAAAGTCACGGAGTTTTGACATTTTTATACTCATGATTTTTAAAAAAACAAGAATCTATGAAATAGAGTACATCTCAATTCAGATGTTAAATATTCATAAAAACTGACCTACATTTATTTCATACAATTTAGTTGGAAAAAAAAATACATTCACAGACCAAAGTTGTTCTAAACATTCTTAAAAGCTTCTAACAACTGTACAGAATAGCAGTAGTTATATTTATATAAAAATTAAGAATTTAGTTTCTTCCATCCAGTCTATCACCCTCCTCTTAACTATATCTTTAACAACCCTATTTCCAAATAAAGTCACATGTTGAGGCACTGGGGGAGGGAGGTTAGTGCTTCAACACAGTATTGTTTTGTGTAGGGAGTCAGACATACAAATCAACCCATTATATCCTTCCCTTACAAGAGGAAATAAAGAAAAAAAAAAAGCACCTGGGAAGATAGAAAAGGAAAGGAGAAGGGGGGAGGGAGAGCAAAAGAAGAAGAAAAAAAAATCCAATTTTTTTAGTTATACTGGCCATATTACAAGTGTTCAACAGTCCACATGTGGCTAGTGGCTAGCTACCATATTGAACAGTGTGGTTCTAAAGTGCTCCACAGAAATTGAAGAAGACACAAAAAGATGGAAGACCATTCCATGCTCTTGGATCGGAAGAATAAACGTTGTTAAAATGTCTAGACTGCCTAGAGCAATATATACTTTTAATGCCATTCCGATCAAAATTCCACCGGTATTCTTCAAAGAGCTGGAGCAAATAATCCAAAACTTTGTATGGAATCAGAAGAGACCCCGAATCGCTAAGGAAATGTTGAAAAACAAAAATAAAGCTGGGATCACCAAGACAGCATGGTACTGGCATAAAAACAGACACCTAGACCAGTGGAACAGTAGAGAGCCCAGATATGGACCCTTAACCCTATGGTCAATTAATCTTCGACAAAGCAGGAAAAAATATACAGTGGAAAAAAGACAGTCTCTTCAATAAATGGTGCTGGGAAAACTGGACAGCTACAAGTAGAAGAATAAAACTCGACCATTCTCTTACACTGTACACAACGATAAACTCAAAATGGATAAAAGACCTCAACGTGAAACAGGAATCCATGAGACCCCTAGAGGAGAACATAGGCAGTAATCTCTTCGATATCAGCTACAGCAACTTCTTTCAAGATATGTCTCCAAAGGCAAAGGAAACAAAAGAGAAAATAAACTTTTGGGACTTCATCAAAATCAAAAGCTTCTGCACAGCAAAGGAAACAGTCAACAAAACAAAGAGGCAACCCATGGAATGGGAGAAGATATTTGCAAATGACAGTACAGACAAAAGGTTGATATCCAGGATCTATAATGAACTCCTCAAACTCAACATACACGACAGGCAAACATATCAAAAAATGGGCAGAAGGTATGAACAGACACTTCTCCAATCAAGACATACAAATGGCTATCAGACACATGAAAAAATGTTCATCATCACTAGCCCTCAGGGAGATTCAAATTAAAACCACATTGAGATATCACCTTACACCAGTTAGAATGGCCAAAATTAACAAAACAGGAAACAACATGTGTTGGAGAGGATGTGGACAAAGGGGAACCCTCTTCCACTGTTGGTGGGAATGCAAGTTGGTGCAGCCTCTTTGGAGAACAGTGTGGAGATTCCTCAAGAAATTAAAAATAGAACTTCCCTATGACCCTGCCATTGCACTCCTGGGTATTTACCCCAAAGATACAGATGTTGTGAAAAGAAGGGCCATCTGTACTCCAATGTTTACAGCAGCAATGGCCACGGTCGCCAAACTATGGAAAGAACCAAGATGCCCTTCAACGGACAAATGGATATACACTATGGAGTATTATGCCTCCATCAGAAAGGACGAATACCCAACTTTTGTAGCAACATGGATGGGACTGGAAGAGATTATGCTGAGTGAAATAAGTCAAGCAGAGAGAGTCAATTATCATATGGTCTCACTTATTTGTGGAGCATAACAAATAGCATGGAGGACAAGGGGTATGAGAGGAGAATGGAGTTGGGAGAAATTGGAAGGGGAGGTAAACCATGAGAGTCTATGGACTCTGAAAAACAATCTGAGGGGTTTGAAGTGGCGGGGGGTTAGGAGGTTGGGGTACCGGGTGGTGGGTATTATGGAGGGCACGGATTGCATGGAGCACCAGGTGTGGTGAAAAAATAATGAATACTGTTTTTCTGAAAATAAATAAATTAATTTATTAAAAAAAAATAAAAAAAAGTAAAGTGCTCCACAGCCACTTAAAACAATCATTTGCCATTAAAAAAAAAAAAAAGATTTTATTTATTTGTCAGAGAGAGAGCGAGCGAGAGCGAGCACAGGCAGACAGAGTGGAAGGCAGAGTCAGAGGGAGAAGCAGGCTCCCTGCGGAGCAAGGATCCCAGGATGCTGGGATCATGACCTGAGCCGAAGGCAGCTGCTTAACCAACTGAGCCACCCAGGCATCCCCTCATTTGCCATTTTTAAGAGTGAAATTAAACTTCTGAAAAATAAGCATACAAAAATTAGGGGCTCGCCATAACTTTCAGTACAGTAATTTCTAGGATTTAATTTTTTATTTGCATAAACTAATATAAAATATACTCCTATTTCAAAATAGTACATTAGAAAACAATAGGGAATGGTTAATTCACAGACCCTTTACATGGCACTTAATGTTAAGTAAAAAGAGATCTATAAAATATTATCTCTAAGATAATCACAACTATGCTAAGATGTATCCCTAGGGGAAAAGATTAGATAAACTGTTTATTTGTGGTACAAATGTTAAGTGATTCTTTTTATTGCAACTTGTAATTTTTACCATTGTATATACACATTTTACAGAGAAACTGACTGAAAATAATTTAATTTTAAAATAAAAATGAAAGGAAAAAATTGAGGGCTAAAGACAATACAGCTAACTCAGTTTCACAATAGACTTATAAAGACACAGAAACAAAACTAAGAGAATTAATGACTAAGATTTTAGTTTCTTGGAGTTACCTGATCTTTTTCCGCCCTGGGTCGTACCTGCCTTCTCATCCTTTGGAACCAGTTTCTGCATGTCTGCCTGGCCAAATTCACACCCAGATGGTAAGCTGCAATAAGACAAACCATGAGTAAAAAGAAGCCTGATAGCTCATTTCTTACGTTCTGCTTGGTCCCTCACCTGCTTGGCTGACAGGTAAGTGAACCTAACAAAACATGTACAATGATCAAATTCCTGAGGTAGTTCTCAACAAGATTTCCAACCCAACTTTAGATTTGGCTAAGAAATTTTAAATACCTATCATGCTGACACAGAATAATCAGGACATAAGATCAAAGATGCAGAAAATAACCCATTTGTAAGCATGTCCCTAGGCTAGTAAATGGGAAGGACAATAGTGTGGAGTGAATGTTTGTGTCCCCTCAATATTCGTTTGTTGAAATCCTAATGACCAATGTGGTAATATTAGTAGGTAAGGCCTTTGGGAAGTGCTTACGTCTTGAGGGCAGAACCTCAAGAATGGGACTACCACCTCATAAAAGATGCTCCAGAAACATTCCTAGTCCCTTCCACTATGTGAGGATACAATGCAAAGTCTGCAACCCAGAAAAGGACCCTCACCCAACCACACTAGCAACATAGTCTCAGACCTCCAGCTTCCAGAACTATGAGCAATAAATTTCTGTTTATAAGGATCTAGTCTGTGGTATTTTGTGATTGCAGACTGAATGGATTAAGATAGACAAAGAACCCTCTGAACTCTTTACTAACAGCTTTCTGCTCTTGACCAAAGCAATCCTCTAGGATCACTGAACTTAAGTTTCTCTATTAAGAAAGACAACAGAGATAATAAAGAGATGCCCCCTCCCTTACCTGTTTGGCGTACACAGGGAGAGAAGGACAGTGCTTTCCCACACCAGGGAACAGTATAATTGGCTCAGCTTGCTCAGAACACTCAGACCCAACTGAGAGCCCCACTGGTTTACGGAGATGGAACGAATTTCACTCTGCAAACAAAGGAAACAGAAGCTATCTTTGGGATGCCCTCTGTAACATTTACAGTCTGTATCTAACATCCCTTCTCAATTTCTTCTCATTGCTTTTTGTAAATCAAGAGGCGATGGTCACAGGCAACTCTTTTTAAAGAAACAGTTTCGCAGATTCAATGACAGCCTTCTAATTCTGTTAGGTTGTGCTGTGGGACTTGCTATTTCCCTCTTACTTCTTAACTTCAATTAATATTTGGATTTATGTAATTCCTTGAAGTGAACATTTCATCTTAAATTTTATTTAATAAAAAGTCATAAAACTCAATTCCAAACCTTTGTCACGTAATTATTTCCTCAATAGTTTATATCCATGCTTTTCAATTGATTTGATACAAAGAATATACTCCTGCTCAACAGCATAAAACAAGGGTGCTAAAACATTACATCATTTAATCTTTAGAATCGATTACTTGAGAACTTAAAGTTGTAAAACCATGAGCACACACAAACCACCCCCCCTTTCTGGAACCACAGGAGGAACCTCACATGGATTACAGACATAGGGTTTGATATTCAGGTAATCTTTACTAATCTCTCTTAATTACCATTGACTTAAACACGCTATGGTCAAATTTCCTTCTTGCCATCCCATTATCAGGCCTACATGCATCTGTACAAAGATTAGGAAGTAATAAGGCCAGATGAGCACCCAACTGAAGCTTGTCCACTAAAAAGGGGACTATAAATCCAAGTTGGCCTATGTAGCTGCTAAGATCTATTAATGCCTGTTATTTTTTTTAAAAGATTTTATTTGCTTATTTGAGAGCGAGTGAGAGAGAACAGAGGGAGAGTGAGAGAGAGAAGCAGACTTCTCTGATGTGGGGCTCGATTCCAGGACCCTAACACCATGACTTGAGCTGAAGGCAGGTGCTTAACCGACTGAGTCACCCAGATGCCCCATTAATGCCTATTATTTATAGTAAATTAATAAAACATGAGCAATGATCAAATTCCTGAGGTAGCACTCAACAAAAAGTTTCCAACTCAACTTTTACTCTCAAGAAAGTCTAATTCACAAGGGGCGCCTGGGTGGCTTAGTGGTTTAAGCCTCTGCCTTCGGCTCAGGTCATGATCTCAGGGTCCTGGGATCAAGCCCCATGTTGGGCTCTCTGCTCAGCAGGGAGACTGCTTCCCCCTCTCTCTCTGCCTGCCTCTCTGCCTACTTGTGATCTCTCTCTGTCTATCAAGTAAATAAATGAAAATCTTAAAAAAAAAAAAAAAGAAAGTCTAATTCACAAATTATATGGTCACCCAAATTCTAATAAAAAAAAGGGAAAATAAACTAGACAGCATCTTGAAGCATAAGCTTGCATCCCCCACCAAAAAAAAAAAAAAAAAAAAAAAAAAAAAAAAAAAAAAAAAAAAAAATCTGTTCTTTTAGCAGCTAGCCCAGGTAGAACTGTTTCTAAGCAGAGTAAGATGCCCAGTATGTGACCTATGTACTTCACTGGCTTTAAACTAGCTTGTTCGCCCCCCAATTCTTACCTGTCCAACTCTGCAAGTATGAACAAACATCATGATGTAGGCATGGGCAGCAGTGAGCGCATGGAGTAGAGGTGTGGCCTGAGCCGAAAGGGTAGCATCAGCAACGTTGCCAGCACAAGCCAGTTCTCGCAACAACACTGAGCCTCCAGGAGATTCAATTGGGCGGTGTAAGGGCTCCAAGGATGAAAGGATGGAGTCCAGCTGAAGGAGACCCTCTTGAAGGACTTTGGGTTCATGGGACAGTGTCTGAAACAAGAATAATAATTAAAGTATTAATATACAATGAACTTCATATACACCACATCTTTAATAGTCACAATGGAAGAAGTAGAAGACAAGTGTCACAAATTTTGAACCTGGCCATGGTATCCCACCTGGTTAAATGGTAGAGCCAAAATATGAATGCAGATATGATATACCTCAATGCCTCCTTTTAGAGCAACACTTTACCTCTCTCAAATGAGAGGCTTTCAAATGTGGTAAGTCAATCATATTTAAAAGCTTGTGATGGCCAAACTGAAAATACTATTATAGCAATGACTCTATACTATAAGATTAATTATAAATTTTGCTCAACAAGGAGCAATATTAGGCAAGTTTTCAAAGTATGGAAGTGACCAGTATTACTACTGTTTTTTTCTTCCTAAAATAAAAGAGATGATTCTAGAATAGGAATGAGGTAGGCAATCTCCTTTTTTATGAGACAACTCAAGGATTATAGGACACGGCCCTTGTAATTGCTTTTCAAATCTGCAGAAAATCTCACAATAAAATACTATCACTTGCCATTCAAAGATAGGATAACTTATGTGCCTTTACTGTGGCTTTAGATAAATCTATGAATTCTCACATAGTATCTTAGAGGTAGGATAATGATGGAGCACAGCCTCTTTACCTCTCTCCTATAAACAGCACTTAATATTGCAAAGAGTAAAGCAAAATAAAACATTACGGATATGTCACAATTACGGACTTTACAAATCCAAACGCAACTGTATTACTGATTTTTACCAGAAATTTCTTATCACTGCACAATCCAGCTAATGAAGGAGCTTCACAGATTTAATGCAATCCTTATAAAATCATCAATGGCTGGGGAGGGCAGAAATAGAAATCTCTCTCTTAAAATTTGTAGAATAATCTCAAGGGACCCCAAATAGATGTAACTACCTTGAAAAAGAACAAAGTTGGAGGTCTCACACTTCTTGATTTCCAAGCTTATCACAAAGATAAATAAAAAAATGTGGTACTGGCATAAAGAAATACATCATATATACCATATAAAAACAATTATTCTAAATAGATCAAAGACCTAAATAAAAGAGTCAAAACTATAAAAGCATGTAGAAGAAGCCAGAGGGTAAAAGCTGCAGGATTTTGGATTTGGGAGTGACTTCTTAGATTTGATACCAAAAGCACAGCAACAGCATAAAAAAGATAAAATGGACTTCATCAGAATTAAAGCCTTTTGTTCATCAAAACTATTAACAGAGATAAAGGCAAACCAGAGAAGAGAGGAAAATACTGCAAATCATTTATCTGATAAGGAATTAATATCCAGAATATAGAAAGGACCCCTATAACTCAACAACAACAAAAAACAAACCCTACTAAAAAATGGGCAAAGGACTTGAATAGACATCTCTCCAAAGATACACAAATAGCCAGTAAGCACATAAAAAGATGCTCAACATCACCAATCATTAGAAGATGCAAACTGATATCATGCGATCTCAATTCACACCTATTAGGTTGGCTACTATCAACAACAACAGGGAAAAAAAAAAAAGGAAAAGAAAAAGTAAGTAAGTGTTGGTGAGGATGCAGAGAAATTGGAACCGTAGTACACTGCTGGATGGAATGATGTGAAAATCCTGGAGCTGCTATGGAAAACAGTATGGTGGTTCCCTGAAAAATTAAAAATAGGTACCATATAATCCAGCAATCCTACTTCTGAGTATACAACTAAGAGAACTGAAAGAAGTCTTGGGTATGATCATACTTTTATATGGAATCGAAATAAGTCAAATACATAGGACCAGAGAGCAGAATGATGGTTGCCAGGGGCTGGGGGGAAACGTGCAGATGTTGGTCAAAGGGCAAACTTTCAGTTATGAGTAAACTGTGGGGATATAATATATATCTTGGTGTCTATAGTTAATAATGTTGTATACTTGACATCTGCTGACAGTAGATCCTTAAGTGCTTTTACTGTACAAACACACACACACACACACACACACACACACACAGTAGTCTTAAGTAAGTATTTTCACACCTGTGTTCATAGCAGCACTATTCAAAAATAATCAAGAGGTGGAAGCAACCCAATGGTCTATCAGTGAATGGCTGGATAAACAAAATGTGGCTTATACATACAACAGCATCATAAAAAGGAAGGAAATTCTGACATATCCTACAACATGGGTGAATCTTCAAGACATTATGCTAAGCAAAATAAGCCAATCACAGAGAGACAAATACCTTATGAATTACATTTACATGAGGTACCTGGAACAGTCAAAGTCAGAGACAGAAAGTAGAACAATGTTTACCAGGGGTTGGGAGGGAGAGAGTAGTGTGGAGTCGTTGTTTAATGAGTACAGAATTTCAGTTTTGCAAGGTAAAAAACTTTTGGAGATCAGTTGTACAACAATGTATATGTACTAAAGACTACTGAACTATATACCTAAAAATGGTTAAAAAGGTAAACATCATATGATGTGCATTTTACTACTACTTAAAGTAAATAAAGCACTTAATTTTTGGGCAAAATTTGAGCAATAAACTATAGGTCACTTATGGTTAAAATGCATGACTATCAAGCTTGAAAAAGGAAAAAAGCTATATGACTAAACAATACCAGATTGTGTTAAAAAGCATCCATGAGAAAGGATGACACAAGAATAATAAACCCAGTTCCAAAACTTTCTTCATCTACCATCCCCTCCAATAAACTCAAATACTGGAACTATATACCAAACCTAAGAACAATGAACAAATAATTTAACTTTTCAATGAGAAATAATGTGACACACTACTTATTAGTCACAAAATTCACTTGATTCACTTGTAATACATAGCCACACATTTCTTATTTTTTAGTTGAAAGTAAAGGGAGACCAAAGTAAAAACATGTATACAGAAGTATTACAAAATTGATTTCTGAAAAGAAATGAAGATATTTGGCCAGAAGCTCTTACCAATATGGATTTGCAGACACCTGCAACAGCCTGACAGGCTGCAGATGTGGGAAAGTCAATGGGCAGATTGGGAAGGCCCAAAATGGTAACCAAAGGCAAGAGTCCTTTCTGATTCACAAATTCCTGGCAGTGGTCATCTGTTGTATTGTTGCTCAGAATAGATTCCACAAATTTCATCTAGGTAATGAAAATTTAAAAAATTAAGTTAGAGTCTGACATCTGGAACTAAAAGGCAAGCCTGGAGTAAGGACAGGGGTTGCCTTGCAGTCATAAAATCAGTATTTTCTAGAATACCAAAACCTTAAATAAATAGGGAGAGAGATAGGATATGGACCCTAAACATCCAAAAAACAAAAACGAAACCTCCAAAAAATACCACACAGGAATAATTACTTCTTCCCAATCTACCTTTCTGGCCACACCTAAAGTCATGTAATTTGAGAGGATAAATGATTTGCTCAGGGCCACATCCATGAATTAGTGGCAAAATCATATCTGATCTCTTAATGTGCTTCTTACATGATACTATGTTGCCTCTCCCTGTAAATAAAAATGGATACTCTTTCTCAATGTGTTCATAATGCAAATGAAAACCAGAACTCTAAAAAAGAGTGACTTGGACCAAACAAAAGCATTTTTTTAAGGGAAGAATGTAAAATGTGGGCAAGAAACACACAGGCATAAGGAACCATCTCTGGAAGTCTTGGAAGTGCTTAGTGGGCTAGAACAATTGCTAAGTGGGCCCTTATAGGTAAACAACTCTGGGAAAATTCAAAATCTTCCCTTTTTTCCTGTGAAACACATGGTAAGTTGAAAGAAATGGTCATATTACTATTTTTTTTAATATAAAGGAGAAGTTAACAGGAAAAATAGCAAGTAATGGGAAAAATTTATGTTGGACACATTTAAAGAAAATAATACTGGATTGTCCTAAACAGCCCACTCTCCTGTTTAAATTCCAATGGCAAATAGTAACAATGAACAAAAAACTGAGAGTATTTAGAAGAAGGAAGAGTGTTGTCCAACTGTTGGCAAACCAGTCTTACAGAACAAGGTTTGCACATCTTTTCCCACTGATCTACACTTTAAGGGCCCCAATGAAAATAAATGTGGAAATCACTAGACTATCTGGTAATCCCACACATTTTCCAGAAAAACACACACCTTTACTCAGTTTACCCTACCATGAATCTTACCACATTAAGGATGTAATCCATGAGGGGAATAGGAATACGTTCCTCTGTACCAACAACCCTGTTAAGGGAGAAAAGAGTGAGTTACACAAATTCACAATACCAGTGCAAGAGAACGAAGTGAGGAAAGGGAAATAGCATGAAATTCTAGGTCCTTTCTCTAAGTCAGACTTCTAGACTTCAGTACAGTATAGGAAAAAAAAAAGCTGAAATCAATTCTAAAACTAGTTTTTCTAGCCCGAGTAGGTTGAGAGCACAAAAGGAAAAACCAAGTCTTCACAAACTCAGCATATGCACGTATCTCAAAAGAAACTATCTTAGGCAAACTATCATAGAAGGAATTCATCAATATGAAAATACAAAAAAAAAAGCCAGTTTGATTAAGACTATTGAAACATCTGTTGAAGACAAGAGCTAGACAAAGAAACAAATACAATAAACATCTTACCATGTTCTTGCATCAGGTTTAAAGTTATAATAGAGAGCAGGAAATGGAATTTAATTTTGTTCAAAATTCCATGCTTAGACTGACAAACCATTCAGAACAAGTTAATCAAAGATGAAGCCGGGGCGCCTGGGTGGCTCAGTGGGTTAAAGCCTCTGCCTTCGGCTCAGGTCATGATCCCAGGGTCCTGGGATCGAGCCCCGCATCGGGTTTTCTGCTCAGCAGGGAGCCTGCTTCCTCCTCTCTCTCTCTCTCTGCCTGCCTCTCTGCCTACTTGTGATCTCTGTCTGTCAAATAAATAAATAAAATCTTTAAAAAAAAAAAAGATGAAGCCAACACCCAAAGCCTCCTTTCTTAGCAATTTATATTTGTATCACAACAGTCCCTGAACTATCAAAAAACTGTGATCAGGTCATTTGCTTCGGATACTTCAATGCTGCAGTTAATGCCACAGCTGCAGAAAATGCAGCACTTAGCTCAATCTTGGCTTTTGCAAGAAATAAACAGAAAATCCACAAAAATATATTAAAATGAAACAAAATCTACCTCAAGGTAAACCCTAGAAAAGGACAAAACTTGAGTCTAATAGGGAGCATTCTGGATACAGGCTCTTGAAGACATTTGGGGGGGGGGAAGGGGCAGAAATAAAAGGGAGAAGTAGGGGAATAGAGAAAGCAAGAGAATTTGCAAGAAGTTCACAGTTCTTGTCCTTGAGCAAGACAAGATGTAAATAAAGATTTGTCAAGCATGAGGGCATTGACAGCAAAATGGAGACTAGACCTAGTGGAGAGGCATCAGAAATGGTTTCAGTGATGAAATATCCAGAGCTAGGGTTTGGCAAGGATATCGTGAACACTCTCAATGAAGAATTTAGGGAAGAGCTCTGTACAAAGGCAGGACCTATAAGCCACGAGTGGAATGATTCCATGGCAAGACTGCAACCTTTCCTTGACCGTAAAGCTCCTTCTCAGAACCACTGCGGCATTCCCTGCTACTTGTACCAATCATCTACCCCAGCTTCATTGCACCTTCTGGAAAAGAACCAATAAATCCATCTCTACAGCTAAGGAGTACAGGTGTGGCTCTAGCCCAAATTAAATACTTGTCCCTTTGTAGAAACCGAAGGCAATGACAAAGAGCCAAAGTAATATCATGAAATGGGACCAAGGTACTTCCTTCATTTGCTTAGGGAAATAGAAGTTAGGGAAAATAAAAGAAAATAAATCAACACGTGGTTCTTAATCCAAATCTAGGAACAAATTTGTTCAATAATCACTTTTTCATTATCCTCCTCTTTGGGCCTCCAGGCTTAGAACATCATACAGGAACAGTACATATGATAAATTCTCCCTAGTAGAAATCCCTCTATTAACTGGTTTTAAGAAGAATTTTAATCTTAACCTCATATGAAACTTTGACCCATACCATCTATGAAGCAGTTAAGTCTGCATTCCTACAATGAATAAAACAATTTACCTTAACTGTCAAATTAAAAACTTCCTGTCTCCCCTTTGAATAAAGCACACATATTCCCAAACTCAATTTTACATGTGTATTTATGGTACTGGAGCCCTTAATCAGAAGTACAGAAAAGGGACGCCTGGGTGGCTCAGTCGGTTAAAGCTGCTGCCTTTGACTCAGGTCATGATCCCAGGGTCCTCAGACCAAGTCCTGCATTGGGCTCCTTGCTCAGTGGGGAGCCTGCTTCTCTCTCGGTCTCTGCCTCCTTGTGCACATGCTCTCTCCCTTTCTCTCACAAATAAATAAATAAAATCTAAAAAAAAAAAGCACAGAAGAAAAATTCCAATTGTGTGTCATACTACAGGGTATAGAACAACAGGTCTCAGGGAATTATTTGGGGTGGGGTGGTGTGAATCATCTCTTTCTTCCAGCTCTTGAGGAGACACAGCTGCCTTTGGCAAAGAAGTCCTCCCAGTGAGCTACAATTAAGGAAACAGCTGCTTTTCTAATTGGCTGCCTTTAAAGCCCAGACACTTGCTATTCAAGTTCCAGAGACGACATGGATTTATATATCTCATTTCTTTCAAGTTGTTCAGGATAGGCAGTTAAGTTAGGCAAAGTAAATGGAATCCACCACAAAATAAACCATGGTGCCTTCACTAAAAGCCCTGGTTACTCATTGGCAAGTATATTCACCCCCAGCAGTATCAGTTTTACTGACATGAGAACAGTTTAGAAGGCAGAAGAAAGAGGCCAAAACACAAGTATTTAGAATTACTTGTGAATGTCTTTGGATGTAGACCAAACTGTCATGTATCTGGGGTAGACTGTAGTGCCTAAATTTCCTTATTCCAGATTGAGCACAAAACCACATGTCTCAAGATCAAATACAAACAGCATTTTCAAATGCAAGCTGCTGATTTTAGAAAAAATAAAGAAAAAAATATTATTTTATCCTGGAAAAACCTAGAAACTCAAAAATCCATCCACAGGAGTGGATTCATTCAATGAAACACTACTCAGCAACGAAAAGAAACCAACTTGGAGATGCAACAATGAGATTCCTTTCTCATGAATTTCAAAAACACGCTGAACAACAGAAGCCAGATATAAGAAAGTACATACATCAGGTATGCTACACATATGAGACTCCATATACTGCTTTTATAGAATATTCTAGAACATACAAATTTATTTAGTGATGATTAAAATAAGTAGGGGCGCCTGGCTGGCACAATAAATTAAGTGTCCGACTCTTGGTTTTGGCTCAGGTTGTGATCTCAGGGTTGAGATAATGCCCCACAGTTGGGCTCCACATTCAGTGGGGAATCTACTTGAGGGTTCTCTCCCTCTGCCCATGCCCTGGCAATGTGCGCTCTCTCTAAAATAAATAAATTAAAAAAAAAAAATAAGTAGCTGTCCTGCTTTAGGGTAGAGAAATTGGAATCTTAAGATTGTGCAGTTTACAGAAATTAAACCTTAATTAAAAAACAGGAAAAAATATATTCATGTGTTTATTTAAGGCACTGGACAACAGATGAGGACACGTGAGACTGGAATTTGAGAGTCCCACTGAAGAATTCTGCATTGGGGGTGAGTTGGGGGACACAAATAAGACTTCTGGAGAGAAGGGATGGCACACACTATAAATTTTTCTAAGCCTCTTCCCATACTGGCAGAAAGTACATAGTAACTCCCACCATAACAACTACCTGGGATAGGGAGATAAAAGAACTCCCTTTAATATATTATGGCTTTCGAGATGAAGGTTGAGTTTAGTCAGTTTCTTACTTTTCCTTCCAGCCTTAATAATCCAGAGTAACCCAATTGAGACTTCTGAAGGTGGCAGAACTGGGAAAGTATACATATGTCAACATTTGTGAGACTCTTAGATATGTTATGTGAATGAGGTAGTGATAAACACCCAGACCACACAGAGTATAGCAAAACATCAATACCATGGAATAGCAATTGCTAGAGTCCTCTATAGCTTTAGAAGCTACATATGATTAACACTATGGTAGACTATTAATGCTGTGCATGCCTGTATTTTTACTATTTCTTCTCATTCATGTTTCATTAGGATCCACCTCTCTTGGCATTTAAAACTCAGGAAATCCTTCATCTAATGCTCTAGAGTCATTCCATCAAAGCACCAAATGAACATTTACTGGCCAATTATCCGCTATATACAAAGTAATTAGGATACACTGTAAAATGAGACATTGTCCCTTCCCTGGAGGAGCACACAGATTAATGGGAGAAACCATTAGAAAATATGAATAATTCCAACTAAACTTTGGGAAGAACACAAAAGACTGACTTCCCATTCGGAGGTAAAAGGAAAAGCTCCTTTAAGAATGTGACGTTTGAACTGGCTAAGCAGGAATTTAGTAGATAGAAAAGAAGGAGATAAGATAATTTGGGGTGGGGTGGGGACAAATATAAATAGTACACAGTGACATATATCCCATGAAAAGCACGGAGTGAAAAAATACAAGGGTGTGAGAAAACATCAATTTACTATGATAGCTTAAAATGTGGGCACATTTTATTCTAAGGTATTCTGGTAGAGAAAAAGTTATATGCAGATGAACACGTGCAACCTCACTCAAAACCACCCTCCCACTCCTCAAGTTTAAGAAATCCTTCCCTTGTCTTGTAGTCAGGAAAGGAAACAGTATCTCTCTCTCTCTCTCTCTCTCTCTCTCTCTCTCTCGCAGGGTGGCTAACAATCAAGGGTGTGGCAAGTAAGCACAGATTCTGACTCCTCTGCATATAAAATCTTGTTTTCTTTCAGGTCTCTTCCGAAAGAGAATGTTTTAATCAAAATTAGAAGATGCTGCTAGAATGAAGTTGCCATCTCAGACAAGGGTAAGACACATCTGTCCAACAAACTTAGTAGTTAATGCATCTCCTCCAAAAAACAACAAACCCACCCAAAACCAAAACCCAAACAAACCTCATACCAACAGGCTCATCACTTCCTAGAGCTCCAAGAGGGCACACCAGTTTTGTTGTCCAGGACTTTCCTCCTTCTGTGTATTCTGCCATAATTTTCTCTTAAGTTCCAAACTGTCATTCAAGACCAGCCCAAGCCCATTCATATCCACACTTAAAACATTTCCTGTTTTTCTCAGAACTAGGTATCTATAAACCAGAAGAGCACTTATTAAATGGATAAATGCATGACAGCTCAGAGGTATCACACCCTCTTCTGGCATGAATATGATTAAGAGTTACAGATACGGGGGCACCTGGGTGGCTCAGTGGGTTAGAGCCTCTGCCTTCAGCTCTGGTTGTTGATCCCAGGGGACTGGGATAAAGCCCCGCATTGGGCTCTCTGCTCAGCGGGGAGCCTGCTTCCCTTCCTCTCTCTCTCTGCCTAATAAATTTTTTTTAAAAAGTTACAGCTACAAGTTACATTTCACCCCTTGCATGTGACAATATAAGCTCAAAGAGCCTGGTAGACTATGCACCACCAGCCAGCAAGCAGTCTTAAGCCCATCCCCCAACTCATTCAGGTAGTCAATTTTTATGTAAAACAAAACTTAAATAAACAGAAATAAGAAGGAAAATCTACCGTGCCTGGTTATAATAATATCGTATATTCCAAAGACTTATGATTTATCTAAAATAAACAGATAGTAATCAAACAAAAGCAAAGACCAACCAACAACAAATCTCTGTAATTTTTAAGGACTTTGGAGACAGGCTTCAAAAGTGCAATGTTTCATTATGTGCTCACTTATGCAAACAATCAAACAATGATGCAAATACCAAATCAACAATGGGGAAAAAGTCCTCTGAGAAAAACCCATAAACTTGATATAGTGGATTCAATTCCATGAACAAATTTTAAAGAAAGACACCTTGCTAAGGCAATCCATACAATTAATTATGAAAGCCTAAATGATGCACAATGGTCAAAGAAAGAAAAAACTAGACTCTTAGGGCTGGAAGAATCCTGTAATGAACCAACTCCCTCATGTTATGGATGAAAATGACATGCCTAAGATCACAAGGCTAGGAAACCTGTCTTGTCAATACTTACTGCTGATTAGGCTCTGTTTCATTCTGTTGGGTAGAATTAAAGCTCTGCATGGCCTGTACTTCTTCCTCCTCTTCATCTTCACTAGAGGCCTCTTCTGCAGCATGATTAGACCTTGGAGGAGGAGCAGCTGCAGTTCCATCAGCCTTCTGGATTGATGGCTTCTGACAGATGTATTTAGGGTCTCTTCCAAGATTACAGATTTCTTCAAGTAACTGTAAGACACAGAAAATAGGATTATTTATTAGTAAATAAGAAACGGGGGACAACTAACACTTTTAGAGCATTTTCTATCTGTTATACACAGAAGTACCAAAACATTTTATATACATGTATGTATGTAAAATATATCACTTATGAAATATAGTCATCAATCCCATTTTACAAATAAGGGAACTGAAGTTCTGAAGTTAAATAACTTGTTAACACAGATGTTAAGTGATCGAATGACTAATCTGACTTCATGTCCCAATTCACAATAACTAGGAACTCCTACATCATTCAGGCAACTGGCAGGGATACTAAATGTGAAAAAAATATCAAGAAACAAAGATTAGAAAAAGTAACATGCTTTTACAAATGAAGTTAAATCCTGGCAACTTGTTAATATCTTATGGAAGAACACAATACTTAAGTGACTTTTGGGGGAGGGTCCGGGACAAAGGACAAACCCAAGGACATGGAGAAAATAAGGCAGATATAATCCTCTTTTAGGCCTAGCCCAAGAATCCAGATGACCTCCAGCAGGCCAAGTTTTTTTCTTAAAAACCCCCTTAACTGCTCTCTCATGCCCATGGTTAGTCTTAATCACTTCCTACCTTGATGATCGCCGTTGTTGCATCTGTTTTGAGGGTGGGCTGATGTCTCATGAGCTCATCAACAGCACTCCCCAGGTTAGATGCAGTATCCCCTTAAAGCAAAAATGAACTGTTAGAAAGACTGAAAGAATAGAATTTGAGCTATCTTCTTTGCCAATGAGGAGGAAAGAAGAAACTGAGCTGGTGGTTATGATTTTTCTAATGCCACATTTTCTCAAATGAATTCACACCAACTTCTGAAAGTAAATCATTAGGGAGGAAGAAAAAAACCCCATCAGTCTACTGAACATATTTAAAAATAACCACGTACATTACATTCTACCCTTGCAATCTCTACTACCAAGGTCTGAACTAGCAAAGAGAGAGAGAAAAGAAAGAAGCATAAAACCATTAATCCTCGGCTGCCCCAATAGAGAATGACAATGGCAGCTCGAAAGACAAAGTACACTTATGAAAACTGGATTCTTTCTAGAACCCTACCTCCTCACTATTCCTCAATAATATGGTCTCAAATACACTGGAAAGGAAATCTATTCATTTGTGACTATTCTGGGGACTTAGATTAGAATAGAAGTCTACTAAGATCAACACCTCAGGACTTTGTATCTCCTATTGCTAGATAGTAGATCTGGAAATATACTGCCCCAAATACCCGTCTCTCACTAGCACCATGACAGCAGATCTAACAATGAACTTTGATAGTCTGAGGAACACTACCTCTTATTTGCACATCCAAAGGTCACTGGAAGGAAGTCCTCAGCCTCTCTCAAGTTCTGGCCACTGAGGCATCCAAGTGGCACAGAAATGATGACAGGTGGAAATTTCCCAAGGAGACCTTTCCCTCTTGTGCCAGACCCCAAGCCCTAGGTGAACTTGCCCCCAAGATCTCCACTGGATAATTCCTGCTCCTCTGGGTAATCCCACTGAGGGCAGTGCAGTGTAGGTCCTGCCTCCTGGTAGTCCACCTGGGAATTCAGGGCTGCCCCTCCCGCCCTAACCCAAGAAGAGGGGGGCAGCTTCTGTGAGTCACTCCACAGTTCAGCTTCTGACCCGCCCAAACGCTACAGCCAACTGGAACATGAGGGCATGGTCTGGAGGGATCACCTGAAGATCTGGAGCCACTTAGGCCACCTAGGAACGTGATTTGGACCATTTGGTGGCCCAGGAAGGGAAAAGGTTTTCCCAACACTTGTACAAATTTGGATTAAAACTTTGAACTTCTGAACACACACACACACACACTGAACTGCTGAGAAACATGAAAATATGAGCAGAAGATAAAGGTGAAGTATTCTTTTTTTTTTTTAAGATTTCATTTTAAAATTTATTTGACAGAGAGATTACAAGTAGGCAAAGAGAGAGGGGGAAGCAGGCTCCCCGCTGAGCAGAGAGAGCCCAATGTGGGGCTTGATCCCAGGGTCCTGGGATCAAGACCTGAGCCAAAGGCAGAGGCTTAACCCACTGAGCCACCCAGGTACCCCTGAAGTATTCTTTTCTACCTGCTATACAATGTACATAGTGATATAGTAATAACTATATTGATAATTCCCATTAAGCTTAGAACACCTAGCCAGAGAAATGTGAGGTCAAAAAAGGGTTTTCTTCTCAAACTGGTGGCTCAATAATCACCTAAAATCTTAGCACAACAACAATCCAATTATTGTAAGATAAATCCTGGTGACTTACCAAGAGGATCAGAACTCCTCCTCCTTCGCATGGCTGGGAGGTAATCTGGAGACAAAAGAACTTTGAAAAGACGTTCAAAAGGCTGACACTGCACAAATGACTGAAGACCTCGGGCATTCAAGCAGAGTGCACTGAATACATTTGGGAGGGAGCCAAGGACTTCACGGGTAGCAGGAACCTAGAGAGAAGATCAAGTGAATTTTTTTTTTTTTTAAAGATTTTATTTATTTATTTGACAGACAGAGATCACAAGTAGGCAGAGAGGCCGGTAGAAAGAGAGAGAGGAGGAAGCAGGCTCTCCACGGAGCGGACAGCCCGATGCGGGGCTCGATCCCAGGACCCTGGGATCATGACCTGAGCCGAAGGCAGAGGCTTTAACCCACTGAGCCACCCAGGCGCCCCAGATCAAGTGAATCTGAAGACCTCTAAAAGCATTCAGGTATAGATGCCACGAACCTCTGACCAGGCTATTGCACAGAGAGGTAATAGGGGAGGGGTATATTGTGGGAAGGTGCATATCATGCGGAAGGGTATGCAAAGAGCATTCTTTACAGAGAGAGAGTAAAGGACTCACATCTTTGATAAGCAGTGCATGAAGCATGACATCTGTTAATCCATTGTCCTGGAGTGAGGAGAGAAGTGATGGTTCTTGAAATACAAACACAGTCACCACTTCAGTAGCTAAAAAAGATGAGAAATAGGAAAAACTCAGATAGTGTTCACAGGTATTAACAATAAAACTCCAAAGGCTTTAAAAAACATACCCAATGTACAATAATTTAAATACTTACACTTACTCTGAAACGAAAGCTCCTAATACTGCTCCATCAGAAGATCACTATTAAGAATTAGGTGAAAAACCTTCAAGATTTTTATGGGCAATGTATAGGTATAATGATAATTAATAATACCATAATGAACACTGAAAAATATACCAAGAAATTTCAGGTGCTTTCCTCACATAAAAAAGGTAACTATGTGAGATGATTTGTTAATTAGCTTGATTATAGAAATCATTTCACTACATATATCAGATCATGTTCTACATCTTAAACATATATAATTCAAGAAATACATATAAATGAAAAACATATTAAGATTTTAGGAGCACATTTTTATACCACTGAGGTTACACTGCTATATAACCTGTTTCTTTTAAATTATAATATACGCCATATATTCTCCTTTTTCTTTCCCTGTCATTACACTACACTTCATTCAAATGAATGGCTGCATACCACTCCACTAAATACATGAACCACTGCGGATATAAACCAGACCACGATTATGAGAACTAACAAATCTAAAAATGCAACCTTTGCTTAAAATGCAGGGAAAATATCTAAGATAGGGGGGTGGTTTCCGGACTGAAGTAAACAGCTGATGGAATGGACAAAATGTCTTCTCAAAAGCCTTTTAGTAATTTTAAAATACCATTAGCAATGTTAAGAGTTCTTAGGAATGTAATCTGCCCAACTTTTGACAATATTGTATTTAACATGGGCTGTATAGATGGTCAGCAGTGCTCAAGAGAAAATTAATGCATTCATTAAAGGTAACCAAAAGCGAAGCTAGAAATAATAGAAAAAAACAGCATTTAGTGAACTGCAAGCCAATAGGACGAATAATTAAAACCTGCAACTAACCCTCTGAAAAGACTGAAAAAGCTTACAAGCTTATGTGAAATCCAAGAAAAGCAGGCAGTATATCAGCAGTTAAAAAAGGAGATCTGACCAGATTTAGAATAAAATTCTTTTACAAACTGTATGCTTACAAGTGAAATGTAATGCTTTTGTAAGAAAATGTGATAAAAAAATCGACTCTCAAGAAGTTGTAAGAAAATGTGATAAAAAAATCGACTCTCAAGAAGTGATAGCAAAGCAGCCTAGCCCATTAACCATTTTTAAAAGTAAAAATACCAAGTAACAGGCACCAAACCAACAGTTTCATTATTTTTAAAAAAGATTTTATTTATTCATTTGTCAGATAGAGAGAGAGTGTGCATACAAGCGGGGCGCCGGGGAGAGGCAGGCAGAGGGGGAAGCAGCCTCTCCGTTGAACAAGGAGCCCAATGTGGGACTTGATCCCAGGACCCTGGGATCACAACCTTAGCTGAAGGCAGATGCTTAACAGACTGAACCACCCAACTGTCCAAAAAGTAACAATTTTAGATGTGAGATTATTAAACCTTCTAGGAGCAATTAAGACAAGGCTTCCCAACTCATTTTATGACATTTAAAAATTTTGACTTTAAAACCTGACAAAGGGGTGCATCTACTCCAAATGTCATTGAGATGGGCAAATATATGACAATTACTGGGGACCAACAGTTGTCAATGACCTTTGGGACTTCTGATGGGACTACAAACTTATGGAAACTATAAGTCATTTTTTGGGTTCCTACTGATATATAATAGAATCTTCCACAGACTTTTTCCTAAAACAAATGTCTAAATTAAAAGAAGTTACTAAAATTGAGTATTCATAAACTAAAATTAGTGTTCTACTAGACGTTACTAAGAAATCAAATCTGTTATTTTACCATAGTCTTATAATGCTATGTCATAATGCTACTGTGCAATGGGACAGTTTAAACCCTCTTTTAAAATTAACAGATGACCAAATATTAGAATTTTTTAAAAAGGAAACACAAAAACCAACTGGCTCCATGTGGAACCTAGCAACTGACTACTAAGTTAACTCTTAAAAAATTAATGATAGGGAGGAGTCAAGATGGCAGACAAGTAGTAGGTTGAGATGAGATCAGGTAGCAGGAGATCAGCTAGAGAGTTTATCAAACCACTCCGAACACCTACAAATCCAAAGGAGATCAAAGAGAAGAGCAATAATACTAGAAACAGAAAATCGACCACTTTCTGAAAGGAAGGACCTGTGGAGAATTGAATTCAAAGCAATGGGAAGATAGACCACGGGGAAAAGGGCTGGCTCCCGGCAAGCGGCAGAGCAACAGAGCAAAAATGAGATCTTTCAAAAGTCAGCTCCACTGAGGGACATCCCTCCAGAGGCTAAGCCAGGTGAAGCCCACGTGGGGACAATGTGGCCTCAGGCCCCGTGGGGTCACAGAAGGATTGGCGTTGTCTTGAGTGTTGCAGAGCTTGCAGGTATTAGAGCGGGGAAGCCAGCTAGAGACAGAGACGAGGAGTGAGCTCTCAACTTGGGGTTACCTTAAACTGTGATACGTGGCACAGTCAAGACACTGCTCTTTGAGCAGGGACCCCACAAGATCCGGGGAGACCCTCCCTGGAAGAGCTCAGGGATTTGCTTGGGTTTAGAGACTCCAGCTGGGGCTGTGTGCCAGAGACAGAGATGCTTGGTCACAGGCTGGGTGAGCTTGGAGCACGGCCAGGTGTCAGAGAGATGGGAGTGACTGAGTGCTTTTCTCTGAGGGTGCACTGAGCAATGGGGCCCCGAGTACTCGGCTCCTCAGGGCTAGAGACTGGGAGGCAGCCATTTTCATTCCCATCCTCCGAAACTCTATGGAAAGCATTCAGGGAACAAAAGCTCCCGAAAGTGAACCAGAGAGGATTACTTAGCCAGGCCCCTGGTAAGGACCGTGCAATTCCGCCTCAGACAAAGACACTTGAGAGTTACTACAACAGGCCCCTCCCCCAGAAGATCATAAGGAATCCAGCCAAGACCAAGTTCACTTACCAAGGAGAACAGCAGAATTCCAGAGGAGGAGAAAGCAAAGCATGGAATTCATAGATTTCTCCCCATGATTCTTTAGTTTTGCAAAGTTAATTAATTTTTTTTACTTTTATTTTTTCTTATGCTAAAATTTAATTAACTTATACTTTCCTCTTTTAACATTTCTTAACTAGTTTATCTTAACAACACCTTTCACAAAAAAGTATTTTTGAACCTTCAATATTATAGTTATATTTTATCCTTCATTGTATCTCACTTTATTTTTTGTATATACATGGATATTTTTCTTCTAAAAAATTGGGAATACAACTTCTTCTACTTTATCAAAATATACCCTAAATCTAGCACAGGGCTTTTGTTCTAGTTTCCAGACTAAGCAAATTCTCTCCAGGTTCTTTTCCTTAATTCTCCCAAACAACTTATCTTATCAACTCCTTTCATACAAATTTTTTTTTTTAAATTGTCATATTCATAGTCATATTCCATCCCTTCATTGTGTTTACCCTTATTGTACGTATGTGTGTGTGAATATATATATATATATACATACATAATATATATATATATATAAAATTTTTCATTCTTTAAGATTTTGGGAGGTAGTTTCTTCTAAGAGACCAAAATACTCCCAAAATTAAGTGGGTAACTCTGTTCTATTCATCAGTTTAATATATATATATTTTCTTTTTTATACTTTTTCTTTATTTTTTTTCTCTGAACTTCTTTTTACCCCCTTTCTTTCCCCACGATATGGGGTCTCTTCTGATTGGATTAAAGCACATTTTCCTGGGGTCTTTGCCACACTTTTAGTATTTTATTCTCTCCTTCACATATTCTTATCTGGATAAAATAACAAGGCAGAAAAACTCACCACAAAAAAAAGAACAAGAGGCAGTACCGGAAGGCTAAGGACCTATTCAATACGGACATTGGTAATATGTCAGATCTAGAGTTCAGAATGACGATTCTCAAGGTGCTAGCTGGGCTCAAAAAAGGCATGGAAGATATTAGAGAAATCCTGTCTGGAGAAATAAAAGGCCTTTCTGGAGAAATAAAAGAACTAAAATCTAACTAAGCTGAAATAAAAAAAGCTATTAATGAGGTGCAATAAAAAATGGAGGCTCTTACTGCTAGGAGGCAGAAGAGAGAATTAGTGATATATAGTGATATATAATATAGACATATATTATATATTATAATTTATATGTATATTAATGTATATAATGTACATATATTATACGATATATATAATTCTCTGTCATTTGGTCTTATATATCACTATTGTATTATTGTATTATTGTCAATGTGTTTCAATGTGTGAATGACAAACAACTACTGGACCATGAGGGGAGAATTCAAAAGATGAGTGGTAACATAAGACAAAACAAAATTAGAATAACTGGAATTCCAGAAGAAGAAGAAAGAGAGAGGGGAGCATAAGGTATATTGGAGAGAATTATTGTAGAGAATTTCCCTAATATGGCAAAGGGAACAAGCATCAAAATCCAGGAGGTGCAGAGAACCCCCCTCAAAATCAGTAAGAATAGGTCCACACCCCAACATCTTGTAGTAAAATTTACAAGTCTTAGCGACAAAGAGAAAATCCTGAAAGCAGCCCGGGACAAGAGGTCTGTGACATACAGTGGTGAAAATATTAGACTGACAGCAGACTTATCCACGGAGACCTGGCAGGCCAGAAAGAACTGGCATGATATATTCAGAGCGCTAAATAAGAAAAATATACAGCCAAGAATACAATATGCAGCTAGGCTATCATTGAAAATAGGAGAGATAAAAAGCTTCCAGGACAAACAAAATCTGAAAGAATTTGTAAACACCAAACCAGCTCTACAGGAAATATTGAAAGGGGTCCTCTAAGCAAAGAGAGAGCCTAAAAGTAGTAGACCAGAAAGGAACAGAGACAATATATAGTAATAGTCACCTTACGGGCAATACAATAGAACTAAATTCATCTCTCAATGTAAATGGGCTAAATGCCCCAATCAAAAGACACAGGGTATCAGAATGGATAAAAAAACAAAACCCATCAATATATTGCCTATAAGAAACTCATTTTAGACCCGAAGACACCTCCATATTTAAAGTGAGGGGGTGGAAAACAATTTACCATGCTAATGGAAATCAGAAGAAAGCTGGGGTGGCAATCCTTATATCAGATCAATTGGGTGTTAAGCCAAAAACTATAATAAGAGATGAGGAGAGACACTGTATCATACTCAAAGGGTCTGTCCAACAAGAAGATATAACAGTTTTAAATATCTATGCCCCTAACATGGGAGCAGCCAACTGTATAAACTAATTACATTGACAACAATACAATAATAGTAGAGGAATTTAACACCCCCTTCACTGAAATGGACAGATCATCCAAGCAAAAGATCAACAAGGAAATAAAGGCCTTAAATGACACACTGGATCAGATGGACATTACAGATATATTCAGAGCACTCCATTCCAATGCAACAGAATACACATTCTTCTCTAGTGCACATGGAACATTCTCCAGAATAGATCACATCCTGGGTCATAAATCAGGTCTCAACCAGTATCAAAAGATTAGGATCATTCTGCATATTTTCAGACCACAATGTTCTGAAGCTAGAACTGAATCACAAGAAGAAATTTGCAAAGAATCCAAATACATGAAGACTAAAGAGCATCCTACAAGGAATGAATGGGGTTAACCAGGAAATTAAATAAGAATTGAAAATATTCATGGAAACAAATACTAATGAAAACACAACGGTTCAAAATCTGTGGGATGCAGCAAAGGCAGTCCTGCAAGGAAATTAGACAGTGATACAAGCCTTTCTCAAGAAACAAGAAAGGTCTCAAATATACAACCTAACCTAACACCTAAGGGAGCTGGAGAAAGAACAACAAAGAAAGCCTAAACACAGCAGGAGAAGAGCAAGAATAAAGATCAGAGCAGAAATCAATGAAACAGAAAGCAAAAAAACAACAGAATAAATCAATGAAACTAGGAGTTGGTTCTTTGAAAGAATTAGTAAGACTGATAACCCCCTGGCCAGACTTATCAAAAAGAAAAAAAAAGGACCCAAAGAAATAAAATCATGAACGAAAGAGAAGAGATCACAAACACCACCAAAGAAATAAAATTATAACAACATATTATGAGCAACTATACACTGGCAAATTTGACAATCTGGAAGAAATGGATGCATTCCTAGAGACATATAAACTACCACAACGGAACCAGGAAGAAATAGAAAACCTGAAGAGAGACCCATAACCAGTAAGGAGATTGAAGCAGTCATTAAAAATCTCCCAAAAAACAAGAGCCCAGGGTCAGACAGTTTCCCAGGGGAATTCTACCAAACATTTAAAGAATTAATTCGTATTTTCCTGAAACTGTTCCAAAAAATAGAAATGGAAGGAAAACTTCTAAACTCATTTTATGAGGCCAGCATTACCTTGATCCCCAAACCAAAGGTCCCATCAAAAAAGAGAATGACAGACCAATATCCTTGATAAACACAAATGCAAAAATTCTCACCAAAATACTAGCCAATAGGATCCAACAGTACATTAAAAGGATCATTCACCATGACCATGTGGGATTTATTCCAGGGCTGCAAGTTTGGATCAACATCCACACATCAATCAATGTGATACAATACATTAATAAAAGAAAGAACAAGAACCATATGATACTCTCAATAGATGCTGAAAAAGCATTTGACAAAGTACAGCATCCTTTCTTGATCAAAACTCTTCAAAGTGTAAGGATAGAGGGTACATACCTCGATATCATCAAAACCTTCTATGAAAAACCCACCACGAATATCATTCTCAATGGAGAAAAACTGAGAGCTTTTCCACTAAAGTCAGGAACATGGCAGGGATGTCCATTATCACCACTACTATTCAACATAGTACCAGTACCAGAAGTCCTAGCCTCAGCAATCAGACAACAAAAAGAAATTAAAGGCATCCAATTCAGCAAAGAAGAAGTCAAACTATCACTCTTTGCAGATGATATGATACTATATTTCGATGATATGATACTATATGTGGAAAACCCAAGAGACTCCACTCCAAATCTGCTAGAACTTGTACAGGAATTCAGTAAAGTGTCAGGATATAAAATCAATGCACAGAACTCAGTTGCATTTCTATACACCAACAAGACAGAAGAAAGAGAAATTAAGGAGTCAATCCCATTTATAATTGCACCCAAAACCACAAGATATCTAGGAATAAACCTAACCAAAGAGGCAAAGAATCTATACTCAGAAAACTATAAGTACTCATGAAAGAAGCTGAGGAAGACACAAAGAAATGGGAAAATGTTCCATGCTCATGGATTGGAAGAACAAATATTGTGAAAATGTCTATGCTACCTAAAGCAATCTACACGTTTAATGCAATCCCTATCAAAATCCCATCCATTTTTTTTCAAAGAAATGGAACAAATAATTCTAAAATTTATATGGAATCAGAAAAGACCTCGAATAGCCAGAGGAATATTGAAAAAGAAAGCCAACGTTGGTGGCATCACAATTCCAGACTTCAAGCTCTACTACAAAGCTGTCATCATCAAGACAGTATGGTACTGGCATAAAAACAGACACAAAGACCAATGGAACAGAATAGAGAGCCCAGAAATAGACAGTCAACTCTATAGTCAACTAATCTTTGACAAAGCAGGAAAGAATGTCCAACGGAAAAAAGACAGTCTCTTCAACAAATGGTGCTGGGAAAATTGGACAGCCACATGCAGAAAAATGAAACTGGACCATTTCCTTATACCACACATGAAAATAGACTCAAAATACATGAAGGACCTCAATGTCAGAAAGGAATCCATCAAAATCCTTGAGGAGAACACAGGTAGCAACCTCTTTGACCTCAGCTGTAGCAACTTCTTCCTAGGAACATCGCCAAAGGCAAGGGAAGCAAGGGCAAAAATGAACTATTGGGACTTCATCAAAATCAAAAGCTTTTGCACAGCAAAGGAAACAGTCAATAAAACCAAAACACAACTGACAGAATGGGAGAAGATATTTGCAAATGACTTATCAGATAAAGCGCTAGTATCTAACCTGTATAAAGAACTTAACAAACTCAACACCCAAAGAACAAATAATCCAATCAAGAAATGGGCAGAGGACATGAACAGACATTTCTGCAATGAAGACATCCAGATGGCCAACAAACACATGAAAAAGTGCTCACCATCACTCGGTGTCAGGGAAATACAAATCAAAACCACAATGAGATACCACCTCACAGCTGTCAGAATGGCTAAAATTAACAAGTCAGGAAATGACAGATGCTGGCGAGGATGTGGAGGAATGGGAACCCTCCTACACTGCTGGTGGGAATGCAAGCTGGTGCAAGCAGTCTGGAAAACAGCATGGAAGTTCTTCAAAAAGCTGAAAATAGAGCTACCCTATGACTACCCTATAGTGCAATTGTACTACTGGGTATTTAACCTATACAAATGTAGTGATCCGAAGGGGCATGTGCACCCAAATGTTTATAGCAGCAATGTCTACAACAGCCAAACTATGGAGAGAACCCAGATGTCCCTCAACAGATGAATGGACAAAGATGATGTAGTGTATATATATACACAAATGAATACTATGCAGCCATCAAAAGAAATGAAATCTTGACATTTGCAATGACATGGATGGAACTAGGGGTTATTATGGTTAGCGAAATAAGCCAATCAATTATCATATGATCTCCCTGATATGAGGAAGTTGAGAGGCAACGTGGGGGTTTGGGGGGTGGGAAAAGAATAAATGAAACAAGATGGGATCAGGAGGGAGACAAACCGTAAGAGACTCTTCATCTTGCAAAGCAAACTGAGGGTTGCCAGGCGGAGGAGGGTAGGGAGAGGGTGGTAGGGTTATGGACAATGTGGAAGGTATGTGCTATGGTGAGTGCTGTGAAGTGTGTAAATCTGGCAATTCACAGACCTGTATCCCTGGGGCTAATAATACATTATATGTTAATAAAAAAATAAAAAATTATTCTGAAAAGTTAATGACAAAAACCACATTACAGAACCTACAAAATCCATAAAACAGCAATAATGTGTTAAGACAAAGGGTCCCTTAAGGAAATAGAAATTTACAAAGTTTGTAAAAACTGTTTAAAATTTGATACTGCCATAGGCATCTTGAAAGGTTATACAGAGAAATTCTCTCAGATAGTGACATGAAATCAACATGGCAGGCGTACTAGCTATACAGTAGGATTTCTGAGAGAGAATATAGAAGTTAAAAGGAACCAAAGGAATTTTCCTGAAGAAAGAAAAATTATCAGTTTTTTAAAAAGGCCTAACCAATTGCTATGAGAGAATACTGAAAAGAAAGAGAACCAAGTATGTCCTGGTCAAATTTGTAAATTCCTAGAGTAAAGAGAAAATGAGGTTACCTACAAAAGAACAAGAACCAGTTTAACATCGTTATTATCTTCAAGGCATAACATTAGAAGACAATAGAGAAATGTCCACAAAACTGTGAAAGAAAAAGAAGTGTAACACTTTAAAAATTACCCAAAGATGTACTCCAACAAAACTAAAACATGAATCAGAAAAGGAAAGTCAAAAAAGTACAAAAAAAATGATGAGAAACAGGTGACATGAAGGCAGGTTGAAGACCTTATGTTGTTGTTCCAGTCTGGCAGAAGACAGAGTAAGAAATTTTTTAAGTTTAGATGTCAATAAAATATAAAAATAACCATTACAAAAAAGGAGTAAGAAAACTAGTGTAAGATTCGGAATATGAAAAAAATTAACATAAGACACAAGACTTCAGTAGAAAGAAAAACATTGGTGATCACAAAAAATACATCAACATAGAAAATTCTTCCTTTTAAGATAAAAAGGTACAATATTTTAATAAATCATTCTGCTGAAAAGAACTAAAAGCTGGATTAAACACCTGAAATATCTTTTTAAATGTGAAGGGCAGACAAAGTAAACTATAGTTAAAGGTCCAAAATAAGTGAAAATGTGGACTCACAGCCTCCGGCTTTTGTCTTAAAAACACAGGGACACAGTGAATAGGAAATCCAGTAGAAAGGGAGTCCATTTATTACAGAAGGCAGTTAACACTAATCACATGTGATGGAACCTGCTGGAAAGTTGGTGCTTTCCAACCCATGATCAGGTCACTCCTGATAAAGGATGGGTCAAGAGTCAGCCCAACTAGAAAGCAGACCACAGTCATTCTGGCACTGGAGGACACCTCAATAAAGGTATGAACACTGTTTATATTTTTTATAGATTCCCGGGTCTTAGGTCAATGGGCTCAAAAGTTACCACATTCAGTATCGTGCTCTATTAGGCTTCCTACATTGCGAATATATTGCTGCTCAGATATCACGTATTACAATTAAAGTCTGTTGTCTCAACTCATACCAAGGCAGCCACACAGGAAACTCATTTTCACGCCATAGCTGACTAATTTGTTCACACTTCTCAAATAAGCTCAGATATTACTCCCTGACTCAGCTCAATGAGACCTCCAGTGATTGCAGTCTCCAGATCCTTAAAGCTGGGCTCAGTGCCATAGTATCCAATGCTACTGGCCATGGCCCAAACTCTAGCATACCAGTGTGATCTTTGCATTCTGTCTTCCATTAGCATCATGGTCAATGGGAATCCATACAAAGGAGCAAACACTCCCTCTCTGAATGGCAAATTCATTTTATTGAGCCACTGCCCCAATCTGGGGATATAAGGTACTATTCCCTCACAAAGATTTAATGTTATACAACCATGTTCTTGGTTTATCCTTCCTGCCACGCTACTGCTGGCAGTTAATATAGGTCTCACTAAATGTTAGTCCCCTTTTAGCTTCCAAATAACACTGACTCTCATGGGGGTACACATTTTATTCATTCAATCTGGGCACTGGCAATAAAAACAAGGCATCATCTGGAACTTTTGATTTGTCTTATCGTCTGTAGACTGCAGACTTAACACAAAAACATAATAGCCTACTTAAGGGCATGCTCTTAAATTTAAAAAAAAAAAGGACAATGGTCTCCTAAATGGGTCTCTCTCTTAACCACTTTATCTTAGTTATCCTGAACTCTCAACCTTTTAAGTCACATGCCATCCTAACAAAATATAACGAGGACCTTCCTATTCTTCTTCTAGTTATGAAACGAATGCCTGCCATGTATGAATCTATAATACCCAAAGAGAGTCTCTTCTCACTTAAAGACACTGCCCCCTTTTTGTACTTGGTGCAACCTATGCTAGATTGGTACCTCCATTTAGAGTGGGTTACAGAATGGGGTCCACTGAAAATTGAGGTCTTTTGCCCTTTCAGACTATTCTGTATGCCACAAAGGTGGTCTCTGCTAAAGTCTTTTCCCAATATAATAGTTTTAAAGGTTCACTAACTGGAGTTCCCTCTTTGTAAGAAATGGAAGTCTTGCCTGTTCCCACACCTACAATTTTATGCTTCTTCTAAAAAGGAAAGGAAGATCGTAAATTAGTTCTCAGTACTAACATTCTTAAATATGGATGCTAGCTCTGGATCCACCCTATTACAGCCCTAATTACAGAGCTAATGAAAGGAAAGCCACTACAGGACCTGGGATAACAATGCCTGTGACTTCCATAAATAAATGGACACCTCCATCATGCCAAGCCTATAGATCTCAACAGGTCTGAAAATATTATGGAACACTCTGGTTCTGGTTGGCCTAGCAATGCCAGATTTGGCTCATGGCCTGCATCTGGGAGTCTACAATTCCAACTCAGTGCCAAACTCCTTGGACTCCTTTATGTCCATGTTGTGACCTGGACTGTTTGGGGATATTCAATCAGTCCACAATTCCCTGTAAGAAATTACTCTGTAACTCCTAGAGACGAAGGAATACTGAAAATCACTTCTGTAATTATTTCTCAAATGTATGAAACCTTCCATCAAAGTTATGGGGTTAGGTCAGGACTCCCATGAACCCAGTATCCTAGAGGATGATGTTAGCACAATCGGTGGTTCCAACCTCCGTGGTAACAGCCCCAAATGTTTAACTGCCCCTATAATGGGTGGCCACATCACTCATCACAATTCCAATGGCCCCATCAGCTGACTTTCCTTTATCTGACAGTCTCACACTTCACTTTCCATTATTCCACCATCACTGCATCAACACTGCCCATCTTCCTCAACCTGAAAGACAATATTTATATAATAGTAACAGAGAATGTCACCTGAGCACTAAAACTCTAGCAATGTTAACAGGTGCCCAGGTTCAGGCAATTAGTTGTACAAACAACTCTTATTCCCTGAAAGGTCTTCAACATTCATACTATCTGTCACCCCCCTGATTAAGCAGTCCATAACAACCATCATGGTGTTGACATCAGCTAATCTAGCAACAGAGCACAAGCTCAGGGAATATGGACTTAAACAGGAAGTTAAGAGAAGAAAAGGTAGCTGGGGAACTTAGGAATATAGTTGGGTATAAAAGTGGGGCAGAAGAGTCAGAGATTGAATTTGGGAAGAGTCAGAATCCTTATTTGGTTGGTTTTAGCACAGAATTGTTGCAGCTGGACAGCACAACCTCACCAGGTATTTCCTTACTGACTTCTTCATGCCCTTCCTAGCCTTCCCCACCAATCCAGAGTCTAGACCATGATGCCCTTCTTGTTGAGACTGTTTTGCCCTCGCATGTCTGCCGTGATATAATTTGGCCACTAGAAACTCCACCCTCCAGCCCCCTTGGGCTACTGGATCTCCTAGGACACAACTCCTATTCAGCAAGGTCATACACTCTACTCCACCAACTGCTCCCTTCTAGTCCATACACCCTGACCTGTGTCCTATGGGTATTTAGTATCCAGGTACCCTAGATCAAACCAGAATGTCTAGTTCGTTGATCAATTCTTGCCACAAAAGGGAACACTGGGCCACCTTTTTAACTTTTATACTGGGCTGCATCACCATCTTTGGTATAATGGGCACAAGATTAGGTGTTTTTAATTCTGTGACATAGACGCATCTTAACAGAGGCTACCCAAACAATGGCACAACTCCTAGCCAATCATATAAACCAAAGAGCTCAAGCCTTAGAAGCCCTTAATGAGGGACAAAGCAGTCTAGCTGCTATAATTAGTAAAAAGATTGGGGGTGCCTGAGTGGCTCAGTTGGTTAAGTGTCTAACTCTTGGTTTCGGTTCAGGTCACGATCTTGGGAGCCATGGGATCAAGCCTGCATTGGGCTCCGCACCCAGTGCAGAGTCAGCTTGAGATCTGTTCCCCCTTCCCTCCCCATTCCAGCTTCCACTTGAGCAAGAGTGTGCACTCTCTCTCTCTCTAAAATAAATAAATAAACTCTTAAAACAGATGAGTATTAAACTACTGTCACTTTAAGGCAGCGTTTGTGCCTTAGGGGACTTCCTTCTGTAGGTGGGTCAAAAATATAAGTAAGGTATCCAGAAGAATTAAAATAAAAGAACAAGGGGCGTGTGGGTGGCTCAGTGGGTTAAAGCCTCCACCTTCGGCTCAGGTCATGATCCCAGGGTTCTGGAATTGAGCCCTGCATCGGGCTCTCTGCTCAGCAGGGAGCCTGCTTCCTTCCCTCTCTGCCTGCTTCTCTGCCTACTTGTGATCTCTATCAAATAAATAAATAAAATCTTAAACACAACAACAACAACAACAACAACAAAATAAATAGCCAACTACATTAAAAAAAATGTGCCAGCAGATTCTTAGACCCCCATTAATTTCTTTTCCTGGCTGTCTCCTGGCTAGAGTGAAAGGCTCTACACTATCATTTATGGAGCTGTAATAATAATTGCTGGCCTAATTATTTTGAGTTGGCTTTGCAAATTTGGTCCCTCTCAAATACAAGTTATTTACAGGAAACCAGGAAAGTTATCATGCTAATTTAAATAGCAGGGATGAAGTACAAGACTCTAGAGAAGAATTCTGACCTCCACTATGTTTGCTTTAGTGCTCTAAATATCATTTCTGGCTTCTTGTGTCATTCTGAAGGCTTACCTGCTACCTGCCTCCACCCCATAAGCATACATGTCCTCTTGCTGCCTCCTTTAAACTTTCCCTTTGCAAGATGCCTGTGTACTTGCTTTTCTCTGTTTTGGGGCTTTCTCCCAGAGAGAGCCATCCTTCTTCCCTGCACCGTAACTTGGGACTTCTCCACCTGTATAAGAAATCTTTGATTTTACTAAAGAACTACTTCCATGAGTTCTGCCATATGAACCTAACCTTGGGAGGGTGTCTCTCCATGTCAAGATGGAGTTGCTATAGTACAAGGGAATACTTCCTCACCCTGATAAAGAGGAATAAGACCTTCTGCTAACCTCAGATTTAATGGTGAAATACTGAATGCTCCCCTCCCTTGAGTTCAGGAATAAAGCGAAAAGGCCCATTCTCACCACTTCTATTTGGCATTATATTGGAAATCTTTGCCAATGCAGTTAGACATAAAAAGCAAAATGATTATTAAAAAAAGAACTGCTTGTAGATGAGAAACCTATATAGAGTATCTTAAGAAATTAACAAAGCAATTATGAACTTCTAAGTGAATTTAGCAAGGTCACAGGATACAAACTTAAAATATAAAACCCCAATTTGTTTTAGGCAAGGGACCACGTACCTAAATTGTAATAGCCAAAACTACTACCTCCAGATACCCCAAAGTGTGCTACTGGTACAAGGAGGTTTTGTTTATTTCTACACTTCCCACTACATTCCTTTAGTTTTAAGGAGAATTCTAGACACTGATGTATCTCAATGTCCTGAATATGTATGGCACCCAATAAATGAAAAAAAAAATGAAGTTTTAACAACAGCAATACACAGAATACTGCCAAAATAAAGTTGCACAGGCATTTTTACAAATAATTACAAAGGAACCACAGCTTCCCCAACTGAATTTTCTACAGTGAGAAACTATTTTCTATACTACAGTTTGTGGGAGGTCTGTCATTCAATTCTAAGAATGGAAACCACTCTGACTGAATTTTCCAGACCAAGATGAGGGACCAACCATTGAATTAAGACATGCTTCTTATCACACTTGCAATGTTAAGTACAGCACAAAGTATAATATTACTTATCACAAATGATTTATAATATACTTCTTATAGAAAGTATATTTGATATTCAAAAAATGGGTATTTGAATATCTGACCTTTCTCTATTTCTGACCTTTCTCTATTTCATCATCAACTAGAAAGATACATAACACAGTGGACAAATGTGGACAGTAATATCCTATAAGGATATAACATACACAGAGAACTCTGCCAGGTTATTCCAGCGTGGTATAACCAACTATAATACCACTTACCGAGGAGGAAGAGTGATGGGCCATAGTATTCTGCATTACTGATGATGTGCTTCAGGGAGGTAGGGAGAGAACCATCCATCACTAAGAGAAAAGAAAAGTGAACATCAAAGAGAATATGATCAGCATAGAAATAGTCTGATAGGTAGAGATGATAGAACAATGCATTATATATACCACCACTGTGGTAAACATCCTGTGTTGATTCCAGTCTAATGGTTTCTACTTAGTTCCTCCTATATTATTTATTCCTTGTCCATGAAATAGCCTCTTAACAGTGGGTCAAAGAACAAAAGAATACAGACATAGACAAAGTGGAGTAGCAGACTGGAAGTGAGCACAGAGTCAAAAGCTGAAAAAGGAAAAAAATAGGTCAATCATTATGAAAATAGCTAGAGAATCCTTAGGTCTAGGAAAAGTGACACTAAAAGACTAAAAGCATGGCATGCCTTTTCTTAAGCCTGTTTTATAAAACAAGAGTAGCATCAGTATCGAAAGAACTACATCTTTGGAAAGAGTCAGATATCCTTCAAGAAAGAATCTAAAATCAAATACCATGTCGTATGCCATCTGAGAAAGCTGGGTCTTGAATGGCCTTCTTGAGGAAATTCAACATGGATTTGAGAAGTGCCGCTCTTTGTGGAATACACTGGACTCCTGGCAAGAGAGAAAGATGGAGGATTATACTGAGTTCACCATCAGACCACAATAAGTAGGCACATAAAACAAATTTTTAAGAGAAGCATATACACTATATCAACACCAGCAGATATTCGAAATGAGATCTCTGGATGTTGGGAAGAGTACATACTTACTAAGCTTTAAAAATGGGAAAATAAATCACCAAGGGCTACACAAAACTAATACTAAAAGGAAAAGACAAGTAAAAAGATTAACTCTGGGATCCTCAGTTTCTGTTTTAGGTATTATCTGCTGACATGGGTGCTTTGATAAAATAATCAACATGTGAACAGTTGGAAAACTATGAAATGCTATGAAATAAATGTTAATATGAGAAAATGGATACCAGAAAGGCAAAGTAACATGCATAGTCCTAAGAAACAAACCTCCAAATGTATCACTAAAGCTGTTCCCAAAGTACCTCCTTGACTAGTTTAGTAATACATTGTGGAAGACTGTGTATCTACTTGTCTACCCACCAGGACGGGGGCCAGGGCCAGAGCCAGAGGAGATGCTAGTGCTGCTGCTAGAACTGGATGCCCTTAATTCAACATCTAGCCGGTGCTCCACAGAGATGGATGAGCCTGGACTACTTTCCATAGTCACATCTGTAACTAAAGTAAAAGTTATGATAAAGAAACTTGTTAGAATAAAGCACCGCCAAAAGAATGAAAAAATTTTTCCCATTAAGGTGAGATAAATGATACAAAAAATGGTGACAGATATCGAAACTCAAAATAAAAATGTAAGCTTTCCACAAATAGAGGAATATTTAACAGCACTAGTTATTTAAGAAATGCAAGTTAAAAACAATCCTTCAAAAGAAATCCCCTTCAATATTTCTCACCCACCAAATGTGGGAGGAGAAACAATGGTAAGTAAAACATGCAATTTCACACACTACTAGTGGGTAGCAGACTATGGGTAAAGCTTTTTCTAATTTTAATGAAGTACAAAATACATAATTACTTCTTATAATTTATAAAATATAATACAGTTTCTACAGTATTAAACCACTGCTTACACTGGAAATACTTTCTTCCAACCTTTTTATACATACACAAACATACATACTTGTGCCTACTTATATAAAGGCAGCACACACTCATAGTTTTGTAACCCTTTTATAGAATATAAATTTTCCTCTACAAATACATCAGAATCACCTGGATTAGTTATTAAAAATGTGAATTTCCTGCGATGCCTGAGTGGCTCAGTTGTTTAAGAGTCCAACTCTTGTTTTCAGCTCAGGTTACAATCTTCAGGGTTATGGGGTCATGCCCCAAGTAGGGCTCTGCACTCTGCAGGGAGCCTGCTTGAGATTCTCTCTCCCTCTCCTGTCCCCACCCACCAACTTATACATACTCTCTCTAAATAAATAAAATCTTTAAACAATTTTTTTAAAGTGTGGATCTTTTTTTTTTTTTTTTAAAGATTTTATTTATTTGACAGGCAGAGATCACAAGTAGGCAGAGAGGCAGGCAGAGAGAGAGGAGGAAGCAGGCTCCCTGCTGAGCAGAGAGCCCGATGCGGGGCTCGATCCCAGGACCCTGAGATCATGACCCGAGCCGAAGGCAGCGGCTTAACCCACTGAGCCACCCAGGCGCCCCAAAGTGTGGATCTTTCTGGTCTACACTTGCACACTTCTGAATCAAACATTGCAGATGAGATCTATAACTTTTTAAAAATTTTATTTATTTTATTTGAGAGAGAGAACACAAGTGCACAAGTTAGGGTGTGGGGGGAGGGAGAGAGAATCTCAAGCAGACTCCACAATGAGCACAGAACCTGATGTGGGCCTAAATCTCAGGATACTGAGATCATGACCTGAACTGAAATTAAGAGTTGGACGCTTAACCAACTGAGCCACCCAGGTGCCCCTGAGATCTACATCTTCAGCAAGCACTTTAATTTATTCTTATGCATATTCAAATTTGGTAACACCTGATTTATAATAAATAATGAGGCTTTTAAATAGTCTTTTATTTAGTAGATGTCACATTTTAATCAACACTCTGGGATCTCACCCATTAAGTCAAATGCCAGCTTGCCCACAATAAACCAGAGACAGAAACTGGGTAAAGGAGTTCCTAGGGGCAACAATGCATGTAAATAACTGTGTTCAGGAAAGATAACAGAAAAAAAGGAACAGTATCCTATGGGTACTGAGTGTTGAGAATGAAACCATTATGAATTCTGGTACCTTTATCATAAGCATGATAACAGATTCATGTAATGACATCCTGGGTCATTAAGGTAAGAATCTGAATTCTAAGAAAGCTGTTTTGGGGAATGGTTTTTTGCTTTTATTACTATTACTATGAATTATGCATGGGGGGGCAGGGAGAGTGTTAAAAAAAAAAGGACACACATGATGATGCACCCAAAGATTAAGAATATCTGGTTATCTAGCTTTTTGGCTTTATGGTTTAAAATATGTTCCCTATTCAACAACTTCTTCACCTCTCCTGTTCCTTCTCAAAATAACCCGACAGTTTCCATTTTAGGGTCTAATTCTCCTTATCTTTCTCAAACACATTATTTAAACACCTACGATTTATCAGACACTGCTGAAGATAGAGCAGTGAACAAAACAGTACCCTGATCTCATGGAGCTTACATTTTAGTGGGAATAGGAAGATAATGAACCAATACTTAGAAAACAGCTATTAAGCCTTGAAATAAAACAGATTAACATCCCATAGAGTGACTGTAGTGCTCTACTGCAGCTCTACCATCTGCTTCACTTTCCACTGCTATTCCCAACAACTTGTGCCTCCTCCTTTTATAATTATCCTCACGAAAAATACACAAATTACTTATGTAGAAAAATACTGCTTTGTTGCTGAAAATACACACTCAAGTCACTTGTGCACTTTGGAATTTATGAGGAGGAAGAATGAAAATTGGGGCTGGATGATAAGAAAATGCCAAGCACAAAAATACTGACTTAGTAACTGTTAATTACCATCCATATCAGTTTCCATTTCTTCTCCTTCTTGTGTAGTACTGGGTCTCTGGATCTTTGGCTTGATCACAAATGGACATTCTTTCCGACACAAATCTACTTCATGCTACAATCAAGGGAAAAGTAGTAAGAAAATCCTACATATATACCAGGAGTTAAAAATAATTATAATGAAAGAATGTCACAGGCAGATTATAAAATTGGTTTCTAAAAACAGAAAAGGGCTAAGATGGCTCTTTAGAGTTATTAGGATACTTCCTAGGTTCATCTTTTACTGGCTGGGTATGTCTAGGCCAAGTACTCCTTGTATAATAATACCTCGAGTCTATAAATGAAGATAGAAAGTCCACTATGGGATTGAAAAGCTGCCATGTCCAGGTTGGTGATAAGGTCAACCACTCTAACAGCTCTGGTGACAAATGTTATCTGGTCTTGTTCATCACCAAGAAACTTTATAACCTATTGAGGAGAGAAAAAAAAAGACAAAGCCAATCAAAAGAAGAGACACAAAACTGTGAATAATGTATTCTTTTGGAAACATGCAGTCTAGGGTCTCAAGGAGGCAAATACTGTGTGGGAGGAAAATATAGGTGTTTGTCAAATGTTAGCTCTATTACTTCTGGGACTCAACTTCCTGAGGTAATGGGGACATAAAATTACTTTTCAAGTTTAAATAAAATATTCAGGGAGAAAAACGCTGGTGCCCAGTGCCAAGCACAAAGTAAAACCAATGTACCTTAACAGCACAATTTACAAAGTACCTTTACATATTTTTTCTTTGGAGTAACAGCTTAAGGTCATGGTAAGATATGGCTAGTCATGACTAGTACCTGGAGAGTACCTGGAGCCTCCTGACTCTCAGACCAAGCTACACTATGATCAATTCTTAATAATTAAGCTGCACTTAAAAGCTGTTAATGAGATAGATAACTAGAATACCAAACTAGAAAAATTAAGAACATTTTCTGGGTAAGCTTCCTTATGCTATCTGCTCTCACTGTTAACCGTTCCAAACCTGTAACTCTACACCTGCTCTTAGTTGATTTCCCCACAGATGTATTAAAAAAAAAAATACCCAAAAAACAAACAAAAAAAACAAGGCACCTTCAATAAGGCTTCCATCATTCCACAGGAGACCAAGGCTTCACCACCAGCATCGTAGCTGGCCAGATGGTATAAAAAAGAGAAGAGAGCAGTGGCAAACTGGTGAGGGTATGGATCCATGGAAGGATCTATATGGGAAGTTGGGAGAGACAGAAAAAAAGCAAGCTCAGAATATGATGTTAAGAGGGCAAGATGTTAAACAAAGACTGATAAAAGCAAGGGTGAAGTTTCTGCTAGCTTAAAGAATAATCATCAAAACTTACCAATCATGGCTTGGATACAGTTCCGCACAAGTACAGGCAAAAATCCATGGTAAGAGGCAGTTCCAGTACAGTCAATAATACTGCTGAGTTTGGGAGTTCTCTCCAAATGGACAATTGATGTTAATGTTCGTAAAGAAGCAGCTTTAATCTCCTACGAAAACAGAAGGTAAACATGTGATATATTAAATAAGTTGATGACTGGGGGCACCTGGGTGGCTCAGTCAGGTAAGCATCTGACTCGTGATTTCCACCTGGGTCATGATCTCATGGCTGTGAGATTGAGTCCTGTGCTCAGTACAGAGTCAGCTTGAGATCCTCTCCCTCCACCCCTTCCCCCACACACTCTAAAATAAATAAATAAAATAAATCTTAAATAAAAAAAGGTAGATGATTGAACCATGTTGCTAATATCCAGAACTCAAAATTAAGGTCATTCTACTGTTAAAGGTTTGGGGTAGATGGAGGTCTGTTGAGAGTAACATTGAAAATCCAGCCCTTAATTTTGTAGCTAAATATCCAAAGAGGAAGATGTAACACAACTAAACTCCCCTTCTGGAACTCATTCTAAACCCCTGGGAGAAACCAAAAGGAAAATAAGCAAAATACACACAAGCCTGACATACACATTAGAATATTAATACTTACCATAAGCTGCTTATCTGTTATCTGAAGGACATCTACCAACTCCTCTATCAACCCATTATATAAGATACTGTTTGCTGACTCCTGCAAGGCATTGGAATACACTGCAAAAGGAGAAATAAACACTTTAGGCAAGAAGGCAGTGGTCAAGCCACTGCCCAATGACAAACCTTTGGCACCTACTGATTCTGGGAAAAGAGTTCCTTCCAACCAGCATTGGAGGGCAGAATCACTGAATTTTGGAAGATTGATCAAATAGGGTGATAAGCCTTAAATATCCTCCAAATTGACAGATTCTCCTATTATTAGTACTGGTAGTCATGAGCAAGGATTTTTGGGAATGGAAGTATGAAGAGAAAGTGAAGAGCTAATTTTTTATAGTATCACTACTTGATAGAGCAACTATTAGGCCTTTCGTATACACTTCACACGAAGACTAGTCTCTTCGTGTGATACTTCTGTTTTTCATTGGAAACACTTATATAGGCTGTAAAGAACAGAATTTTGGACTACCGCAGACTAAGTCAGAAACTTGTAAATGACACTGTGGAGTAAAAGTTGAGAATGTGTATAATCCACTTTCAATGAATCCCACACAGACGTAATAGTAGACACGGTCTCCTGAAGTGCAACTAATGGATTCAAACACATTCATTTAGTTAAACAAACATGTATCCATTAATGTGCCAGAAGTTATGCGAGGTATGAGTACAAAAAGAAGAGTATGAATTTCACTTCAAGAACTCATAGTTTAAAAGAGGAGAAAAACAAATAACATAACAAAAGCTGGTAATATCAACAGCAGCTACCATTTCATACCTTCTAAGTGCCTAGCCTGTGCTAGGTGCTTTATAGGTTTTCATTTAATCCTTGTATCAGTCTATAAGGTAAGCGCTACCCCAATATTAAATGAAGAAACAGGCCAAAAGCATAAACATGTAGCACTAATCATCTGCAGAATCCGGATGAGAGCCCAGGACTGATTCCAAAACCAATGTCCTTTCCATTCTACCACTCTGAAGTAAAAGTAAAATACACAGTATTGACTTCTTAATTAATATCTTCTAACTTCAAAATTGTACTACTGACAGGACAGAAGAGGAAGATGAAATGGCAAAAGGACGAATAGGGGCTAGGAGAGAGGACTACCTGAACATCCATCTAAAAGAAAAAGGGCCAAAATCCAGACTAAACCCAGGCAATACATTTGTTAAGTATTATACTGCTTTCTAATACAACATTAACAAGCTCAAGAATGATGAATATAGTGAACATTAGAAATGCAGGCAATTTTACAAATTAATTTGCCACCTAGATAACTACAATTAAGCCTCACAGCAACAAAGACATAGATGAAGCTCAAAGGAAATCATGTCTAAACTGCCTAATCAGGGCCTGTTATTTATAGTGTTATAGTCTCTTACCTAGTATAGATATTGCATGCAGCCTGGCTTGAACAGCCTGCAATCGTTTCCTGTGATTAGAAAAGCCATGGGCCAGCCGTATGTGTGTAAATAACAGCATCTGTGTAGGAATAGAAGACCTAAATCAGGAAACCAATGAAAATGGAGAATGTACTTTCTAATGGCTAAATCTTACCTACTGGGGTATTTGGTAAAATGGTATAGTGATAGTTCTTGGCAACAAGCTGAAGACATTCACAAGAGTTCTGATTGTTATTAATCAAATATTTTATCACCATAAGAATGGCCAGAAAAAACACAACTAAATGTTTTCTCTTTCATATGTAAAGTGTTGATACTAACACTCCATTTTGCATGATGAGTAAAGCAGCTTATGTCTTTCTCAATTCTCATAAAAACCTAACTAGGAAGTGAGCAGGTGCTGGCCTCATAAAAGATGAGGAAACTAAGGCTCAGAGGCTAATTTACCCATGATCTGACTCCTTCCTTTCTGATATGCTGTCTCCCAGCCCAATAAGTACCATTAATCTACATGGATGACAATCCACACCCTTTAGATAAATATTAGGACCTATCATACCTGCTTGTCCTTAGGAATGCTATACATTTTGGTAAGCGATTCCATGATTTCGGAAGGGCTTTCTGAAATCTACATTAGAAAAAAAAACTGGTTAGGAACAAAAAATAAACTGAATGTTAGGAAACTGGCCAACAGTCAAAGATTCCTCTTACCTTGTCAAGTTGCTCTATGTGAATATAATGTAGTGTGTTACTAGTTGTCTGAAATTAAAAAGATAGAGTTGTCAGAAGTCAATGTTAATACCTTAGCTTCCCGTTCCATAAGACTAAAAGAGAGCTGTCTGAATACTAAGATGTCACCCTAGGTTGAAGCCTAACTGAATGCTCTTAAAATTAAGGTAACTTTAGAGTCCCCCAAAATACCCATTTTATATACAGAATATTCTCAAAAAAGCTTCTTTGAAGACAACAGTATCAAAATATAATGCACACAGTCAGACATAATATTCTTCCTTATCCCTTTTAAAAGTTTTGTTTTTTAATTGAAGTATAATTAACATACACTGTTGTATTTGTTTCAAGTGTACAGTATAATGATTCAGCACTTCCACACATTACTCAGTGCTCATCATGGTAAGGGTTACTTTTAATTCCCTTTATTATTTAACTCCCCCACCCACCTCCACTCCAGCAACCACCAATTTGTTCTCTGTATTGTCTCTTTTCTCTCCCTTACCCTTTTTTTAAACCTAGCTTAATTCCCACAGCCTCTGTATTCATAGCAAAGACCAAATCCATGAAAATGGCTTCCACTCTAAATATGTACTACAGCTGTTTTCACGGCACCATTGATCTAGAAATTATGCTACAGGTAGAAAAAAATCTATTCACTAAGCTACTTATAAACAAAACTGAATTTTAGTACCTCCTCAAAGAATATGGAATGACTAGAGAATTGAAGCAGGACCTTGTAAGCAATATACAGGCTTCTTACAAACTGGCTAAGTACAGAAAAATGCACCAAGTTATGGCAATGCCTCACAGGGGAGTCCTGTCTTTCAGCAGCTCCAACATAAGTAAACTTATCAGAGCTGGGCATACAATGAATAGTTATTTCTGAGAAGGTACTAGCTATGTTTAATTTGGGAGGGCAGCAATGAAGCTCAAAACCATCCCTTCATTTAACTGAGGAGTCCCAGAAGTCAACCCCAGTTACAGTACATCATAGACTCTATCAGAACAAGTCAATGAGACTCACCCTTTTCTCGATTTTGACCTCGGCCCCAGGGTCTGCATAGAATTCAAAGTGTAGTGTAGTTGCACTGGGTGGGTATTTCTGTGTATAAAGCACATGAAAGAATCAGATAATGTCTTCTCCTCAAATCTTCCTCCAAAGTCCTAACCACCTGTCCAACTCACTGTAGCAGCAGAATGAGCAGTGTAGTCAGCAGCTACAGTGCCTTCACCCCTCATCTTAGCAGAGCTCAGATAGCTTATAACACAAAATCAGGATGATGGCGACCAGAGCTCCAAAAGCCTTCACATTTCTTACTTATAAGTTATCAGCCGCCCTTTATTTCAAGAGATTAATTCTGACTGTGGCTATTCTCAAGAGGAAAAGGAGAGGCAAGTCTGCCAAGCAATAATGAATAAGAATCCAAGAAAGGATGGAGAACAAATACAAGGGTCTAAGTACCAACTTGGGAGTGGAAAAGAACATTTTTATGGAAACTTTAGTGTATATCATCACTGTTTGAAATAGTTTTTCAAACTGTGCCTTCTTAATTCTTTAAATACCCTTTCATACCATTCTACACCACTTCCCATGGTCTCAAAATGCTTTTCTGCATAGGTGAATACCAAGTCAATATAAATCAGACCATGACAAAAATCCACTTTAACTCTGAAAAGCAAAAACAAAATTAAGATGACAACAGCATGCCCATTAAAATGAATCCTTAAAAGAAAGCAGTAGCAGTGGTTGCCTCTGAAATGAGGAATTATATAAATTTTTAAAATCGAAAGAATTACAGTATACAATTATTTTAAAGTTGCATGTATATATGTATTTTTAAAAACATGCATATGCATTATTCCCTTTTAAAATACACATATTTTTCAAAGTCTCACTGATATACCAAATATCAATAAATAAAAGGATGTGTGATTTCTTAACACAGATTGGGCCCCAGACAGACAGCATACAAACAGTACAGTGTTATCACACTGTTTTGACAAAGGGTAAAGAACAAGCTTGATATACAAAAGGAAGCTCAGAATTAACCAAATTTAAGATGAAAGTTATTTTCTCTTAATTAGAATTCCAAGCTGAATACTCTTTAAGATTTATGTAGCTTTAATAAATAGATAACACTAACCTCTGTATTACCCAATATTCATTCATATAACACACACTAAAGAAAGTATACCAACTAAGGCAGGAAAGTAATTTATTTTAATTTGTAGTTTTCTTCGACCAGAAAAAAAACCCATCTTCCCAGGGGGGAAAAGCTTGCTAAGATAAATTCACTAAATTTCTTTACAGCTATTTGTCCTGTGCATGACAAACTGACAAATTTTCTAACATCTGTTGGAAAATATAATTGCTTCTTGGCACAGAACCGTTTTTAACAAATCCAATTGTGCCTTGTGGTTCCAAAACAACCTATCAAAGCAAAAGGGAGGATGCCCTAACCTTTTATCCAAAGCATGGATGAAAGGTATAAGGACAGAACATGAAGAGTAAACATTTAAAACACACAGAACATTTTAAGTTCTCAATAACCTTCATGGCAGGACTATTCCCCAAGCATCCATTCTTAAAAACCATGCTATACTGCCCAGAGTTCCAATAGTTCCAGTAAGAGAATGCAAACAAATACACTTTCTGGGATTTTTTCAACACTTTTAAACCTATTTACCAAATACAGCTTTCTACTCAAGAGCTGGGTATGAACATACACCGTGTTTCTGAGATTCTTCCTACTGTCAGCACACTGAGGGCCCAAGCATTTCTAGATGAGGTGTGTTATGTCTCAATTGAGCTCAGGTTCCTCAAAGGTCCTGCCTGATTTGAAGCGGCAACTTAATATACCATATATTTGAGCCTTACCATAAAGTAAGGCTCAAAAAGAGACCACACATAACTCTGCCAAAAGACACCAATACCCCAGAATTACTTACCATCATATGCAAGTCTCTACAACATTCTGCAAGTCCAAAGCCGTTCTCCTTTCCACCCCAACTCTTAAAAAAGGAAAAAGACAGGGTTAAAATAGTGCTTAAAGTTAGCCCTGTGTATAAAATATTTAAGAGTATGCGGCTGCCTGGAATACGGTGTTGAGAAGACATCCACTATGAAAGTCCAACAGAGGGAGCAAATAGAAGCAAGGACTTAAGACCCAAGGCAAGATGGTCTGCCTAAAGGGGATTTCTCCAATGAGATAAATTTCACTTTCTGTAAGGATGCTACTGGGAAGAACATAAGCAACTATTGCACTGTAAATGCCTGTTGTCATACTTGCTGACAGGTCAGTTTTATCCCATCAGGCCTTCAGTACTCCATTATGCTTTCCATGCTCTCAGCTTGTATCACCTTCTTCACTACAGTGAGGAATCACATGCTCTACAGTCCCACTTTTTTAAAAGATTTTATTTATTTTTTTGACACAGAGAGAGAGAGATCACAAGTAGACAGAGAGGCAGACAGAGAGAGAGGAGGAAGCAGGCTCCCTGCTGCAGAGAGAAGCCGACACGGGGCTCAATCCCAAGACCCTGAGATCATGACATGAGCTGGAGGCAGAGGCTTAACCCACTGACCCACCCAGGCACCCCATACAGTCCCATTTTTAAACATGAACCAAGCTGCAAAGGAGAAGACTCTACTGCTTACTTCTACTAAGCTCTGCCACCACAAAGTCTAAAAACTCATCAACACTAGCCTCTAAGGTAATGGGAGAGAATGACTAAATTGTGCACTATTTACTGGCCTTCAAACCCAAACCTCCAGCCATATATTCTTGCTTAATAAACTCGCTTGCATTTTCAACAGTGCTTAAGATATCAAACATTTTTGCTTGATTTGGAATGCTCCCAAGGGTGGGGTGAACATTTGTTGAAAACATTAAATAGCAAATGCATTAATCCCTGCTTCATGGGACAAGGCAAACAATTGCGTTCAACAACAGACAAACTGAAAAGCTTGAGGGGAAAAGGCTAGGGTGTGAGATGCTTCAGAGAATAAGGGCTTGGAAAAGTTTCACAGACTCCTGGGAATCTAGGAGGCCACATGTATGTCCAAGGTTAAGCACATTCTCGGGAAAGTCCCGAGAAAGCCCTAAGTTCTACATGCCTGGGTGGTCATCAGGCTCTGTTCAAGTCACAAGTGAAGGCTAAGGCAGAGTTTGTAAGCATCCTGGTTAAGCAGTGAAGATATGAGTATTGCCAGTGAAGATATGAGTATTGCCATTGAAGATACTAACATATAACAACAGAACCTACCTGTGCAGGGAAGTATGTATTTTTTTTGTTCAGGAGTTTAAGGCAAATCACTAGCTAACCACTAATATAAGAGCATAGATTCTGATGATCACATAATTATGAAATCAGGTCAGGAAAGTCTAAAGAAACAACAACAAACCATAACAACAAACCCTGGTGAAGGGTGAGAATTTGATTTCCAAAGTAGCCACATTATAGTATTAAAAATGTCCACCATTCAACAACAACAAAAAAAACTATGAGGTATACAAAGAAACAAGACTATGAAACACACAAAGGAAAAAGAAATTACAGCAACATGAGCATAAGCAGTGATGTCAGCATTATGGCCAAATAAGACATATCTCACTGCCCCTATGCAACACCTGGCATCCACCCATGAACAAAAGTGCCTTTGTTGGAGTTGGGGAACCTAGCCCCATAAACCCAAGGATGGGGGTGGTGGAGAGTCTCATCCAATTGCCTACTGGGTAACAGACTTAAAAGACCTTGGTCCCAGCTACATACCCTGCAGTGGCCTATGAACCAGCTACTGACACTCTGAGGAGCCCCAGGAGAACATGGTCTTAAAGAATCACCCATGGGTGAAGGTATGATTTGTGGGATTATGACTGAATGCCTCTAAGTCAGGATCCTACCCAGGCGGAATAATAATACAGCAGGGTCATGGGGCCTCTGCTGGCCTCAGCCAGCCAGTTCCCCACCGTCCCTGCCACCTGTTGGGGCCAGGGTCCGGTGCGTACAGCTGCTCATCCCAGGAAATGGGATATGGCCAGAAAGAGGGCTGCCCCCTTGCTGTCACACAATGCACATTTGTGGGAACCTGGAGATAAACCATTCATAGATGACCTGCTTCTGGGTCGGGAGAGCAGAATCCTCACTGTGATCTATTGAAAGTCAACTCTGACACAAGGGTTTGTGAAAATTAACAAAAAAAAAAATAAACAAACAAATGATCACCCATGGATGATAAAGTTCAAAGGACAAAAATATTAAAAAATAGTAAGAGCTAAAATAATTTATTAATGAATATACAATTTGAGAAGAGGTAAACTGAACATTAAAAACATAAAATAAGGTTGGAAGTTAAAGGGTAGAGTATTTGTGTGTGACCAAAGTTGTTATCAGCTTAAAAAAAACTTATCTATGTTTTATGTAAAGCTCATGGTAACCACAAAACAAAAACCTAGATTAGATAGAAAAAAGATAAACAAAAAGGAATCAAAGCATACTACTATGGGAAACCATCAGTTCACAAAGAAAGGCAGGGAGAGAGGAATAAAGGACAGGAAAATACAGAACAGCCAGAAAACAGTAAGATGGCATTACTAAGTCCTCCCCTATCAATAATTACTCTAAATGCAGATGTATTGATTTTCCAATTAAAAGGCACGGTATGGCTGGCTGGATTAAAAAAACAAAACCGAATCAAGAAATGGACAGAAGACATGAAGAGACATTTCTCCAAAGATGACATCCAAAAGACACAAGAAAAAGTATTCAACATCACTTGGCATCAGGGGAATACAAATCAAAACCACAATGAGATACGACCTCATATCAGTCAGAATGGCTAAAATTAACAAATCAGGAAACAACAGACGTTGGCAAGAATGTGGAGAAAGGGAACCCTTCTAGCTGGTGCAGCCACTCTGGAAAACAGTATGGAGGTTCCTCCAAAAGTTGAAAATAAAGCTACCCTTCAACCCAGCAATTGCACTACTGGATATTTACCCCAAAGATACAAATGTAGTGATCTGAAGGGTCACCTGCACCCCAATGTTTATAGCATCAATGTTGCTAAATTATGGAAAGAGCCCAGATGTCCATTGACAGATGAATGGATAAAGATGTGGTATATAACTACACACACACACGCACACACACAGAGGAATATTATGCAGCCATCAAAAACGAAATCTTGCCATGTGCGACAACATGGATGAACTAGAGGGTATTATACTAAATGAAATAAGTCAATCAGAGAAAGAAAATTATCATATGATCTCACTGACACGTGGAATTTAAGAAACAAGGCAGAGGATCAGAGGGGAAGAGAGAAAAAATGAAACAAGACAAACACAGAGAGGGAGACAAAGCATAAGGGCTCTTATGGAGGTTGCTGGAGTAGAGAGGGGTGGAGGGTTGGGCTAAGTGGGTGATGGACACTGGGGAGGGTATCTGTTGTAAAGAGCACTGGATATTATATAAGATTGATGAATTACAGACCTGTACCCCCGAAACAAATAACATATATGTTAATTAATTGAATTTAAATAAAATTTAAACGAAGTCTCAGCAGCTTACAAGGGACTTACTCCGGCTTTAAGGATACATGCAGAGTCAAAGTGAAGGAATGAAAAAGATATTCTATGCAGCAGAAACAGAAGGAGAGCATGGGTTGCTGTACTTGTATCAGACAAAATACTTTTACTAAAAACCTATAACAAGAGACAAAGAGGGGCACCTGGGTGCTCAGTGGGTTAAGCCTCTGCCTTTGGCTCGGGTCGTGATCCCAGGGTCCTGGGATCGAGCCCTGCATCGGGGTCTCTGCTCAGCAGGGAGCCTGCTTCCCCCTCTCTCTCTGCCTGCCTCTCTGCCTACTTGTGATCTCTGTGTCAAATAAATAAACAAGATCTTAAAAAAAAAAAGACAAAGAAGGTCATTATATAATAATAAAGGGGTTAATTCAAAGAGTATATAGCAATTGTAAATTATATACATACAATACTGGAGCACCCAAATACATTAAAAGCAAATACTAACAGATCTGAAGGGAGAAACAGATTAATAACAGATGATAGGGGATGTCAATACTTTACTTTTTTCACCAATGGATAAACTGTCCCAACAGAATATAAGGAAATGTTGAATTTAAACTATACCTTTCAAAAAAAGTTTTTATTTAAATTCCAGTTAATACAGTGTGATATTAGTTTCAGGTGTACAATATAATGATTCAACACTTTCATTCAACAGCCAGTCAGTGCTCATCGCAAGTGTATTGCTTAATCCCTATTACCTATTTAACCCAACCCCCCAATATCTACATCCTGTAACCATCAGGTTGTTCTCTATAGATAAGAGTGTGTTTCTTGGTTTGCCTATCTTTTCCCTTTGCTTGTTTTGTTTCTTAAATTCCACAAATACTGAAATCCTATGGTATTGGTCTTTCTCTGATTTTTCACTTAGCGTAATACTTTCTAGAAAGCTCCATCCGTATTATTGAAATGGCAACCTACCAGGAATATACAGAACATTTGACGGAATAGCAGAATACACACTCTTCTCAACTGCACATAGAACATTCATCCACATAGATTACATACAAGTTACAAAATAAGTCTTAGCAAATTGAAGAGACTGAAATTACACCAAGTATCTTTCCTAACCACAATGGTATAAAACCAGAAATCAATTAACAGGAGGAAAACTGGAAAATTCACAATATGTGGAAAGTAAACAATACACTTGTGAAGAACCAATGACTCAAAAAAAAAAAAAAAAAAAAAAGAAGTCAAAAGGGAAATTTAAAAATACCAGGTCAAAAGACAATGGACGCCTATCAAAACTTATCAAAACTCTTCTACCAAAAGTAGAAGAGAGAAGTTTATAGGGATAAATGACTACAGTAAAAAACAAGAAAGATCTCAAATACACAACCTAACTTTATAACTCAAGGATACAAAAGAACAAACAAATCCTGAAGTTAGTAGAAGGCAGGGAAATAATAATGATCACAGCAGAAATAAATGAAATAGAGACTCCCCCCAAAAACCAAAACAAAATACCCAAGGGTTTTTTTGAACAGATAAATGAAATAGATGAAATTCTAGATAGACTAAGAAAATAGGAGTGAAAACTTACATCAGAAATGAGGAGGCATTACAAATGATACCATATAGATAGAAAAGATTAAGATAGAAAGGATAAGTGAAATTATTTCACCTGTAAGTGGAATTTAAAAAAGGAGAGAGACACAAACCAAGTCTTCATTATAGAGAACAAACTGATGGCTACTGGTTGGGAGGTGGGGAGAGAGATGGGTGAAATAGGTCATGGGGTGTAAGAGTACACTTATGATGAGCACTGAGTAATGTTAAGAGTTGTTGGGGCACCTGGGTGGCTCAGGGGATTAAAGCCTCTGCCTTCAGCTCGCGTCATGATCCCAGGGTCCTGGGATCAAGCCTCACGTCGGGCTCTCTGCTGAGAGAGGAACCTGCTTCCCTTCCTCTCTCTCTCTGCCTGCCTTTCTGCCTACTTGTGATCTCTTTCAAATAAATAAATAAATAATCTTAAAATTTTTTTTATAAGAGTTGTTGAATCACTATACTGTATTCCCAAAACTAATAAAACACTGTATGTTAACTATACTGGAATTAAAATTTAAAAACTTAGTAAAAAAAAAAACCTATATATTTACAAATTGCCAACATATTGCATGATCTGTAAGAATTGGAAAATTTCTTAAAAACAGAACTTACCAATAGTGGATAATGAAGAAACAGAAAATCAGAAGAAACCGATAATGAGTAAAGAAGATTAAATCAGTAATCAAAACATACCCAATACAGAAAAGCCTAGGACCAGATGGTTTTTCTGGTATATATTCATCAAACATTTAAAGAATTAACACCAATCCTTCTCAATTTCTTACCAAAAAATTGAAGAGGCCAGACTTCCAAACTCATTTTAAGAAGCCAAAATTACCCTGATAGCGAAGCCAGATAAGGACACTACAAGAAAACAGGCTATCATCCCTGATAAATGAAGACATAAAAACTGTCATCAAAATACTAGCACACCACATTGAAATAGTACATTAAAATGATCATATACAATTATCAAGTAGGATTAATTCTTGGGATGCAATGACTGTTCATCATATACATGCCAATAAATGACATACCACATTAAGAGAATAAAAGACAAAAATCCAAGATGTCAATAGATGCTGAAAAAAACATGACAAAAAGTCAATATTCTTTCATGATAAAAAGTAAAAAACGAGGTAATAAAGGCCATATGTGACAAGTTTATAGCTAACATCATACTCAAATGGTAAGAAGATGAAGGCTCTCCCTCTAAGATCCTGAACAAGACAAGGGTGCCCACTCTTTTTTTTTTTTTTTTTTTTAAGATTTTATTTATTCATTTGACAGAGAGAGATCACAAGTAGGCAGAGAGGCAGAGAGAGAGAGAGGAGGAAGCAGGCTCCCTGCTGAGCAGAGAGCCCAATGCGGGACTCGATCCCAGGACCCTGAGATCATGACCCGAGCCGAAGGCAGCGGCCTAACCCACCGAGCCACCCAGGCGCCCCAAGGGTGCCCACTCTTAACACTCCTATTCAATTATAGTACTAGAAATCCCAGCCAGAACAATTAGGTAAGAAAAGAAATAAAAGGCATCCATTTCAGAAAACAAGAAGTAAAACTGTCTCCATTTATAAGTGATATCTTATGCATTAAAAAACCCTTAAAAACCACACAAAAAAACCCGTTAGAATAAATTCAGCAAAGCTGCAGGATATAAATCAATGTACAGAAATCAGCCACATTTCTATACATTAACAATAAACTATATGAAAACGAAATTTCTAAGAAAACAATCCCTGGGCACCTGAGTGGCTCAGCTAGTTAAACATCTTTAATTTCTTCAATTTCAGCTCAAGTCATGATCTCAGGGTTGTGAGACTGAACCCCAGGGTGGGCTCTGTGCTGGGTGTTTAGCCTGCTTGGGATTCTTGGGTTTCTCTCCTTCTCCCTCTGCCCTTCCCTGCCCCACTCCTGCTCACTCTCCACCCCACCCCCAAAAAAGGTTAAAAAGAAAACAATCCCATTTATAGTAGCACCAGAAACAGCAATAAATTTAAGCAAGGTGAAAGACCTGTACATTGAAAACTATGAAACACTGATGAAAGAAATTAAAGACACAAATGGAAAGATATCCTGTGTTCATGAATCACAAGAATGTTAAGTCCACAGAATCCAGGGGCCATCTACAGATGCATGTAATTGCTATTTAAAATTCCAATGACATTTTTTCAGAGAAATAGAAAAAAAAATCCTCAAATTTACATGGAACCACAAAAGACCCTAAATAGCTAACACAATTTTGAGAAGGAACCGCAAAGCTAGCGGTATCATGCTAGCTTTCAAACATTACAAAGCTAGAGCAATAAAACAGCATGGTATTGACATAAACACAGACAAATACACCAACAGAAACAAGAGCCCAGAAATAAACCCTCATATATATGGTCAACTAATATTTGACAGGGATTCAAGAATAATCAATGGGGGAAAAGACAGACTCTTTGCTAAATGGTGCTGGGAAAACTGGTTAACAAAATGCAGAAAAATGAAAATGTACTCCTTTCTTTTTACCCCTCAAAAAATAAACCTGAAATGGATTAAAGACATCAACATGAGACCTGAAACTGTAAAACTACTAGAAGAAAACAGTAAAACCTACCTGACACTGGTCTTGACAATTACTTTTTTTGGATACCATTAGTACAAGCAACAAAGGCAAAAAACAAGGGAGAGAACACTAAAAGAATTCATTACAACTCAGCAATACACAAAAAATGATTTAAAAAAGGGCAGAGGGTTTAAGTACACATTTTCCCAAAGAAGACCTACAAATGACCAACAGGTATATGAAACAGTGTTCAGTAACACTATTTATCAGGGAATGCAAATCATAACCACAATAAGATACTTCCATACCTGTTAGAATCTAGACTACTATCCAAAAGACAAGAGATTAACAAGTATTGGTTAAGATTTGGAGAAAAGGAGACCCTTTTGTACTGTTGGTGGGGATGTAAATTGGTACCGCTACTATGAAAAAAGCTATCCTTAAAAAATTAAAAATAGAACTACTATATGACCCAGCAATCCCAATTCTGGGTATATATCCAAAGGAAATGATATCAAAACATCAAAGAGGTATTTGCCCTCTCCTATTAACTGGAACATTATTCACACTAGAGAACGTATGGTGACAAACTAAGTGTTCATCTATGGATGAATGGATAAAGAATATGACACACATACACAGGAGTATTATTCTGTCAAGTCAGATACAGAAAGACAATTACTGTATCATATCACTTATATGTGGAATTTAAAAAGCTGAACTCACAGAAACAGAATGGTGGTTGCCAGGGGCTAGGGCCTGGGGCAAATGGAAAGATGTTGGTCAAAGGGTACAAACTTCCAGTTTTATGGTAAAACCTAGGAATCCAATGTATAGCATGGTGACTATAGTTAATACTGTATTATATATTTATCAGTTGCTCAGAGTAAATATTAAATGTTCTCCCCCCAAAAAAGGAATAACTATGTGAGGTGATAATCCTAGTATGGTAATCACTTTGTAACATTCAAGTGTATCAAATCAATATGCTGTAAACCTTAAATTTACACATTATAGATCAAATATATTTCAATAAAGCTAGAGAAAAACCCAAAAACTGTTTGTAAATCCAGATACTCAACTTACTAGGCAAAGATAATTTTAGATATGCTCAAAGGGCTAAAGGAAATCATACACAAAGAACTAAAGGAAGCCATGAGAATATTTCATCAAATATCAACAAAGAGGTTATAAAAAAGGAAGCAAACAAATAACAACATTGTAAAGGACAGAAACAAAAATGAAAATATTCACTTTTTGAGTGTTTCACCAGCAGATGTAAGCAGGGAGACTAACCTAATTAAATACATAGAACATCAGGTGGTAGGTAATTATGTGTTATAAAGGAAAAAAAAGCAAAGAGGGTGACAAAGAGTACACAGGGTGTTCCAATTTTAAAACAGGATGTTAGGAAAGACCTTGCAGAGATAGTGGTAAAGATGAAGGAGCAAGCCATAGATTGGGAACATAGCTGTGTAGAGATCCTACAGGAAGAGTGTACCTAGCACTGTCCAGGAAAGGAAAGGGGCCAGGTACATGGAATAGACCGAGCCTGGGGGAAACAAATGGCAGAAGTCAGAATTTTGATACTGTACACATTACAACTGAGGTATCTATTATATACCCAGTAAAGATTTTTTTTTTTAATTAAGATTTTTTTTTTAAATTTATTTAACAGACAGAGATCACAAGTAGGCAGAGAAGCAGGCAGAGAGAGAGGAGGAAGCAGGCTCCCAGCTGAGCAGAGAGCCTGATGCGGGCTTCGATCCCAGGACCCTGGGATCGTGACCTGAGCCGAAGGCAGAGGCTTTAACCCACTGAGCCACCCAGGTGCCCATCCCAGTAAAGATTTTTGAGTCAGCAACTATACAAGAAAGCCAAGGGTGGATACCTGAGCCACTCTAACACTCAGAGGCTGAGTGCAGGAGGAGGTACTCGCCAAGAGACACAGAAGGGCAGTTCTGGAAACTCAGGAGGACCAGGAGGTGGTTTTGAAGCCAAGACCTCCGCCTAATCTTTAAAACTTTCATTACATTTTCTATTTTCTTTACATTTTCTATTTTCCTACAAAGTACTAAAACAAACATTATTTTTTAAATCTTTAAGTCAATACATTTATTAATTTTTATTTTAATTCCAGTACAGTTAACATACAGTATTAATTTACTTTCAGGTATATAATACAGTGATTCAACAACTTCATGTATTATTATGTTCTCATCAAGAAGTATACTCTTTAAAAAAAAAAAAAGATCTTATTTATTTATTTGACAGAGATCACAAGGCTGTGTGTGTGTGTGGGGGGGAGAAGCAGACTCCCTGCTGAGCAGAGAAGCTGGATGCAGGCTTGATCCCAGGACCCTGAGATCATGACCTGAGCTGAAGGCAGAGGCTTTAACCCACTGAGCCACACAGGCACCCCCAAGATGTGTACTCTTAATCCCCTACACCTATTTCACCCACCTCCCCTCAGGCTATGATCTGTTTGGTTTTTGATTTGTCTAACCCACTGAGCCACACAGGCACCCCCAAGATGTGTACTCTTAATCCCCTACACCTATTTCACCCACCTCCCCTCAGGCTATGATCTGTTTGGTTTTTGATTTGTCTTTTTCCCTTTGTTCATTTGTTTCTTAAATTCCACGTGAGTGAAATCAAATGGTATCTGTTTTTCTCTGACTTATTTTGCTTAGCATTATACTCTCTAGCTCCATCCAAGTTGTTACAAATGGCAAGATTTCATTCTTTTTATGGCTGAATATTCTTCCACTGTTTATCCATTCATTCATGGGACATGTGCTGCTTCCACAGTTTGGCTACTGTAAATAATGCTGCAATTAACGTAAGAGTGCATATAACCTCTCAAATTAGTGTTTTGTTTTCTTTGGGCAAATACCCTGTTATGTGATTACTGGATCATATGGTAGTTCTATTTTAAAAATTACATTTTCAAAGAAATATTTAATGCTGTGGGAAAATACTCACCATGGGTTATGTGGAGGGAAAAGCAGGATATGGAACACAATGCTATTGTTTATTTTTTGTACATGATGGTGACTGAGGACTGTTATTTCTTCTTCACAATTTTATGTACTTTCTTACTTTCAATACTAAACATGTATTGCTTTTGTAAAAATTCTGAGACAAGTATATTTGCAAATAAATATTGGAAGGTGAAAAAATATCAATAAATTTGAAGCTAGGTTAATGGATATTACCCACTTGGAAGAGCAGAAAGAAGGAATATCAAAAGTAAGTCAAAGAGATATGTGGGACTCCATCAAGTATACCAATGTATGCATAATGAGAGTCCCAGAAAGAGGGTCGAAAGGGGAAGAGAGAAATTATTTATGGAAATAATTGCTAAAATCATCTCAAATTTCACCAAAGACGTGATCTACAAATCCAATTCAGGGGGAGCTTGAAGCAGCAAGAGCAAAAGAAACTGTCATGTACAAGTGATCCTCAGTAAGATCAATAGCTGATTTTTTTCATCAGAAACCATGGAGGTCAGAGTACATGGAGGAAGAGATATTCCAAGTGCTAGAAGAAGAGAACTGCCAATCAAAAATTCTGGATCTAACAAGATGGGATTGGGAGGGAGACTCTTAATCTTACAAAACAAACTGAGGGTTGCTGGGGGGAGGGGGGTTGGGAGAAGGGGGGGTGGGGTTATGGACATTGGGGAGGGTATGTGCTTTGGTGAGTGCTGTGAAGTGTGTAAACCTGGCGATTCACAGACCTGTACCCCTGGGGATAAAAATACATGTTTATAAAAAAATAAAAAATTAAAAAAAAATTCTGGATCTGACACAATTATCCTTAAAAAATGTAGGAGAAATTAAGAATTCCAGATAAAAGCAGAGGGACCTTGTTGCTGGTACACATGATTCTAGAAATGCTAATTGGAGTCCTTCAGGTTGAAATGAAAGGGCACAAGACAGTAACCTGAATCCATGTGAAGAAATAAAAACACCAGTAATGTAACTACATAGGTAAATTATAAAAGTCAGTATTAACATATTTTTAAGTTTATAACCCCTCGTTTTCTGTGTTTTAAAAGACAACTATATAAAACAGTAATTAAAAATCTATGCTGATGAGCACACAATGTATGAAGATATAATTTGTGGCAACACAAAACGGGGGAACAGAGCTATACAGGACCAAATTTTTTGTGTACTATTAAAACTAAGTATTAATTCAAACTAACTCTTCATTACTCAAGTGTTAGTCTAATCCAAAGGGAAAATGTTTATAGCTAGACAAAAAAACAAGGATAGAAGACTTGAACATTAAATTAACTAGACCTAACAGATAAATGTATGTAACAATCCATCCAATGGGATATACATTCTTCTTATTTTTTAAGATTTTATTTATTTATTTGACAGAAATCACAAGTAGGCAGAGAGAGGAGGAAGCAAGCTCCCTGTCAAGCAGGGAGCCCGATGCGGGGCTCGATCCCAGAACCCTGGTTTCATGACCTGAGCAGAAGACAGAGGCTTTAACCCACTGAACCACCCAGGCGCCCCTACATTCTTCTAAAGTACATATAAAACATTCTCCCAGATAGACCACATTAGGCAACAAACCAAACTTTAAGAAATTAAGAAAGAATAAAATCGGGGCGCCTGGGTGGCTCAGTTGGTTAAGCAACTGCCTTCAGCTCAGGTCATGGTCCCGGAGTCCTGGGATCGAGTCCCGCATCAGGCTCCCTGCTCCATGGGGAGTCTGCTCCCTCTGACCTCCCCTCTCATGCTCTGTCTCTCTCTCAAATAAGTAAATAAAATCTTTAAGAAAAAAAGAATAAAACCATACAAAGGTATCGTCTCCAAGTTAGAAATCCCAAACAGAAGGAAATCTGAAAAATTCACAAATACGTAAAAATTAAACAACGTACTCTTAAGAACCAATGAGTAAAAGAAGAAATCATAAGGGAAATTAGAAAATTCCCCAAGATGAATGAGAATAATATGACATACTAAAACTTAATAGGATTTGCTGAAAGCAGTGCTTATAGGAAAATTCACAGCTGTAATTGCCTACCTTTAAAAAAAGAAAGATCTAAAATCAGTAACCTAACTTTCTACCTTAAGGAACTACAGAAAAAAGAGCAAACCAGACCGAAAGCAAACAAAAAGAAGGAAATGGCAAAAATTATAGCAGAGATAAATGAAACAGAAATCAAGTGAACCAATTTTGGTTCTTTGAAAAAAAATCACCAGAAATAGACATGCTTTTAGACTGACCAAAAAAAATATATGTTCTTGCTTTCTCTTGTTCTTTTTCAAATATACATATAGATAGGAGGAACCAGTGAAAAGGTAAAGATTTAAGGCAGCTGGCTATTATGATCATCTTCAACAGTAAGAATAAGATACTCAATTTTTTTAATCTTTATCTCAAAATTGAGTTTAGGTATAAAATTGAGAAAATGATGCTTATAGCATCTTTCTGATTATTACATGAGGTAAGAATGTATAAATTACAAGGTCCAACATTCATTAAGAATTTGATAAAGGCATCTGTTATCAAATATTGATGCATTAAAGACAGTCATCGTGGCCATTATTTACAACAGAAAAATACTGAAAAATTACCCAAACAATGAGAAATGTTCTGTTAATGGAGATAATCATATGCTGGTGTTGAGAGTACTTAAAATATTCACTTACAGAAGGTATAAAACCATTATTTTTATATCTATTTCTTCTCTGATGGTATTGGTTTCATTCCCCAAATGACTGCCTACCCAAAACAACTGAGAACACGTAGTTATACTTTCTTTGAATGCTTTTAGCTTCATGGTTTTAACACTCAACTTTTTAATACATCTTAATTTTACTTTGAGGCAGTATCTACCTTAATTGCCCCACAAATAGTTAGCCAGTTGTTATATTATTTATTGAATAGCTACTTTTTCTGTTAATGGGAAATGTTGTCGTTACTATAAATTCAAGTCCTATGTGTTGGATCTGTTTGTATAAATATTCAACTGAATTCCACTGTTACTACCATGCCACCTTAATTCCTACAGCTTTACTTAAAAAGTTTAATACCCAATAAGAAAAATACTTTGTCATTACATTTTCTACTTTTTTGGCTATTCCCAGGACTTCTAGTGAAAAAACATTTAATTTGCTGATAACAATGAGGATTTGGTGCCACACAGAAAAGACAGAGAGAATGAGACCCAGGATCAAACCAAAGATCTGAATTTGCAAGGCAGGGTAAGTTTGAAAGGGTATATACTTTCACATTGTTCCTCTTGTTTCTTCTGTTGTCACAACTAATTGCTTTAGCATATTTATACGTGTCACGGCAAAATCTTTCCTTCTGTCTTTTGTAATCTGATAAAAATAGAGCACCAATGACTAGAAAGTTGTGCTAAGCTGGAATCCTTAAAAAACCATTTGCCAAACCAAACCTGATTCATGAAACTGTGTGACCCAGTGACATTTATGATATTACACATGAAGAAATATTTCTTAGAAAATTATGTAAAGTTAATAGGGGAAAACAACAATGCTAATACATTAAACTTATATAAAATTATATATACCATCTGTTCAGCTATGTAAAGAAATACGCATAAAACAAAGACTAAGAAAATCTACCAAAATGCTAAGAATAGCACATGGTCATGATAAATTATCTTTTGTACATTTCTAAATATTTAAAAATACTGACCACGTATTTTTATTATGGGGAAAAGTTTCTTTTGCAGCCAGCAAGGTAAATCTATGGAATGTTTGAGATTCTAGGGTATTTATTAGACTACTCAGAGTAACTAGTTCTTTGTCCTTTTTATTATGCACATATATCTGCTTTCTCAACTATGTGAGCTTTATAAAGAAAAGAACATGTTTTGTATTACATCCAGCAGAGGGTTGGTTACATACCTCTTAAATGGTATCAACTGGAAGGTTTGGGTGTGGATTTAAGAGTCAGTCTCAGGCTGACACACCTGTATTTTTATTCCAAACTATGCTACATAACCCCTACCACAGTAACAACAAATAATACATTTCACAGTTCATCAGAGGCTAAGAGCCCACAGGTTATTCCCCAAAATAATGTAACTTCTGAATTTCATTATGCTCACCTACCCATAGTGTTACCATGATCCTAGCAATTAAGCAGACACCCAATAAATAACTATTTTACCAACCATGCCATAGAGGCATATTTGACACCGCCTCACTAGATGGGATTTGCTAAAGAGTAAGTATTCAGGGGCACCTGGGTGGCTCAGTGGTTTAAGCCTCTGCCTTCGGCTCAGGTCATGATCTCAGGGTCCTGGGATCGAGCCCCACATTGGGCTCTCTGCTCAGCGGGGAGCCTGCTTCTCCCTCTCTCTCTCTCTGCCTGCTTCTCTGCCTACTTGTGATCTCTCTCTGTCAAATAAATAAATAAAAATCTTTAAAAAAAAAAAAAAAAAAAAAAAAAAAAAAAAAAAAAAAAAAAAAAAAAAAAAAAAAAAAAAAAAAAAGAGTAAGTATTCAGACATCAGGAAAAAGGCTTGATGTTCTTTGAGATGCGGCTGTAAGAATTCAGTAAGATTTTATAACTTTACACAATAGGATAGACTAGACCAGGGTTTTCAAAGTGTGGTCCCTGGACCAGTAGTCTTAATCTCACCTAGAAATTTGTAAACAATGGACATTATCGGGGTGCCTTGGTGGTTCAGTTGGTTAAATGTCTGTCTTCAGCTCAGATCATGATCCTGGGGTCCTGGGATGGAGCCCCACGTCGGGCTCCCTGCTCAGCCTGAAGTCTGCTTCTCCTTCTCCCTGCCCTCCCCACTTGTGTTCACTAGCTCTAACAAATGAATAAAAATTTAAAAAAAAACAACAACAATGCACATTATCGGGCCTTGTTCTGGGTCTACTGAATCATAAACAGGAGGGGGAGACCAATAATAAAATTACTTGATACAAGCTCAAGTTTGAGAACCAGTGTACTAGACCTTCACAAAACCAACTGGCTCAAAACAGATGAGTGGTCTCGAGATAGAGCCCTGTTATCTGACTCCCTGCTTAGCTGGGAGTATGCTTCTCTCCCTCCCTCTGCCCTTCCCCTCTTTGTGTTCTCTCAAATAAATAAAATCTTTAAAAATAAAAACAGCATTTTAAAAGATTTTATTTGAGGGGCGCCTGGGTGGCTCAGTGGTTAAAGCCTCTGCCTTTGGCTCAGGGCATGATCCCAGGGTCCTGGGATCGAGCCCCACATCGGGCTCTCTGCTCTGCAGGGAACCTGCTTCCTCCTTACTCTGCCTGCCTCTCTGCCTACTTGTGATTTCTCTCTGTCAAATAAATAAAAAATTTAAAAAAAAAAAAAAAAAAAAAAAAAAAGATTTTATTTGACACAGAGAGAGAGCTAGCACAAGCAGTGGGAGCGGCATGCAGAGGGAAAGGGAGAAGCAGGCTCCCCCACTGAGCAGGGAACTGGATGCGGGGGCTTGATCCTAGAACCCTGGGATCATGACCTGAGCCAAAGCCAGCCACTAAACTGACTGAACCACCCAGAAACCCCAAATAAACTCTTTTAAAAAAACGTATCAAACTCAACACCCAAAGAACAAAAAAATCTAATCAAGAAATGGACAGAAGACATGGACAGACATTTCTCCAAAGAAGACATACATATAGCTAACAGACATATGATAAAGTGCTCTATATCACCTGGCATTAGGGAAATACAAATCAAAACCACAGTGAGATACCACCTTACACCTGTCAGAATGGCTCAAATGAACAACTAAGGAAACAGATGTTGGCAAGGATGTGGAGAAAGGGGAACCCTCTTACACTGTTGGTGGTAATGCAAACTGGTGCAGCTACTCTGGAAACCAGTACGGAGGTTCCTCAGTAAGTTGAAAATAGAGCTACCCTATGACCCAGCTATTGCACTAGTAGGTACTTCCCCAAAGGACACAAACGTTATAATCTGAAGGGGTACCTGAGCCCCAATGTTTATAGCAGCAATGTCTACAATAGCCAAACTATGGAAAGAGCCCAAATGTCCATCAACAGATGAATGGATAAAGAAAATGTAGTGTGTGTGTATATATATAAAAAATATATAATGGAATATTACTTAGCCATCAAAAAGAACGAAATCTTGCCATTTGCAAGATGCGGATGAACTAGAGGGTATTGTGCTAAGCGAAGTAAGTCAGTCACAGAAAGATAATCACCTTATGATTTCACTCACACGTGGAAGGGAAGGAAAAATAAAATAAGATAAAAAGAGAGGAAGGCAAACCATAACAGACTCAACTACAGGAAACAAACTGAGGGCTGCTGCGGGGGAGGTCAGTGGAAGGATGGGGCAATTGGGTGATCGGCATTAGGCACCTGAAGTATTAGGCACTGGGTATTATATGCAATTGATAAATCACTAAATTCTACCCCTGAAACTAATAATACACTATATGTTAACTAAATTGAATTTAAATAAATTTAAAACAACCACAACAGTAACAACAAAAATCAACTAGCTTTCAACAATTCATTAAGTCTTCTTGGAGAACTTCCTCTATATTTGCAGTTAACGAACCACTATTCATATTCACAACTGGCCCACATCACTGGGTTAAGGGAGTCACCAAAAAAACTATCATGAGAAAAGATACCATATACAAAGTCATTTTTTCATAAAGATCCAAACATGATGTTCAACATTTCGTCTCGAAGCCATCTACCTTCTTTTGAACCATTTTTGAAAACAGTATGTACATAAACACAATAAACAAAGAGAACACAAGGATTTTGGGGAAAATACTTTTAAAAGAGACAAAGAGCTAATAACTCCAACAGAACTTTGGTAGAAAAACACTAAACCAAGAGAAAAATGGGCATATGAACAGATAATCCCACAAGAGCAAATTCTAATAGCCAAACATGAAAAGATGGTCAAATTCACTACTCATTGAGTAAGGGCCAATTAAAGTAACATGGAGATTACTGGGACTCTTACAAAGAATCAAAATTATCAGTAAGTAAGGACATATATAAAACTGCTTAATGTAGCAATCATTGTTCATAACAGGAAAGAATAGAATATGCATTAATAGGGAAACAGTTGAATAAATTATGGAACAAACTATGGAATATTAGGTAGCCATTAAAAGAGACATATAAGTGATTTAGTGAATTTTTAACAAACCATTAAATAAGACAACTGAGATGCAAAATTATCCTGCCTTTATAATTCAAAGATAAAAATATGCTAAACACTGTCAATATAATGAGAAGATAAAAATACATACGTATTTTTATATGTACAGGATACATTTTAGGTTGTAGGAAGATGACCCAAGAGAAAAACACACTACACCAAATAAACTGCATGGCAATATGTACTTATGCAAAATAATGTATATATAGTTTTAAAACAAAGTAAATATAAAAGGGACTTATTTAGTTTATGTGCTGACAACCATCTTCAATGATAGTGTCCATTTATTATGTACTTTCAACATGCTCAGCATTAAACCTAGGAATTTTATTTAAGACCTCATTTAGTTTATACCTCAAAACTATGAGGCAGATACCATAATCCCCAATTTACAGATATATAGAGATTAATCTGATCTGTTGACAGAACTAGGTCCTTCTAAACCCAAGTTCTTAACCACATGCAAGTGAATACATGTAGTTGTTGCACAGGGCATTGATAAAAGAAAGAATTCAGATTCAGGAAGCAATCTAAAAAATGAAAAGGCACAAACCAAAATGTCTATCAAAGACCACTATTAGAAGAACTGTCACATTTCAAAAGAAGACATAGGAGAAAGCAACCCGTGTCAACAACTTACATTACAAATTACATAGTGTAAATTGAGAAAAATTAAGTTTAAAAATTTTAACAGTAGTTTGAGTAATGGTAGCTACTATTACTGAATACCTAGCATATTATATCTTAACCCTCGAAAACATTAAGATGCTCTTATTTGTAATAACAAAGCCATCAAGCACATAATATAGTAACAAAAGCTACACCCATCAAGATTCTAAATTGTCTGGGACTCAAAAGTTAACCTTCCATCTATAGTCTTTACGTTTAGCACAATTCAGAGGAAAAAGGGGGCACACATCTATCATACGGTACAAGGAGCCCAAAACACAACAGAACATACAGCAGTCCCGCCTTATCTGAAGTTTCACTTTCTATGGTTTCAGCTACCCACAGTCAAAAGCAGTCTGAAAGATGATGATCCTCCTGATATACCATCAGATGGTCAACTACGTCACAATGTCTAGTCATTCACCTCACTTATCATATAGGCGTTTTATCATATCATAAGATGAAGAGTGAATGCAGTAACAGTATTTTCAGAGAAACCATATTCATGTAATTCTTGTTACAGTATATTTTTATAACTGTTCAATTAGTTATTATTATTCATCTCTTACTGTGACTAATTTACAGACTAAACTTTATCATAAGTATGTACAGGAAAAAACATAGTAGGAGTGCCTGGGTGGCTCGGTGGGTTAAATCCTCTGCCTCTGTCTCAGGTCGTGATCCCAGGGTCCTGGGATCGAGCCCCGCATCGGGCTCTCTGCTCAGTGGGGAGCCTGCTTCCTCCTCTCTCTCTGCCTACTTTGTGATCTCTGTCAAATAAATAAATAAAATCTTAAAAAAAAAAACCATAGTATATACAGGGTTCAGTACTATTTCTAGTTTCAGGCATCCACTGGGGGTCCTGGAATGTATCCCCTGTGGATAGGGTGGGGGAGACTACTGTAACAGCAATCATTTAAGCAATCCTTCCTGGTGATAGAATGATCCAAGGGAAGAAAAGAACAAGATAACCCCAAACTACCCAAAAACTACAGCAAAAAAATTCCACACTTTGCATATGTGTGCCATGTAAAAGTATAGTATGCATCTTAACTTTTACTTTCTAAATGGTCAGAACAGTTAAATATAGTAGTATTAGTTTTACAGATAATCAGCCTCTAAGTGGGGTGCTATGATCTGACAAGATATTAATTCTGATAGGTGCTGTTATGGCTCTACACAAAATACTAAATTAACTAGAGTACTCTTCTTCCATCTATAAACGTAAAGCTTGTTCTGAAATCTGAAAACCATTCAATATGGTACATCCCCAGAAAGGGTATAACTCGTATAAGCAGACAGATCAGGTTTCAAACCCCAAATCACTGTCTGATTATGGGAATTATAAGCAAATCCTTTCAGCTTGCTTAATTTCATACTCTTCACCTGTAAAATGAGTGTAAGAATTCATACTCCCAGAGTATTAAGAGGATTACATATAGTAGGCATTAAATTAGGTAACAACTATAGCACAAACAATGGAATGTTACAGTCATTAAAGATAGATCTACAAAGTTATTACAAATTCTCACATTTAATTATAAAATATATAGTATATTATAGCTATAAAACATTTAAAGCAAAGAATATAAAAAGTGAAACTGACCCATCATCTTTTCCCCCAATTCAATTCCCTATCTAAGCTTACAATTAAGATATGTAACTCTTTCTTCACTTTATTAATATAGTTTTACTTTTGGACTTTTAAAAAACCATAAATGGGGATCTTCAACTAACTTTTCTTGCTAAGAGATCCTTTCATTGAGGAGCTCTATTAGGGTCACATATAGGCTCATGCCTTGTTAAATATGATGTTTTAAAAATTTTTTTCCAAACAATGGTGCAGTGAGAATACTTAAGCATAATTTTTGAGCATATCTGAATATGTTCCTAACAAAATTTCCTTAAAATAGAACTACTGAATGAAATAAAATATATATATTTTAAAATTAAAGGTGTGGCTAAATAACCTTACAAAAGGGCATTTTTACACCAACAGTTTATAAGTACCTAAGTACCTGTTTCCCCACAACCTAGCCAATTGTAGATAATGCTGGCAATCTAATGGTAAAAAATGATCTCACATAATGTACATTTCCCCCATTATTACTGGTGTACTCTTTTCATGTTTTCTTGACAGTTTAAAAATGATTTCATATTCATTTATGAATTATCTGTCCATATACTTTTGCATGTTTTTCTACTGGGTTATTTACATTTTTAATGATTTGTAAAAGCTTTACATAATGTGTTACTCCTTTGTTGTACACAGTCAAATACTTTTTCCCAGGTTAAGAAAGAAGTCATCTGCCCTTTACTTATAACTATTTTATCATACAGAAGTCTTACTATTTTCACATAAAATCTGTCAATTTTTAAAATGGCTTATAGGTTTCCTGACTTAGGAAATCCTTCCTCATGAAAGATGTTAAAGATTGCCTATATTTACTTCTAAATAGGTTTGTAGGATTTATGTGAATAGTGTAAAGAAATGATCTAAACACATTTTTCTCTTGAATTGTCCCACTTTTCTTTATAAACAACATGGGGCTTACTATTTTATTCTGCAGACATATTTGTCTGTTCCTATACCAATTAAAAAACTTAAAACATACTGAATATATGTTTTGCTTGCAATCACTCTTTTGCTTCCACCAGTTATCTGTATGTGTACCAAATCAGGCGTTTATCTCTAAACTCATTTATGTCAGTTGTATACAAGGAAGTTAAAACACTACACAGAACAATGATTTAAACTGTAAAGGAAACTATTTATATTAAAACTAATCCAAATATTTGGCAAAAGCTAAAAGGTAAGATTTTTAAAAGTGGTCAAATTAGGAAAAGAGATTCAGGGGTAAATTATAAAAATTTCTAATTCTGCATTCAGGTTCCTTTACAAAGAAGTCTTTACACTGTTGCTCTACTTTAAAATCAGAGATGATCGTTGTAGTTTATGTAAGTAAGAGAACAGACTATTTCTCACTCAAAGTAGTATCTATGGCCTTACATTAGAAGGAGGAAAAGGAATTGCCATTTTTGTTTCAGTTTTTAAAAAATTGTATGCACTGGGGCACCTAAGTGGCTAGTCAGTTAAGCCTCAGGCTCTTGATTTTGGCTCAGATCATGATCTTGGCATCATGGGATTAAACTCCCCCGCACTGGGCTCTATGCTCAGTCTAGAGTCCACTTGACATTCTCTCTCCTTCTGCCCCCTTCACAACCCCCTTCCCCGCTCACTCTCCTGTCTAAAAATAAAATCTTTTTAAAAAAGTGGTATGTAGGGGCACCTGAGTGGCTCAGTGGGTTAAGCCTCTGCCTTTGGCTCAGGTCATGATCCTATGGTCCTGGGATCAAGCCCCGCATTGGGCTCTCCGCTTAGAAGCCTGCCTCCCCTGCCCTGCACCTGCCTCTCTGCCTACTTGTGATGTCTGTCAAATAAATAGAAATTTTTAAAAAAGTGGTATGTATTAATGACATTTTTAAAAAAGATCTGCTTTAACATTTTAACAATAACTAACCTAACAACTATTGACCCTAATCTGATCAAAGAGCTTCTTCTATACTGCATCTTCCCATGCAAAAAAATGGTTGTCTCTGCTCACAAATTTAGATCTTTTAAATTTGTAGATAAAGGTTTAGTTTTGTTCTAACAGATCTTAAATACTGCTGATTAAGTTTATTTTCTTTTACTTACTTATGTAAACCATCTGATTATTGCCCATTCACATTCCTTTCTCCTTGCCAAAGACAACACTTTTCACTTCTGATATCTGTAATTTTTTCAAAACTTTACATTGCTGTGTGTGTACATTTTTAAGTTTCAGAAATGGTACTGACCAATAAACATTTTTAATCACCCCCCAGCATTATTTTTAAAAGCTACTGATGTTGCTACAGGTATTATTTGGTTCACTGCTTCTAACTGCTACATATTCCATAATATGCATGTACCACATTTTCTGGTACCCAATCTACTAATTGCCACAATGATGCAATATTTTCCCAGATGTTACCTTAAGGAATAATGTGATACCACCTTTGGGATATATACCCAGGAGTAAGAGTCAAGGGTTCCCATAGCCTCACGTGCCTGCTAACACTTAACCAATACACAGTTTTCTAATTTCTATTCATGACAGTTTTATAAGCTGTTTATAATTAATTTTATAATTTAAAAAAGTTTAATAGCTTTATAAACTAATAAGTTTCTAAGTATTTCTGTAATTACTAATGAGTTTCAACACTGAATTATCTATGCATAGCCTTTGTTTATCCTTGTTAATTTGGAGGTGTCCCTTAAATATACTACGCTAACACAGGCCCTTGACAATACTTTAAAAAAAATTGTTAACTTATTTTTGGTGGGGAGGGGGAGGAACAGAGGGAGAGAGGCACTCATGCAGATTCCGAGCCCGAGTGCAGAGCCTGCAATCATGACCTGATCCCATGACCCTGGATCATGACCTGAACCAAACCCAAGAGTCAGATGTTCAACTGAATGAGCCACTGCAGCACCCCGCCCCCACTTGATAGTCTTAGAACATGGCTAAACACTTTCGATCTATCACTCACTACTCTGTTAAATTTTATCTTTGGCAGTGCTGCTTAATGTTGTACACAGGCCAGCTGATATTGCACCAATTGTTTGAATGTGGTATTGGTCCATGACAAAATGAGTTTGCACCAGAAATGTTAGTCAACCATATCAGTAAGTACACTGTTTATTTCAACTAATGTTTTTCTTGTTCAAAGAAGCAGTACGCTGATTTACATTCCAATTTAAGTACCAGTAGGGAGTTATGTTTTTCACTGAAAGGGAAATCTTAATTTTGTATTATCAAACTCAAATTTTTACAGTTAAGATTTATGCTTTAAGAGTTCCTTCCCTACTAGTAACCACACTATAACCTTCTACATTACCTTCTCCTTAAATGTATGGCTTTATCCAGTATGGCTTATTTTAATACACTTGTTGATACCATGAATGGGGTCTTTTTTCTAATCATCTTACTGGTTATTACCAATGTATGGAAGAAATATTTGTTTCTGTATAGTGATTATTTACTGGCTAATTTTATTAGTTCTAATAATTTTATACCACCTCCGCAGAAAACCAAAAGCCTCAATCCTATCACCTTCAAATAGTATCAAGTTTTCTTTTTTTTTTTTTTTACGACTTTGTTTGACAAAGAATATGCACAAGCAGGGGGAGAGGCAGAGGGAGAAGGCAGCTCCCTGCACAGTAGGGATCCCAATACCACAGAATCATGAACTGAGCCAAAGGCAGACACGTAACTGACTGAGCCAGCCAGGGCCACCAGTTTTCTATTTTAATATGTATCCTTCATTTCCTTCTTTTCTCTTGTATTTGTTAGGACTTCTACTATAAATTTAAGTGGCAAAAAGTAATAGTATTTTTATGTGACTCTCGACTCAACAACAATGCTTCAGTTTTTCCATTATGACTTCTGGTAGATGATTTATATAAAGTTTGTCTTCCTAGCTTTCTAAGAGTCTGTATTAGTTTTAATTAACATGCTGAATTTTATCAAATGCTTTTGAAGCTTCTATTGAAATATGGCTTCTTTCTCTTACTGTTAAGTTGGGAGCCAATAATGAACTGTCTTACATTTGTTAATAACATGAGAAAATTGTGTTAAGAAAACAGGCTGCACATCTGTATATACATATTTGCAAATACAAGAAGAAAATTTTCTCAAATTTTGAAGGGAGCTCCATCTGCATGAATTAAAAGTGATTAATATTCTCATTTTTCTATACGTCCTAGAATTTTCATAATACATGTCACACATCATTATTCAAAAATGATTTTTAAGGAGGGGTGCCTGGGTGGTACAGTCTAACTCTTGGTTTCAGCTCAGGTCATGATCTCAGGTTGTGAGACTGAGCCCTGTGTTGGGCTCCCACTCAGCATGGAGTTGGCTTAAGACTCACTCTTCCTCTGTCTCTACCCCTCTACCCCCCACCCCGACTCTGTCTCCTTCTCTAAAATAAATAAATAAATCTTAAAAAAAAAAAAAAGATTTTTAAGGAATCATGTACCTAAAAATAGCCTGAAAATTAAGTTTTATTATTTATGAGGTAATCATTAATTGGCTTTTAAGAAGTCAGCCTTACCAATTTTTTAAGATTTTATTTATTTGACAGAAAGAGAGAGAGCACAATCAGGGAGTGGTAGGCAGAGGAAAGGGAGAAGAAAGAGCATGATATGGGGCTTGATCCCAGGACCCTGGGATCATGACCTGAACTGAAGGCAGTCACTTAACTGACTGAGCCACGCAGGTGCCCCTCAATTTTCTTATAAGCAAGCTTTCTAGCAAAGCCTTCTACCTCTCTCAAACCGTAAGTACATATGATCAATTTGTGTCTCTAACACTAGACAATAGTTTGGTTGAGTTGAACTTTTATATGAGAGGGTTTTTTCTTTTGCCTTCAATTCTAATTACTACCATCACAAACCAATTACTGAGCATAGCACTAAGTAACCTACATTTTATTTTATTCTGAAACACTTTTAAGGTAGATATACTAAATTCTATGAGAAAACTGGTTTCAGAGCTAATAAGCAGGGACAAGATTCAAATCCAGATTGTACCATATTTCCTTCCTAAGTAGAATCTGATTATGAACTTTCTTTCTAGAAAAGTTGTTGTCATTTTGGAACAAAGAATGATTCTGCTTTATGAGTAGGAATTCATGAAATCCCTCAAAATTGCTTTGTAACAAATGAAAATACTTCTTAGGTTTTGGGGGTTACTTAGTTAAGGGGGCCCCCATAATTCTATTCAATTAGGCCAATAAACTTAGGGATTACTATCCATTTTGACAATATAAAAAACACCTGTGAAAATGAACTATATGGTCTGATTTCTGTGCCCTTCCAACTCATTACCCATGACTCACCTCTGCTAAGTGTTGCAGCCGGGTTAGCAGTGGGGTTCTCTTGTCAGATCCAAGGCGTGTGATATAGTTTGATCTTTTGCTAAATACATACAGAAGATTAAGGACTGCCAGCACCACTTGCATATCAGAGGAAGCCAATAAAGTTGTCAAATGCTACAGGGAACAAAAAGGGCAAGTTCATGGTACTGGGCACTCTAGGCCTTGAAAACTTAAAATGCCTATGTAGTAATAGATTTGTTTATATATACAAAGCTATCAAGAAGTTTAACAGTACAAAAAAACCATTTATAAATATTTGAGCACCTACAACATGCAACCTTGTCCATAAGCAGCTTATAATCTAGCAGTAAGCCAGAAAGTCCAACAAAAGTTTTTTTTAAAAGTGAGCAACAGCTCAAAATTGCACAGGTATCCCCACAGAGGATTACAAGAGACAAAAGTGATATTTTAATATATAGTGGAACTCAAGAACATTAAGTCTCTAAGCAGACTGTAAGTACTGTGAAAGAAAGATAATTATATTGTTCCTCTGTATCCTTTGAGACAAACATAAAACAGGGTCCTCCATACAGAAGCTAAAGATATCAACAATAGCTAGTGGCATTTATGACTGTTACAGTATAGTGTATGTAACAGTAACCTAAGAGTGACTACTTATTTTTTTTAAATAAAATCAAGGTTCATCAATATATTGAAGCATTTGGTCAGTGTTAAAATCATTATGTCATTTAGAGGGCAAAAAACTTAGGTATTTCTGGTTGCTGATAATCCTGAAGGCTACGGATTTCCTTTTGTAATTAATCTATTTTATCTTTAAGAGACTGCTTATCTGTTCCTCACTTAAAACTGTGGGTGCTACACTTTAGTTCAGTTATTCCACTCTTCCCAAGCCATTTCCTTTCAATTATTACCCTATTTCTTTACCAAAGACCTGGGGAAATTAACACTAACAGGGCACTTAGGCAATGAGTAATGTATCAAGGAAATAAAACTATTTCTAATAGTTTAAGTGACTTGGGCCTGCTCTAATAACCTGGAACAAAGATCAATTTTTTTGGAAATTCCCAAGAATACAGCAATACATGTATTATATTCTAATTTCTTGAATCTGGAAAGGTAGAGTGAAGGTAAAGAACCTTCCCAACAACCTATGAAGGGTATCTATATCCAAGAAACATCATTATTGTCTTTTACACTGAAAACCCTAGACCTCCATAATGAAAAGGAAAGAAGCAATTATCAGAAAGAAATAGCAATTTATCTCTGGACACGAACAATTCTACTTGAGAAGAGACCACACAGGCTTGAACCTCTCCTACCTCTATGGAACTGTACAGATGCCGGGAAAAGCTGTACTCAATGAGCAAGGCTGTGAAGTTCAACACAGCCAAGAGAAGCATTTTCAGTTGTTCTCTTTCCGGCCTATCACATACGAGCATCCACGACATATTCTCCACTGTTTGTCCAGCATCTGCCAGGATTCCATCAAAGCGGTCCAACAGATCCACCCAGTGGTATAACTCACACTGGAGAAGGGAAGAGAAAGAGGAACATCAAAGAATAAAGTACTAAGTACTGTGTGGGTGCTTTGCTACAATGGACTGCTGAGCAAGACACCTAGACAAGTTCACTTCCTACCTCTGCTTCTCTTTAACCCCCCCCCACCTCAGTACAGAAACCCATATGAGAAATATCATACTCTGAGGCATATAAACCTGAGTTCATTATTATATCCATCAAAGTACATATGTACTAACACCAGTAGACACCTTAATTAGGTCTTCAGAGAGAGAATTCTGGCTACATTCTGAGGTCTACAAACACAATGACTCTCCCTGCCAGAACCCATTTTATCAGAAGTGTTCATTTTTAGAGTTCTCTAAAGACTCTTTTAACTATCTCAAACTTATATTGTCAATTAAACTGATGGAATTCTGTGGTTGAAATTCTTTATCAATACCTGTGTAAACATTCTTCATCCTCAGCTAGCAAAATTTTCTTTCACAATTTCCTTGGTGTTCACAAGCTAAAAGCTACTGGTCTAGAGCTGTACTAGACATACAGAAGATAATCATTAAGTAACTGATGAATGATGCTACCTCATTGTGGATTCTCTTCCCATACAGAGAATACAAAAAGATGTAATAGTTCAGGGAGCCCTGTCTTTTGGGAGCATGGGTTCACATACCTTCCCAATGTTCCATGTTTTGATCTGCTGCAGTTCCAAGAGGAGTTGCTCATCATTACAAACTTTGAGTTTGTCTATTAAGGCTCTGCAGTCTGCAGGCTGAGGAAAACAGGTATTCACAAAGAGTGTTTTGGAGGATGAGGGGTACACAAAAACAAAGAATAGGAAAAGGAATCTTTAGGCCAACACACTTAGCAATTTAACTTTTGAAAGAATATACAACATTAGAAAATGGGAAATTTGCCAATCACTTGGGATTAAAGGGAAATATTACAATAAAACAATCCATCTGTGCATTTTTAACTTGGATAAACTTGTACACGTAGACAATCTACTTGGAAGGGTACAGACAACAGAAATAAAGGAAATGAGCTAGACACCAATAAAAACAAAATGAAGAATCTGTACCACAGTTGAAAGTTAACTAGAATGCCTGATAAGAAATGTTGAATTGGGAACACTTCACAGTTAAAGGTGAAAATTAACACTGGCTGTATTTTTCTGCAACATTAAACCCTCTAACTGTAGGAGGCAAAGACCTTCTAACTGTAAAACTGGTACTTCATCCTTACTGGATTCCCATTGCCATATATTCCTGCTCTCTTTCTACTGATGAAAGGGCCTGTTTTTCCAGTAACAAGGTGTGGACTGAAAGCTTATAGTAAAGTTTCTGAAAGTGGAGGAGGAAGAAGGCTAGGGACTGGGACAGAGATGTCTTCTATTAATGGATGGCAACTGGAAATGATTACACTTGCTTTTTTTTTTTTTTTTTCTGTAAAGCAATATGGTATCCTGGAAATGGGCCTAGATTTGCAACCAAACAAAACTGGGTTCATTTATTAGCTTGATGTTTAATAAGCTGTTTGATCATGAGCTACTCCAATCTCTCAACCAGTTTTCTTACCAGGAAAAGAGACCTAATAATTACCTTGGTAACGTGAGAATCAAATGTTTGCCACCTACTAAAGCACTTACTTCATACAACAGGAGCTTAAATATTGAGAAACAGCATATCACTACAAAGAGTATGAACTTTGGAATTAGATAGTTGGTAAGCTACCTCTTTGAATCTTAGTATCCTCTTCTGCAAAATGAACCAACACCACCTATTTATCCAGCAATATTGTTGTGATATATAACTAGAGGTATTTTCAGTATCCAAAACAGAACAGGGAAAAACAGGAGTTTAAAGGTTTTCTTGAAGCTAAGTCCCCAACCTTTTCTTTCCTCTGAGGAAGCATTAAGAGCTACCTCAAATTTCTGTGGTAATTAAATGCATAGAAAATACTTGGCATAAAATACTTCCATAACCAGGCCTGTACTTTTTTCTCCTCTCTTTGAAGTCATATAGATGGAGGGAGAGATGATGGAGCAAGAGAAACATAACATGTGAGTCTGTACCACCTACTCATGTAGTTCACTTGTGCCTTCTGGACCTACTCAGGCTTAGTATCAAATATACCACTTCAATATCTAATAGAATGCAGTTATGCAGATCCAATTTTTTGATTCTGTGAGTTAGATTACACCCAATTCATGATGAACATTTGAATCCCATTATCACTTGGTATCTCATAATCAGGCATTCAGTCTTATCAAGTTTCAGTTGCAAGCCAGAAGTTGCTTTTCTGAATGTTAGAATAGTTGTTGGCAGAAAACAGCCTTGCCAAAATTCTAGGAATCTCAGCTGTACTTCTCCTATCATAGCTTGCCAGAGGCATCTTTTTTTTTTTTTTAAAGATTTTATTTATTTATTCAGGGGGCGGGGAGAGCAAGCACAGGCAGACAGAATGGCAGGCAGAGGCAGAGGGAGAAGCAGGCTCCCTGCCGAGCAAGGAGCCCGATGTGGGACTTGATCCCAGGACGCTGGGATCATGACCTGAGCCGAAGGCAGCTGCTTAACCAACTGAGCCACCCAGGCGTCCCTGCCAGAGGCATCTTTAGCTGATACGAAAGTCGGACATCTTATTCTACTAGGTCAAAATGTCCACGTAGTAGGGCAGCTTATATCATGACCTGAACCTTTCCGAGCCTTTTCTAGATCCAGACATCACTATCACTTTAGAGGTTATCCAGTAAATAATCAAAAGAGTAAGTCCAAATTTGATGTATGCTGGCTCCACAATTCAAAGAGGCACCTACCTCATATGTTGTTCCTCTGTCTCATGGTATATGGTACAAGGTACAGCAATTCATCTCTCACTTTAGAAAGGAAATCTTCCCAGACTTCTGGACCCCTAGAAACTTTCCTGATGTAGAAGACCCTCACGCTTCAAAGGGAAGTCAGTCTCTGTCACACATATGCCTAAGGCATCTAAGGTACTTGTGTTTCCTACTCACAAGGTTCAGTCAGCATCAATTTAATATAGCAGTATCATGTTCTATTTTATCAGCAGTATCAAGGTCCCTCTGGATTTTATAGTTTCCAGAATGCACTAGGGACAAAAGTCTATCTTTACCATCTTGTTCCTGCTATATAAACGCAACTGATTGTTATTTTCCTTCTCCTGGTAAGGCAAATGAAAGCACTTGCCAGTTCAATGGATGCATACTGATTGCCAAGGTTCACATTGATTTCTTCCAGTAAAGGTATCAAATCTAGGGGAAAACTCTTTTGCACAGTTGCTGATATACAAAGTGATCAATAAATGTCCTTCTTGTGTAGCCAATACGGAAAACTATGGAGATTCCTCAAAAAACTTAAAAACAGAACTACCATATGATCTAGCAGTTCCACTTCTGGGTGTTTAACCCAAGAAAAGAAAACAGTAATTTGAAAGGATATATGCACCCCCATTGTCACTGTAACATTATTTACAACAGCCAAGATACAGAAATAGCCTAAATCCATTGTCAGATGAATGGATAAAGATACGGTATACATATACAGTGAAATACTATTCATCCATAAAAAAGAATGAATTCTTGCCATTTGTGACAACATGGATGAACCTTGAGGGCATTATGCTAAATGAAATAAGTTAGAGAAAGACAAAACACCATATAATCTCAACTTCTACACAGGGTTTAAAAAACAAAAAACAAGTTTAAGACTCAAGCTCATAGATACGAGAACAGACTGTTGACTGCAACAGATGGACAGGTGAGAAAATGGGTAAAGGGGGTCAAAAGGTTAAAAATTTTTTTTCTAATGCTCTTCTTAAAAATAATATCTAGTATTAACCACAATACAGACAACTAGGTATGCTGCTCAAGTAAAGTAGGCATCTTCAAGCCTTAAAAATGTATAGGGTGGGGGGTGGCGGCGGCTGGGTGGTTTGGTTGGTTAAGTGTCTGCCTTCTGCTCAGGTCATGAACTCAGGACCCCTCATGGAGATCTCTGCTCAGCAGGGAGTCTGCTCCTTTCTCTCCCTCTGTACTCTCTCTCCCTCTCACTCAAGCTCTCGCTCAAGTAAATAAATAAAATCTTTAAGAAAAAAATATATAGGCAGTGATCTAAAAATTCCAATTCCAGGACTTTAAGTAATTTGCTTGGAGCTATCAAATGTTTTGAGCCAGGATATGTGTGTATATGTGTCACCCCAAGAACAAATCTGTAAGAATCCACTAGGTAAAAGAAGAAAAAATTTAATTTGCATTTCCCTGATTATCTACAAGGTTAAATTATTCTGAAAGTTTACTGAATTTGTTCTTTTCTGAAATGACCTATGTCCACTTTGTCATTGGGATATTCATCTCTCCTACTGATATAGCTACTACAGATATCAACTACAGTTCACTGCAGAACAACATGGGGGTTAGGGGCGTGGACTACCTCCCATGCAGTAGAAAACCCAAGTAGAACTTTTGACTCCCTAAAACCTTAACTACTAACAGCCTACTGTTGACTTTCAGAAGCATTACTGGTAACACAAACACTCAACACGTATTTTTTATGGTATGTTTATTATATACTATATTCTTATAATAAACTAGAAAATAAAATGTTATGATTTTTAGGAAAAGAGTAAGGAATATATATTTACAATACTGTATTTACTGAAAAATATCCATACAGAAGGAGAACTTTGCAGTTCAAACCCATACTGTTCAAGGGTCAACTGTGTATTAGGTTATTATAAGTATTTTCTGCAGCTCGTCATGTGCCTTTTTACTTTTGATATACTACTTAATGCTTCTGTTATTTTTTTCCCCTTTCTTTCAATGCTTGGAAGGGCCAACCCAATCAAAAACCAAGTAAATATTCATTTACATTTCACCTGTAATTTATTTCTTTTAAAAATATTTGACTTTTATCTAGAATTTCTTTCATTATAATAGTACCCCCACTCAAAAGTCATAAACAATTTTCCCGACACGGCTTCTTAACTAATATTGTCCTTCCCTATCAACCAATAATTCCTATAATTATCATATGTTAAGTTCTTATGCACATGCACACTAGCATGCTTTCCTAGGTTATCTTCTTACACCAATGCCACTGCTTTATTTTTTAAAAAAGATTGCATTTATTTGACAGAGAGTGAGCGAATGAGCATAAGCAGGAGGAGCAGGAAAGGGAGAAGCAGTCCCCACTGAGCAGGGAGTCCAATGTTGGGCTTGATACCAACACCATGGAATCATGACTGGAGCCAAAGGCAGACACTTAACCAAAAAAACCACCAGGTGCCTTGATGCCAGTGTTTTAATTTGTGTAGTTTCTTTCTTTTTTTTTAAAGATTTTATTTACTTATTTGACAGAGAGAGAGATCACAAGTAGGCAGAGAGGCAGGCAGGAAGAGAGAGAGATCACAAGCAAGCAGAGAGGCAGGCAGAGAGAGAGAGAGGGAGGCAGCCTCCTTGCCAAGCAGAGAGCCTGATGCAGGGCTTGATCCCAGGATCCTGAGATCATGACCCAAGCTGAAGGCAGAGGCTTAACCCACTGCGCCACCCAGGCACCCTGTAATTTGTGTAGTTTCTTAAGGCAAGTTTTCTTTTTGTTCTTTAGTTTCAAAATAATTTGAGTATATAACTGTCAAAAATTCAAGATGCCAAAACACATTAAAAACTAAATCAAAAGGAAAGTATCTTCAATAGATATGAAAGTGAACATACTTGATATATACAGCACTCAATAAGAAACAACCTGAATATTCCAATGTCAAATACAAAATGACCAGCATGAGCAGACAACCAATATAAGACCAATAAATTTGAAAATATACCTAATTAAAGCATGAGAATTAAAACCGTGAAATATTTTCCACTTATTAACAAAAATCTAAAAGATAATCTGTATTGTTGATGAGGATATGGGAAGATAGCATTTCTCACATTCATTAGTATAATGCTTAACAAAAAAAGGGCAGGAGAATGTCCATGCAATTATCTTTTAAAAAAAGACTAGAAGAAATATAGCAAAATGTTAATAGTGATATCCATGGTGATACTTGCCAGGTAGTTACAGTTTTTAAAAACCAAGTGGCCTGTATTTAGAAAATGAACGAATTATGTGCCAGGTACTTGGCTAAGCATCTGCCTCACACCAAGAAGAGAAAAATTATCAACCAAGTTTTACAGCTGTGAAAACCAGGCCACAAAAATCTAGTGATTTAAACTCATGTCTAATTTCAAAGCTCGTGCTCCTTGAACTACAGCATAATGGGATCTATAGGAGTCTTAACAAAGCAATACTTTCTTAATCTCAAAATGCAGTTTTTTTTTTTAAATTTTATTTATTTATTTGACAGAGAGAGATCACAGGTAGGTAGAGAGACTGGCAGAGAGAGAGAGAGAGAGCGCGGGAAGCAGGCTCCCTGCTGAGCAGAGAGCCCGATATGGGACTCGATCCCAGGACCCTGAGATCATGACCTGAGCTGAAGGCAGCAGCTTAACCCACTGAGCCACCCAGGCACCCCTCAAAATGCAGTTTAAGCCAGCTGACAGAATACTGGACTAAAAGCTGGGATTTCTACTGCTGACACAGGACCAACCGACATGGTCACCCAATACACAGGTTAATACAGGTTAAGTTGAACTGATGAACAAGAATCCATAATTTAAAAATCTACTTAAGAAAGGTGTTACCACTTTAATTTTCAAGAAAATAAAATTGAAAAAGACCCCACAAGTACAGAGAGAACCTGAATCCACATCCGCTCTTTCCATTATACCATACTGCCTTCCAATGCATAGGACAGCAGCCAGGGAGCCCACTTTATGTACATAAAGCCACAAACAGTTTAGTGTTCATTTCCAGTGGCGACTAGCCTGTTCACTTTTTTAATCAAGGGAAGTTCAAAAGTAAATATGACTGTTTCAAGACACCTTGCTATTTTACTGCACTCTGTATATATAAGTGGTGACATATTTTGAAGATCACTATGGTTGAACTGACTGCTAGGACTTTTTTCTGAAATGAAAAAAATAGAGCATACTTCTGGATACTTACAGCCTCAGTAGGTGTCTTTTTCAGTTTAGTCCTGTCTACTTTCATGTTTTCGATTTTCCGTTTTACGACCTGAAAAAAGAAATTCCCCCAAAAAGTGAGAACTTAAAGTAGCAATCTTGAGCACTACATGAATGACATAAACAAGACAGAATGAAGAACATGCAAAATGCTTAAAGCAAAAACTCTGGAGTTATGACGCCATGCCAACTCAGATGCACAGCTATGAGGTAGGGAAGAAAAAGGAATCTCTCCAGACAAAATTGGCCCACATCCATATGTTGCATAAGACTGTAATCAATTTAAGCCAAAATTAAAACCCTTTTCTTAAAACAAAACCTCTCAAACTCATAATTGAAAATAAAAGATCACACTGTTTAACACACCGCAGGATGGAAAAAATTCACCATATCCTTGCAGTTTTCTGGAAAATTTAGCAATTCCACTTCTGGGAATTTATCCAAAGAAAATCATAAGGATGTACACAAATATTTAACCACAGGAATCTATACTGTATGACCATATGTAATAGTGAAAAATTGGAAAGGACCAAACGTCCAAAAAAGGATTGGTTTAAAATATTACACAACTGTTATAAACATTGCACACAATTATATAACAAAAAGATGTTCATTGTGAAATAAAAAGGTTATAAAACAAACAGTATAAACCTATGTCTAAACTGCTTAGAAGGGGTATGCATCAAAATGTTAACTCACTACTAATCAAAATGATTATGTACACCCACATCTGTATCTTCTACTGTTTTAACCGATAAAAATATATTAGTTGTGTTATAAGGACAAAGGTAACACAACACCTTTATTTTTAAATTAGAAAATGAGGTGTAAGACTCCCACTAGAAATGTTCTAAGCACAGAACACAATCATTTTTACTAAACTCATTTAATTTAGAAGGCACAAAAGTGGGCAACCCACAGTATAAACCTACATGATCCTTCATGGCAGACAGATCCCTCAAGATGCTCTGACCAAGGGACAGGAAGAAATACAGGTTTCTCCCATTAGCAACAAGGACACCCGGACAGAAGTAGAGGTGAACTGATAGCTATTTACATACCAAGGATTCTCCTACTAATAATGTATTTGCTACACAGCAGTAACTGAATGTCAGTATGTTATGACAGCTGTCATAAGAAAAAGCTAACCAAGCACAAGTGTAAATTTCAGGTGGCTTTTGGCCTAGATTAATCCAACATACTCAGTATTGTGAAAATAAAGTATATTTGCCTACATGGTTGGCATCTATTTAACCAATGGGCACTCAGGAAGAACTGGTGAAACATCCAGAGTATATTCTAAAATGCTTTTGGAGAGATTAAAAAAAAAGTTTTCCCTCTATGGTTCACATGTTAGGATATGAGATTCCAGATTACTTTTTTAAAAATTATCTCTTCATATAAAAGAAAATGAACAAAATGCCTGCTGCCTACAACTTCCAAATATCTAAAACAAGACCAATGGTATTCTGGAAACGATCTCATTCATTTAGTGGAAACTGTAAGTGAGCTACTTGTATTCAGTTGTGGCTTTTTCCTCACAAAACTCACACTCACACATTACCTAAAACAAGCAGCTATCACACTACTGTGGTTGCAGTCATTTGCTGGGAGGCTTTGAGACTACCTCTACTGCAGGAAGTAGCAGCCAGCCCCAACACCATATACCCCAAATCACTGAATGCCTTCCTTCCAAAATTAGGAACAAGGTAAGGATGTCCATTTCCACCACTTTCATTCAACAAAGTGCTGGAAGTTCTAGCCATTTTAATAAGGTAAGAAAACAAAATAACTGGTATACAGATCAGAAAGGAAAAACAAAACTCCCTATTTGCAGATGACAAAGGATTATCTAGTGGAAAATCCCCCAAATGTACCCCCCCCAAAACCCCTCCCAGAACTAAAAAATGATCTCAGTAAAGTTTCAGGATCCAAGATAAACATACACAAATCAATCCATTTCCATATACTGGCAATGAACACATAAACTCCACCACTCACAATTGCTAAAACAAATCTTGAAATACTTAGGTATAAATCAGGACTTGTATGTTCAAAACTACAAAATGCTGATTAAAAAATATCAAAGCTAAATATATGAAGAGATAAACTATGTTCATAGATTAAGAGGACTTGACACAGCAAAGAATTCAATTCCCCTCAAGATTCATATGCAGGTTTAATGCAGATCCTATCCAAAGCCTAGCAAGAATTTTCCTGTAAATAAAGAGATTATTCTAAAACGTATATGGGGTGCCTGGGTGGCACAGTCAATTCAGTGTCTGACTCTTGGCTTCAGCTCAGGTTGTGATCTCAGGGTCGTGGGATGAAGCCCCGCATCAGGCTCCACACTCAGCACAGAATCTTCTTAAGACTCTCTCCCTCTGCCCCCCCCCACTAAAATAAATAAATCTTCAAAATTTATATGGAAAGACAAAGGAACTGCAATAGCTAAAATAATTCTGAAAAAGAGGGAGGAATCACTCTATCCAATTTCATGACCTACATATGTAATTTCTCGATATGTAATCAAGATGGTCTATGTAGTACTGGAGGTGGGATAGACACATGTATGAATCAGAATAGAGACTCAAGAAACAGACTCCTACAGATATGCCAGACTGATTTTTTTCTTTTCTTTTCTTTTTTTAGAGAGAGCGAACACAGGGGGAGAAAGAAAGAAGGAATCTTAAAAAGGGTCCATGCCCAGCACAGAGCCCAAACATGGAGCTCAATCTCAAGACCCTGAGACTGTGACCTGAGCCAAAATCAAGAGTCAGGCGCTTAACTAAGTGAGCCACCCAGGCATCCCTACCCAAATGATTTTTGACAAAGTTGAAAAAGCAATTCAAACAATAGTTTCATCAACAAATGGTGCCAGAGAAATAGATATCTTTAGGCAAAAGATGAACTTTGGCCTAAGAAAGCCTCATACTTTACATAAAAATTAATTCAGAATTAATCATGTGAGAATGTGGAGAAAAATGAACCCCTGTACACTGCTGGAGTGAATGTAAATTGGTGCAGCCAATATGGGAAAACACTATGGCGATTCCTCAAAGTATTTAAAATATGATCCAGCAATTCCATTTCTGGGTATTTAGCAAAAGGAAATGAAAACACTAAGTTGAAAAGATCTATGCATCCCCAGGTTTACTGCATTATTTACAACAGCCAAAATACAGAAGCAATCTAATTATCCATTGATGGATGAGTGGACACACACACACACAGGAATATTAACTGTAAGAAAGAAGGAAATCTTGTCATTTGTCACAAATGGCTGCACCCTGAGGGCACTATGCTAAGTGAAGTAAGTCAGAGGAAGACAAATACTGCATGGTCTCACATACAGAATCTCAATAAATGAAAATAACAAAGAAGTCCCAAAACACTGAACTCACAGAACAGATTGGTAGATGCCAGACGTAGGTAGGGGTGAGTGAAATGGCTAAAGGTGGTCAAAATGTACAAACTTTTAGTTATAGAACAAATAGGTTATGGGGATATAATTATATATTTGAAAATTCCTAAGAGAGTGACCTTTAAAGTTTCCATCTTAAGAAAAAAATTCTAACTAGACTTACTATGATCATTTCACAATAGATACAGTATCAAATCACTGTTGTATACCTGTTGTATACCTGTTGTATACCTGAAACCATTGTAAGTCAATTTAAAAAATTCAAAGTTAAAAAAAGGATCACAGACTTAAATGTAAAAGTATAAAACTCACTGGGAGAAAATATCTGCAAGCTACATATAGTATCTAGAATATATAAAGAACCTCAGTATTCAACAATAAAAAACCATACTATCCTCCAAAACAAGTACACTAATTAACTTGCATTAATAAACAACTCGAACTCTTTTACTGACTTAAGAAAGTGTAGATGAGGTACTGGCAAATCTTCACACATGTCTCACTTTAACTACAGCTGTTTTGACTTGGAAAATTCTGTACCAGTTAAGGGTCTGGGCTGAGAACAACAGACTCTGATCAAAGCAGAAAAGTGATGTACTAGAAGGATAACAGCTTAGGGAATCAATAGGAAGTATTACAGAACCACATTCAGAAAACAGGAGGAACCAAGGAAGCTATGCTGCCTTGAACTACAGCCAAGAAACTCCCACAGCTTAGTTGAGGGTGCCTCTACTGCCAATACCAGACTCTAGATGCCCGGAAGGTACTGTTGGTGGCAGAATGATTTCTGAACAGTGTCAGGTTATTTGCATCAGTGGCTCTAGACACAAAAAGTGTGAGCATCTAATCGGTCAAGTGTAGGTCCTAAGCCCAAGGCTTAGCTGTCAAGGTTCAAGGAGAGCAAATACATTTGGCTTTTTCCATTTCCAGTGTTTGGGCTCCAAACTTTTCATAAACAGACTGAGATGAGAGGCACCCAATTAAATAACCAAGCCAAAACAAATGAATGAACACACACGTTCCCCTAACAAGTGCAATGTTAACCTGGTTTCTATAATTTTGTTGCAAGAAACATCTATAGTTTTAAAAAGGTTATTACTGTCCATGAGACATCAATTAAGAAAATTCAAGTTTTTTTGTTCCTAATTAGTCTCTTTCTAAGCTGGCTTTGCAGTGGGAAGGAAAGAATTTTTTTGGGCACTCACTACAAGCTGGACAATGAGCTTGTGTTTCCTAAAGCATTTTAGAGCATTCTGCTCCATGAAGGAAGACAAGGTTCCAGCAATTTGGGAAATGTTAAAAATGGAATTTGTCTTCCTTTAGGATGGTCATGTAGCTGACTGACATTACTAACAGCTCCAAGAAATCTTGGGTAGAGGAAACTTATTAGGGCACAAAACCATTTTTTCCCCGTGTTATTTACTAAAAGCCTACCCCTTTAAGTATCCCAAAAAACAAACTTTGAGACATGCTGCCCAAAGGGCTTCATATTATAGTCTTTCATACAATCCTCACCACTCAAGCCAAGTTTTGTCCCCATTTACAGATAGAAAACTGAGGCTCAGAGAAATTAAGTACCTTATGCCTAGCTAGTAAATGCCGGCACCAAGATCTAAATCCAGGCCTTTTTGGTTCCAAAGTCCATGCTTTCATAACATGCTTTTTACTTTACTAGTTTTATTATAATAAATCCCTGTAGATGAAAATATAGATTTGTGACAGACTCTTCTACACTATTGGATCCTATGTTCAAAAAATTATTGCAAAAGAGAAAGCGGGGGCACAAGGTAAGAAGCTGAGATACTGTCAAATCACACTAATGATCAGAACAGTAACCAGGGAATGAGTTCTACCTAATGTTTAGAAGTTAAATGGGTAAAAATCCCATTATATAAAAAAGCCTCTAACAAAAAGAAGGCAATTCTAGACAAATCCCTGGAAATGGCCTACTGCCTTTGTTGGGTCGGACCAGAACTCTAAGCACCAAATAATCTTTACATGTAGTAAAAATTTCTTCCTAAACCTAGGTTAAAAAAATCAGCTTTAAGGAAATTAATGAATTACTATGAACCACCACCCATAGCTATATGTTAATTAAATACTTCTATTTAATTAACCACTTTTTCCCCTTCCTCCTTTTCCCCAAACTTCATTTAACTTTGAGGTTTGAATCTTGGTTTTGTGGGGTTTAAATAAGACAAGTGTGTTCATTTAAAATATATTAAGGGGAAGTCGCGCTTCAAAGGGTAGCTCACGTTGTAGTATCATCTTCAGTTGATCAAATTTAGAATGACTTTCAATACTGAATCAGCTTAAGGGCAGAAGACACCTGTAGTTCCCAAATCTGGCTCAATAGGAGTGTAGCAGCAGTCTAGCCTTACAATTCCAAGTATGGTTGAAGGATCAGCAGCACTGACATCACCTGGGAATTATGAAAAATGCAGAATCTCAGGCCCACCCAGACCTGAGGAATCAATCTGTATTTTAATGAGATCTTCAGGTTATTACCTTAAGTCTGAGAAGCACCAATTCAGAATACAGGCTCAAAATAAGGAATCCCAGGTTAGGGTTCCTGCTATATCATTTACTCACTGTATGAGCAGCCTCTGTGTACTCCTGTTTCCTCAACTGTGAAATAGGGATAACTGATCTCTCCACTTCCACATTTTCTTTCATCCAATCCATTCTCCAGAGAGCAGCAAAAGTAATCTTCTTAAAACATAAATCAGCTCACGTTACTTCCTTACTTAAAACCTTTCAACAGATTTCCTAGAACTCTATCCAAACTCTAATCATGACTCACAGGGCCCTGGCATGATTTAGCTACTGGAACTCTCTCCAATCTCCTCTCTGCACAATTACTTTAGTCTTTCCCTTTACTTTCTAGAATGCTCTAAGTTCCTTCTTTCCTCCAGACCTTTACAAGTGCTATCCCCACTGGAATGCTTCTACTTCACACCCCTATTTCCTCCCATAGCTAGCTCCATTTGAGAACTGACTTTAAGACCCCAAGTGGCTTCCGAAGGTAACTCACCTAAAGCTAGTCTTATTTTTCTAACAAGCACTACCCTGCTTGTTTCTCTCATAGCCAATATCAATGTAACTACTTTGATTTTCTACAGTATTAAGCTCTCAGCATCTAGCACAAGCATCTACCACATGATATAGGTAGGCAAATATCTTCATGAAAGAAGTATGAACTGAGAATAAAAATCTGTGATTGTCAGCATATAGACAGTATTTGATGCCATTGGTCTGGAGATGATGACTTACAAAGGAAGGAAGGAAAGAGACCCAGAACTGAGTTCCCACTTGATCTAACATTTAAAGGTAAGAAAAAGGAGGAGAACCCAGAAAAGGAGAGCTTGCTGATGTAGAAGTAAAACCAGTTTATCATGGTATCATGAAAGACAAAAGATGGTAAAACTGATCAAATGTGTCCAATGTTAAGATGAGTCATGCCCAGAAAAATGTACACTGAAATTGGGAATAGAGATAATTTGACCACCAACAGTTTCAGTGAGGTGATGGGAAGGGAAGCCATGGAGTGAGTCAGGGAATCAATGGAAAATGAGGCAATACAGATGGCATGTGTAGAAAACTCTTCTGAAAATGTTGTCTGTAGATATAAGCAGAGAATTACAGGTTCATTGAATGGCAGAGGGGAAGAGGAGATAACAAAAAGAAAATTCCTAAGAAAGCTGAGGGTAGGGGACCCTTTAACCTCTATTTCACCTTAATATAATGAACACTCATGTGGGTTGTTGTTGTTGTTTTTGTTTAAAAGATTTATTTATTTACCTGACAGAGATCACAAGTAGGCAGAGGGGCAGGCAGAGGGTGGGGGGAAGCAGGCCCCCCGCCAAGTAGAGAGCCCGATTCGGAACTCGATCCCAGGACCTCGAGATCATGACCCGAGTTGAAGGCAAAGGCTCAACCCACTGAGCCACCCAGGCGCCCCTGTGGGTTTTGAAAGCACAAATACTAACCAGAATTAGGACAATCCTCTCCCTAATCTCTTAAAACTTGACTGAGTGTCCTCTGTATGTGCTTACATTGTACCCTGTACCTATCACTTCCCTGAGAACTAATGAGAAAATGCTTGCCACAGGGTGAGGAAGTTTAAAACAAGCATACACACAAAACCCCACAAACCTGGGAAGGGAAAAAATATACACTATCAGTGGTTGCCTCTAGGTGGCAGGATAACACAGTTTTAATTTATGCTTCATGCTTTTCAGGTTCTTTCAAACTTTCTATAATCATACATCCATTTATGAGAATTTTCCTTTTGTACAATTTTTCTTTAGGGTAGAAAAGAGTGACCCCTAATCCAAATGGCATGCATCAAATTAAGAACGCAACATCTAAACAAATGCCTTGTAGTAGTGGTTGCTAAAGTGCTCTTGGAGCTTCTGAAGTTTAGCACATAGCACGGACTCAGTATTTACTAATTTATTATTGGTAGGTTAAGAAATGCTGCAAACACATATAGGAGTGTGGATGAATCAAAGTCAGCCTAAAATTCCCACTGAAATCATGGAAAAGCAATTTGGCTGTTTTTAACCCAATGAGCCACCCAGGTGCCCCAATTTGGCCGTTTTTACATAAAAAGGTTTTCAGAGCACACTAGACTCCAAAATTCCACAAGGCAAAAAGCCTCTGCCTCTATGAAGTCTCTCAGAGAAAATTCAGGTGAGAACTGCCCAGACCATCCATTATCTCAGGAAGCAGCAAACAATCTTAAAACCCACTCTGTTATATACTATTTGATTAGAGACACAGACATCACATTAACTGATTTCTTAAAGGGAACACATTTCCATCCAGCCTAGTTTCTGATTGTTTACATTAATATCAATCCAACAAATATTCAGAGAACCCATTTGTCATTATAATAACAACGGCTAGTATTTACTTACCACCTAATTATGCATTATCTCTAATCCTTGAAGATGAAGACTGTTTCCAGCTTACTAAGTCCAAGAGTAGCCACATACCCAGTAAGTGGTAAACCTGAACAAAACCAAATTTGCTCCATGATTCCACAGTACACAAAATGTCTATAAGCACAGTCCACCCTGCCACACCCCCCTCCTACAGACACCAATATCCTTATCATTGAGCCATATAAAATATGACCCCGAGGACGGCTGACCTAGATTTTATTGGGCACTGATAGTAAAATGCACTAATAAAGCAACCCCCAAAAAACAGCCATTATTCACCCAAGCCAAATCTGGGAATAATCTGCAGAATTACCTTGATAGAGCCTCCTTCAAAATCTGTAAACACTATACCTAAGGTAAGTGTGTATCCTTGCTCTCCTTGCTCTGCAGTATATTCAAAGAAAATCTCTTACAGGGATACCAAGAAGGAGGAATCTGAAACCTCTAACACTGACTCTGGAGGTAAGAATGATGTTTAAGAACACATCCCCTATATATGATCTATCTACAGCCCTGGGAAGGTGCACATCCAGGAGTTACTCTTTAAGTCATTACTCCCAATTACTTAAGAGAGATAAATTGGCGTCAGAAGAATCAGGCAACAAAATAGTTGTAGATCAGTTTTGCCAGTAGAAAGGAAAGGGCAGCATGCCAAGTAGCCCCTTATTAGCATTCCGAACAACAACAACAACAACAAACAAGCAGCAATGTCTACATGGAGATTATGCAAATTAAGGAGGAGAGGAAGAGATTCCTTGTCTACACATTTTCAACTGGTGCTCTGGAATAATCCTCATCTACCTTCAAAGACTGATCTGTCTCCCATCTCCTTCCTTCCTTGTAGCTGGATTTGGTGCAAAAAATCAACTGTAACAATGGTTATTCCCTATGTCATCACATCCAATTTCAAAGATGCAATTGCCTTTTCAGTCTCGCCCACCTCTAACAGAAAATGAAGATACCAGCCTTTAAACTAATACTCTTTATTCAAACTAATGTCAAGAACTTAACCACAGAAAAGCTATCACTTTCTAATAGGTGATAAAGAGGGCCACAGGCAACATTTAGTGAGTTCAGGAAAAACATATTTGCCAGAAAAATCAACCTACTTAAAAATTACCTTCAAAATAATTTACTTCAAAATTAAATTCAGAGGGCGCCTGGGTGGCTCAGTGGGTTAAGCCGCTGCCTTCGGCTCAGGTCATGATCTCAGGGTCCTGGGATCGAGTCTGCTCAGCAGGGAGCCTGCTTCCTCCTCTCTCTCTCTCTCTCTCTGCCTACTTGTAATCTCTCTCTGTCAAATAAATAAATAAAATCTTTAAAAAAAAATTAAATTCAGAGTTCTCAACCCTGACTGTGCAAAGTCAAAAACTAAAAATGTCTGGTTATACAAATATCTGACTTAGTAAATATGAGGTGGGAACTTTTTTTCTTCAAACTGTATAGGTGATACAGCTGCACAGCCTGATTTAAGAGCCACTTTATTAGATATTAATTATCCTTTGCCTATTTGTGACTCACTGAGGAATTTTCTTTAAGAGACTGGGGGAGAGGGGGTGCCTGGGTGGCTCAGTCAGTTAAGCGGCTACCTTTGGATCAGGTCATGATCCCAGCAGGGTCCTAGGATCAAGCCCCGGGGGCCCTGCTTCTCCCTCTCCCTCTACCTGTTGCTCTCCCCGCTTGTGCATCTGTGTCGTCAAATAAATGAAATCTTAAAAAAGAGAACGGGGATAGAATGGTTATAAATAAAGCAAGAATAGCCATGTGTCGATAACTGTTGAGGCTAGGTATCAGGTACATTCGGGTTCCAATATACTATCCTCTAACTTTTGTATAGGTTTGAAAATATCATAAATTAAAATATTTTAAATTAAGACTTTATCCTGCCAGATCCTTCCATTCCATCCTTCACATTACTACCAGAACAATTCCCCTCAAACTCAAAATCTACCTACGTTATCAAGTGCAAACTCCTTACCTAATCCAGCATCCAAGACCTCTAGGACCTGGTACCTGTTCACCTCTCTTACCAGGGCCACAGCATTACATAATATTCCCCTTGGCTCCCCACATAGTTTAACCACATGAGGCTTTTACAGTTCCCCTAACACTCAAGACTTCAAATACTTTGACTCAGATTGCGCTTTCTGCTAAAATGGCTGTTCTCGGCATATCCCCTGGAGCTGAGCTTAAATGTCACCTCAGTGAGGCCTTTTCAGATATCCTCTCCCTCAGAGAAAAATCGATCACTCCCTCCTTTGTGCCCCCTCCAACTGTGTCCTGCATATACCCTCAATCAACATACTTCTTTATTTACCTGTCAGTCTCAACACTAGGGTGAGTTCTGCATAAGTGGGACTGTGTCTATTTATCTTTGCATTCCTGTCACCAGCACAGGAACTGTCACTTAGTAGATGAATCAATGAATGACTATCCAGTAAACATTTAAGGAAGCTTAAAATTCCAAGTCACAGACTCTTGGTGAAATTTCCAACTGACAAAACCAATTTATAAAATTCATTCAATCTGCACTTTTCCAATCAACATATAGGTATGGACACACTAAATGCAGGGCATTGCGAAGGGTGCTATGAGATAGCAGAAACATAAATTCATATTCAGAAACATAAATTAGAGGAAAAAGGAAAACTAGAAGCAATGATAGTATAAAAGCTATGAAAAGTCAGTACACAAAACATAATCAAATTACAGTACACAATCAAATTACAACTTCCTAGTGGCCTAAGCAAAGCTGCAAACGCAATTACAAGAGATCAACAAAATACATACAATAAGTCCTTATAGAACACCAAACATAATCCTCTTGCTTTTTAAAAAATTTTGGATTTTTAGAGATTCAAGTTGCATACAACAGAGTACACTGTTAGCAAAACTGAAACAATTATCCCAGTTTCACTTTTTGGGCATAGTGCTTTAGTCTAGAAAAATATATACATAGATAGCAATTTGGACATCATTTTAAAGCAGGTGAAGAAATCTTTATGGATTTCTTGTCCTATACTGAGGGATTTCCATAAAAATTCTGAAGTTCTACGGAAAATTTTTGCATATGTTGGAATTTTTCTGAAAAGACAGTTGATAGCTTTCAGTGGCTTCTTAAAGTGATCCATGACCTGCAACAGTAGGAACCATCACCCCACAAGATATCCAAGACTGCTTAGTACTTAAGTGACTACAATGTTTTCACTTTCACTTATGAAACACAGGCATATGGTATTTCCCCTAAAGTCACATGATAGGCTACTGTCAAATATAATAAAGATAGTACAGGAAACCAAAGAAACAGAATTCCAACCCTTTTGCATTATTCAGCTCCAGTTATCTCATATCCCTGGGTTTAAGAAGAAATACGCAGCATCTCTCAAGATTGAACCTCTGTATAGGAGAGAATCCTGTGTTCCTGGATAAAATCCTCTAGTCTGTATCCCGAAGAAAGGCAGAAAAGGCCCAAACCTTCTATAAAAAGCCTAGATTAAGTGTATTTCTAAATAAAAGCTAGTTTCTTTTTTAAAGATTTTATTTATTTGACAGAGAGAGAGAGATAGCGAGAGAGGGAACACAAGCAGGGGGAGTGGGAGAAGAGGAAGGAGCAGGGAGCCCGATGCGGGGCTCGATCCCAGGACCTTAGGATCACGACCTGAGCTGAAGGCAGACGCTTAAACCACTGAGCCACCCAAGCACCCTAATGCCTTAAAATATTCTGACGAAAGATATATCTGTATGGGGAGAAGATAAGAGACATTAGTAATGTATTTACTTGCACTGTATATTGTGGATAATTTACTTTAAAGGCAGAGATTGAGGAATACAACTGGAAGAAAGTCAAAATGAAGTAGAGGACAACAGCATAGTGGAAAGGCTTGGGAGTTGGGACGCAAATGGGCTTAAATTCCATTTATTAGCTGTATGATCTTAGACAAGTTACTATGCCTCACTGAGTCAGTAACCTCCATAAAATAAACAATACAGTCCACCTCAAGGGACTGTGTCTGGCAATGAGTAAGCCATATTATTATTTGTTCTATTTCTTTTAGCTCCAGATTAATTTAAGGGCAGCATTCTTATGCCAGATATTACACACACACACACACACACACACACACCCCAAAAGCAAACAAGAGCTGGTCTTTTCAAACTTTCTACATGTTATCTGCATATGAAAGAACATAAAGCATGTATTGAAACTGTTAGCTTTAAGTAATGACATGAACCAAAAAGTCAAACTCAACTTTGATGATGAGACTAGGAAGTTCTGGATCTCCTTCTCAAGTAAGTTATAGTTCTCCAAAGGTTAAACAGGCCACTAAATACTGTCTGGGCCATACAACTTAAGAATCAGAGATTTAAAGTGGATCTGAGCTATTCTGACCTGGTTCAAATGAATCTGGAATGCAGACACCAAGATTCTTCTACATGATTTAAATAACAGTAGTAATTATGGCAATTATCAACATGGCAGCAAATTCCTTTCAACATGAAGTAACTCCAACTTCACAGGTTTATTATGAGGCTAAAATTAATTCATTGACAAGAAAAGTTTAAAGCAATGCTTTTACAAAATAGTATATCCCAGGGGCGCCTGGGTGGCTAAGTGGGTTAAGCCTCTGCCTTCAGCTCAGGTCATGATCTCAGGGTTCTGAGATCGAGCCCCACATCGGGCTCTATGCTCAGCGGGAGCCTGCTTCCCCCTCCCTCTCTCTGCCTGCCTCTCTGCCGACTTGTGATCTCTCTCTGTCCAATAAATAAATCTTTAAAAAAAAAATTAAAAAAAAAAGTATGTCCCAACATATAAACAAAACTGGCTCTATAAATTTAACAGCACCACACACACACAGCCCTTCCAATGTTCTTTAAATAAACTGAATAATGTGAACAATCTGCTCCTTTAAAACATTTATATCTATAACATGAAAGATGTTTGCTGAAAATTAAAGAACAGTATGCATAGATACTATAGTTCCCTGCCACCAACTGACTTTGTGACCTTAGGACAATCTGAGCTTCAAACATGTAAAATGAAAATAAAAGAACTAAAATCTCTCAAAGCACTGTCTCTAACACTTTGCCTCCAGTTGAAGACAAATGTTAAGTATTAAACGTGAACAACTGGAATTATTCTCAAAAACTAAAGACCAAAAAGTAACCAAGTCTGTTTTCTACTTGGCACAAATTCCAACTTCTGTTTTAACAAACTACATTTTTCCAAATAATTCAGTTTTAAGCTGATCTTATGTTTAAAAATCAACTAGTCCTTCCTAAAACAGGACTACTGGTTAACCATCTGGACAAAAATAAAAGCACACACCTACTTCACACCATTACTTAAACATAAAAAGCTAAACTATAAAAGTATTTGAAAATAATGCAGTTAAATATTCTTGTAATCTTGTTTAAGAAAAGATCTTCCAAGAAAGATACACAATCTAGAAACCATAAAGGAAATAAAAAGGGAAGATTTGGCTACACAAAAATTCCAAACCATAAACACAGAAAATATTTTTAAAAGGATACAGAAAGAGCTGGTTATTTCTAATACACAACTCTCAAAACTCAGTAAAACAAATAATCTGATTGAAAACCAAGTAAAAGACCACAAACTTGCAATCTGCATAAGATACTAACATTTGCTCATCCTCTCTAATAATACAAAAATTCCAGTCAAAGCAAGGAGATGCTATTTCTCATTCATCAGACTGGCTAAAATTGAAAAGATTATCTTGTATTGGCAGATATAGGTAGAGAAAAGGGCACTGACAGACACTGCTGGTGTGAACGGCAATTCAATATAGCCTTTCTGGAGGTCGCTTTGGCAGTATCCATAAAAAATTTAAATGGCACCACCCTTTGACCCAGAAAGAACTCTACTTCTAAGGATCAACAAATAGGGAATGATTAAATTATAGGACATCCATGCTTTGAAATGCACCATTAAAAAGAATGGAGTTGAGCTATATGTTTTAACATACAAAAATATACATAGGACATAAACGGAGAAGCACAGTATTTAAATGCTAAAAGATCTAGAAGAATATATACATATATACATTAACTGTCAACAGACTTTTGAAATGTGGTATCAATAAAACAAGACTATCATCTAGGGAGGGGAGAGACTAATTTTTAACAAAAATGTTTATTTTGTTTGAATCTTTAACAGGAAACACTTCCATAATTTAGAACAATAGAAAAGGGATATATAGATGGGCTCAGGGGAAAAAAAAGATGGGTTTATAAAACAACACTTTAATTTCAAAGTTTTATGAACAGGAAATTCAGTCCTAGCTACAGGCTTATGGCATCCATAAATATGCACAAAAACACATGGCCAAATTGAAATGTCCCATGAAAGAGCTCAAAATTGACCCCATGTTGAAAAGTAACAGCCCTAGTCAAAAGGTCTTTCTGGGGGGGACTTCTCATTTACCTTTCTACTCCCCCAAAGCTTCCCCATTTTGGGGGGTAACTTCTTATTCTGTGCTTCTGTGGGTGACATCTGCTGGCACATTTAGAAACAGATTATAGTATAGCATACTGAAAATACTGGACTAGGTTAACCTGGATTCAATGCCCAACTCTACCACTAACCAGCAACCTTTGTTATCTTGGACAAATCATTTCCCCTAATCCAGGCCTATAAAGTAAAAGGAGTTTGATACAGTAATATCAAATACAGACTCTTATTCAGCTATTCTGTTGCACATGGAGAAGAGTGCCATTTTAAAGCCACTGGTTATTTGTTTTGCTAGAGGCAGAGATTTGAATTAACTGTGCAGGCAGTCTGACTTTACTTTTAAAAAGCAAAAATCTATGTAAGATCTATGTAAAAGGTTGTCTTCAAGTGGTATCTACATCCCTCCGGATTATACTCTTAAGGATGGTCTTGCCAAGACACTCAAGGAAATGTAAATAGCAGGGAAATGGAGCCCCAGATTAGGTCAAAAGACTACAAGGCACCATAGGTTGGAGGAGTCAAGCCAGCCCCTACAAAATACAGAAGTAGATATAGATGTAAGGAGAGAACCACCTATAGCAAGGATACTGGATCTGTCCAGATTTAAGCTCTTCTCTAACACTAACCTATCAAGGCTTACCCTGAGAAGCTATCATACTGTAAATCACATGGATCATACACTAAACTCACCATTGTGAATAATGTAGGACAGTGCTTGTAAAGGGCAATTTGATAGTAAGTATCCAAAGCCTTTTATATTTTTGCATTCCAGTTCTAGAAATTTCTTAAGGAAGTAAACATAATGTCACAAAGACATCTCACTCAGATGTTCTTAAGCTTCTTTCCTTTATTCAATACTTACTTACCAAATGGCCTACTGTGTGCTAGGAAGCATTCTTTAAATATCATGGAAAACTAGGACTTATAGGTCTGAAAATAGGAAACTGGTTAATAAATGATAAATTATGTACATCACAGAAAATAATAGAGCCATGAGAAGTATTATGTTGTCATAATACATTATGACAGGGAACAGAGATCAATAAAGTGGTAACAACAATTTAAAAATACCATTTTTATATTGGTTTGGAGAAACAGCTTTAAAAAAAAAAAAGACAATTTAGGGACAACTGAGGAAATGTGACTACAGACTAGCTATTTAGATATTAAGGTAAAGAACAAATTTCCTAGGTGTGATAAACAGTATTGTAGATATTGTAGGTCCTTCTTAAGACATGCAGGCCGAAGGACTTAAGGATGAAATGTCACTTTTTTTTAAAGATGAAATGTCACTGTTACTTCATATGCTTCAGAAAAATTAAACACATATATGTACACATAAATCAAATATGGTAAATTTTAACTATTATTGGATATAGCCAGTGATATACAGATGCTCAATGTGCTATTCTTTCAGCATTTTTATGTTTGAAAATTTTCACAATAAAAAGCTGGAGGGAAGGTTATGAATTACATTTTTAAAGAGTAAAGTTTTGGGGAGAGAAAGTATGCTTATGCTACACAGGGATAAAGAAAAGCCTTGGAAGAATATATTGTGTACCAGCATACTAACAGTATTTATCTGAATGGCAGGAGATTTCTGTGCTTATTTGTGTATGTTTTCAACAATAAACCATATAAACTGCTATAATCCTGAGAAACATTACTTAAAAATAAAGGCAGGAAGACATTTTCAAACACGAACTACAATAAAATGAACAAATGACTAAAGGCCCACTCCCAAAGCATTCTTATTAAATGATTTTACAAACTAAACAAGTATGTAAACAACTCCACACAAGTAATAAATTGCTGTGTGAACATCACAGTTTTTAAATTTCTACTTACATGAGTAATTTATACCGTTCTCACAATATGAAAATTCAAGCAATTCATGGTAAAGATCGAGTGGGAAGGGGAATACCGAGTTAAAGTACTTAAGAATTTCCCCTCGGGCGCCTGGGTGGCTCAGTGGGTTAAGCCTCTGCCTTCGGCTCAGGTCATGATCTCAGGGTCCTGGGATCGAGGCCCACATCGGGCTCTCTGCTCAGCAGGGAGTCTGCTTCTCCCTCTCTCTGCCTACTTGTGATCTCTCTCTCTCTATTTCAAATAAATAAATAAAATCTTAAAAAAAAAAAGAATTTCCCCTCAAATCATACCCCCCCCACTAAAAGATTGGAGGCAAAAATAAATGTTCAAGTTATCAGTTCATGAGGAGAGGCGCGTAGGCGAAGGGTTTTGTTTTATTATTCTCTGTATTCTTTAGTGTATTTTAAGTTTCTCAGAAAAAGAAATGCAATTACAGAAAAAGCAAAAGGTCCTCTTGACCACTCCTTCCAAAAAATCAGTTTACCCTAGTTTTTAATATATACATAGCAACATATAGTACATACTTATCTTACAGCTTGCCAAGTATCTTCACATAAATAGCTGTATTAACTTAAACCACTTGTGGGCAGTATTCTAAGACTATACTCTTCCCTGTATTTTTGCCATAACCTGTACCTAATTATGTTTTGCCAATCTAATGGTTAAAAAATATCTCATTTTAATTTGCATTTCTAGTATTTAGTTTGAGTATCTTTTCTTGTTACCAGACAGTTTTAGTTCCTATTCTGAGAAAAGCCTGTCCTTAATTTTCTACTGCTTTTATTTTTAAAATGTTACTCTTATCATTAAGACAGGAACACACCAACCAAAATGTTAATGATGACTGAATATTTTTGTGGGAGTACGAATCTTTTCCCAAAATAAGAACACATTTTCTAGTTCTTCCTAAATTAATTCAGTAACAGAAACTAGAAAATTATAAAAGTGGGTGAAAAAAAGCCTTTCAGATGCAAGTAGTACTTTTAGGATACCCTATTATAGGAGCACATAACACCCTAGAGGAACTCATAAAATCCAGCTTAAAGAAATAAACACACCTAAAGCACAAGTCTTGTTAAGAAATGAAATACTGGTTGAGGCTACTGATTCATTTGGGATACATTAACTAACTTCATTTTTAGAAAGCATATTTTGAGATCATGATGTACTTTTCATGTATCTTGTTTAAGCCCAACAAAATTCTGGGTTACATTCGCTGAAGCCCTCCTATAAACTGCTATTGCACATTTTGTTCACTCCTCCTCATTGTACTAATCCCTCTTACTATGATTTATAAGTCTCCCTCCCCTAGGAGACCATGCTACCCTCCACTCCCTAGTTGCTTATCTTGGAATTTCCAGTATCTGGCATTATTGAATATGTCCTCAAATATTTGTTGAGAGAATGAGTTATCATCCTTATTTAAAGGATGAGGAAACTAGCTCAGTGATGAAATAATTTGCCCCAAGTAACATAGCTATTAAGTATTTATTTTACATAAATTACAATGGCCATAACTTTGTAGTATACTGTATAATTTAAACATTTTTAAGTAATGTATCATCTCACTTTAATGCCCACAGCAACTTATGAAGTAGGCTTTTTGATTACCATTTCATAGGTGAGAATGAAATATGGGGCACACACAAATCCTAGTTTATAAAAAGTTCAGCTGTCTCTTTACATACTTCATAAATCACTAATTGGATATAGGACCCTCTATCTCTATGTAGCAAACATCTTGGGGAATGACAGTTAAAGCAACAGGACAGAGACTGAAAATCAGTTTATAGGTCCATCTGAGGACCATAAACCGATATTGTAGTGTCAACCACATGTGCCACTCTGAAATCCGACCTTGGCCCAAAGGTTTTTCTTGATATTACCCTCTATTCACAGAAGACAACTGCAGGCTTTCACAGATCAGCAGTCTCAAAGGCTGGGGATACAGAGCTAAGGAGAGCTTTGAAAAACAATAAGGTTACATCACACATGGACAAAGCAGGTGGAAAAGTGACAACATAAAGGAAAATGCTAAGGAACTTTAAACATTACCTCAGTCCTTAAATGGATTGTGAGTTTCTCAAGTGAAGAAACCAACTCTCATTCATTTTATGTCCCTAGCTCCTTGAACTTAAGAACACTCAGTAAATGGTTACTGAACTAAAAAGAGCTTAAGATGTGAGGGAAAAAGATGTATTAATTTTTTAAAAATGGCTTTAAAATTTATTGAGCACTTACTATGTGCCATGTGTTATACTTCTGATAATATATAAAATGTTAAAAGGGTAATATTTACCTCTTTTCTAATCTGCTAGATACGGTGCTACTCAAGTATATTAACAGTGGTGATACTGATGACGATTAGGAAGACTCATTATGGGTTAAGGTTACTAAGGTTACAGCAGAACCTTGAACAGAACAAAGTTGAACAGTAGGGGGCTATGTAGATGTAAGGAGATCAAGGCAACCAAGTATTACACATCACCACAGAAGTAGATACGACCCTTTAGAGGGTATGAACATGACTCCTAATGCTTGGCAAAGAGAAAAACCACTCTGGTGACACCTACTTATCTTGGGCCAGACAAAGTCTGCCCCAAAATGACCAAAATATAAACCCTTTTCTTCCCCACCACTGATGATCCCAACACAGAGCTGAAGGGTCCAGATAGGCTTTGCTAACTGGCCATCAATTCACCACCGTGACTGCCCATCTCTGAGCTGTTGAAGGGGTTATGTGAAATTGTTAAAGAAATGACCATCTGCTGACCACATAGAGTATACTAACAGCCTAAATTACCCCACTTAACCCCGCAAATAAAGCGTTTTCCCCAGATGAAACAATGGATAGGTTAACATGCCCAATATGACAGAACTATAAAAAAAATTAAAGATTCAGCATTTATCCTACCCTTCTTGTACAAATTATATCACTGAGTAACCTTAAAAAATTATTCCACCTAATACACAAAAACAAAATGACAGAGCTAGAACATCACCATTTTGATATTTCCAATAAACTAATCCATCTAAGCTTTAGGCAGAAATGGCTGTTAATATAAAAAAAATACAAGACGTCATTACAACTTAATGAATGTTGTGCATAAATACACCACCGCCAATTCTTGCCAAAGGACATGAACCTGAATTTATAAAAGCCTCTGGATCCACTGTAAATTTGCAGGAAATGCGGAGGACAGACAAATGTAATAACTGTATTGAGTGTGCAATAAAGAAATTCAGTCTGTGGGAAACTCCACAGGTCAAACGGCCTAAGTTATTCAACAGATACAGTATAAGGAAAAGAAAGAAAGAAAGGAAAGTTACAGGTATTTAAAATACATCAAGTTTTAAAAAGGAGACAAAGCAAATTATCCTGTTCAGGGGTGCACACTTGGATGATAAAAGCAGAACAATACAAGAGATTATTATAAAGTCAGAAAAGTAGACACTTTCTGGAGAGGGAAGTGATGTGGTAATGGCTGTACAACTGTGAACACATCAAAAATCACTGTATGCAGGGCACCTGGGTGGCTCAGTGGGTTAAAGCCTCTGCCTTCAGCTCAGGTCATAATCCCAGGGTCCTGGGATCGAGCCCCGCATCAGGCTCTCTGTTCAGCAGGGAGCCTGCTTCCTCTTCTCTCTCTCTGCCTGCCTCTCTGCCTACTTGTGATCTGTCAAATTAATAAATAAAATCTTTAAAAAAAATCACTGTATGCTTCAAGTGGGCAAATCATATGGCATGGGGATTGTATCTCAATAAAACTGTTTTTAAAAAGTCTAAGACACCCCTGTTAAGCCAAGACACATGTTTAAAACAAAGCCTGGGGTGGAGCCCAAGAACTTGCACTTCTGACAAGTTCCCAGATGCTGCTGCTGCTGTCCATCTGGGGGCCACATTTTGAGAACCAATGCAACAAGGGATTTCAAAACTGCTTATATCTCAAAGTAGTACTAAACAGCACTGGAAAGTGAAGTGTTTTACTCAGGGACTGAGAAAACAGTCCAGGGAAAAAAAAAGTTAACACTCTGCAAAGCACTGTTCTATTCCAACTGATTCCCTGACCATCAACATCTGCATCTCCTAACTTGCTGGAAATGCAAATTCTCAGGCCCCTTCCAGACCTATAGGATAGGAAGCTCTGGGGTTGGAGCTCAGCAATTTGTTTGAGCAAGCTCTCTAGGTGATTCTGACATTCCCAAAAGTTTCAGAGCTATTGTTCTAAGCACTTTATATGCATTAACTCAGCTAAACTCCAAAACCCTATGAAGTAGGTAATACTATTAGCATTTTACAGATTAAGAACTGTGGCACAGAGGTTAAATAATTTGCGCAAGATGACAAATGGTAAAAAATGAAGTCAGAACTTGAGCCTAGAGAGGCTGGTTCCAGAGTCCATGCTCTTAATCACTATGATGAAATATCTTTCCACCCACAAGAACTCAACTGGCAGAATGCAATAATGAAGAATTAGTGGAAGAAAAAAATACAAAGACCAGGAGAAATATGTCCCACTAAAAACACAGGCAAATAATCACAGCAAATAATGTTGTCATTAAAAAAGCAATCTTCCAGGGGCGACTGGGTGGCTCAGTGGGTTAAAGCCTCTGCCTTCAGCTCAGGTCATGATCCCAGAATCCTGGGATCGAGCCCCTGCACGGGCTCTCTGCTCAGCAAGGAGCCTGCTTCCTCCTCTCTCTCTGCCTGCTTGTGATCTCTATCAAATAAATAAATAAAATCTTTTTTTTTTTTTAAAAAGCAATCTTCCAAAAGCATTCCAAAACATAAGCAGCCATCAAATACAATATATCCCAGTATTTCCAGAACAATTATCTCAGATATCTAATTATAAGGATTTAAAATCTGGATTACGCTAAAGATGGCACATAAATTCAAGGCAGTTATGTTCACATTTACCAATCTTTAAAACCTAAATGATTATACAACAAGGTCATTCCAGAATAATTTGAATCTCCCTATTCCTAGTCCCTTTTAATCACTGTACAGTCAGAATGTAGGGGTTGAAAAAGAACTTTCACATTCCTCTAGTCCAATCAGCAATCCAGGCTGAACCATCTACAATAATGATCTTCTTATATTATCTTATATTATCTTCTGATATTCATTAAGAACCTAAAAAACAAATCCCAACTTTCTATAAAATCACATCCTGGGATCAATCCCATGTCACCACTGTAATTTTTAAAGCCAAATGATTAAAAACTTTTTAAGGGCATTAAAATGTGAAAATGTTCAATATTAACAGCCAAAACAAAACCTACAGTTGTTTTAGTCACAGAGAGCCACTCTTTCACACTATCTGAAAACATTTCTATAACCAGAAGACCAAGCTGGTTAACAAGTACATCAAGTTTTAGCAACTCAACCCCTATGACACATCAAATGAGAGAGCTTCCAAAGAATCTTCTGAGCTGAATTATCCCTGACATTAACATGTAAACATCTGGTAACCAGTCATTGAGGAAACAAGTCAGAGAACAACAATACAGCAAAACACCCAGAGCCCAAGCACTTGGGACTATCAACCTTATAGATAGTGAGACCACTGTAAAGCAGCCCAACATGGTTACAGCTACACAGCAAATTTTAACAATTTAACAGCAGGAAAGGTAACCTGGAATGTGAAGGGCAAACATTTTCAAAGCAACCAAGTTTGGTATTTCAATAATACTTTGAACCCATGGCTAAAAACACAACAAAAGAGAAAAAACCAACAGCATTTCCATTATAAACTTGTAGCTATTAAGAACCCTGGAAACAATTCAAATATTGAAATGCCTACTGCATAAAGCTCTGTTCCAAAAATCTAGTTATCCCAGATTGAAAACTCCGGATTAGAAGGTGTAAGTGACCTTGTTCAAACTTCTAGTAACTACAGAAAACTGAAGACAGGAGTAAATATCTAACCATGATATCCAACACACTCAAAATTTTTTTGTTAAATGAATGGACTTCACTGGAATTCCCAAGAAATCACTTCTTTAAATAGTCACTTTTCAACCAGCGATCTGATTTTGCCATAATGAATAAAGAACTGAAAAGCCTGAACTCATGATCCATAGCACTGGTGATTCAAAATCATATTTTTATCTAAATACCTCAAAAACTTTCATTCATGATCTCTACCCTCTCTGCCCTTCAACTTGGAATCACTCTCATTTTAAAGGTAGACTCAAGTGGCCTTTCTCTGCCAATATTTGTGCTTATGTCCAACTTCCATCCCCAGGTTTTGACTATGCAAGGGACAGATAGATCCCAAGATAACCAATTCTACACCTGGAAAGAAATGAACAGTTTAAAGGAATTTGTGCTGTCGATCACCATTTCCAAAATAAATAAAATGAAAACGAACAACAGAAAAACTATGGTTGCATATTAATAGCTGAAAATCAGGATGCAAGCAGAAGCTCTCAAAAACTGATTAGTACTGCCATTTCAAAAACTATTATTAGAGCCAAAGAACTCATCACTAAGTCTTAACAGCTTAGAAGTTATGGGTCAGAGCAGCTGAGATACCAACATCAAAAGAATAAAAAGCAACATTGTAAGATAGTATAAAAATAACTAAACCACCTAAGGAAACTGAAACCATGAAAAATCCCAAAGGCACACTTAAGTCATTATCTAGGAAACATTAGCTTCTTCCATAAGGAGGCCTACTTTTCATGTGGAGCAGTAAGCAGGGCCAAGACATGGAACCAAGGTCAGGTATCAATTAAATCAGACTCTGCCACAGAAAAGGGAATCCATGACTAGTTATTTTGGGATAGTGCCTAGGCCAGCAGTATCAACTCCAACTAGGATACAGGAGATTACTGCTTTTGTTCCATTATAATGGGGGTCCTCCAAGGTCTTTAACTTAATAAGAACGTGTTAGATACCACTGCTGGGATACAATCACCAAATGTGAGGGAAGTTGCACAACAATTTCTTCAAAATATCAGAAGAAAAAAAGGTAGAGAGTCTGCAGATTAAAGTAGATTTAAGAAATATACATCTCCACCTTTGTGATAAATGGATTTTCTTTGGACCCTAATTCAAACTAAAATATGAACATTAGCTTCATATTTGATATCTTCAAAAATCACTTAATTTTTTGAGTTGTGATAACAGTTTTTGAGGTTATGTTAAAAGAGCCTTTCTCTTTCAGGTATATAAATATTTTTCAAGTAAAAATATGACAGCAGGGATTTATTTCAAAATAATAGATGGGGACAGTAGGTATAAGTACAGATGAAGCAGAATGGCTACAAGCTGGTAACTGTTAAAACTGGTGATAGATACACAGAGGGATCATTATACTACCTGATTTCTGTATGTTTGATTTTTCATAACTCTTTGATAAAGAATTGATTAGACATAATATCTTACAACTTTTTTTGAATGGAGCTTTGGATGTGATTTAAAAATCACATACAGACGGACTTCATTTAAACAATAACGAGAGAAGCAGCCAATGCCACATCAGATCCAAACAATGAAAGAAACCAAAGTAGCTCAATTACAGAATGGAAATATATACCCCCCACCTCCACTCCATGAAGTAAAATATAAATACTACCCAAAGATCTACAAAAACTAACCTAAAATCACAGCCAATCATACTCATCCTGGTGGGAAATCCCAAACTTCTCCAACAGCTTCCTGAACCTTCTGACCAAGTTGGTCTGCTAGTTCCTCTGGAGTACTAACCCACTCAAGTCAGACTACTGGAGGACCTACCAAAAAAAGGGTGGGGAGAAAGAGATAACACATTTATTAGGGTGTAGGGGAGTTAACCATTATATCAATGTTCAAACATGATCACAGTTATTATTTCTTAAGCAATAGCCCACACATACCAATTTTTATTTTTAAGGACCTGCTTTAAGCAGCAACAAGAATTCAGAACCAACAGCCAACACTCTGAAAACTCAACTCAGTTCTCAACCCAAATGAAATGATAGGGGATAGTAATTACAATTTTATATCCTCACTATAAACTGATACTAAGGCAATATTAAATTTATTATTTTCTTGTGGAAAAAAATCTGCACTCATAAAAACTACTCTTCACCTTCACACATGCTTTTTGGGCATACTGGGAGACAACTGATAAACACCTGGGAAACAGGTTGAACTTTACCACTGAAGCTTAGACAAAGCTTCTGACTGCTATTGCCACTCCTTCCTCTCTCTCTCTCCTTAGAGATCTACTAGAATAAATTATACCTTTTAGGTCATACCTAGATTTATTTATTTATTTATTTCCAGATTTATTCTAGTCCTGAATGACAAGAATCAAATTAAGATTTAGTTAATTACTGATTCATTGCTTGACCCACTGTAAAAAACTCCAAGGCAGTATCTCAAAACAGAAAGTGATCTCCTGTCCTCCAATGAAAAAGAGAATATTCTATTACCTCCAAAGCACCTTAAATTAAACAAAGCAAACCCTAAAGCTCAAAACTAGTGTCTACACAGTTAATTACCAGATGGTTCCCATGGTAGATCTTTAATCCTACATAAACTTTTCACCATCGTGTTCCTGTTTCAAGCCCCATCACCCGCCCAAGGTTAAGAGTAATAGATGAAAGTGTTCAGTTTAATATTGGTCTAATCAAAATATTAACAGTAAGAAAAACTACCTCCAAATCGAATACACTCACTTCTATTTAAAAAGAATGCTGGAAAATATAAAATGGCAAAACACAACAGGAGGTAGTGCATTAAAGAACTGGTAGTAATTCATTATGGGAAATAAGCTTGGTATTCCAAACAACTTTCCTAAATTCTCTCAGATAGGAATTACCCTGTGCAGGTATAGCCAAATAGCAGATCCCCACACTGATCTGAGGAACCAAAGAAAGGAAGCTGGGGAAAAGCAGTATGAACACTTGAAAACTAGCTGGCAGAAGTTCCTTGATTACTGTGAAAAGCATAGCAACAAATTTCATCTTTGAATGAATAACAGAACAAACTCTTTTTGAAGCAGTGGAAAGAGGGACTGGGCAAGGGATGAGGCATTCCTTCTAAAAGGCAGAACACCTGGGTGTGGTTCTTGACAGGAACCTTATGGCAAGTGGTTATTTCAAGCTAGTGACTTTGCAATTAAATTCCTAGACTAGTAGATTAAGAGAGATGGAAATCACAATCAAACACCAAGAACCACGGGAAATAAAGAATTTGGCCCATGAGTAGGGAAAAACTACAAAAATGACGGGGCTGGCCTAGAAATATACTGAAAACGTACAATTAGAGGAATAAAAAATCTTCTTCTTTTCCAGATCATAAAACTATCATATGACACAGATCAGTCTTCCAACCTATTCTCACACCTAAAAAAAGTAACCACAATTTATTGTGTACTACCATAAGCTGGGCACTTTACAAATTGTCGAATTCTAGTAACTGTGTTACTATCTATTGTACAGATGAGAAAACTGAGAATCTGAAAATTTGCCCAAAGTTCGACGTGAACACAAAGCACACAGTTATTTCTACCATACCAGGGTGCCTCCCTTGAATGGACAATGTTGAGGTCTCCTCAATCTACTCAACATTGGGGTTAACAGAAAACAATGCCGACAAGCAATCTACAAAGAAAACAAATGATAGGGAATCATCCATAGTAATGGTGGAATGGGGGAAGGGAAGAGAAAAAAGTAGAACAGGGCAGTGACTGAGGGTCAGAAAATAATCAAAGCTATTTTATTTTCTAGCACATGGAGGAGGGGAAACGTAGTGGAGCCTGACAGGAGGGTATCTTCTCTCTAGCGGATTCAACTCTTGAAAAAAGAACACGGGGGTGGGAAGATAATTAAATGAGACGCATGTTAAGATATGGTTAGTAGCAAAGACAGAGGTCCACAGACCTAGAGGACTCAAGAACTCAGAGCAAGGCAGGGAAAAGGGGAGGTTCCCGAGCTTGCAAAGAGGGATGGCAGGGGACAGAGAAGGACAAAAAGTTGGTTTACTGGAGGATTATCTTCTACAGCCTTTTCTTTACTTTTTTTTTTTTTTGAAGAGGGGTGTTATGAGGAAGGAAAGGCTAAGAGCCCCAAGAACAAGAGGTCTGCAATCATCCAGTCACCAACCCATTCATTGTTCCATCTAAGAGCGGTCGAGCAGTTTGCAAAGTTGCAGAAATCTGTCCTGTACTCGAATCAGGGTCATACAAGCATGAAGACCCGAGGAAATGGAAGGCTACCATATAATTCCATCCACAAAGATGGGAGTAAATGCACGGAACGTGAAAGGCTCTACTCAAGTCTTGCGTCAAGGGGACCAATAGAAGAGGGAGACAGTCCTGGTTAAGGGGCTTGGACTAAGCTCTTCCTTAGAAGGGCTGGGGTGGGGGTTACAGGGAAAAGCTTTGTCTCCTCTTATTAAATACGAGCATTAAATATCCATGTGGATGAGGTCAGAATTAGGGGGAAAGGGGGAGGAGTACGTCAGAGACACCGAAGCTTGACCCCTAAATCTTAGTTAAAAGACCAAAGCAGTTGGACAACTGGAGCCCACCTCAACTCAAGAAAAATTAGGAGATTTTTTTGGGCTGCGGAAGGGGCGGAGAACAGAGGCAGGCCTGAAAAAAGGTAGTAGGGAGACAACCAGTCGTCATTGATTGGTCCCCTTTCCCCCACCGCCCAATCTAACCCCCAGCCCCACTCTCTAACTCACTCCAGGACTCCCGCCCCCCACCCTTCCCAACCCGCCCACTGCGGTGGCAACAACGGAGGCGTTGACCGATTGGTGGGGCAAAGGCGGGCCCACACGCGACGGAGGCCCGGGAAATGGTGTCGCCTCGCATAGAGACGGCGTGGTCTTTGCCTCAGGTTCGGCTTACCAGCACCTCGGTGTTTCGCCAACAGTCACCTCCTTAACGTTGGGTGCTTGGGAAGCGTCACAAACGCGGATAGCCAACACCTCAGTCTCCGGTCCTGGCCGGACAGACATCAGCTTCCGCCGCCATCTTAACAGCAGGCGGACCGACCCTAGTCACTGCCCCCCCCTACCCCAAGCTACCTCCGCCACCTCCAACGGATCCCACGAGGACGTAACCCCGCTCGCGCGAGAACTCACCGGCTAAGAACAGCACGAGTCGAAGACGCTGCTGCCGCCTCCGCGGCTGCTGCAGTCCGTAGCTGAACCGCGGCCGCCTCCGCGCGATCCCGCGAGAACCTCTTACCGGACGGGAAAAGCCTGAGCCCAGCCCTTCCCAGACCCCTCCTCCCACCAAAGCCGAAGTCGCTACGGATCCGCTCTCACCCTACGCGAAGCGAAAAGCAAATGACGCACAACCCCACGAAGCACTGAGGGGCGGAGCCAACCTGCCGCCGCCGGCTCCCGCATGCGCCGAGAAAACTATCGCGATATTACGCTTTAGTCTCTGCGAGACCTTCGAATTCACCGCAGGATGCCGCCCGCGCCTCGCCTTTAGGAAACACGAGATCTCGCGAGACCTAGCGCACGCTCCTAAAAAGGAGAGAGGCGGGGTTTCAATGAAAATGACTGGGAGTTTTTCGGGGGGAAGGGAGGAACCTCCCGTCCTGCAGGGATCTCGCCTACCACGAGGTTTCCGACCCACTGCGGAGCTGGCTGCCAAACATCGCGATGACACAGCTCAGCGCCAAATCTCGGCCATGTCCTGAAAACTGCCTCCGCCCCCGATCTAAGGTGTCTAGAGCCTAGTGCTTGAGGAAAATTTAAAAAGTCAACCTGTTTATTCTCACGCTTCCGGGCAGAGCTGTACCAATTAGCCAAACTCCATTCTGGAAGAGGAGCAATGGGTCCCCCATTGTTACCTGCCTCCAGTAATCACATATTATCCTGGACTAACACATAAAAGACGTTCAGTCTCACAAAAAGCTCGCAAATGCAAATGAAAACAATGACATAACATTTTTGGCCCATTAGATCGGGGAAAAAATTTTTTAAGACATAATATCCTCTTTCCCTCGCCGCACTGCAGGTTAACCTGAATCCATTTTAACGTAACGAAAGGCTCATATCGTTAGTTCCAGCACTAAAGCCACTAATTTTTAACTCCGGACGCTTTACCTTGGCTTAACCAAAAGATCATAAAGTGTTTTTCGCCAAACAAAGGAGTATGCCCTCAAAGGAAAATTCAAGCTTGGGGGGGGGGGCGTGCTTGCAGTTTTTAATATGGCAGTTTTTCCACGTCTAGCCAACAATGTTTCTCCAATAAATCTTGGATCCAATCTGGCTCGATTTGTGGGCTTTTCTCTTCTAATGCATTGTTCTGTCCATTCTCATTTAAATATTGTTCCTTTGGAGTGCATTTTAATAGATGGTAGTACAAATACTCCCATCTTATCTTTTAAAATATTTTCTCGGTTATTCTTAGCCATCTTTTTTTCTGGATGAACTTTAGAATCACATTAAGTTCCAAAAACTTGGCATATTTATTGACATTCCATCAATTGTATAAATCGACATAGGAAAAATGGTCATCACTACAAAATTGAGCCTTCTTATCAAGAAGCATGGTATCCCTTCTCCGTGTATGCAAACATTCTTTTATTATATATCTCAATAAAGTTTTGTAGTTTACTTCTAGGGTTTTTGTTTTTCATTTTTCTTGCTACTGCGAATGGGGTTATTATATTAAATTTTTGAAATGCTTATCGCTTATAGATATTTGATATTTGCGTACTTTTGTAATCCGACAAATAAAAAATATGTTCAATTTCACTGGTAATCAGAAAAATGCAAATGAAAACAATGACATACCATTTTTTGCACTTCAAATTGGCCCAAATTACAAAGATTGATAATTATTCATGTTGGCACATCTGTGGAAAAATGGGCAATGTTGCACAACACTGGAGAGTGTAAAACAGTATAGCCTTTTGCGAAGGCAATTTGGACAAATATATCAAAATTCCAAATGCATATACACTTTGAGAGTAGCGATTACTCTTCTAAGAATTTCTCCTACGGAAATACTCATACATGTGCATGAAACGTATATATACAAACCCATTCATTATAGCATTGCTTGTAATAGCCCCCTCCCCCCTTCAAAGGGAAACAAGCTAATGTATATCAATCGGGAAATGGTTAAATCAACTGTAGTACAATCGTACAATGCAGCTGTTTACAAATGAGATAAATTCAGATTCCCTGATATAGGAAGATCTACAAGACATATTAAGTTTTTAAAAAGCAATTAGTCGAAATGAATGTGCGTGTGTGTGTGTGTGTGTGTAGTACCATTTAGATACCAAAACATACATATACAACACCTAGTAGTTACCCGCGAAGCCTGCCTGCCTGCCCCTCACCTTCCCCCTCCTCTGAGGCCGCCTTCCGAGAGCCTGTGAGAGAAACGCCGAAGGCCCGGCCTCTACTCCCTCTCTAGGGCCACTTGGCCACGACTAATGCCGGTACCTCGCATCCCCACTGTCAGCACTGTCAGCCGCTCTCCCGCCGCGCTGCCTGCCGCTGCCCTGCTGCCCCTGAAGATGCAGCTAGCTTTCTGCTGGCGCCGGCTGAGGCCTGGGGGAGGGGAGAGAAGGCGGGGTTGAGGGAGGGTTGGGGCAGGCCACCGGGCCCCTTCACCAGCCTCTCGGGCTGGCTCCCCAAGGCCGCCACCTCCGCCACTCCGCGCAGGGTCCCGTGGGAACAACCCTCCGCAAGGAGCAGAGAACCGCCTCGCGAGCAGAGCGCGCCCCCCAACCCGGGGGAAGACGCTCACCTCGGTGGCAGTAGCTCCGCAGGGCCCGCAGAAGGGTGCCAGGTCCTCGGCCCTGCTTCAGCCCCGCTTCAGCCCAGCTCCCCTCGCTCGCCCTCCGCGGAAAACCTACCCCTCCGGCTCTCCCCACACCCGATCTGAGGCTCCACCCCCTCGCTTGAGAAGCCCCGCCCCTGCCCCTCCGGCGGGCACTCCCTCCGCGGTGGAGCAGAGTCCCCTTTAGGGGACTGCGCCTGAGCTCTTCGCGGTCCAACGAACCCAATGGTAGAGGATAGTAGGGTCGCTAGGGAATTGGATTTGATTCGTGGTACGATGGGAGCCACTGAAGGGTGACGTGATTTGATTTGATTTACCTTTAAAAATTAATCTCTCCAGCTGCCTTGTGAAGAATAGGGGGCGAGAGGGCAAGCAGGGACACGGTGTGGAGTGCTGGAGACGACGGGGACGCCCACTACAGTGAATCCCCCCCGGCAAACCCTTAGAACACTTTCTCCAGGCACATAGTAAGCTCTCAATAAACATTCTCTTTATTGTTCCTCTTGGTATTATTTGGGGTGGTAGTGCGATTGGCAGAGTTTATAAAGGATTTGCACCTGTGAATGCATAGGAATAAAAATAATTTTATAGGAGATACCCCTATTAACCATGCGTCATCTGGGTTGCAGAATGAGGTTAGAGGGTGAGAGGAGAGGGGAGCTTTGAATTGCAACTTTCGGTAAGGTTTGAGTTTGGTTGTTTTTGTTTGTTTGTTTGTTTTCAGAAAAGCATGTATTAACTCAGTATTTTTAAGTATATACACAAAAGCACTGTCCAAAATACTCTTGAGACGTAGAAGAAATAAAATCTGTAATTCCAGTTTTAATTCTAACCTTACAGAACAGTGGTTCATGCCCGGAAATGAGTATCTGATGAATGGATCCACTGCCCGCCAAATATATATTTATACAAAAATTTTGTGTATGAGCTCGGCTTTATGGAGGCCCCTTTTGAGAGAGATGGATCCATATTTTTACAGTACTATTTTTAATGGGTGACTGTTACTCCATTAATGTTAATTATTTAACCAAGATCCCATGTTTAGGACTTTTTTTTTTGTTAAAAGAAATACAGACATGAACTTTGATGTAACTATATATACGCATATTTCTAAGATGTCTCTCAAGAAATTTGTAGAAATGGAAAAGATAGCGTCAAGATGTCACTGCTCCTAAAAAGTACATGACAGGTTTTCCAGAACAGTTGTAAAACTATTCAGTCCCATCAGAATTATATAAAAATTCCAGTTTATTTGGATATTCTAATATCTTCACCAATAGTGCTATTACAGTCCTCAAAAAACTTTTTAGGGACACCTGGGTGGCTCAGTTGATTAAGGGTCTGCCTTCTGCTCAGGTCATGATCCCAGGGTGCTGGGATCACGTCCCGCATCCGGATCCCTGCTCAGCCAGGAGCCTGCTTCTCCCTCTGCCTGCTCTGCCTGCTGCTCCCCCTGCTTGTGCTCTCTCTCTGACAAATAAATAAAATCTTTAAAAAAAATTTTTAATTTAGTAAACCCTTTGACTCTAATTCTAATCTCTCACAGCATCTGCATTAGTTCTAATAATCTATTGGCTCTGTACCTAGTCCTAACCTCTACATTTCTACTGTTAATTCCTAGGCCCCATGATGTCTAGTTTTTCAACTCCTAATTCTAAAATCCCACATACCCCACAATCTTTATTATAATTTCAATCTGTAGGAGTCTTCAGTTTACTTGCCAATTCCAGTCCTTTTATAGTCTTAATTCCAACCAACATCCCCCTATAGACACAGGCACGTGCATGTGCACGTGCGCGCGCGCGCGCGCGCGCGCGCGTGTGCACACACACACACACACACACTTCTATTTCTTATTGTAGAATATTCAGAAAATATATGAAAGCATAAGGAAAATACCAAAAGATAAAAAACCTGTAATCCCACCACTTAGAAACACTAATAATGCCTTTTATAATGCATTATATAATATTTATAGTTTTAAACAAAAATCTTATCTAACCTCGTAAATATTTGCTAAGTAATTAAATATTTGTCTATAACATTTTATCTTATAACATCATCTTAATGGCAACATGAAACATTCCTTTCTTTAACATGTAATTAGCTTTGTTTTTCTTCTTTTCATTTTAAAAAGTTTTTCCTAATTACACACAAATGAGTACATTTTTGCAAAAACACTTACCACGGATGCATTTAAAGTTCCTCTTACATTCACACACTCCTATAGAAATACATAGCATTTTGTGTTGTTTACTTTTTAAAGATGTAAAGGGCATCCTATTTTATGTACTGTTCTGTTAATTGCTTTATTCTCTTTCCATGCTTGAAGATCTTTCCATGTCAGTATCTATAAATCTATGTCATTTGTTTTATGTACTGTATAGTATTCCATTGACTGAGTATACTATAGTTAAGTCTTGCTATAGCCACCTATTGATGAATATATATTATTTTCAATCTTTTACTATTAGAGTGTTCTTTTTTCTTACTATTAACAGTGTTGCAGTGAAAATCCTTGTACATTTTTTGTGCATATGCTAAAATATTTTTGTAAGACAAATATGGAAAAATGAAATAGGTAGCTCAAAGAAAGAAATTTCAATATTTAATGCCAAACTGTCTTGTAGAATGATTCAGTTTATACCTTCACCAGCAGTGAATAAGAATAACGATCTCCCTTGGGGCGCCTGGTGGCTCAGTGGGTTAAAACCTCTGCATTTGGCTCTGGTCATGATATTGGGGTCCTGGGACTGAGCCCCGAATCTTATCAGGCTCTCTGCTCGCTGGGGAGCCTGCTTCCTCCTCTTTCTCTGCCTGCCGCTCTGCCTACTTGTGATCTCTGTCAAATAAACAAATAAAATCTAAAAGAAAAAAAAAAGAATAGCCATCTCCCTAAATTTTATCCACACTATCAATCAATTGTTTCTTAAAATTTCTTATTTAAATTCAATTTATGTAACATATAGTGTATTATTAGTTTCAGGAGTAGAATTTAGTGATTCTTCAGTTGCATATAACACCCAGTGGTCATTATATCAAGTGCCCTCCTTAATGCCCATCACCCAATTAATTACCCCAGTCCCTCACCTCCCTCTCCTTCAGCAACACTCAGTTAGTTTCCTTTTTTTTTTTTAAGAATTTATTTATTTGACAGAGAGAGAGAGCACAAGCAGGGGGAGCAGCAGGGGGAGCAGCAGAGGGAGAGGGAGACGCAGGCCCCCCACTGAGCAAGGAGTCCATGTAGGACTCAATCCCAGGAACCCAAGATCATGACCCAAGCCAAAGGCACATGCTTAATCGACTGAGCCACCCAGGCACCCCTCAGTTTGTTTCTAATAGTTGAAAGTCTCCTCTGGTTTGCCTCCCTCTCTGTTTTTATCTTATTTTATTTTTCCTTCCCTCCCCCTATGTTCATGGTACATACACACAGACACACACACATAGAGGAAGATTACTCAGCCATCAAAAAGAATGAAATCTTGCCATTTGCAATGACATGGATGGAACTAGAGGGCATTACGTTGAGTGAAATAAGTCAGTTGGAGAAAGATAAATACCATATGATTTCACTCATATGTGGAATTTAAGAAACAAAACAGATTAACCAATTGTTTGAATAGTTTGCCAATGTGATGGGTGAAAAATGTCTCATCATTTGCATTTCCCTGATTGTTAGTGAGGTTAAGGGACAGTTTCATATGTTTGTTGGCTATCGCTTCTGTTTTTTTTTTTGTGACTTGCCTATTCATATCTTTTATCTGTTTTTGAATCAGCTTGTTGGCTTCTTGTTATTGAATTATGTAGTCTGGATATAAGTCTTTGTTACACGTGTAGGAGATGTTTTGCAGACTTCTGCTTATTTTTAAATTTTGCTCATGGGGTATAAACTGTTTTAGATGTTGATGTATTCAGATTTACCAATTATTTCTTTTATGGCTTTTGCATTTTGAATTTGCGTAAGAAGGCCTTTCTACTCCAAGGTTAGGAACATTGTTCTGTATTTCCTCGTATTATTTTAGAATTGTTTATGTTTGGCTCTTTAATTTTCTGGAATTTTTTGTAGACATTTTTCTAAGTTGTTAAATATTCTTACAATATTATGCTTAATAGATGACTATTATTCCCTTGTAATACCAATTACTTATTAGTATTTTTCATTTGGACTTAAACATTTATTCAACAGATCATTCTTTCCCTATATGAAAAATGAAATTCCTAAGTATGTATATGGGTCTGGACATAAATCATCAGTTCAATAGTCCTAAAATCCATACCAGCATCAATACCACATATTTTTAACACTTCAGTTTTACATTATTATTTCATATCTGCAAGGGTAAGACCTTCTCTCTTTTTTTTCCCACAAATCTCTTAACTATTCCTGTGCATTTTCTTTCCCAGATGAATTTGAAAATTAGCTTGTAAAGTTCTATAAGAATTTCTATTGGGGTTTTGCTTGCATAAGTTTATTTCATCAAGTGGGTATAGGATATTATATTTGACAAACCAGTCTTCTATTGCTGTATAATCATGTCGTTTCTTTCTTTTTTTCTTATGTTCAGTTAACCACCATATAGTACATTGATCACCAAGACAGCATGGTATTGGTGCAAAAACAAATGCATAGATCAGTGAAACAAAATAGAGACTCCAGAAATGGACCCTCAACTCTATGGTCAACTAATCTTTCACAAATCAGGAAAAAGTCATGTTGTTTCTAATTGTCCAGTGTTATAAGCAGTTCTGTAAAGGATATTCAGAAAAAATCTTTGCTCACCACTATGATTATCCAACTGCAATAAATTTCAAAAAGACAAAGCACATCCACATTTTAGGGGCCCAGTGTACTTTAGGAAAGATTTTACCAATTTACATATCCTTTGGGAGTATGGGTGAGTCATTTTTCTATCCATGACCGGATCATTAAAGGGTTTTGAACCTTTGAAAATTTGATAGGCTACATATCTCATTGTTTAATGGATGTAAAGTATTTTATATTTTTTAAAAGATTTTATCTATTCACTTGCACATTTATTTATCTATTTATAGCCCAAGCAGAGGGAGCAGCAGGCAGAGGGAGAAGCAGGCTCCTTGCTGAGCAAGGAGCTCCACACAGGACTTGATCCCAAGACTCTGGGATCATGACCTGAGCTGAAGGCAGCCGCTTAACCAACTGAGCCACCCAGGTGCCCCAAGTATTTTGTATTTTCTATTTTCCCACAATAGATCACAAATTAAGCATTTTAAAACAATACCTTCTTGTCTTACAGTTCTGTATGTAAGAAGTCTTGGTGGGTTTAACTGAGTTCTTGCTTAGGTCTGTACAATACCAAAATCAAGGTGTCCCAAGACTTGGCTTTTATCTGGAGGCTCTGGGGAAGAATTCATTTCCATATTCATTATTTTTAATTTTTTAAAATTTATTTTCAGTGTAATAGTATTCATTGTTTCTGCACCACACCCAGTGCTCCATGCAATCCGTGCCCTCTATAATACTCACCACCTGGTACCCCAACCTCCCACCCCCCCACCACTTCAAACCCCTCAGATTGTTTTTCAGAGTCCATAGTCTCTCATGATTCACCTCTCCTTCCAATTTGCCCCAACTCCCTTCTCCTCTCTAACACCCCTTGTCCTCCATGATATTTGTTATGCTCCACAAATAAGTGAAACCATATGATAATTGACTCTCTCTGCTTGACTTATTTCACTCAGCATAATCTCTTCCAGTCCCATCCATGTTGCTACAAAAGTTGGGTATTCATCCTTTCTGATGGAGACATAATACTCCATAGTGTATATGGACCACATCTTCCTTATCCATTTGTCCAGTGAAGGGCATCTTGGTTCTTTCTACAGTACACAAAGATAAACTCAAAATGGATAAAAGACCTCAGTGTGAGACAGGAATCCATCAGAATCCTAGAGGAGAACATAGGCAGTAACCTCTTCGTTATCAGCCACAGCAACTTCTTTCAAGATATGTCTCCAAAGGCAAAGGAAACAGAAACAAAGATGAACTTTTGGGACTTCATCAAAATCAAAAGCTTCTGCACAGCAAAGGAAACAGTCAACAAAACAAAGAGGCAACCCATGGAATGGGAGAAGATATTTGCAAATGACAGTACAGACAAAAGGTTGATATCCAGGATCTATAATGAACTCCTCAAACTCAACACACGCAAAACAGATAATCATATAAAAAAAAGGGCAGAAGATATGAACAGACACTTCTCCAATCAAGACATACAAATGGCTATCAGACATATGAAAAAATGTTCATCATCATTAGCCATCAGGGAGATTCAAATTAAAACCACACTGAGATAGCACCTCACACCAGTTAGAATGGCCAAAATTAACAAGACAGGAAACAACATGTGTTGGAGAGGATGTGGAGAAAGGGGAACCCTCTTCCACTGTTGGTGGGAATGCAAGTTGGTGCACCCTCTTTGGAGAACAGTGTGGAGATTCTCCAAGAAATTAAAAATAGAGCTTCCCTATGACCCTGTAATTGCACTCCTGGGTATTTACCCCAAAGATACAGATGTAGTGAAAAGAAGGGCCATCTGTACTCTACCTTATTCTTTTAAACTAACTCTAGAGCTGGCATTTATACAAAGTGCCTGGCCCATCACCACCTTCCTTCTTAATTTAAATATCACTTCAGAGAAGCCTTCCCTGACCTCCCCCGCAAACTGGATCAGGACACCCTGTAATACACTTTCGTGATACTCAGCTATTTTCCTCCCTAGGTACCCAAGACAACTGTATAGTTGCGTGATTAATGGCTGTTCCTTCTCCCTGCCCCCCTATACATACACCCTATACTAAACAGTAAACTTCTTGAGAGCAGGGCCCATATCTTTTTTGTTTTATTTGTACCTCAGTACCTAGTGTAGTGTCTGGCAATTGTATCTTTTCAATAAATATTTTTTGAAAGACTGAATGAATTAAAAAACCCTATCAGGCAAGTATTATGATTTTACCCATTTTAGTCATCCTATATGAAATCCCTTGAGGATCCTCAGAAATAAAAGGATGAGATAACAATCAATTATGGGTTTCTTAATATGTCAATATACCTTATTTTTAAATTATTTGCAAGGGATGGGTGCTTCTTTGGATTGTTGCTGAGTTTTCATTATTTTAGATTACTAAAATGAACAACCTTATAAATAGCTTTGCACATGTATGCACTCCTTTAAGACAAATGCCTGAAAATGGAATTGTTGCAGTGGGTATGCACATATTACAATTGGATAGACATTGCCAAATCTTCCTCCAAAAGAGATTATACATATTTATACTCCTAGTACCAGTGCACGAGAATGTCCCCCCCCCACCATACTCTTGCCAAAGCTGTGTAATTCCCTTCATTTTATATTTGCCAATTTGGTACAAAGTGATATGTCATTGCTTTCATTTTCATATTTTTTGACATTTTGGTGAAATCAAGCACCTTTTAATTTGTTTCTTAGACGTCTGAATTCTTTTTTCGAATATGTAGCCTGTTTGTGTTGCTTGCCCAGGTTTTCATTGAATTTAGTATTTTCTTATTGATTTGGAATAGCTCTATTTATGTTGTGGATAACAACACTTTGGCTTTCTGTCACATATTTTTCTTAGTTTTTTATTTGTCTTTTACCCTTGTAAATTTCTTAGACTATACACATTTAAAATATTTTATACAATCAAATTACTGATTATTCCATTTATAATAGTTGGCTTCTGTGCTGTACGTGGAAAAGCTTTCCCTACCTCAAGATTTTAAAACTCTTAGGGTATCTGCGTGTCTCAGTTGGTCAAGCGTCTGCCTTTGGCTTAGGTCATGATCCCAGGGTTCTGGGATCAAACCCTGCATCGGGCTCCCTGCTCAGTGGAGAGCCTGCTTCTCCCTCTCCTTCTGCCTGCCACTCTGCCTACTTGTGCTCTCTATGTCTCTGTCAAATAAATAAATAAAATCTTTAAAAAAAAGATTATAAAAGTCTTTATGTTTTTTAGCACCTTTATGGTTTTAATTTTTGCCTTTAAATACTTGTCCAATATGGGTTTTATTTTGATGTACAATATAAATATAGGTTTCCAACTTTAATTTTTCCCAATAGCTATCCAGTTATTTCTATATAATTGTTGAATAGTCAATATTTTACTCATTCATTTGAAATCATACTAATCTCCTGGATATTTTGGATTCCATTTCCAGAATCTTCTGTTCCAATGGGTAATGATTAAGAGTGCAAGCTTTGGAGCCAGGCTACCTGGTTTTGTACACTGCTCTGCCATTTATAGCTTGTACATCTGTGAAATGGGAATAATAGTATCCATGTCATAGGTTGTGATTACAGAAGTTTGTTTATGTACAATAATTGGAACAGTCCCTGGCACATAAGAAGTACTACTATTTTTGTAATATTTATTATTGTAGATTTTTATTATTGTTTTACCATTTTCATAGCTATATGATCGCATCATCTGCATGTAATATTTTGGTCACCTTGTTGTAGAATAACTTCTAAGCAACTTGAATAATTTGCCGGTGGCCTATAACAACGCTATTTATCCTTATATTTCACCTGAATTAGGCAGCTCAACTCTAGGCAGTTAGGGAGGGAGAGGAGAAGAAAGGAGAGGGGATGAATAAAACCAACTTTATTCAGAGATGACAACCCCAAATAACACACACACATGCACACACACACCTAGAACTAATAAGTGAATTTTTGTAGAATACAAGGTCAACACACAGAAATCAATCACATTTCTACATAGTAGTGATAAAAAATACTATTTATAATAGCTCCAGAAAATGAAATACTTGGGGGGAAATCTAACAAAACATGTGAAGGATCTGTATGCTTAAGTTTATAAAATTATGATGAAAGAAATTTCCAAAGGCCTAAATAACTGGACAAACATATCATGTTTATGGAGTGGAACACTCAAAATATTAAAGATGTCAGTTCTCCCTAAATTAATCTATAGATTTAATGCATCTCCTATCAAAATCTCAGATTTTTTGTAAATACAGATGTGTTGAATCTAAAATTCATACAGAAAGGCAAAGGAAGTAGAATACCCAAAATGATTTTGAAAAGATTAATAAGGTTGGAGGAGTCACACAACCTGATTTTAAGCCTTACTATATAGGCACAGTAATCAAAATAGTGTGGTATTGGTGAAGGGATAGACATATAGACCAATGCAACATAATAGAGAATGCAGAAACAGACCCACACAATTATGGTCAATTGGTTTGTGACAAAGATACAAAGAATTCAATGGGAAAATGATAGTCTTTTCAGCAAATGATATTAGGACAACTGGACATCAATATATAAAAAATGAATTTTGATTAAAACTTCACACTTAATACAAAAATTGGCTCAAAATGGATCACAGAACTAAATGTAAATCATAAAACAATAAGATTTTTCAAGGAAAATATAAGGAAACATCTGGAACTTTCTTAGATTGTTGGTGAGAATGAAAAATGTGATAGCCACCCTAGAAAACAGGCAGCTTCTTGTAAAGTTAAATATTCACTTACCATATGACCCAGCAATCCCAAGCCTAGGTACTTGTCTTAGAGAAGTAAAAACCTATGCTCATACAAAATCTGTACATAAATGCTTTAAAAGTGTTCTACATATAATCACCAAAACTTGGAAAGCACCCAAATATCCTTTAAGGGATGAATGGATAAATAAGCTGTGATATGGCCATCCAATGGACTACTACTCTGCAGTGAAAAGGAATGAATATGCAACAACTTGGATGAATCTCAGAACCATTACGCTGAATGAAAGAAGATGATTTCAAAATGTTATGTACTGTTTGCTTCCATTTATATGACATTTTTGAAAGGACAAAAATATAGTGATTGAGAACAGATCAATGGTTAGGAGTGGGGAGAGGGTGTGAGGTCAAAGCAATAGCATGATGGAGTTTCTATGGGATGATGAAACTATTTTGTATACTTACTATGGTGGTGGTTATATGAATTTCTGCATTTGTTAAAATTCATGGAACTATACACACATAAAAAATCAAATTTACTGTGTGTTAATTTAAAATTAAAAACAAAAAATGATGCTAATTTTGGGAATGATACCTGCTACGTCTGGTGGGTCAGTACACAACATAACTTCATTTAACCATTGTTTATCCTTATAATTTCTTCTGGGAATTCTAAGGTCACCATAAAATATCCTAAATACAGATAAGCCTCTGTACCCAAGCTGTTAACCCTGTTATATCCTTCAAGGTGCATCAGTTAGAATTCTTTCAGTTGCAATTAACAGCAAAAACAACACACAGTGGATCAACCAATAAGGCCATTTTATTATCTCCCAGACATATAGGGATTCAAGAGTAGGTAATTCATCAGCTTAGCAACATCATTAAGAATGCAGTGTCCCTCCATCCTGTTCCACTCTCCTCAGCCTATTGGTCCTTCACTTTATGACCCCAAGATGGCTGCAGCTACTCAGGCATCACATGGTCATATCCTAACATCAAGAGGTTAGAAAAAAGATCATAACTGTCTTTTGTCCCTTACTAAGACCAAACTTTTCCCAGGTGTCCCAGTAGACATCCCCTCGTATCTTAATGGCCAGAGATCATGTTTCTTGTCTATGCCCAAATCAATCATTTGGCAAGATAAGTAGAATTATCATGGTGAGTCAGGTCAGACCAATGCTATTCACAATTTGGTTCCTGGGCTGGTGCTGGTCTACAAAATGTTGGTTATTAGTCTAGGACAACTAAGTGCAGAAATTGAGATTACACATGTAAAAACTTTTAAAAACAAGTCAACTGAGTAATTTGATGTCTTTTGAATATAATAAAAATTGGGAGCTGGCATTTTGTAGGTCTTCATTTGAGATCCCAGCTCCCATGAAATCTAGGGTTGTCCTACACTTGATCTTAGCCAAAAGTCCAAGAAGCAATCAGAGTTGTCCTAAATATGAACAGAAATCAAAGTGTATTAGGGAGGAAGAAACTGAAGGATGGCAGTTGGGTAGGGTACCAACAATGTCGGCCAAGAAAAAAAAAATGGTGGGAATGATAGAACTCCTAAAATCCCTGGAAAATTCCAAAGTATGTAGCAATACCGGCCTACCTCAAGAAGCAAGAACAATCTCAAATAAATAACCTAACCTAACACCTAAAGGAGCTAGAAGATGAAGCTTAAAGCCAACAGAAGGTGAATAATAGAGATTAAAGAAGAAATAAATGATATAGATACTAAAAAGAAAAAAAATCCAAAAGAACAGATCAATGAAACCAAGAGCTGGTTCTTTGAAAAAATTAGTAAAGTTGATAAGACCCTAGCCAGACTTATCTAAAAAGAAAAAAAAAAGAGAGAGAGAAAAGACCCAAATAAATAAAATCATGAATGAGAGGGGGAGAAATAACAACACATAGAAATAGAAATAATAATAAGAGAATACTATGAAAAACTATAAGCCAACAAATTGGACAACCTGGGAGAAATGGATAAACTCCCAGAAACATATAAACTACCAAAACTGATACAGGAAGAAATACAAACTGGAACAAATAACCAGCAAAGAAGTTGAATCAGTAATCAGATCTCCCAAAAAACAAAAGTCCAGGGCCAGATGGCCTCACGGGGAATTCTACCAAACTTTTAAAGAAGAGTTAATACCTATTCTTCTCAAACTATTCCAAAATATAGAAAAGGAAGGAAAAATTCCAAACCCATTCTATGAGGCCAGCATTACCTTGATTCCAGAACTGGATGAAGACTCTACTAAAAAAAGAGAACGACAGGCCAATATCCCTGATGAACATAGATGTAAAAATTCTTAGTAAAATACTAGCAAATTGAATCCAACAGTACATTAAAAGAATCATTCACCACAACCAAGTGGGACTTCTACCTGGGCTACAAGGGTGGTTCAGCATTTGCAAATCAATCAACGTGATACACCACATTAATAAGAGAAAAGATAAGAACAATACGATCTTTTCAATAGATGTAGAAAAAACATTCGACAAAGTACGACATCCAGTCATGATAAAAGCCCTCAACAAAGTAGATTTAGAGGGAACACACCTCAACATAATAAAGGCCATACATGAAAAACCCACAGCTAATATTCACAGTGGTGAAAAACTGAGAGCTTTTCCTCTATGGTCAGGAACAAGACAGGGATGTCCGCTCCCCTCATGCTTCCAGTCCTAGCCACAGCAGTCAGACAACCAAACAAAAGTCATCCAAATCAGTATGGAAGAGGTGAAACTTTCACTATTTGCATATGACATGATACTCTATTTAGAATACCCAAAAGACTCCACTAAAAAATTGCGAGGACTGATACATGAATTCAGTAAAGTATGGGAGACAAAATCAACATACAGAAATCTGTTGCATTTCTATACACCAATAATGAAGTAGCAGAGAGAGAAATTAAGGAATCAGTCTGATTTACAATTGCACAAAAAACATAAGATATCTAGGAATAAAACTAACCAAAGATGTAAAAGATTTGTACTCTGAAAGGTATAAAACACTGATGAAAGAAATTGAAGATGACACAAGGAAATGGAAAGACATTTCATGCTCATGGATTAGAAGAACAAATATTGTTAAAATGCCTCGACTCCCCAAAGCAATCTACACATTTAATGCAAAACCTATCAAAATACAAACTGTGGGGCGCCTGGGTGGCTCAGTGGGTTAAAGCCTCTGCCTTCAGCTCAGGTCATGATCCCAGAGTCCTGGGCTCGAGCCCCACATGGGGCTCTCTGCCTAGCAGGAAGCATGTTTCCTTTCCTCTCTCTCTGCCAGCCTCTCTGCCTACTTGTGGTCTCTGTCTGTCAAATAAATAAATAAAATCTTAAAAAAAAATACAAACAGCATTTTTCACAGAGCTAGAACAAAACAATCCTAAAATTGTTTTTGTGGTGTATGGAGCCACAAAAGACCCCAAATAGCCAAATCAATCTTCAAAAAGAAAAGCAAAGCAGGAGGCATCCCAATTCTGGACTTCAAGTTATATTGCAAAACTGTAGTGATCCAGGGGCACCTGGGTGGCTCAGTTGGTTGGGCTCAGGTCATGATCCTGAGATCGAGTCCTGCGTTGGGCTCCCTGCTGGGCGGGCTTCTCCCACTGACTTCTCCTTTCACGCTCTCTCTCATTCTCTATCTCTCTCAAATAAATAAATAAATAAATAAAATCTTTAAAAAACCCTGTAGTGATCAAGACTGTATGGCACTGACGCAAAAGTAGACACTTAGTTCAATAGAACAGAAAAGAATGAAGAAATGAGCCCACAACTATAATGGTCAATAAATTATCAACGAAACAGAAAGGAATACGCAATGGGAAAAAAAATCTCTTCCACAAATGGTGTTGGGAAAACTCAACAGCAACTTTCAAACGAATGAAATCCACTTTCTTACACCAAAATGGATTAAACAACTTAATCTGAAACAGGAAATAAGTAAAATGCTAGAAGACAACACAGGCAGTAACCTCTTTGACATCAGCCATAGCAGCTTCTTGCTAGATACTAGATATGTCTCTGGGGGCAAGGGAAATAAAAGCAAAAATAAACTATTGGGACTACATCAAAATAGAGTTTCCGCATGTTGAGGGAAACAATCAAGAAAACTAAAAAGCATGGGGCGCCTGGGTGGCTCAGTCAGTTAAGCGTCTGCCTTGGGCTCAGATCATGATCCTGGGGTCCTGGGATTGAGCCCTGCATGGTGGTGGGGGGGAGCAGGAAGCCTCTTTCCTCCCCTTTCCACTCTCCCTGCTGGTGTTCCCTCTTTCGCTGTCTCTCTTTTTGTCAAATAAATAGAATTGTTAAAAAAAAAAAAAAAGAAAAGAAAAACAACTAAGAAGCAACCTACAGAATGGGGAAGATATTTCCAAATGACATATCTGATAAAGGGTTAGTATCCAAAATATATAAGGGACTTATACAACTCAACACCCAAAAAACAAATAATCCAGTTTAAAAATGAGCAGAAGACACAAAGAGACATTTTCCCAGAGAAGACCCACAGATAACCAACAGACACATCACTTATCATCAAGGAAACACAAATCAAAACTACATACCCCCTCACACCAATCAGAATGGCTAAAATTAACAATATAAAAAACAGCAGGTGTTGGCGGGGATGTAGATAAAGGGGAACCCTCTTACACTGCTGGTGGGAATGCAACTGGTGCAGCCACTTTGGAAAACAGTATAGAGGCTCCAAGAATCGATCCAACGATTGCACTACTGTATATTTACCCAAAGGATACAAAAATACTGATTTGAAGGGATATATGTACCCTAATGTTAATAGCAGCATTATCAACAATAACCAAATTATGGAAAGAGTCCAAATGTCCATTGATTAATGCTGGATATAGAAGATGTAATATATATATACATATATAAAAATATTTTATATGTATAATATTTTATATATATAAACTATATGTATATGTATAATAGAATATTAACTCAACCATAAAAAGAATAAAATCTTGCCATTTGCAATCGTATGAATGAAGTTAGAGAGTATATATGCTAAGTGAAATAAGTCAGTCAGAAAGACAAATTCACTCAAATGCAAAATTTGAGAAACAAAACAAACAAACATAAGAGGCACAAAAGAGAGGAAAACCAAGAAACAGACACTCAACTATAAAGAACTAGTGATTACCAGAGGGAAGATGGTTTGGGGGAGGTGGATAAAACAGGTGATGGGGGGGACGCTTGGGTGGCTCAGTTGGTTGGACGACTGCCTTCGGCTCAGGTCATGATCCTGGAGTCCTGGGATCGAGTCCCGCATCGGGCTCCCAGCTCCATGGGGAGTCTGCTTCTCTCTCTGACCTTCTCCTTGTTCATGCTCTCTCTCACTGTCTCTCTCTCGAGTAAATAAATAAAATTGTTAAAAAACAAAACAAACAAACAAACAAACAAAAACAGGTGATGGGGATTAAGGAGGGATCTTGTGATGAGCACCGGGTGTTGTATGGAAGTGTTGAATCACTAAATTGTACACCTGAAACTAATATTATACTGTATGTTAACTAAATGGAATTTAAATCAAAACTTGGAGATAGAGAGTAGAAGGAAGTTGGGGGGAATTGGAAGGGGAGGTGAACCATGAAAGACTATGGACTCTGAAAAACAATCTGAGGGTTTTGAAGGGGCCGGGGGTGGGAGGTCAGGGTACCAGGTGGTGGGTATTATAGAGGGCACAGATTGCATGGAGCACTAGGTGTGGTGCAAAAATAATGAATACTGTTATGCTGAAAATAAATAAAAAATAAATTTATAAAAAAAAAACTTGAGGGAAAAAAACCCTGGAAAATTCCAGACAAAAACATAATTTGGGTTCACTACTGTGGAACAGGCTCTTCTTTTGGCTTCACCTGTACAATCACCTGCAGTGCTACCACTCCCAGTGGGTCAAGTCTCAAGCAGGCAGGTGGAGTTGCACTTCCCTTGAGAAGCCACACCTCAAAACCTGTTTTCCAGCTGGCCCGACATTACCTGTATTTTTTCAGATACCAGAGACTCCTCCTTAGGAGGTTATAATTGGCCTACATCTGCTATTCTTGCTCACAACAACAAAAACAAAAGAGCAAAAAAATACTCTAGACCTGCCAAATGAGACACATCCGGTCAACTGGCCACCGTGACTGAATCTGTAGCCTGGGACAGAGCCTTTAAAACTTTTTTTTAGCTCAATTTAACAGAGCAAGGAACAGATTTGACATCACAATTCAGTACATGCATGCAAACACACAGACATCTGAAACTACTGTTTCACAAAACGGTATTTACTCTGTGCAGTACACTGTTGTTTTAAAAATTGTATTCATTTTTTCATTAAAAAGTGCTGATCTTTTCCCACTAAATTAATTGGGTAGCCTACCAATGACTTACAACCTGCAGTTTGGAAAGAAGTGCCCTTAAGGTTGGAGACGTGATGGTTCTTAATTCCAGAGACTTTTAGAGTGGCCATACGTGGGATGTTGTGGCTCCCTCTATATCTACTAGCAACGCTTGAGCCCTAACCAAGGACAATGCTTCAGCAACCTTATCTTTTTCCTCATAAGCTTCTCTGACCTCAGAGCTCTGGGCTCCTAAATCAGCTGCCTTAGCAGTGAGAAGGCCAGAGGCCTTCCAGGCTGTTCATGGAGACAGAGTTGCCCTAGCAACACTTGGCTTTAATTGACTCCCGCTGTCACCTGCTCCAGCCTAGACTGCTTCTCCACACTGCCGGCTCTGGCCCCCTTTTCTCCTGCCTTTCATAACAATTTTTCCATCCTCATTACATAGACAGATGTATTCTCATCCCTCCCCCTCCTAATGGATGGTCAGATTCTTGGCACACTCTGACATGATTAAACACTCCCGGAGATAGGTGATTTGCATTTTTTTTTTCCAGATCACAAACAACCGCTAATGCTGGTCAATTTAAATCAGAGATCACAAACCCAAATGTACGCAGGGGATAGGCAGGTCATGCAAAAGGCTAGCTGGGCACTGCTTCCCTTCCTAAAAGAAGGAGTGGCTACTCTGTCCATCTGATTTTGCCATACAGAAATGCACATTCACGTGGCTGGAATCTTCCAACTTTTCCGGAGATCCATAGAATCTGTTTGTTTGTTTGTTTGTTTTTTGGTATGGACTCTAACAATTTTTATATGCTGACAAGTAATTTTTAAAATATCTTTTTAAATTCTTATGGGTCAAATCAAGCACATCTGTAGACTGGATCTGTTCAGCTGGCTACCATTTTGCAAGCTCTGTTTTAAGCTCTCTTTTAGCCTCTGTCTTTCATTTGGATTTGATGTCTTCTGCCATGTGGGGCAAAAAAAAAAAAAAAAAAAAAAAAAATCCAAAACAAAACCAAAAACAAACAAACAAAAATCCACAAATAACTGGGCTTAAATTAGGTCTAACTTTCTCTCCCTCCCATATGGGAGGCAAGACTCTTAAGGGATGTTCATGGAGCAAAACCAGTACGTTCCAGAGTTTCTACTGGACACTGTAGCACTCATTTCTACATACTACTGCACTCTGGTTTGTTCCAGTCATGGAGTGATATGTAAGGCTAGCCACTGGAATGAGCACTGGGGAAGCAGTCCTTCTCTTGGTTCTTCCCCTTTCACCATATTTATTAATTATGTGATGTTTCCCTCTCTAGTATTCCCATCTGTACATGAACTGGAAATTTCTGCCCTTTTGGAAGTGTTGGGAAGAGAGCTTTCTAGTCTCCATTGTGTGCTACCCTACCTCTTTCACTTACCACCTTCTCCCCACAGTGACTAATTGGTAAGACTCCAAAATTTAATCGAGGGCTTATTGCTCAGCCCCTGCTGAGCCCCTGCCCTTCATGTGGGCAAGCCCCACTAAGGCCAGCTAAGCAGGAGTAAGATTCTGTTGTACAGACCCATCTATTCCTTCAGGAAGGTGCGAAAATCCAGGTTTGGGATGAAATTCTCCAAACTAGTCTTGTCAACAATAAACCTCAATTTTTGGATCCCTCTTTGACTCCTGTGTCTACTTCTTAATTAGTTTGGAATTCAAGGGAGACAGTGATGTGATTGCAGGGCCTTTAGCGAGACCCCATGGTGTATGGGTGGAGAAACCTTGAGAAACAAATACAATGACTGGCATTTGAGATCTACAATAACATTTGAGGGAGGCAGTTTTCTTTGTGTGAGTGTGGTGGCCAGTATGCACAGATGTTGCAACCGGTTTTCTTTCTTTCTTTCTTTCTCTTTCCCTGTCTTTCTTTCTCTTTTTCCTTCTTTCTTTCTCTCTCTTTCTCTTCCTTCCTGCCTCCCTCCCTCTCTCTCTCTTTCTCTCTTTTTTTTCCCCTTTCTTTCTTTCTCCCATAAGGGCAGCCCTGGAAAGCGCTGGCCATGTGCATCATTGACTTTGGGAGTTTGTAACAGTTTACATTATTGGTGTCTGCAGGCATGCAACGCTTTTAATAGACAGCGCAGGGCCCAGAGGTTTTTGACCTTACAACTGTGGCTGGTGTCTAAAGGCAGGTGGAACCAAGTGGACCCTAGTAAGAACATACTGTGTTTGCTTTTGTGGCTGAGACAGGGATTAGAGTTTCAGAAAAAGAATATTTTGGTCTTGGTTAGGTTTGCCTTAAAACAGCTTTTTATTTTTTATTGAAGTATAGTTGACACACAATGTTACATTAGTTTCATGTTAAGCACAGCTTTAATAATCAGGCTTTTCAGTATCAGAAGAGTGAAAATTTTTTGCTCCCTTTTTCCTATTTCTCAGTCAAGACTACAATCTGGGGCTTTAAGCTGAAAAAGTAGCTAAATTCCATCTGAACCACAAAGTACTAAAGAATGAGATTATGTATGTTATATTTAGTAGGTTGTATTCTATCAATTCTGTCTGTCTATCTTGATTTGAATTGCATCTTGTTACAGAGGCAAGGAAAAAACTCTGGAGGAGCTGCCTTCTTGAATTTTTGTGGCACATCCACAGATTCCTAGACTCATTCCACACACCCCCCCGCCACTACCACCACCTCCGCATGGTATCAGGTTGGCACTGAGCTTATTAATTACATGAACCATGATTATAACTTTAGATTTTAAAGACTCAGACTCTTGGCTTTACCTAGGAAGGCAGGTGATTTTTTTTTTTTAATCAAGGTACACATAGAGAAATGGGAGTCCTCATCATATATAGGACATAGCATCTTCTTGTTTAGAGGGGAAGAAACAAGTCTTTTTTAAAAATTTAATTTAATTTTTTCAGTGTTCCAAAATTCATTGTTTATGTACCACACCCAGTGCTCTATGCAAGTCTCAAAATTATTAAAGTTCCAAAGACTAAGCAAAAGAACTTTAAAGATCATATTTTCTAAGAATAGTGTTTGCTTACAAAATCAAAGAGGTATTAGATTTCTTTCAAAATAATGCTTTATGCTTATTCATGTGGAGTGATATGATATGATTTCTAAGATTTCTTCAAAATACTCAAGAAAAAAGTATGAAAAGATGAATTAAAATTGACAAAGTGTTAATAATTCTTGAAGTTGAACTAGCAACTAGATGTAACTAGAAAACAGGGAGATACTTTAATTGTTACTAGGTCAAAGATGTTTCCTGAGTTCCAGAAAGACCAAAGAGAGATAGACAGAGAAGAAAAAACGCGGGAATTACTCTACCAGCAAGAGTCCAGATCTACAATGCTACGGGCAAGTATTTGCATATAAAGGTGTTCTCTGAAAGCTGACCTACCTTAAAGACCTCAGCTTAATAGGCAAAATGCCCCTCCCTAAGATATTTACAGTATAATCCCTAGAAATTGTGAATATGATGTATTACATGACAAGGGGAAATTTGCAGACATAATTAAGGGTACAGACTTTAAGATAGGAGTTTATTCTGGATTTTCCAGGTAGACACATTCTGATAGCATGAGCTCTTAAAATCAGAAAACCTACTTCTGCTGGCAGCAGGAAAGATATGGTAGAAGGAGAAGTCAGAGGAATTCCAAATGTAAGATGAAAGGGCCCATGTGTAAGGGCAGAAACAGGCCTTTAAAAACTAAGAGCCATTGCTAGCTCAATGCCAACAAGGAAACTAGGTCCCCAGGTCTATTAGTGGAAAGAACTAGATTTTGACAACAACCTGAATGAGGTTGGAAGTAGATTACTTCCAGAGTCTTCCAGTAAGAGCCCAGCTGGCTGATACCTTGACTCTGGCCTTGTGAAATCCTGAGCAGAGAAACCAGTTGAACCAATCTGGACTGCTGATCTACAGAAGAGTGGGACACTAAATTTGTAAAATTAAGCCTTGAAGTTTGTGGTAATTTGTTACAACAGCAGTAGAAAACTACTATAAATCATAATATTAAGTGGGTATAAAAATTTGGATAGATTTATGAAAGGGAGACTAAGAAGATCATTGTAAAATACTTCAAGCACTTTAGATGAGGTTCAAGGCAATGCAGTTATGGATGGGGAAGCAGGTATGACATGTCCTTGTGGGCACAAGCTTAAAACGTGTAGGGTTAAGACTCCTAGAGAAAGAAACCAGGAAGATGAGACATACAACAGAGAAATCAGGCAAGAAAATAATGAATTGAGTTAAGGATTTGATGGAATTGATATTGATTTTAATGGGAGAATAACTTCTGGTGGAATTATCCAATTCTGGAAGTTGAAGGTAGATAAGAATTGTTGAACTGTGGATGCTTTTGCCAGATCCAGAATTTCTCCCCCTTCCAGTTTTATTGAGATATAATGGACATATAACATCTTATTAGTTTAAGGTGTACATCATAATAATTTGATATATGTATATATTGTAAAATGATCGCCACACTGGGTTTAGTTAACCACAATTTCTTGAGTGCATGTCTTTGACTATGATGAACCTCACAAAATACAGAGGAGTTTGTTAGGAAAACAAGTAACTGGGTCTGAAAACAAAATTAAAGTAAAAAGAAGGAACACACTGTGACCCCCAAAGTAGTAACAAACGCATCCAACACTACTAATCGTCCTTCAATATCTGTTCTCACCTTCTTTCAAGGTAATTATCTTTTTAGGTATGCTCATACCTGCCAAGCTAGAGATTGCATTTCCTATCCTCCATTGCAGCTAGGTGTGGCTAAATATTAGCCAATGTGATGTGACTGGAAATGATGTGTACAACTTTTGCATAGATCTCTTAAGTTGAGAGCTTTTCCTTTCTTCATCCTACTGGCTAAAATGTGAGCCATTTTGTACCATATGGATGGGAGCACCATTCTGCTTGATGAGGAGGACACTGAGTCTCTGAATAACCTTATAGAACAGCTACCACACTAGTCCTGGACTGTTTTCTTCTGGTCTGTTACATTCAAGGGAAATACGTTTCTGTTTTATTTAAGACTTTGTCAATTTGGGTGTCTCTTACAAGAAGCTGAATCCATATCTTAACTAAAATAGCCACATACACTTTAGAGAAGGAAAGATAACCAACCTAAGAAGCAGATTAAAACATGAAAAATTTAGCTGAGCTTCTGGATCAAGATGGGGACTTGGGCATTTGCTAAAACCTGCCCTCAGCCCTGTTTCAGATACCTCGAAGTCTAGTGTAAAATGTTCCCAGTTTCCTATTGTGAAAAATCTCAAACGTGTAGAAAAGTGCAATGAATAGAATAGAATAGTGCAATGAATATCATTATGCCCACCACTCAGTTTCAACTGTTAACATTTTGCCATATTTGCTGTATCTATCATTGTGTATCTAATTTTTTGAATCATTTGAAAGTGAGTTGAGTTACATTATTCCTAAAAACTTCAATGTGCATCTTGAAAGACCATTCTTCTACCTAATTCCAAAACCTTTATCACATCTAAGGAAATTAGCAATAATTTTCTCACAGTAATATTTTAATATAATCTAGTAATATCAAGTCCATATTAAGATTTTCCTAGTTGGGGCGCCTGGGTGGCTCAGTGGGTTAAGCCTCTGCCTTCAGCTCAGGTCACATCTCAGGGTCCTGGGATCAAGCCCCACATTGGGCTCTCTGCTCAGCAGGGAGCCTGCTTCCCCTCTCTCTCTGCCTGCCTCTTTGTCTCCTTGTGACCTCTCTCTCTCTGTCAAATAAACAAATAAAATCTTAAAAAAAAATATTTCCCTAGTTGTCCCCAAAATGTCCTTCCATAACTGGAATACTTTATTTCTTAAAAATGGACAAACAGACTCCTACTTACGCACTAAACATAATTGAATGGATATTCACTTACATTGCTATTTCTTATTCAAACTCTACCAAAATTACAATTAAGGAATATAAAAAAAGTAAACCAGAAAGACAGCAGTAAACAAGAGATCAACAAAATTTTTAAAGATGGAAAGCTGCTGAAAAATTGTAACAGACTAAGCAAAGATGAGAAAGTTGAAATCTAAGTGGTTATATAAAAGACAAAACAAAACAAACCCATATACAGGGGAATGTTTATAAAATTTACCACTTCACGGGGCACCTGGGTGGCTCAGTGGGTTAAAGCCTCTGCCTTTGGCTCAGGTCATGATCCCAGGGTCCTGGAATCGAGCCCTGCACCAGGCTTTCTGCTCAGTGGGGATCCTCCTTCCCCCACCCCCGCCTGCCTCTCTGCCTACCTGTGATCTCTCTCTCTCTCTGTTAAATGAATAAATAAAATCTTAAAAAAAATTTACCACTTCACGTATATAGAAAGAAAAAATAAATATATTATCATTTCACCATAACATCTATTTATACTTCCTCGTGTAAGAAAGATATTGTATTGGTTTTACAACTTAAAGCACTTCAAATTTATTATTTGAGTGATTTGTCCCCCATATTTACAGCAAGAATTGGACCATATAGGGTTATTTCTAGTACAATTTATATTTGTGTATTTTCTTATATCTGTGTATTCTTTAAAGCATCATACCTTTTGATTTTACCTAGACCCAATTGTATCCATTTAGCTTTCATTATCACTTCCTTTTGGGTTCTCCAATTGTTACTATAGCAGCTCTCCTTAGATGATGACCACATTGTTGTTTTTAATGATATCCTGCTACCTCTCTGTGAGTCCTTGATTTCGGACAATAAAAAGAGATCATGGGATCATCTTGAATTCTCCTGCACCAAATAAGGAATCAAGGAGTCTTGAATCCTTTTAATGGAAAGCAGTTTTCAACATCAGATCTGGATTATTGTTGGAGCAGAGTATACTGCTTCTCATTGCTATTGAATTCATGGATAATAACACCAGGAAAGAAGCTAATTAAAACATAGAGCATCTAAAAGAATAACATAAGAAGATAAGAGTAAGGCATGTGTTCAAGCAGATTATTCCAGTTCCATAAAATTATTACCTGGTTTCATGAGATCTTATTAGTATATTTAACCTATTTTCTCTAACCGTGCTATACTATTCCAAATGCTGCCATAAAAACAGTGAATTAAAGTTACATTTCTCCCTAAATTTAGCAATCTCCATAACTTTGAACTTTCTGACTCTTTTATCAAGCACCCAGAAAATGGTTCTGAAATATTCAGGGCTGCATGATCCAAAGTGTCAGTATCATTTGGTCACTTCTTGATTGTAGGAGAAAAAGAAAGCCTCTCTCCAAATGAACACTAAATAAAACACAAGCATAAAGAGACACAGTGTCTCAAGAAATCTCATACTATTGGTTGGCAAGGACAATGAGGTAGCCCAGAGATTTATTTGAAACTGGGATTTATTTGAAACTGTCCTTTAGCTTCCTATTGGGGAATTTTTTTGTCCTTTATTGCAAATATCTTAATATAGTTTTCATAGCTTTTTTAAAAACCAGGATCCAGTCAAGTTTCAGGCATTGCATGTAATGTCTTTTTTAGTTTGCTTGAATTTGAGATAGTAGTCCTGCATTTTTATAAACTATTTTTAATGTTAAAAAAAAATGAACAGGGTCCCTGAGACAGTTGGTTAAACCCCAAACTCTTGATTTCAGCTCAGGTCATGGTCTCAGAGTTGTCAGATAGAGCCCCACATAGGACTCTGTACTCCTTGGGGAGTCTGCTTGAGATTCTTTCCCTCTCCCTTTACCCCTCCCCCCACTCTCTCTCTCAATTAAATAAATAAACCTAAAAAAGTTTAAAAAATGGATGGCTGAAGTAGAAAACTAACAAAAAAGGAGTACTTCTGGGGTAAGAAACAGAGATAGCCCTGTCTAAACACAGGAGTCTTTAAAAGTGGAAGAAGAGTAGGTCTGAGAGATTCAGTGTGAGAAGGACTTGACCCATATAGGTGACTTTGAAGGTGGAGGAGGGCCACAAACCAAGGAATGTAGTCAGCTTCAGTTTGTAGCAGGCAAGAAAATGAGGACCTTTGTTCAACAACTGCAAAAAACTGAATTCTGCCAACAGCTCAGATGAGATCCTCAGGAGCCTCCAGACAGGGGCAGGCCTGGTGACACTTAATTATCGCCAGTGAGACCCACATGGGACGTCTGACTTTCAGAACTGTAAGAGAATACATGTGTGTTTTAAGCCACTAAGTTTGTGGAAATTTGTTTCCACAGCAATAGAAAATTCCTGCAGCAAGATTCTGAACCATGTTCAGAGCCATGCTTACTGCATGTAACCGCTCAGTGTGGAGGCTGGGTCACCACACAAAGCCCATCCTTAGGGAAATGCGGAATGCCAAGAGCATTGGGTTCATAATGGGAATTAAGTGGTTTACAATAGAGAGGAGGTTGAGGAAAGGAGCCACAAAGATGACCTAAGGACTGGAGTGCTACCGCAAAAAATCTTTCAACTTTTCAAGCAGACAAGATTGTCTCAAATGCCACTCTCTGAGAGAGGTAACAGCAACCGTGCAGGGAACTCCACCCTCCCCCACAGGGTAAACTGAGTGCCATCATTAATCTCTTGATAAATCCCAGTAGATATCAACCTTTTGTCTGTACTGTCATTTGCAAATATCTTCTCCCATTCCGTGGGTTGCCTCTTTGTTTTGTTGACTGTTTCCTTTGCTGTGCAGAAGCTTTTGATTTTGATGAAGTCCCAAAAGTTCATTTTCGCTTTTGTTTCCTTTGCCTTTGGAGACCTATCTTGAAAGAAGTTGCTGTGGCTGATAATGAAGAGGTTACTGCCTATGTTCTCCTCTAGGATTCTGATGGATTCCTGTCTCACATTGAGGTCTTTAAATGACAGTACAGACAAAAGGTTCATATCCAGGATCTATAATGAACTCAAACTCAACATACACAAAACAGACAATCATATCAAAAAATGGGCAGAAGATATGAACAGACACTTTTCCAATGAAGACATACAAATGGCTATCAGACACATGAAAAAATGTTCATCATCACTAGCCATCAGGGAGATTCAAATTAAAACCACATTGAGATACCACCTTACACCAGTTAAAATGGCCAAAATTAGCAAGATAGGAAACAACATGTGTTGGAGGGGATGTGGAGAAAGAGGAACCCTCTTCCACTGTTGGTGGGAATGCAAGTTGGTGCAGCCACTTTGGAAAACAGAGTGGAGATTCCTCAAGAAATTAAAAATAGAGCTTCCCTATAACCCTGCAATTGCACTACTGGGTATTTACCCCAAAGATACGGATGTAGTAAAAGAAGGGCCATCTGTACCCCAATGTTTATAGCAGCAATGGCCACGGTCGCCAAACTGTGGAAAGAACCAAGATGCCCTTCAACAGACGAATGGATAAGGAAGATGTGGTCCATATACACTATGGAGTATTATGCCTCCATCAGAAAGGATGAATACCCAACTTTTGTAGCAACATGGATGGGACTGGAAGAGATTATGCTGAGTGAAATAAGTCAAGCAGAGAGAGTCAATTATCATATGGTTTCACTTATTTGTGGAGCATAACAAATAGCATGGAGGACATGGGGAGATGGAGAGGAGAAGGGAGCTGAGGGAAATTGGAAGGGGAGGTGAACCATGAGAGACTATGGACTCTGAAAAACAACCTGAAGGTTTTGAAGGGGCGGGGGTGGGAGGTTGGGGGAACCAGGTGGTGGGTATTGGGGAGGGCACGGATTGCATGGAGCACTGGGTGTGGTGCAAAAACAATGAATACTGTTACGCTGAAAATAAATAAAAAAAATTTTTTTTAAAATAAAAAAATAAAAACCTTCAAAATAAAAATCCCAGTAGAGTTTAAATTGAGAGGTTGTAAACCCTAGATGACTAGCACAATTTAAGTTGCCTCCTGTTGAGACTGAAAGCAAGACGATTTCCTTTTTCTCTCATGTTTTCTATGGTTACCATTCTTTCCTCCAGATAACACTGTCTCTGATATACATATGCTGTATACAGCATTGTATATGTACTTTCTGACAGTGATGTGGTCTAGACTGTATTATGTACTACTGCCCAGCAACATAATTTTTCTTGGGACAATTGCTTCAGTGGCTGAGTTTTACTTGTGACTAAGAATTTTTAAAATAACATTTTATTAGTATAGAAACAGTCCAGATGCATTGTAGAAAATGAGATTATATAGATAACCGGAAATATAATACATAATTAAATAAGTAAAATTTCCACTACCCAGAAATCACTACTGTAAGACCCTAGTGCATTCCTTTTAGGATCTCTCCTTCTCTCTCTCTCTTTCTCTCTGTATGTCTATATGTGCTTCTATTTTATCACCAGACTGAGATCTCACTAAATATACTGTTCTATTAGCCCATTTTTTTTCAGTCATCAATTTCTATCTTACTATTTCAGTAAAATTTCAACTGATCTAACACCCAGATCTTATTTATATTTCCCCAAATGACCTAAAATGTCCCTTGCAGTTGCTTCATCCAAAGCAGTATCCAATCCAGACCATGCATTACATCTTGTTCTTATGTCCCTTAAGTCTCTTTTAATCTATCACAGATCATTTTTAGTAATACTGATATGCTGAGAATACCAGGCCAATTGTTCTGCAGAATATTCCACTTACTGGGTTTGTCTGGTTGCTTCTTTTATGTTATTTTCTTCTAAAGTTTGCACATGTGGCATTGGTGCTGGGACAATCTTATGTGTCTAATTTCTTAAAACTCTTACACGGTGGGACGAATGAGAGTCTTGAAGTTGGATTAATTCTTTCTTGGTGGTCCTTAGTGAACTTCACTTATTCCAGGTCGTAGTTGCCAAAGCAACCTTTGTTTTCTTCACACCTCTAGCTGAGTGAGCAAAACAGTAATTGGGAAGGAAATAATTTTAGACTTAAATTTCTTTGGAATTTTGAAATTTATTTTCTGCCTAAGAATTTCAGAGGATGAAAAATTTTACACTGTTCCTCAGAGTCCACAGTCTCTCATGGTTTGTCTCCCCCTCTGACTGCCCCCCTTCGTTTTCCCCTTCCTTCTCCTAAGGGTTTTAGAGGGGAGGGGGTTGAGGGCACGGATTGGCTCTCTGATGGGTATTAAGGAGGGTACATATTGCATGGAGCACTGGGTGTTATACACAAACAATGAATCATGGAACACTACAGCAAAAACTAGTGACGACATACTATATGGTGACTAACATAACATAATAAAAAATAACAGTAAAGAAAGGAATAATGTAAAAAAAATTTCACACTGTTCAGATTTTGGATATTTATATGTTATTTGGGACATTTTAGTACTATCATTTGGGCTGAGCATATAACTTCTGGTGAACTGTTTTAGACAATGTGACTAGGCATAATTTGGTATGGGAAACACAAACAGGGACAGTCTTTATAGCTTAGGGTGTAGCCCGGAATTTGGAATTAATTTGGTTAATGTCCTATTCTTATCCACTTCAGAGCGTTCTGGAGACAAAGCAGAAGTGTACAACATTGGTCCTAAGAGAAACAGTGGTTTGTTTTGGGAGAATGGTGTTGTGAAGATAGAAACTGGACTGCTCTGTTGAACTCTTGATGCAGGCAGCCACAATCCCAAAGGACAGTGAGTTTGTTTATTAAACCCAACAAGTTAAGATAAAAAGGTTGAGGAGTATTAGAGGAATCATGATCTCCTTTATTATAGGCTGAATTGTGTTCCCCAACCCCATTTCATATAAAAGCCTAACCTCTAGTACCTCAGAATATGAATATATTTGGTGATAGAGCTTTTAAAAAGGAAATTAAATTAAAATGAGGCAAAATGAGGCCGTTAGGATTGACTCTAATCCAATCTGACTGGTGTTCTTACAAATTGAGGAGATTAAGATGCATAAAGAGATACCAGGAGTGCAGGACACAGAGGGATTACCTGGGATAGAGGCAGCAAGAGGGTGTCTATGCGCAAGCCAAGAAGAGAACTCAAGGGAAACCAACCTTGCTGGCACCTTGGTCTTGAACTTCTAGCCTCTAGAATTGTGAGAAAAAAAAAATTCTGCTGTGTAAGCCACTTAGTTTGAAGTATTTTATTATGGTGGCCTAAAGCAGACTAATACATGCCTTTTCCCATGTTCTTTCAGAAGTATAGATGTCACCTGAGGTGTTCTTAAAAATAGCACTGATGTTAGCATGGAGGACATGGGAGTTAGAGGGGAGAAGGGAGTTGGGAGAAATTGGAAGGGGAGGTGAATCACGAGAGACTGTGGACTCTGAAAAACAATCTGAGGGGTTTGAAGTGGCGGGGGGATGGGGGGTTGGGGTACCAGGTGGTGGGTATTATAGAGGGCACGGATTGCATGGAGCACAGGGTGTGGTGAAAAAATAAGGAATATTGTTATGCTGAAAATAAATAAATTTAATTAAAAAAAATAGCACTGACGTTAAGTCCTGCACCCCAGAGATTCTTATCCAACTGGTCTGGGTGGTGGCCTGGGTCTCAAGTGATTCTAAATTACATCCAAGGTTGAGAGCTACTGGGAAAGGAGGTCAACCAGTAGTTGTGTGGCTCAGCTCCCGAAGATGATTGAGACCAGGGCTTCTCACCAACTAAGTAGCAGAATGGTGGGAATCCAGCCACTCCACAAAACTTTCAGGGAAATTTGGTCTTATTACTGGGAAGTTGGGCCCTATGGGCTGTTCAGTGCGAATTGCTTTCTCAGTGTTAGGTGATCCTACTAAGCTTTTCATTATGTATATACACGTTAGTTTTAGACCCTAGTTTTTAGGGTCTAGGAATAAATAGCGCTATATCAACAGAAAAGGGGAACAGATTCTTTCAGCTTTCAGTAGGAACCTGAAAGAAAGCCACACCCAGTACCTTTCTCACAAATTTAAATTCCTGGCCCTGAAGTGTGTGGTTACTCACAAAGTTTAGAATTTCCTGTTTGAGGTGGCTAATTTACGTGTTAACTGACAGTCACATCATGCTTTCAGATTAGTTGGAGACACTGTCCTCCACTGTGGTCATGTGTCTATCTGCTGTGCCACTGCATAGCCACAATTTACACATGGAATGTTCCAGCACCCCTTTTCTTTAAAGAAAAAAATTAAATTTAGTTTTAATTTACATATAATAAAAATTTATTATTGGTATACATTTCTATGATTTTAGACAGAGCCTAGAATCATAACCACCACCACAATCAAGCTACAGAGCAGTTCCATCATTCCCCCAAATTCCCTTCCCAGCTCTTATGTTCTTGACATGCAGAAACCCTCCATCCACTCCCTCAAGGCCCAGATGCTTAGTGTTTGTGGATAGTTTTGGTGCAACACCTAATGAGGCAGCTTTTGACCCTCCTGAAGTGGGCACGGCAGGTGGAGGTAAATGGGAAAGGTGGATCCTGGCAGTCATGACAGGAGGGATGGCGCCATTGTCTTCCCAGACAGACTGACATGGCTGAAAATAAAATTTCCAGAAAAGTGTTCCAGCCCTGTTTTGGTCAGGCTTTAGGACATTGTTAGTGCCTTATCATTTAGGGCTGGATTCTACCCCAGAGCTTAGAAAGGGAACCAATCACTCGCTAGATTTCAAATGTACCAATATAAACTTTGAAAACCTTCCTGCCAACACACACTGGTGAAGCAGGCTCAGTACCAGGCAGTTATTGCATCATCTCAAAAGAAACATTCTTATAGTCAATTACACTTATTGCGTTTGAATATTTAGTTCCTGCCAAAGCACAATTTAAATCCCCATTTCAAAATAATGTGTTCACAGAGATAAGGTCTATTATACAAAAGATGTCATGAAACTGTTTCAAGAGGCATTTTAAAGTCTTTTGACAGGACAGAATCTCTTTAAAAGGGGCTTTCCAGCATTGCTCAGAGCATATGTGCCCACTGATACTAAACTAGATACTGTGGGACAATAGTGGGTAGCCTTACTGTTTCTAATTTTGGTATCTATAACAAAATGGAAATCTGCAAAGAATCCCCTTCAACTCTCCCTGGGGACAAAGAGAGCCTTTTGGGACTTCTTGGAACTAGGACAAATTCCTGAAGGAGATACAGCTGTGTAATAGTCCAGATCCTTGATTGCAAGCAACAGAATTGGATTCTGGATGATTTAGGTAGAAAAAGAATTCATTAAAAGGATATTGGGCATCTCCTAGAATGAGCAGGCAGGCTGGAGAAGCAGGTTTACAGGAAGGAATGACACTCAAGCCACGCCGCAGAACTGGTCTGGTGAGGAGCCCACTGCAGCACCTCTGAGCACGCCACTCTGTAGCTTTCACCACTGTTTCCCTGCAGGGAGCTCTTGCTGAGAATGCTAGTGCTGCCTGAGAGAGAAAGAGACTCGGTCTCCAAGTGTCTAATTCCTAAGACAAAGTCTAGGGTGACTGGTCTAGGTTATGTGCCAACACCCTAGCTGCAAGGGAGAGTAGATGTGGCTTTCTTAAGCCTATGGAGGAAGGCAGGCTCTGCCTCCTTCCAAGAATCACAAGATGGGGAAGTCCCTAACCAGAGGAAGTGGGTTGAAATGTACACTCAAAAAGAGTAGCAAAAGGCCCAGCACACGCTGACGGTTGGGGGCTGCCTAGTGTCATGTGGCACCAAGTTAGTCATTGCTACCTCATTTGGGGGTAGAGTAGAGAAAGACAGACTGGGCTGACCCTGAGCTGAGGAAAGTGATTAAAAAAGAAACAAAGGTTCTATTTCTCTCAGGGCCTTAATATTTTGCTTCAAGATTGGAGGGAATGAGAACTGCCTAATGGCTGGTGTTAGGGACAGTACCGGCAGTTTCAGTGCCCTATACAAGGCAGAGAAAGCAATTTGTGTTGTCCTTAGAAGGTAACTTCCTTGTCTAGAGACCATGGCATGATAACTTTGGTGATCTGGGAGCAAGTGGGTGGTGATGGTGGGTGGACGGAGAGAATTTAAAGTGCTTTTCTCAGCAAGTCATTGCCTTTGATGCCTTGATGGGATGCACCTGAACGCACATGGGGACAAAATTAGGCAACAGAATACATTTTCTGATTGTAGCCATTTGGTTCCAAAGATAAGAAATCTATTTATAAAAATATTAGGGAGTTTTTGCTCTGAAAAATGAAAAAAATTCTCAGAAGTGATAAGGCCCTGAGTCCTACTGTGAAACTTGGGGTTGCCCTGTGAACCATCACTAGACAACTACTTCCTAACATGTGGAAAGGTAGCTTGAGTCCCTATACTGTGTTCAAAGTTTAGTCAGAAAATGGGTCAAGACCAGATAAAGTGATCTACCAAATGAAGTTACTGCTTATAAAGGAATTGGTTAGAAAACCTACCTCCATATACCCCAGCGTAGACAGGGGAAAATCTCCTTGTATCCAGAACAGAAAGCAGGAACTAATATTTTGAGGGATTCAACTTTGTCTGAAATTGAGGGAAACAGAACCTAAAATATCAGAATGAGGGAACTGGGTGGTGAATTTGACTGGGGAGATGGAGATAGCCACCTATTAGGCTGTCCACCCACCTACACCTCTGGGGAATCCTGTGTGGCACCCAACCAATCTATATATGGGTCATCTGGAGGTAAGTGGGCAAAAAGCAGACAGTGCTAGTTGTTTGCCTGAATTCATTTCTCCCCTTTCTTCCTTGCTGACACAGTCCTGAAGTGGTCATGTCCTTTAGGGAAAGAATCTTACCCCAGTCCTCTGTTGTGGTGGTGGCAAAATCCTCAATAGTCAAAGTCAACTGAGGGTTTTGGAGGGAAGGGGGTTGAGGGGCTGGGTGAGTATTAAGGAAGGCACATATTGCATGGAGCACTGTGTGTGGTGCATAAACAGTGAATCTTGGAACACTGAAGAAAAATTAAATTAAACTAAATTTTAAAAAAAGAAAAAATAGTCAGAATAATTGGCTCATTCTCCTTGTCAGTAATTGGGTTAGGTATGGACATGTGACCTAGGATCTGAGGAGATCATGTCCTAGGATCTGAGGGAAAGTATGCTGGGGGGTTTTGGGAAATGGTTTTCCTCAGTAATAAGAGGAGCTATATAGAAGGAAACTCCTCTTTTCTTAACAAGATGTTTCTGTGCATGCAATGCTGGAACTGCAACAACCATCTTGCAACCAGGAAGAAAGATCTGCTGTCAGGAGAGGAAGACAGAAAGAGGAATGGAAGACCCTGTGCCTTTGATGATGTTATTTGATTACTAATTCAATCAATTCTGAAACCACCAGACAGGAATTTTTGAATCAGTTTTAGAAAATAACACATTCCCAGGAGTGCAATGGCAGGGTCATATGGAAGTTCTATTTTTAATTTATTGAGGAAGCTCCACACTGTTCTCCAAAGAGGGTGCACCAACTTGCATTCCCACCAACAGTGGAAGAGGGTTCCCCTTTGTCCACATCCTCTCCAACACATGTTGTTTCCTGTTTTGTTAATTTTGGCCATTCTAACTGGTGTAAGTGATATCTCAATGTGGTTTTAATTTGAATCTCCCTGAGGGCTAGTGAAGATGAACATTTTTTCATGTGTCTGATAGCCATTTGTATGTCTTGATTGGAGAAGTGTCTGTTCATATCTTCTGCCCATTTTTTGATATGATTATCTGTTTTGTGTGTGTTGAGTTTGAGGAGTTCATTATAGATCCTGGATATCAACCTTTTGTCGGTACTGTCATTTGCAAATATCTTCTCCCATTCCGTGGGTTGCCTCTTTGTTTTGTTGACTGTTTCCTTTGCTGTGCAGAAGCTTTTGATTTTGATGAAGTCCCAAAAGTTTATTTTTGCTTTTGTTTCCTTTGCCTTTGGAGACATATCTTGAAAGGAGTTGCTGTGGCTGATATCGAAGACATTACTGCCTATGTTCTCCTCTAGGATTCTGATGGATTCCTGTCTCACGTTGAGGTCTTTTATACATTTTGAGTTTATCTTTGTGTACGGTGTAAGAGAATGGTCGAGTTTCATTCTTCTACATACAGCTGTCCAGTTTTCCCAGCACCATTTATTGAAGACACTGTCTTTTTTACACTGTATATTTTTTCCTGTTTTGTTGAAGATTAATTGACCATAGAGTTGAGGGTCCATATGACCCTGCCATTGCACTCTTGGGTATTTACCCTAGAGATACAGATGTCGTGAAAAGAAGGGCCATCTGTACCCCAATGTTTATAGCAGCAATGACCACGGTCGCCAAACTGTGGAAAGAACCAAGATGCCCTTCAACGGACGAATGGATAAGGAAGATGTGGTCCATATACACTATGGAGTATTATGCCTCCATCAGAAAGGATGAATACCCAACTTTTGTAGCAACATGGATGGGACTGGAAGAGACTATGCTGAGTGAAATAAGTCAAGCAGAGAGAGTCAATTATCATATGGTTTCACTTATTTGTGGAGCATAACAAATATCATGGAGGATAAGGGGTGTTAGAGAGGAGAAGGGAGTTGGAGTAAATTGGAAGGAGAGGTGGATCTTGAGAGACTATGGACTCTGAAAAACAATCTGAGGGGTTTGAAGTGGTGGGGGGGTGGAAGGTTTGGGTACCAGGTGGTGGGTATTACAGAGGGCATGGATTGCATGGAGCACTGGGTGTAGTGAAAAAAAATGAATACTGTTTTTCTGAAAATAAATAAATCAATTTAATTAAAAAAATAGAAATAAAAAAAGAAAAAGAAAATAACACATTCCTTTTTCTCTTGGAGAGGGCTGTGGGATGGGGAGTGAATTTTCCTTGTGGAAACACAAAGACTTTTATGGGCAGCATAGCGTAGTAGGTAGTAGTGTGAGCTCAAATTGTGACATAAGTGCGTGTGCGCGCGCACACACACACACACACACACGCACATTATGGCAAGAAGTCCTTCCCGGGGTGCAAGCTGAGACCTTGAAAAAATGAAAACATTTACCCATCCTTTAAAGTAATAGAGAACATAAATAATAAAAACCCTATAGCAAAAAAAAAAAAAAAAAAAAAAAAAAAAAAAGAAAGAAAGAAAAGAAAAATGAAACGAAGTAATAGAGACTGGCCACTGGGAGTAGTTACATAGCCTGAGGAGGGCTTGAGAAGACATGGTCAATGGATGAGGGGTATGGTCATGAGAAACACTGATTTGGACCAGGGAACCAAACCCGGAACCATGGCCAGGGCCTAAGTCTCAAGGGTATCCATCCTATGAATGGAAACACCACCTTCTGTTTTGAGATCTTTTCCCCTAGCCATCTGCATGACAGAACAGTTGCTCTACCTATATACCTCAGGACCTAACCTTCTCACTGCTCTCTTGTGACATGAATGGAAACAAGATTTTGTCTGTGCCTCAAGACCATATATCACAATCATCTAGCCAATGTGCTAGCACATGCTGTAGCACATGAAAGGATGGTTTCAGATCACCCTGGACATCTATTGTACTATGTTGAGGAGGAACTCCTATCATCTATAATACACTTTGAGACAAGGAATGGGACATGGGAGTACATCAGAGGGATAGAGGGCACAGACACTGTTACACCCATAAGAACTGAAATAATATGCCTGGGTACCAACTTTATTACAAAAACAGTGGTAACATGGTTACCAGAATTATATAGCTCGACTTTACTATAATTGTTGCATATAGATTATGGCCAAAAAATTTTAGAAAAAATTTTAATTTCAATTCCATTTAGTTAACATATAGTGTATTATTATTTTCATGGGTAGAATTTGGTGATGCATCTGTTGCATATAAGACCCAGTGCTCATTACATTAAGTGCCCTCCTTAATGGTCATCACCCAGTTACCTCATCCCCTGCTACATCTCCTCTAGCAACCCTCAGTTTGTTTCCCAGAGTTAAAAGTATCTTATGGTTTGTGTCCCTCTCTGTTTTTATCTTACTTTATTTTTCCTTTACTTCCCTTATATTCATCTGTTTGGTTTCTTAAATTCCACATATGAGTGAAATCATAAAGGTATTTACCTTTCTCTGAATTATTTCACTTAGCATAATACCCTCTAGTTCCATCCATGGCATTACAAAAGGCAAGATTTCATTCTTTTTAATAGCTGAATAATATTCCATTGAATATATGTACCATTTCTTCTTCTTTTTTTAATTCTTTTATTTTTTATAAACATATATTTTTATCCCCAGGGGTACAGGTCTGTGAATCACCAGGTTTACACACTTCACAGCACTCACCAAAGCACATACACTCCCCAATGTCCATAATCCCACCCCGTTCTCCCAACCCCCCTCCCCCCAGCAACCCTCAGTTTGTTTTGTGAGATTAAGAGTCACTTATGGTTTGTCTCCCTCCCAATTCCATCTTGTTTCATTGATTCTTCTTCTACCCACTTAAGCCCCCATGTTGCATCACCACTTCCTCATATCAGAGAGATCATATAATAGTTGTCTTTCCCTGCTTGACTTATTTCGCTAAGCATGATACGCTCTAGTTCCATCCATGTTGTCGCAAATGGCAAGATTTCATTTCTTTTGATGGCTGCATAGTATGCCATTGTGTATATGTACCAGATCTTCTTCTTCTTTTTTTTTTTTTAAGATTTTATTTATTTATTTGACAGAGAGATCACAAGTATGTAGAGAGAGAGGAGGGAGCAGACTCCCTGCTGAGCAGAGGACCTGATGCAGGGCTCGATCCCAGGAGCCTGAGATCATGACCTGAGCTGAAGGCAGAGGCTTAAACCACTGAGCCACCCAGGCGCCCCATATACCAGATCTTCTTGATCCATTCATCTGTTGAAGGACATCTAGGTTCTTTCCATAGTTTGGCTATTGTGGACAATGCTGCTATAAACATTCAAATGCACGTGCCCCTTTGGATCACTACGTTTGTATCTTTAGGGTAAATACCCAGTAGTGCAATTGCTAGGTCATAGGGCAGTTCTATTGTCAACATTTTGAGGAACCTCCATGCTGTTTTCCAGAGTTGTTGCACCAGCTTGCATTCCCACCAACAGGGTAGGAGGGTTCCCCTTTCTCCGCATCCTCACCAGCATCTGTCATTTCCTGACTTGTTGATTTTAGCCATTCTGACTGATGTGAGGTGATATCTCATTGTGGTTTTGATTTGTATTTCCCTGATGCCGAGTGATATGGAGCACTTTTTCATGTGTCTGTTGGCCATCTGGATGTCTTCTTTGCAGAAATGTCTGTTCATGTCCTCTGCCCATTTCTTGATTGGATTATTTGTTCTTTGGGTGTTGATTTTGCTAAGTTCTTTATAGATATTGGACACTAGTCCTTTATCTGATATGTCGGTTGCAAGTATCTTCTCCCATTCTGTCAGTTGTCTTTTGATTTTGTTAACTGTTTCCTTTGCTGTGCAAAAGCTTTTGATCTTGATGAAATCCCAATAGTTCATTTTTGCCCTTGCTTCCCTTGCCTTTGGCGATGTTCCGAGGAAGATGTTGCTGCGGCTGAGGTCGAAGAGGTTGCTGCCTGTGTTCTCCTCAAGGATTTTGATGGATTCCTTTCTCACATTGAGGTCCTTCATCCATTTTGAGTCTATTTTTGTGTGTGGTGTAAGGGAATGGTCCAATTTCATTTTTCTGCATGTGGCTGTCCAATTTTCCCAACACCATTTATTGAAGAGGCTGTCTTTTTTCCATTGGACATTCTTTCCTGCTTTGTCAAAGATTATTTGACCATAGAGTTGAGGGTCTATTTCTGGGCTCTCTATTCTGTTCCATTGATCTATGTGTCTGTTTTTGTGCCAGTACCATGCTGTCTTGATGATTACAGCTTTTTAATAGAGCATGAAGACCGCAATTGTGATGCCACCACTTTGGCTTTCTTTTTCAATATCCCTTTGGCTATTTGAGGTCTTTTCTGGTTCCATATAAATTTTAGAATTATTTGTTCCATTTCTTTGAAAAGATGGATGGTACTTTGATAGGAATTGCATTAAATGTGTAGATTGCTTTAGGTAGCATAGACATTTTCACAATATTTATTCTTCCAATCCAGGAGCATGGAACATTATTCCATTTCTTTGTGTCTTCCTCAATTTCTTTCATGAGTACTTTATAGTTTTCTGAGTATAGATTCTGTGCCTCTTTGGTTAGGTTTATTCCTAGGTATCTTATGGTTTTGGGTGCAATTGTAAATGGGATTGACTCCTTAGTTTCTCTTTCTTCTGTCTTGCTGTTGGTGTAGAGAAATGCAACTGATTTCTGTGCATTGATTTTATATCCTGACACTTTACTGAATTCCTGGACAAGTTCTAGCAGTTTTGGAGGGGAGTCTTTTGGGTTTTCCACGTATAGTATCATATCATCTGCGAAGAGTGATAATTTGACTTCTTCTTTGCCGATTTGGATGCCTTTAATTTCCTTTTGCTGTCTGATTGCTGAGGCTAGGACCTCTAGTACTATGTTGAATAGCAGTGGTGATAATGGACATCCCTGCTGTGTTCCTGACCTTAGCGGAAAAGCTTTCAGTTTTTCTCCATTGAGAATGATATTTGCGGTGGGTTTTTCATAGATGGCTTTGACGCTATTGAGGTATGTAACCTCTATCCCAACACTTTGAAGAGTTTTGATCAGGAAGGGATGCTGTACTTTGTCAAATGCTTTTTCAGCATCTATTGAGAGTATCATATGGTTCTTGTTCTTTCTTTTATTGATGTTTTGTAACACATTGACTGATTTGCGGATGTTGAACCAACCTTGCAGCCCTGGAATAAATCCCACTTGGTCGTGGTGAATAATCCTTTTAATGTACTGTTGAATCCTATTGGCTAGTATTTTGGTGAGAATTTTCGCATCTGTGTTCATCAAGGATATTGGTTTATAGCTCTCTTTTTTGATGGGATCCTTGTCTGGTTTTGGGATCAAGGTGATGCTGGCCTCATAAAATGAGTTTGGAAGTTTTCTTTCCATTTCTATTTTTTGGAACAGTTTCAGGAGAATGGGAATTAGTTCTTCTTTAAATGTTTGGTAGAACTCCCCCGGGAAGCTGTCTGGCCCTGGGCTTTTGTTTGTTTGGAGATTTTTAATGACTGTTTCAATCTCCTTATTGGTTATGGGTCTGTTCAAGCTTTCTATTCCTTCCTGGTTCAGTTGTGGTAGTTTATATGTTTGTAGGAATGCATCCATTTCTTCCAGATTGTCAAATTTGTTGGCGTAGAGTTGCTCATCGTATGTTCTTATAATAGTTTGTATTTCTTTGGTGTTAGTTGTGATCTCTCCTCTTTCATTCATGATTTTATTTATTTGGGTCCTTTCTCTTTTCTTTTTGATATGTCGGGCCAGGGGTTGATCAATTTTATTAATTCTTTCAAAGAACCAGCTCCTAGTTTCATTGATTTGCTCTATTGTTTTTTTGGTTTCTATTTCATTGATTTCTGCTCTGATCTTTATGATTTCTCTTCTCCTGCTGGGCTTAGGGTTTCTTTCTTGTTCTTTCTCCAGCTCCTTTAGGTGTAGGGTTAGGTTGTGTACCTGAGACCTTTCTTGTTTCTTGAGAAAGGCTTGTACCGCTATATATTTTCCTCTCAGGACTGCCTTTGTTGTGTCCCACAGATTTTGAACCATTGTATTTTCATTATCATTTGTTTCCATGATTTTTTTCAATTCTTCTTTAATTTCCCGGTTGACCCATTCATACTTTAGAAGGATGCTGTTTAGTCTCCATGTATTTGGGTTCTTTCCAAACTTCCTTTTGTGGTTGAGTTCTAGCTTTAGAGCATTGTGGTCTGAAAATATGCAGGGAATGATCCCAATCTTTTGATACCGGTTGAGTCCTGATTTAGGACCGAGGATGTGATCTATTCTGGAGAATGTTCCATGTGCACTAGAGAAGAATGTGTATTCTGTTGCTTTGGGATGAAATGTTCTGAATATATCTGTGATGTCCATCTGGTCCAGTGTGTCGTTTAAGGCCTTTATTTCCTTGTTGATCTTTTGCTTGGATGATCTGTCCATTTCAATGAGGGGAGTGTTAAAGTCACCTACTATTAGTGTATTATTGTTGATGTGTTTCTTTGATTTTGTTATTAATTGGTTTATATAGTTGGCTGCTCCCACGTTGGGAGCATAGATATTTAAAATTGTTAAATCTTCTTGTTGGACAGACCCTTTGAGTATGATATAGTGTCCTTCCTCATCTCTTATTATAGTCTTTGGCTTAAAATCTAATTGATCTGATATAAGGATTGCCTCTCCTGCTTTCTTCTGATGTCCATTAGCATGGTAAATTCTTTTCCACCCCCTCACTTTAAATCTGGAGGTGTCTTCGGGCTTAAAATGAGTTTTTTGGAGGCAACATATTGATGGGTTTTGTTTTTTTTTATCCATTCTGATACCCTGTGTCTTTTGATTGGGGAATTTAGCCCATTAACATTCAGGGTAACTATTGATTATATGAATTTAGTGCCATTGTATTGCCTGTAAGGTGACTGTTCTATATATTTTCTCTGTTCCTTTCTGATCTACCACTTGTAGGTTCTCTCTTTGCTTAGAGGACTCCTTTCAATATTTTCTGTAGAGCTGGTATGGTGTTTGCAAATTCTTTCAGTTTTTGTTTGTCCTGGAAGCTTTTAATCTCTCCTTCTATTTTCAATGATAAACTAGCTGGATATAGTATTCTTGGCTGCATGTTTTTCTCATTTAGTGCTCTGAAGTTATCATGCCAGCTCTTTCTGGCTTGCCAGGTCTCTGTGGATAAGTCAGCTGCCAATATAATATTTTTACCATTGTATGTTACAGACTTCTTTTCCCGGGCTGCTTTCAGGATTTTCTCTTTGTCACTGAGACTTGTAAATTTTACTATTAGGTGATGGGGTGTGGGCCTATTCTTATTGATTTTGAGGGGCATTCTTGAACCTCCTGAATTTTGATGCTCGTTCCCTTTGCCATATTGGGGAAATTCTCCCCAATAATTCTCTCCAGTATACCTTCTGCTCCCCTCTCTCTTTCTTCTTCTTCTGGAATCCCAATTATTCTAATGTTGTTTTGTCTTATGGTGTACTTCTCTCTCGAATTCTCCCCTCGTGGTCCAGTAGCTGTTTGTCCCTCCTTTGCTCAGCTTCTTTATTCTCTGTCATTTGGTCTTCTATCTCACTAATTCTTTCTTCTGCCTCAATTATCCTAGCAGTGAGAGCCTCCATTTTTGATTGCACCTCATTAATAGCTTTTTTGATTTCAACTTGGTTAGATTTTAGTTCTTTTATTTCTCCAGAAAGGGCTTTTATATCTCTTGAGAGGGTTTCTCTAATATCTTCCATGCCTTTTTCGAGCCCCGCTAGAACCTTGAGAATTGTCATTCTGAACTCTAGATCTGACATATTACCAATGTCTGTATTGATTAAGTCCCTAGCCTTTGGTACTGCCTCTTGTTCTTTTTTTTTGTGGTGTATTTTTCTGTCTTGTTATTTTGTCCAGATAAGAGTATATGAAGGAGCAAGTAAAATACTAAAAGGGTGGCAACAACCCCAGGAAAATATGCTTTAACCAAATCAGAAGAGATCCCAAATCGTGAGGAGGGAGAACGGGGATAAAAAGAGGTTCAAAAAGGAAGAAAGAAAAAAAAGAAAAAGAAAAGAAAAGAATTTAAAAAAAGAAAATGAATAAAGAAAAATATAAGAAAGAATATATATATATATATATATATATATATATATATATATATTAGATAAACTAGTTAAAAAACGTTAAAAAAGAAAAGGGTAAAAGTTAAAAAAAAATTTTTCCAGAAGGCGAGAAAAGAAAAAATGAAAAAGGAAAAAATTAAATTAACTGCAAGACTAAAAAAAAGTCACAGGGAGAAAGCCATGAGTTCCGTGCTTTGCCTTCTCCTCCTCTGGAATTCTGTTGCTCTCCTTGGTATTGAAGCCGCCCTCCTTGGTAGGTGAACTTGGTCTTGGCTGGATTTCCTGTTGATCTTCTGGGGGAGGGACCAGGTGTATTGATTCTCAAGTGTCTTTGCCCCAGGTGGAATTGCACCGCCCTTACCAGGGGCTGAGTAATCCTCTCGGGTTTGTTTTCAGGAGCTTTTGTTCCCTGAGCTCTTTCTGTAGAATCCCGGAGGACGGGAATACAAATGGCGGCTTCTTGGTCTCTGGCCCGGAGGAGCCGAGAGCCCGGGGCCCTACTCCTCAGTGTGTCCTCAGAGAACAGCGCCCAGTTACTCCCGTCTGCCTGACCTCCGGCCGCGCTCCGAGCTCACCGAGCCTGTGACCGGTTTAAGGTAACACCGAGCTGTGAGCTTACTGTGGGCTCTGTCTCTGTAGCCGGCTTTCCCGTTCCAATACCCACAAGCTCTGCGGCACTCAGACACCCCCGATCCTTCTGTGACCCTGCAGGACCTGAGGCCATGCTGACCCCCCATGGGCTTTAGCCTCTGGGGCGATGTCCTTCAGCGGAACAGACTTTTAAAAGTCCTGATTCTGTGCGCCGTTGCTCCGCCGCTTACCGGGGTCTATCTTTCTGTCGCTTTGGATTCACTTCTCCGCCAGTTCTACCTTTCAGAAAGTGGTTGTTTTTCTGTTTCCAGAATTGCTGTTGTTCTTCTCTTCGATCTGCTGATGGATTTCCAGGTGTTTGCAATCTTTAGATAAGCTATCTAGCTGATCTTCTGCTAGCTGAAGAAGTCTCAGCCTGCTACTTCTCTGCCATCTTGACTCCTCTGATCTGTACCATTTCTTCTTTATCCATTCATCTGTTGATGGACATCTGGTCTCTTTCCATATTTTGGCCATTTTGGACATTGCTGCTATAAACATTGGGTCCATGTGCCCCTTTCAATCACTATGTTTGTATCCTTTGGGTAAATACCTAGTAATGCAATTGCTTGGTTGTAGTGTAGTTCTGTTTAACTTTTTGAGGAACCTCCATACTCTTTTCCAGAGCAGGTGCTCCAGTTTGCATTGCCACCAACAGTATAAGAGGGTTCCCCTTTCTCTGCATCCTTGCCAATATTTGTTATTTTCTGAGCTATTTAAAACTACAGTATTTTATGAAGAACTTCTGGACAATTGAGAGTATGCATTTGAACCCCCCTTTAGGCCATGGACCCTAATTTGAGAAACTGTGTTAGGACAGTCTCAGAATGGATTATCAACATGAGAATAAACAATATTGAAACCTAAATTAAATTTTCCTCTGTATGAAATGAGGATGACAATTCAAGGCTTCATCCAATGTTTTTAATTACAGTATACCTAAGACCCACTTAGAATTGCTGGTAAAATGTAGATTTCTAGGCCCTAATTCCAGTGATTATGATTCAGTAGTTCAGAGATGAGACCCAGGAGCCTGTATTTTATTTTTGAAAAATAGTTTGTTTATTTATTTATTTATTAGACAGAGAGAGAGAGAGAGAGAGAGTCAGCAAGAGAGGGAACATAAGCAAGGGGAGTGGGAAAAGGAGAAGCAGAGCTCTTGCTGAGAAGGGGCCTGATGTAAGGCTCATTCTGGGATTGTGACATGAGCCAAAGGCAGACACTTAATGACTGAGTCACCCAGGTGCTCCAGGATTCTGCATTTTAAGCAGGTGATTCTTGTTCAGAAGGACCACTTATCATACTTTCAGAAACTCTGAATCTGCCAACAAGAAGTGCTCCATTAAAGTGATATATCCCCAAGAAGAAGAATTCTTCCCCCAAACCATCATCTATGGGACAAAGGGGGGGGGCGGGGACAATAGGCTATGGTAATTCTACCAAGATAGACTCAGAGGTGGCTACAGATAGATTGATTGATCAAGGAATGTACTCTACTAGCAAGGAATCCGTGTTACCCTAGTGGAGTCTGGACTTTGTACAGGTAGTGACTGCTGTGTGCTGTTTCCTTTTCTCTGTTCCAAATACTAGTTTTAATTTAACTACTTACCTTTTCTTCTACCATTGTGTAGTTGGGTAAATCAAAGGTTGGCTAAATGTATCATTTAGACATAGTTTTCCTAACTACGATCATTGCTATCAGTTAAAAATTTTAGTTAAAAGCAATAGGAAACCCATCTAAACTCATGTAAGCAAACAAAGATTTTAAAGAGTTTTATTGGTATCTAATTAATATTTAATAAACTGCACATATTTAGAGTGCACAGTTTGATACATCTATATGCCAACAAAAGCATCACCACAGTCAGTATAATGAATAGACTCATCACTACAAAATTTCCTTATACCCCTTTGTAATCACTCCTACCTACGCTGGCCCCTCTGTCCCTAGCAACCACTATTCTGCTTTTTGTCACTGTAGATTAGCTTGAACTTTATCTCTTTTTAAGTAAATTAACAAACTTTATTTTTTAGAGCAGTTTTTAGTATACAGAAAAATTATGTAGAAAATTCAGTTTTCATCTATTTCCTCAACTCCACATCCTCATTCTCCCTTATTATTAACATTTTGCATTAGTGTAGCACAATTGTTACAATTGATGAACTGGTATTGATAACATTATTATTAACTAAAATTCTAGTTTACATTAGGGTTCATTCTTTGTGTTGAGTAGTTCTCTTGATTTTGACAAATGTGTAATGTCATCCACCATTATGGTATCATACAGAATGGTTTCACTGCCCTAAAGATCCCCTGTTTTCTACCTATTCATTCCTACCTTCCTCTCCCCAACACTTGGCAGCTACTGATCTTTTTACTGTTCTCTCTATAGTTTTGCTTTTTTTTGTGGTTGTCATCATACATTCTGTATTCTGTAGACTGGCTTATTTTACTCAGCAATGTGAATTTAAGATTCTTCCATGACCTTTTGTGGCTTGATTAGCTTTCACTTTCTAGACCTTTATATGAATGGAATAATGCAGTATATAGTCTTTTTTTGTCTGGCTCCTTTCACTCAGTGCACTTTATTTCAAGACATTCATGCTCTTGTATCAGTAGTTCATTCATTTTTACTGTGGAGTAGAATTACATGACATGGATGTACCACAATTAGTTTATTCATTTACCTGTTGATGGACTTCTTAATTGTTTCCAGTTAGTTATTATTAAAAATAAAGTGGCTAAGAAGACATCCAAATGGCTAAGAGACACCTGAAAAGATGCTTAACATCACTCATCATCAGGGAAATACAAATCAAAACCATGATGAGATACCACCTCACATCTGTCAGAATGGCTAAAATTAACAACACAGGAAATAACAGATATTGGCAAGGATGCAGAGAACGGGGAACCCTCATGCACTGTTGGTGGAAAAGAAAACTGGTGCAGCCACTCTGGAAAACAGTATGGAGTTTCCTCAAAAAGTTAAAAATGGAACTACCCTATGACCCAGCAATTGCACTGCTAAGTATTTACCCAAAGGATACAAAAATACAGATTCAAAGGGGGTACATGTACCCTGACATTTATAGCAGCATTATGAACAATAGTCAAACATGAACTGATGAATGGATAAAGAAGATGTGATATATATATATATATATATATATATTCCACTATATATATCTATATAGATATATATCTATAGATATCTATATATCTATATCTATATCTTACTCAGCAATAAAAAAAATGAAATCTTGCCATTTGCAACAATATGGAACTAGAGTATATTATGCTAAGTGAAATAAGTCAGTCAGAGAAAGTTAAATACCTTATGCTTTCACTTTTATGTGTAATCTGAGAAACCAAACAGATGAATATAAGGGAAGGAAAGGAAAAATAAGATAAAAACAGAGAGGGAGGCAAACCACAAGACACTCTTAACTATAGAGAACAAACCTAGGGTTGCTGGAGGAGAGGTAAGTGGGGGGAAGGGTTAAATGGGTAATGGGCATTACAGAGGGCACATGTGATGAGCACTTAGTGTTATATGTAAGTGATGAATCACTAAATTCTACTCCTGAAATGAATATCACACTTTATTTTAACTAACCGGAATTTAAACAAAAGTTTGGAAAAAAATAAAAAGGCTATAAACATTCTTGGTCTCTGTGTGGAAATACCTTCATTTTTTTCTTGGGTAAATTCCTAGGAGAAGAACGATTGAATCAAATGGCACATGTATATTTAACTTTTCAAGGAACTTCCAAACTGCTTCCTAAAGTTGCTGTACCATTTTACATTCTTCCAGCACTGTGAGAGGGTTCCAGTTTCTCAACACATTCCACAATTGGTTTGGATAGTCTTTTAATTTTGGTCATTCTAATAAGACAGTAGTGATACCTCATTGTAGTTTTTTTTTAAAAGATTTTATTTTATTTATTTGACACAGAGAGATCACAAGTAGGCAGAGAGGCAGAGAGAGAGAGGAGGAAGCAGGCTCCCTGCTGAGCAGAGAGTCCGATGCTGGACTCGATCCCAGGACCCTGAGATCATTACCTGAGCTGAAGGCAGCGGCTTAACCCACTGAGCCACCCAGGCGCCCCTCATTGTAGTTTTAATTTGCATTTCCCTAAGGACTAATGATCTTAAGTATCTTGTTATTTGCTTATTGGCATCCATATACCTTCTGTGGTGAAGTGTCTGGTCAAACACTTTGCCTGTTTTTTATTGTAATTGGATTCTTTATCTTTTTATTGAGTTTCAAGACCTCTTTATATTTTGAATTCAAATCTTTTGCCAAATATATGATTTTCATATTTGCTCCCGTTCTATGGCCATGTTTTCATTTTCCTAATAGTTTCTTTCACTTACAACAGGCAGAGAGTCAGGGAAAAACACTACACTAAAGGAAAAATTGAGTCAGAGAAAACAAGAGGGCATAAACAACACACATAGGATACTCTCCTAAAGGGCCAGTTTCTGGTGAATAGGGGACACTCCACTGCAGGGATCTCTAGGACCTCTTCTTCATAAAATCACTACTTTCAAGAGTAGAAGACACAGCTGATTTCCTAATACAAAAACAGACACAAAGAGACAGACAAAATGAGGAGACAGAGAAATTTATCTGAATAAAAGAACATGACAGCAGCACCTGGGTGGCTCAGTTGGTTAAAGCCTCTGCCTTTGGCTCAGGTCATGATCCCAGAGTCCTGGGATGGAGACCCGCATTGGACTCTCTGCTTGGCGGGGAGCCTGCTTCTCCCCCCACCCTCGCCTGCCTCTCTGCTTACTTGTGATCTCTGTCTGATAAATAAAATCTTTAAAAAAAAAGAACATGACAAAGCCAAAGCCACAGCCAGAGATCTAAGTGAAACAGATATAAATAACATGTCTAATAGAGAATTTAAAGCAATGATCATAAGGATGCTTACTGAACTTGAGAAAATAGTAGAAGGCATGAGTAAGACCCTTAAACAAAGATAAAGAATAATGTAGCAGACTTGAAGGGCTCAATAAATGAAGCGAGAAACACACTTGATGGTATGAACAACTAGGATGGAAGAAGCAGAGGAATGAATTAGTCACTTAGAAGAAGAGTAATGGAAAATAATCAAGCTGGACAAAAGAGAGAAAAGAATTATGCAAAATGAGAATAGACTTAGGGAATGTAATAACTCCATCAAATATAATGAGATTCATATTATAGGAATTGCAAAAGAAGAAGATAGAGAAAGGGCATCAGAAAATTTATTTGCAAAATAATAGCTGAAAACTTCCTTACTCTGGAGAAGGAAACAGATGTTCAGATCAGGAAGTAGAGAGAACCCCTAACAGAATCAACAAAGGCAGACCAACAACACCAAGACATACTGCAACTAAATTTGCAAAATATAGTGATAAATAAAAAAATTTTAAAGCAGCAAGACAAAAGAAGTCATTAACTGGGCACCTGGGTGGCTCAGTTGGTTAAGCAACTGCCTTTGGCTCAGGTCATGATCCTGGAGTGTTGGGATCAAGTTCTGCATCGGGCTCCCAGCTCCACAGAGAGTCTACTTCTCACTCTGACCTTCTCCCCTCTCATACTCTTTCTCACTGTCTGTCTCTCGAATAAATAAATAAAGTCTTTTTAAAAAATTAAAAAAGAAGTCATTAACTGATAGGGAAAAGACATAAGGCTAGAAGGAGATTTTTCAACAGTAACTTTGCAAGCCAGAAAGGAGTGGCATGATTTATTCAAATAAATGGAATGGAAAAATCTGAGGCCAAGAATACTCTACACAGCAAGGCTATTGTTCAGAGTAGAAGGAGAGATAAAGATTTCACCAGATAAACAAAAACTGAAAGAGTTCATGACCACTAAACCAGCCCTGTAAGAAATATTATAAGGGAATCTTTGAGTGGAAAGGAGAGGACAAAAGTAATAGTAGAGGGGTAAGAAACACAAAAACAGTAGAAATGAATTTTTACTGTAAAAAATCAATCAGTCAAGGAAATGACAAAAAATGATATAAAATATAATTACACATACCTAAAATGTGGGGAGGGGAGAAGAAAAGAATGGGTTCAAACTTAAATGACCATCAACTTAATATAGACTGCTATATGTGGAGGAGGTTATATAAAAGTCTAATGGCAGTTATATATCAAAAGCCACTAGTAAATATGCAAAGAATAAATGGAAAGTAATCCAAATATATCACTACAGAAAATCAGCAAAATATGAAAGAGAGAAAGACAAAAGAAGATCAGAGAAAATCTTCAGGGTCAACCACAAAACAAGTAACAAAATGGCAATAAGTACATATCTATCAATGATTACTTTGAAACTAAATGGACTAAAAGCTCCCAGCAAAAGGCATAAGGTGACAGAATGGATTTTAAAAAATCAAACTATATGCTGCCTACAAGAGATTCATTTTAAATCTAAAGACACCTGCAGATGAAAGTGAGAAGGTGGAGAAATACCTATCATGCAAGTGGATTTCAAAAGAAAGCTGGGGTAGCAATACTTTTATTGGACAAAAGAGACTTTAGAACAAGTCCGTAGCAAGAGACAAAGAAGGACACAACGCAATAATAAAGGGAACAATCCAACAGGAAGCTATAACAATTTGAATATTTATGCACACAACATAGGAGCACCCAAATACGCTACACAGTTAAAAACAAGCATTAAGGAAAATGTGGTTCATATACACTATGGAGTATTATGCCCCCATCAGAAAGGATGAATACCCAACTTCTGTAGCAACATGGATGGGACTGGAAGAGATTATGCTGAGTGAAATAAGTCAAGCAGAGAGAGTGAATTATCATATGGTTTCACTTATTTGTGGATCATAACAAATAGCATGGAGGACATGGGGAGTTAGAGAGGAGAAGGGAGTTGGAGGAAATTGGAAGGGGAGGTGAATCATGAGAGACTATGGACTCTGAAAAACAATCTGAGGGGTTTGAAGTGGCGGGGTGGTGGGAGGTTGGGGTACCAGGTGGTGGGTATTATAGAGGGCACGGATTGCATGGTGCACTGGGTGTGGTAAAAAAATGATGATACTGTTATGCTGAAAATAAATAAATTTAATTAAAAAAACAAGCATTAAGGAACTAATCAATTAAAACACAAGGAAAATGGTCGAATTTCATTTTTCTGCATGTGGCTGTCCAATTTTCCCAACACCATTTATTGAAGAGGCTGTCTTTTTTCCATTGGACATTCTTTCCTGTTTTGTCGAAGATTAGTTGACCATAGAGTTGAGGGTCTATTTCTGGGCTCTCTATTCTGTTCCATTGATCTATGTGTCTGTTTTTGTGCCAGTACCATGCTGTCTTGATGATTACAGCTTTTTAATAGAGCATGAAGTCCGGAATTGTGATGCCATCAACTTTGGCTTTCTTTTTCATATCCCTTTGGCTATTCGAGGTCTTTTCTGGTTCCATATAAATTTTAGAATTATTTGTTCCATTTCTTTGAAAAGATGGATGGTACTTTGATAGGAATTGCATTAAATGTGTAGATTGCTTTAGGTAGCATAGACATTTTCACAATATTTATTCTTCCAATCCAGGAGCATGGAACATTATTCCATTTCTTTGTGTCTTCCTCAATTTCTTTCATGAGTACTTTATAGTTTTCTGAGTATAGATTCTGTGCCTCTTTGGTTAGGTATATTCCTAGGTATCTTATGGTTTTGGGTGCAATTGTAAATGGGATTGACTCCTTAATTTCTCTTTCTTCTGTCTTGTTGTTGGTGTAGAGAAATGTAACTGATTTCTGTGCATTGATTTTATATTCTGACACTTTACTGAATTCCTGGACAAGTTCTAGCAGTTTTGGAGGGGAGTCTTTTGGGTTTTCCACGTATAGTATCATATCATCTGCGAAGAGTGATAATTTGACTTCTTCTTTGCCGATTTGGATGCCTTTAATTTCCTTTTGCTGTCTGATTGCTGAGGCTAGGACCTCTAGTACTATGTTGAATAGCAGTGGTGATAATGGACATCCGTGCCGTGTTCCTGACCTTAGCGGAAAAGCTTTCAGTTTTTCTCCATTGAGAATGATATTTGCGGTGGGTTTTTCATAGATGGCTTTGACGCTATTGAGGTATGTAACCTCTATCCCAACACTTTGAAGAGTTTTGATCAGGAAGGGATGCTGTACTTTGTCAAATGCTTTTTCAGCATCTATTGAGAGTATCATATGGTTCTTGTTCTTTCTTTTATTGATGTTTTGTAACACATTGACTGATTTGCGGATGTTGAACCAACCTTGCAGCCCTGGAATAAATCCCACTTGGTCGTGGTGAATAATCCTTTTAATGTACTGTTGAATCCTATTAGCTAGTATTTTGGTGAGAATTTTCACATCTGTGTTCATCAAGGATATTGGTTTATAGCTCTCTTTTTTGATGGGATCCTTGTCTGGTTTTGGGATCAAGGTGATGCTGGCCTCATAAAATGAGTTTGGAAGTTTTCTTTCCATTTCTATTTTTTGGAACAGTTTCAGGAGAATGGGAATTAGTTCTTCTTTAAATGTTTGGTAGAACTCCCCCGGGAAGCTGTCTGGCCCTGGGCTTTTGTTTGTTTGGAGATTTTTAATGACTGTTTCAATCTCCTTACTGGTTATGGGTCTGTTCAGGGTTTCTATTTCTTCCTGGTTCAGTTGTGGTAGTTTATATGTTTGTAGGAATGCATCCATTTCTTCCAGATTGTCAAATTTGTTGGCGTAGAGTTGCTCATCGTATGTTCTTATAATAGTTTGTATTTCTTTGGTGTTAGTTGTGATCTCTCCTCTTTCATTCATGATTTTATTTATTTGGGTCCTTTCTCTTTTCTTTTTGATATGTCGGGCCAGGGGTTGATCAATTGTATTAATTCTTTCAAAGAACCAGCTCCTAGTTTCGTTGATTTGCTCTATTGTTTTTTGGTTTCTATTTCATTGATTTCTGCTCTGATCTTTATGATTTCTCTTCTCCTGCTGGGCTTAGGGTTTCTTTCTTGTTCTTTCTCCAGCTCCTTTAGGTGTAGGGTTAGGTTGTGTACCTGAGACCTTTCTTGTTTCTTGAGAAAGGCTTGTCCGCTATATATTTTCCTCCTTTGTTGTGTCCCACAGATTTTGAACCGTTGTATTTTCATTATCATTTGTTTCCATGATTTTTTTCAATTCTTCTTTAATTTCCCGGTTGACCCATTCATTCTTTAGAAGGATGCTGTTTAGTCTCCATGTATTTGGGTTCTTTCCAAACTTCCTCTTGTTGTTGAGTTCTAGCTTCAGAGCATTGTAGTCTGAAAATATGCAGGGAATGATCCCAATCTTTTGATACCGGTTGAGTCCTGATTTAGGAACGAGGATGTGATCTATTCTGGAGAATGTTCCATGTACACTAGAGAAGAATGTGTATTCTGTTGCTTTGGGATGAAATGTTTTGAATATATCTGTGATGTCCATCTGGTCCAGTGTGTCATTTAAGGCCTTTATTTCCTTGTTGATCTTTTGCTTGGATGATCTGTCCATTTCAGTGAGGGGAGTGTTAACGGCCCCTACAATTATTGTATTATTGTTGATGTGTTTCTTTGATTTTGTTATTAATTGGTTTATATAGTTGGCTGCTCCCATGTTGGGAGCATAGATATTTAAAATTGTTAGATCTTCTTGTTGGACAGACCCTTTGAGTATGATATAGTGTCCTTCCTCATCTCTTATTATAGTCTTTGGCTTAAAATCTAATTGATCTGATATAAGGATTGCCACTCCTGCTTTCTTCTGATGTCCATTAGCATGGTAAATTCTTTTCCACCCCCTCACTTTAAATCTGGAGGTGTCTTCGGGCTTAAAATGAGTTTCTTGGAGGCAACATATTGATGGGTTTTGTTTTTTTATCCATTCTGATACCCTGTGTCTTTTGATTGGGGAATTTAGCCCATTAACAATCAGGGTAACTATTGAGAGATATGAATTTAATGCCATTGTATTGCCTGTAAGGTGACTGTTACTGTATATTGTCTCTGTTCCTTTTTGATCTACCACTTGTAGGCTTTCTCTTTGCTTAGAGGACCCCTTTCAATATTTTCTGTAGAGCTGGTTTGGTGTTTGCAAATTCTTTCAGTTTTTGTTTGTCCTGGAAGCTTTTAATCTCTCCTTCTATTTTCAATGATAGCCTAGCTGGATATAGTATTCTTGGCTGCATGTTTTTCTCGTTTAGTGCTCTGAAGATATCATGCCAGCTCTTTCTGGCCTGCCAGGTCTCTGTGGATAAGTCAGCTGCCAATATAATATTTTCACCATTGTATGTTACAGACTTCTTTTCCAGGGCTGCTTTCAAGATTTTCTCTTTGTCACTGAGACTTGTAAATTTTACTTAGGTGACGGGGTGTGGGCCTATTTTTAATGATTTTGAGGGGCATTCTCTGAGCCACCTGAATTTTGATGCTCGTTCCCTTTGCCATATTGGGGAAATTCTCCCCAATAATTCTCTCCAGTATACCTTCTGCTCCCCTCTCTCTTTCTTCTTCTTCTGGAATCCCAATTATTCTAATGTTGTTTCATCTTATGGTGTCACTTATCTCTCAAATTCTCCCCTCATGGTCCAGTAGCTGTTTGTCCCTCTTTTGCTCAGCTTCTTTATTCTCTGTCATTTGGTCTTCTATCTCACTAATTCTTTCTTCTGCCTCATTTATCCTAGCAGTTAGAGCCTCCATTTTTGATTGCACGTCATTAATAGCTTTTTTGATTTCAACTTAGATTTTAGTTCTTTTATTTCTCCAGAAAGGGCTTTTATATCTCTTGAGAGGGTTTCTCTAATATCTTCCATGCCTTTTTTGAGCCCGGCTAGAACCTTGAGAATTGTCATTCTGAACTCTAGATCTGACATATTACCAATGTCTGTATTGATTAGGTCCCTAGCCTTAAGTACTGCCTCTTGTTCTTTTTTCTGTGGTGAATTTTTCTGTCTTGTCATTTTTTCCAGATAAGAGTATATGAAGGATCAAGTAAAATACTAAATGGGTGGCAACAACCCCAGGAAAATATGCTTTAACCAAATCAGAAGAGATCCAAAATCGTGAGGGGGGAGAAATGGGATAAAAAGAGGTTCAAAAAGGAAGAATGAAATAAAAGAGAGAAAAAAGAAAAGAAAAGAATTTAAAAAAAGAATATGAATAAAGAAAAACATAAAAAAGAAAAAAATATATATATCAGATAAAGTAGTTTAAAAATGTTAAAAAAGAATAGAGTAAAAGTTAAAAAAAATTTTAGCAGAAGAAGAGAAAATAAATGAAAAAGAAAAAAAATTAAATTAACTGCAAGACTAAAAAAATCACAGGGAGAAAGCCTTGAGTTCCGTGCTTTGATTTCTCCTCCTCTGGAATTCTGCTGCTCTCCTTGTTATTGAAACTGCACTCCTTGGTAGGTGAACTTGGTCTTGGCTGAATTTCTTGTTGATCTTCTGGGGGAGAGGCCTGGTTAGTGATTCTCAAGTGTCTTTGCCCCAGGTGGAATTGCACCGCCCTTACCAGGGGCTGAGTAATCCTGTCGGGTTTGCTTTCAGGAGGTTTTGTTCCCTTAGCGCTTTCCATAGAGTTCCGGAGGACGGGAATACAAATGGCGGCCTCCAGGTCTCTGGCCCAGAAGAGCCGAGAGCCCTCCTCAGTGTGTCCTCAGAGAACAGCGTCCAGTTACTCCCGTCTGCCTGACCTCCGGTCCCGCTCCGAGCTCACTGAGCCTGGGACCGGTTCAAGGTAACCCCAGCTGTGATCCTGCTCCCAGCTCTGTCTCTGTAGCCGGCTTTCCCGTTCCAATACCTGCAAGCTCTGTGACACTCAGACACCCCCGATCCTTCTGTGACCCTGCGGGACCTGAGGCCACGCTGACCCCGGGTGGGCTTCGCCCTGGTTTAGCCTCTGGAGCGATGACCCTCAACGGAACAGACTTTTAAAAGTCCTGATTTTGTGCTCCGTTGCTCCGCCGCTTGCCGGGAGCCCACCCCTCTCCCCAGGGTCTATCTTCCCGTGGCTTTGGATTCTCTTCTCCGCCAGTCCTACCTTTCAGAAAGTGGTTGTTTTTCTGTTTCCAGAATTGCTGTTCTTCTCTTCGATCTGCTGATGGATTTGCAGGTGTTTGCAATCTTTAGATAATCTATCTAGCTGATCTTCTGCTCGTTGAAGTAGTCTCAGCCTGCTACTTCTCTCCCATCTTGACTCCTCCCGGTCTGTTGCTAGGACTTCTAATACTATTCATCATCACTAGCCGTCAGGGAAATTCAAATTAAAACCACATTGAGATATCACCTTACAGCAGTTAGAATGGCCAAAATTAACAAAACAGGAAACAACATGTGTTGGAGGGGATGTGGAGAAAGGGGAACCCTCTTACACTGTTGGTGGGAATGCAGGTTGGTGCAGCCTCTTTGGGGAACATGTGGAGATTCCTCAAGAAATTAAAAATAGAACTTCCCTATGACCCTGCCTTTGTACTCCTGGGTATTTACCCCAATGATACATATGTAGTGAAAAGAAGGACCATCTGTACCCCAATGTTTCTAGCAGCAATGGCCACGGTCGCCAAACTGTGGAAAGAACCAAGATGCCCTTCAACGGACAAATGGATAAGGAAGATGTGGTCCATATACACTATGGAGTATTATGCCTCCATCAGAAAGGATGAATACCCAACTTTTGTAGCAACATGGATGGGACTGGAAGAGATTATGCTGAGTGAAATAAGTCAAGCAGAAAGAATCATTTATCATATTATCATATGATTTCACTTACTTGTGCAGTATAAAGAATAACACAGAGGACATTAGAATAAAGAAAGGAAAATGAATTGGGGCAAATTGAAGCGGGGAGATGAAGCATGAGAGACTGTGGACTCTGAGAAACAAACAGGGTTTTGGAGGGGAGGGAGGCCAGGGTTTGGGTGAGCCTGGTGGTGGGTCTTAAGGAGGGCATGTATCGCATAGAGCTCTGGGTGTGGTGTGTAAACTATGAATCTTGGAACACTGATAAAATAAAATAAAAAAATAAATTAGTAAAGGTCCAGAACAGCTGAACTATGGAAAGAGCCCAGATGTCAATGGACAGATAAATGGATAATGAAAAGCTGGTATATATTATATATGGATAACAAGGGAATATTACACGGTCATCAAAAAATGAAATCTTGCCATTTGCAAGGAAATGAATGAATCTTGAGGGTATTATGTTATGTGAAATAAGTCAATCAGTGAAAGTCAATTATAGGATTTCACTGATATGTAGTATTTAAGAAACAAGGGAGAGGATCATAGGAGAAGAGAGGAGAAAATGAAATAAGATGAAACCAAAGAGGGAGACAAACCATAAGAGACCCATAATCTCAGGAAACATAGTGAGGGTTGCTGGACGGGAGGGAGGTGGGGTAATGGGAGGCTGATAGTGATAGACACTGTGGATAGACACAGTGATAGACACTGGGGAGGATATGTGCTGTGGTGAGCTCTGTGTGTTGTGTAAGACTGATGGATCACAGATCTGTACCACCGAAACAAATAATACATTATATGTTAATAACTAAAAATAAATAAAATAAATAAATAAATCTTAAAAAAAAAAAAAACCACAGCTAACATCATCCTAAATGGGGAAAAACTTTTCCCCATCCTAAGTGGGGAAAACCCCTCGGTTTTCCCCCTAAGGTCACAAACAAGATCCAGATGTCTACTCTCGCCACTTTTTTTCAGCATAGTACTGGAAATCCTAGCCACAGCAATCAGACAATCAAAAGAAATAAAAGACATCCAAATCAGTAAAGGAGTAAAACTTTCACTATTTGTATATGATTTGATACTATATTAAAAACCTGAAAAATTGCACCAGAAAACTGCTAGAACTGATACAGGAATTCAGTACAGTTACTGGTTACAAAATCAATGTATAGAAATCTGTTCTATTTCTATACATCAATAATGAACCAGCAGAAAGAGAAATTAAGAATCCCATTTACAATTGCATCAAAAATAATACAATTCCCTTCTTACTTTTTTTTCTAAAGTTTTTTTCCTACTCCTCTAGTTTCTAGGTAAAGATTTTATAGAAATATTCAGATATTATATATTTTGTAATTAAATTTTATATGAAATAAAGTTATTAAATCTTTGAAAAAAATAATACAATCCCTAGGACTAGGACCTAACCAAAGAGGTGAAAAACCTGTACTCTGAAAACTATTCACAGACCTGTACCCCTGGGGATAAAAATATATGTTTATAAAAAATAAAAAATTAAAAAAAAACCTATGAAACATGAATGAAAGAAATTGACGATGACACAAAGAAGGGGAAAGACATTCAATGTTCACAGCTTGGAAGAACAAATATTGTTAAAATGTTTATACTCCCCAAAGCAATCTACACATTTAATGCAAAACCTATCAAAATACAAACAGCATTTTTTACAGAGCTAGAACAATCCTAAACTTTGTATGGAACCACAAAAGACCCCGAATAGCCAAAGCAATCTTCAAAAAGAAAAGCCAAGCTAGAGTCATCACAATTCTGGACTTCAAGTTCTATTACAAAGTTGTAGTAATCAAAACATTATGGTACTGGCGCAAAAGTAAACACATAGATCAATGAAACAGAATAGATAACCCAGAAATGAACCCACAACTGTATGGTCAATTAATCTTTGACAAAGCAGGAAGGAATATTCAATGGAAAAAAGACCACCTCTTCAACAAATTGTATTGGGAAAACTACACAACAATTCCACCACTTTTTTAAAAAAAAGATATTATTTATTTATTTATTTGACAGAGAGAGAGAGAGAGAGAGAGGGAGGGATATTGATCACAAGTAGGCAGAGAGGCAGGCAGAGGAAGAGGGGGAGGCAGGCTCCCTGCTGAGCAGAGAGCCCAATGCGGGGCTTGATCCCAGGACCTTGAGACCATGACCTGACCCGAAGGCAGAGGCTTAACCCACTGAGCCACCCAGGCATCCCTCCACCACTTTCTTATGCCATACACAAAAATAAATTCAAAATGGATTAAAAACTTAAATGTGAGACATGAAACCATAAAAATTCCAAAGAAGAACACACACAATAACTTCTCTGATATTTGCTGTGTAGCAAATCTTTTGAGACATGTTTCCTGAGGCATGGGAAACAAAAGCAAAAATAAACTATTGGGACTACATCAAAATAAAGAGTTTCTGCACTGGGTGTGGTGCAAAAACAATGAATACTGTTACACTGAAAAGAAATAAAAAAAAATGAAAATAAAAAAAAGAGTTTCTGCACAGTGAAGAAAACAATCAACAAAACTAAAATGCAACCTATGGGGATGGGAGAAGATATTTGCACATGACAGGGGTTAGCATCCAAAATATATAAAGAATTGACACAACACCCCAAAAACAAATAATCCAGTTATAAAATGGGAAGAAGTCTTGAATAGACATTTCTCCAAGGACGCACAGATGGCCAAGAGGCAGATGAAAAGATGCTCAGCATCACTTATCATTAGGGAAATGCAAATTAAAACTGCAATGTGATATCCCATCACACCTGTCAGAATGGTAAAATCAACAACACAGGAAGAAACAGGCAGTGGGGAGAATGTAGAAAAAAGGAACACTCATGCACAGTTGGTGGGAATGCAAGCTGAAGCAGTCACTGTGGAAAACAGTATAGAGTTTTCTCAAAATGTTAAAAATAGAACTATCTTATGATCCAGCACATGCATTACTTGGTATTTACCCAAAGAATACAAGAACACTATTTCAAGGTGATACATACACCTTTATGTTTATAGCAGCATTATTTACAATAGCCAAGATATGGAAGCAGCCCAAGCAGCCAGTGATTGATGAATAGATAAAGAAGATGTGATATGTATATCAGAATATTACACAGCCATGAGCAAGTATGAAATCTTGCTATTTGCAAGGGTATGCATGGAGCTAGAGAGTATTATCTTAAATGAAATAAGTCAGAGAAAGACAAATACTATATGATTTCACTAATATATGGCATTGAAGAAACAAATAATCCAAGGGGAAAAATAAGAGAGAGAGAGAGAGACAGACAGACAGACAGACTGTGGACTATGAGAAACAAACTGAGGGTTTTGGAGGGGAGGGGTGTGGGGGGTTTTGAGGGCCTGGTGGTGGGTATTAGGGAGGGCACATACTGCATGGAGCACTGGGTGTGGTGCATAAACAATCTTGGAACACTGAAAAAATAAAATACAATTTTAAAAAAGAAAAAAATAAAGAGATCAAAAGATCAAAAGAAGAATAATGTTTTGTGGCATGTGAAAATCATATGAAATTTAAATTCAGTCTCCAAAGAATGCCCAGTTTCAACTTGGAGATGTAGAAGAGCTAGAAAGATGTCACTCCTGCCCTCGTAAGAAAAATACTGGAAAGCCTATGTATTAATGACTTTTCAAGACTCCTTCAGAGAACTGAGGTCTCAAACCAAATGTCCTAGAGATGGCTGCCTGCAGGGAAACACAGAACCTGTGAATTTGCTTTCCTGGAGCAGATACTTCTTGATGTCATATAAACCAGTAAGAACAGTAAAGTAGAAATTTTGATGAACTGCTGGAGGCAATTGCTGGACTGTGTTCTAGCATGAGAGTATTGGTCTCCTGGGAGAGAAAATGGCATTTTTGCTGTATTTTCCTCCAGGAATTCCCCCACCCTACGCTCTAACAATGGGGAGAATATAAAGAAAGTGCTTTCTCTCACTGACTCTCTCTCTCTTTCTCTCTGGTGCTGGCTGGGAAAGGGGGAACAGCAGCCACTTCAAAATCTGAAATCCACCCAGGCTCCGTCCACTATCTCCTATATGGAACAAACAGCTTAATCTGCAATGGGAAGGGATCCTATGGAAGACCTTGATAGGGGAATCACAACTGAGAGTTTTAAGTGTTTGAAATTAATCTGTGCCCCTTTCACCAAGCACTGAGCTCCTCTTGAGTAGCACATCTTGGTTTGCTCTGGTGGAGACTGAATAGCTGACCTTGGGAATACAACATCCTTAGGTATACAACCTAAGCTGCTTGTCATTAATTTTTTCTGATCTACCAAGTGATAAAATTGGTATCCTCACAGATATTTCATAATGAAAGGGAACTAAATTCAAGAATGCACTCAAAAAATTCCTAGAGGCCCAAGTAGGTTGCATGAATAGGTGTCTTACATTGTCTGGATCCCATACCTAAAGGATGATGAAGAATTACCTATGGCCAGATTATAAAGGAATTAAAAAAAAAACCTGTTTGGCCTAGTTTACCGATTGTTCCACAATCTTTAATTTACTGTTGCCAGATAGAAGTAGATTGCTACAGTGTTATAGTTTCACTCATGGACAGCTTCGAAGGACAGTGGTGAAGGGATATCTTATCAGTGAGCAGAACTTTAAGTAATAAAACTGGTTTTCCCCTTTTCCATGAAAGAGAAACAGTCAGAGGTTTGGATCTACACCAAATAATAGGCAATTTCTAATGGTTTGGTTGGAGGATCTGAAACTAGAAAAGAACATGTTTGGAGGTATAATAGCATAGAGATCTAAGGAAGACTCACATACACAGAACTCTCAAAATTGTTCCAGATTTTGAGACTGTTTTTATAGTTCTAGAATATTCATCATAGCTCTCAACTACAGAAGCAGCTCTCAATAATCGGGTGAACAAGATGAACCATCCTATTAACATCAGTCATCCTCCTTTCCCAGCCACTGCAGGGCTTGTTAAATGAACTCATGAACAAAAGTCCAACTTCTTGGGGCGCCTGGGTGGCTCAGTGGGTTAAAGCCTCTGTCTTTGGCTCGGGTCATGATCCCAGGGTCCTGGGATCGAGCCCCACATCAGGCTCTCTGCTCAGCGGGGAGACTGCTTCCTCCTTTCTCTCTGCCTGCCTCTCTGCTTGCTTGTGATCTCTGTATGTCAAATAAATAAATTAAAAAACAAAAAACAAAACTCTACCCTTCTACATGCTAAACAAATTAATAGCAAGGCACGAGACTAATTGCAATTAAAATAGTTAATTCATTGCTTCTTTTAAAAAAAAAAAAGTCCAACTTCCTTCTCCTAAGTCTGAATTGGTCTTTGCTGAATGACCATGTTGTTAATGCTGATTGCTTGTCATGAGCTTCTAATGAGGGATTATGGCTTGAGAGGACAAACCAGCTACACAGTGGCATGTTGATTACAGTAGACCCCTTCTCTCATTGAACAGGCAGTGATCTGTTGTCTCTGTATGTCTGTAATGTTCTGGAAACAGATTTACCTTCTTTGTTCATCATACTTCTATCCATGGGTTTATTGAATGCCTCATCCACCATTATGATATCTACATAGAACACTGTTACTGTTCTGACCAAGAAACTTGTCCTACAGAGGAAAAAGTCAGGCAAGGAACTGATGTTCAGAGGTCGCCATTTTTCCCATCACCTAAAACCGACTAGCTTTAGAGGATGGGGAGGACAGTTGTGCCTCAGTTGGGAGGCAGCAGAGTGCCATTATTAACACAGAGTGCCATTCTACAGTAACTAATAAACATTTAGTGCTTTTATCTCATAGCCAGAACACATGGATCAAGGAACCAATGGATGAAAAGAGGAGTGATCCTTCTTACCATTACACTTAATGCATCATTTGTAAAAATGTTGCTTCCTGTCTCTGTGATTCTGAACTCTACCAGTTTAGAAGTTTTTAAAACTGAAGACAGGCAGCCATCAAAAGAAATGGAATCTTGCCATTTGTGACAACATGGATGGAACTAGAGCGTATCATGCTTAGTGAAATAAGTCAAGCAGAGAAAGACAACTATCATATGATCTCCCTGATATGAGGAAGTGGTGATGCAACATGGGGGCTTAAGTGGGTAGGAGAAGAATCCATGAAACAAGATGGGATTGGGAGGGAGACAAACCATAAGTGACTCTTAATCTCACAAAACAAACTGAGGGTTGCTGGGGGGAGGGGGTTTGGGAGAAGGTGGGTGGGATTATGGACATTGGGGAGGGTATGTGCTTTGGTGAGTGCTGTGAAGTGTGTAAACCTGGTGATTCACAGACCTGTAGCCCTGGGGATAAAAATATATGTTTATAAAAAATAAAAAATTATATTAAAAAAAAACAAAAAACTGAAGACAGGAATGCTTCCCCTGAAGTATATTTGAAAACAGCCACCTTGTCATTTCAAGCTTCTCATGCTGCTAGAGAGATAGGCCAGAAAAAGGGAGGAAATTACTGATTAGGCTGAAATGACCAACTCTATCAAGGGGAAATCGGGTTCCTAGAGCCCAATGGGACAAGGGTGAGTATGATGGCCCTCCTTGGTGGATCTTCTGGGACACTTTCTGCTACTACTATGTTCAAAAGTAGAAGCTAGTGGAAAACTAAAGCAACTCCATATAGGCAGGCCTACCAACAGCTCAAAATGTAGAACGGGTAATGGGAAAGGCAAGTCATAAATACCAAACACAGCCTCCTGACCAGTTGTAGAAATGAATATTTACACTTTAATTTAAATATTTTACTTCATTTGTTACACATACATGTGTCTATATTTATATATGTTTAAATTTTTTTCTTTTACTCTCCTCTATTGTTCTATGTAGAAGTGATGGATGTGATGGTGAACATTATCATTTAGTCCATAGATTACAGAACATTAGGATCAAGGTGGAGTGGAGAAAGAAAGTCATCCTGCAGAGATCCTGGACTTGGATCTGGGTGTAGCAACTGATGAAACTTCTTTTGACTCTCTAGGGGAATGGGGTGAGTGTGTTTCAGTTGTACATGGAATAGGTACATTATGTAAGGGGGCATTTTTGAAATTGCAAGTATAGAAGGTGGCTATTGGGCAGATGAGGAATGGCCTATGGTGGACAGCTATTGTTTCTTTTCTGCACAGTATACTTCTTTTAGTAATAACTCCTTTTTTTTCCTGGATAGGAGAGCTATCCTATCCCAATAAATACATACACTTTTGACTAAACTACACATTAAGTCTTATTTCCCATGGTGAAGTCTTGAACATGTGACCTAATTAAGGCCAATAAGCCTCTCTCAGCAACTTTGAAACTTGAGTGTAATCACAAAAGTAGGAAAAAATTACTGTAGGAGCAGATTCATCTCAACAATGGCATCCTGTCCATTAGAACTGATTTCCTAGATTCTAAAAGTTGTCTTGGTTCTTGTACTTTCTGAGGTTCAGTTTTTCAGCTTTTCTTTGATTCTGTGAGTTATCTCATTCTTCTTCCAGTAAATTCCCTTTTTTTCTTTTGTTAAAGTATATCAGGCTTGTTTCCTTGCAGTCAAGGGACTCTAACCATTACCCCATTATATAATGCTGAATGAAAAAGATAGGTCACAAAGCAGTATGAGGGGGAATAGATCAAGATGGAGAATTAAGTACATGCTCCAGGATCTTGCTCCTGCTCTAAATATTTGGAAAAGACATACATGATATATTTCTAAAAGAAACAAATATAGTGCTTGAAAACTGGAAGATGGTCCCCCAGGAGAGCTAGTATTATGAGGAATCTGTGAAAGAGAGAAGGCAAATGTGATTGGAAAAACATGGAGGACATTAGAAAGAAAGGAAAAGTGAAGGGGGGGATATCTGAGGTGGAGAAGAAATATGAGAGACTGTGGACTCTGAGAAACAAACGAGGATTTTAGAGGGTAGGGCAGTTGGGGGATGGGTGAGACTGATGGTGGGCATTAAGGAAGGCACATATTGCATGTAGCACTGGGTGTTATATGTAAACAATGAGTTTTGGAACACTACATCAAAAACTAATGATGTATTGTACAGTGACTAAAATAACATAATAAAAAAAGGAAAAACAAAGGAAATGAAATCCTTGAATTACACAAACAGGCAAAAAATGCTACAAAAGTTAGAGACGTCTTGGAGAAGGGGATGTTCCAAGCTTAGAGATAATAGAAACATTAGAAGAAGAGAGTCAAGGGTGATTGCTTGAAGGATGAAACAAAGGAATCTTTGTGAATAGAAGCCCTTGGGTGCAGAGCCAAGGTTGTACCCAGGCAGCCGAAGACTCCTGGAAGGCAAAGCATTTTCCTATCCCCAGAAGACCACCCAGGAGAGCACTCTTTCCATTAGCATGTTGACTATACCCTGACTCCAACCCCTGGCAGGCTTTGGTCAACACAGTGTAGCACTCATGCAAAGTTAAGAGAAAATTTCGAAACAGCGTATAGTATTATTCTATTGATTTGATCATTGTGAAAAAGAAAAAGAAAACCTCACCAAACCTATTTGTGGAGATTATCTATACATTTTATATGCATAACAAAGGGTCTGAAAGAATACACAGCAACCTGTTAATAATGATTACTCCTTAGAGGTGATCAGAAAACGACTACTTTTTAAAAAAATTTATTTTTTATTTATTTTCAGCATAACAGTATTCATTATTTTTGCACCACACCCAGTGCTCCATGCAATCCATGCCCTCTATAGTACCCACCACCTGGTACCCCAACATCCCACCCCCTGCCCCTTCAAAACCCTCAGATTGTTTTTCAGAGTCCATGGTCTCTCATAGTTCACCTCCCCTTCCAATTTCCCCCAACTCCCTTCCCCTGTCTAACTCCCCATGTCCTCCATGCTATTTGTTATGCTCCACAAATAAGTGAAACCATATGATAATTGACTCTCTCTGCTTGACTTATTTCACTCAGCATAATCTCTTCCAGTCCCATCCAGGTTGCTACAAAAGTTGGGTATTCATCCTTTCTGATGGAGGCATACTACTCCATAGTGTATATGGACCACATCTTCCTTATCCATTCATCCATTGAAGGGCATCTTGGTTCTTTCCACAGTTTGGCAACCGTAGCCATTGCTGCTATAAACATTGGGGTACAGATGGCCCTTCTTTTCACGACATCTGTATCTTTGGGGCAAATACCCAGGAGTGCAATGGCAGGGTCATAGGGAAGCTCTATTTTTAATTTCTTGAGGAATCTCCACACTGTTCTCCAAAGAGGCTGCACCAACTTGCATTCCCACCAACAGTGTAAGAGGGTTCGCCTTTCTCCACATCCCCTCCAACATATGTTGTTTCCTGTCTTGCTAATTTTGGCCATTCTAACTGGTGTAAGGTCAGGAACACGACAAGGATGCCCACTCTCACCACTCTTGTTCAACATAGTATTAGAAGTCCTAGCAACAGCAATCAGACAACAAAGAGAAATAAAAAGGTATCCAAATTGGCAATGAAGAAGTCAAACTCTCTCTCTTCGCAGATGACATGATTCTTTATATGGAAAACCCAAAAGACTCCACCCCCAAACTACTAGAACTCATACAGCAATTCAGCAACGTGGCAGGATACAAAGTCAATGTACAGAAGTCAGTGGCTTTCTTATACACTAACAATGAAAATACAGAAAGGGAAATTAGAGAATCGATTCCATTTACTATAGCACCAAGAATCATAAGATACCTGCAAATAAACCTAACCAAAGAGGTAAAGGATCTGTACTTGAGGAACTACAGAACACTCATGAAAGAAACTGAAGAAGACACAAAAAGATGGGAGACCATTCCATGCTCTTGGATTGGAAGAATAAACACTGTTAAAATATCTATACTGCCTAGAGCAATCTATACTTTTAATGCCATTCCAATCAAAATTCCACCATTATTCTTCAGAGAGCTGGAGAAAATAATCCAAAAATTTGTATGGAACCAGAAGAGACCCTGAATCGCTAAGGAAATGTTGAAAAACAAAAATAAAACCGGGGGTATCATGCTACCTGATTTCAAGCTTTACTACAAAGCTGTGATCACCAAGACAGCATGGTACTGGCATAAAAACAGACACATAGACCAGTGGAACAGACTAGAGAGCCCAGATACCGACCCTCAACTCTATGGTCAATTAATCTTCGACAAAGCAGGAAAAAAATACAGTGGAAAAAAGACAGTCTCTTCAATAAATGGTGCTGGGAAAACTGGGCAGCTATATGTAGAAGAATGAAACTCGACGATTCTCTTACACCGTACACAAAGATAAACTCAAAATGGATAAAAGACCTCAATGTGAGACAGGAATCCATCAGAATCCTAGAGGAGAACATAGTCAGTAATCTCTTTGATATCAGCCACAGCAACTTCTTTCAAGATATGTCTCCAAAGGCAAAGGAAACAAAAGCGAAAATAAACTTTCGGGACTTCATCAAGATCAAAAGCTTCTGCACAGCAAAGGAAACAGTCAACAAAACAAAGAGGCAACCCACGGAATGGGAGAAGATATTTGCAAATGACAGTACAGACAAAAGGTTGATATCCAGGATCAATAATGAACTCCTCAAACTCAATACACACAAAACAGACAATCATATCAAAAAATGGGCAGAAGATATGAATAGACACTTCTCCAATGAAGACATACAAATGGCTATCAGACACATGAAAAAATGTTCATCATCACTAGCCCTCAGGGAGATTCAAATTAAAACCACATTGAGATATCATTTTACACCAGTTGGAAAACGACTACTTTTTACTTTATGGAGTTTGTTATTGTTTAGATATTTAAAAAGGAATAAGCATGCATTTTTTAAGGTTCCTTTCATTTTTTCTCATGCAATTATTTTGTTGAGACATTATACGCATACCAAAAAATTCACCCCTTTAAAGTGTACAATTTAATGATTTGGGGTGCATTCACAACATTGTGCAGCCATCACCAACAACTAATTCAAGATATTGAATGTTCTACAACATTTTCCTCATCCTATAAAGAAAACCATACCCCTTAGCATTTACTCCCCACTTCTTCCCCCAGACTCTGGCAACCACTTCTTATCTCTATAGTTTTGCCTTTTCTGTACATCTTGTATAAATGAAATCAGCCAATATATGGTCTTTTATGTTGGTTTCTGTTATTTAGTATGTTTTTAAGATTTATCCATGTTATATCACATACCAACATTTCATTCTTTTTTATGGTTAAATCATAATAAATCGTACGGATATACCATATTTTTTATATTTGTCAGTAGATGGAAATTTGGGTTTGCTCCACTTTGAGGCTGTTATGAATAATACTGCTACAAACATTTGTATATAAGTGTTCACGTGGGCATATGTTTTCTTGAGTATATACCTAGAATTGGAATTGCTGGGTCATACAGTAACTCTATGCTTCACCATTTGAGAAACCACGAAACTGTTTTTTTCTTAAATTTTAAATTTTTTAAATTTATATTCAGTGTACCAGAATTTTTTTTTAAATTTTTTATTTTTTATAAACATATATTTTTATCCCCAGGGGTACAGGTCTGTGAATCACCAGGTTTACACACTTCACAGCACTCACCAAAGCACATACCCTCCCCAATGTCCATAATCCCACCCCCTTCCCCCAAACCCCCCTCCCCCCAGCAACCCTCAGTTTGTTTTGTGAGATTAAGAGTCACTTATGGTTTGTCTCCCTCCCAATCCCATCTTGTTTCATGGATTCTTCTCCTACCCACTTAAGCCCCCATGTTGCATCACCACTTCCTCATATCAGAGAGATCATATAATAGTTGTCTTTCCCTGCTTGACTTATTTCGCTAAGCATGATACGCTCTAGTTCCATCCATGTTGTCGCAAATGGCAAGATTTCATTTCTTTTGATGGCTGCATAGTATTCCATTGTGTATATATACCACATTTTCTTGATCCATTCATCTGTTGATGGACATATAGGTTCTTTCCATAGTTTGGCTATTGTGGACATTGCTGCTATAAACATTCGGGTGCACGTGCCCCTTTGGATCACTACGTTTGTATCTTTAGGGTAAATACCCAATAGTGCAATTGCTGGGTCATAGGGGAGTTCTATTTTCAACATTTTGAGGAACCTCCATGCTGTTTTCCAGAGTTGTTGCACCAGCTCTTATTCCCACCAACAGTGTAGGAGGGTTCCCCTTTATCCGCACCCTCGCCAGCATCTGTCATTTACTGACTTGTTGATTTTAGCCATTCTGACTGGTGTGAGGTGATATCTCATTGTGGTTTTGATTTGTATTTCCCTGATGCCGAGTGATATGGAACACTTTTTCATGTGTCTGTTGGCCATCTGGATGTCTTCTTTGCAGAAATGTCTGTTCATGTCCTCTGCCCATTTCTTGATTGGATTATTTGTTCTTTGGGTGTTGAGTTTGCTAAGTTCTTTATAGATTTTGGACACTGGTCCTTTATCTGATATGTCGGTTGCAAGTATCTTCTCCCATTCTGTCAGTTGTCTTTTGATTTTATTAACTGTTTCCTTTGCTGTGCAAAAGCTTTTGATCTTGATGAAATCCCAATAGTTCATTTTTGCCCTTGCTTCCCTTGCCTTTTGCGTTGTTCCTAGGAAGATTTTGCTGCGGAAGAGGTCGAAGAGGTTGTTGCCTGTGTTCTCCTCAAGGATTTTGATGGATTCCTTTCGCACATTGAGGTCCTTCATCCATTTTGAGTCTATTTTTGTGTGTGGTGTAAGGAAATCGTCCAATTTCATTGTTTTTCATGTGGCTGTCCAATTTTCCCAGCACCATTTATTGAAGAGGCTGTCTTTTTTCCATTGGACATTCTTCCCTGCTTTGTCGAAGATTAGTTGACCATAGAGTTGAGGGTCTATTTCTGGGCTCTCTATTCTGTTCCATTGATCTATGTGTCTGTTTTTGTGCCAGTACCATGCTGTCTTGATGATGACAGCTTTGTAATAGAGCTTGAAGTCCGGAATTGTGATGCCACCAATGTTGGCTTTCTTTTTCAATATCCCTTTGGCTATTTGAGGTCTTTTGTGGTTCCATATAAATTTTAGCATTATTTGTTCCATTTCTTTGAAAAAGATGGATGGTACTTTGATAGGAATTGCATTAAATGTGTAGATTGCTTTAGGTAGCATAGACATTTTCACAATATTTATTCTTCCAATCCAGGAGCATGGAACATTTTTCCATTTCTTTGTGTCTTCCTCAATTTCTTTCATGAGTACTTTATAGTTTTCTGAGTATAGATTCTGTGTCTCTTTGGTTAGGTTTATTCCTAGGTATCTTACGGTTTTGGATGCAATTGTAAATGGGATTGACTCCTTAATATCTCTTTCTTCTTCTGTCTTGCTGTTGGTGTAGAGAAATGCAACTGATTTCTGTGCATTGATTTTATATCCTGACACTTTACTGAATTCCTGTATAAGTTCTAGCAGTTTTTGGAGTGAAGTCTTTTGGGGGTTTTCCACATATAGTATCATATCATCTGCGAAGAGTGATAATTTGACTTCTTCTTTGCCGATTTGGATGCCTTTAATTTCCTTTTGTTGTCTGATTGCTGAGGCTAGGACCTCTAGTACTATGTTGAATAGCAGTGGTGATAATGGACATCCCTGCCGTTCCTTCCTGACCTTAGCGGAAAAGCTTTCAGTTTTTTCTCCATTGAGAATGATATTTGCGGTGGGTTTTTTTCATAGATGGCTTTGATGATATTGAGGTATGTGCCCTCTATCCCTACACTTTGAAGAGTTTTGATCAGGAAGGGATGTTGTACTTTGTCAAATGCTTTTTCAGCATCTATTGAGAGTATCATATGGGTCTTGTTCTTTCTTTTATTGATGTGTTGTATCACATTGACTGATTTGCGGATGTTGAACCAACCTTGCAGCCCTGGAATAAATCCCACTTGGTCGTGGTGAATAATCTTTTTAATGTACTGTTGAATCCTATTGGCTAGTATTTTGTTGAGTATTTTCGCATCTGTGTTCATCAAGGATATCGGTCTATAGCTCTCTTTTTTGGTGGGATCCTTGTCTGGTTTTGGGATCAAGGTGATGCTGGCCTCATAAAATGAGTTTGGAAGTTTTCCTTCCATTTCTATTTTTTTGGAACAGTTTCAGGAGAATAGGAATTAGTTCTTCTTTAAATGTTTGGTAGAATTCCCCCGGGAAGCCGTCTGGCCCTGGGCTTTTGTTTGTTTGGAGATTTTTAATGACTGTTTCAATCTCCTTACTGGTTATGGGTCTGTTCAGGCTTTCTATTTCTTCCTGGTTCAGTTGTGGTAGTTTATATGTTTGTAGGAATGCATCCATTTCTTCCAGATTGTCAAATTTATTGCCGTAGAGTTGCTCATAGTATGTTCTTATAATAGTTTGTATTTCTTTGGTGTTAGTTGTGATCTCTCCTCTTTCATTCATGATTTTATTTATTTGGGTCCTTTCTCTTTTTCTTTTGATAAGTCGGGCCAGGGGTTTTATCAATTTTATTAATTCTTTCAAAGAACCAGCTCCTAGTTTCGTTGATTTGTTCTATTGTTTTTTTGGTTTCTATTTCATTGATTTCTGCTCTGATCTTTATGATTTCTCTTCTCCTGCTGGGCTTAGGGTTTCTTTCTTGTTCTTTCTCCAGCTCCTTTAGGTGTAGGGTTAGGTTGTGTACCTGAGACCTTTCTTGTTTTTCTTGAGAAAGGCTTGTACCGCTATATATTTTCCTCTCAGGACTGCCTTTGTTGTGTCCCACAGATTTTGAACCGTTTGTATTTTCATTATCATTTGTTTCCATGATTTTTTTTCAATTCTTCTTTAATTTCCCGGTTGACCCATTCATTCTTTTTAGAAGGATGCTGTTTAGTCTCCATGTATTTGGGTTCTTTCCAAACTTCCTTTTGTGGTTGAGTTCTAGCTTTAGAGCATTGTGGTCTGAAAATATGCAGGGAATGATCCCAATCTTTTGATACCGTTGAGTCCTGATTTAGGACCTTAGGATGTGATCTATTCTGGAGAATGTTCCATGTGCACTAGAGAAGAATGTGTATTCTGTTGCTTTGGGATGAAATGTTCTGAATATATCTGTGATGTCCATCTGGTCCAGAGTGTCATTTGAGGCCTTTATTTCCTTGCTGATCTTTTGCTTGGATGATCTGTCCATTTCAGTGAGGGGAGTGTTAAAGTCCCCTACTATTATTGTATTATTGTTGATGTGTTTCTTTGATTTTGTTATTTATTGGCTTATATAGTTGGCTGCTCCCACGTTGGGGGCATAGATATTTAAAATTGTTAAATCATCTTGTTGGACAGACCCTTTGAGTATGATATAGTGTCCTTCCTCATCTCTCATTATAGTCTTTGGCTTAAATTCGAATTGATTTGATATAAGGATTTGCACTCCTGCTTTCTTCTGATGTCCATTAGCATGGTAAATTCTTTTCGACCCCCTCACTTTAAATCTGGAGGTGTCTTTGGGCTTAAAATGAGATTCTTGTAGGCAACATATAGATGGGTTTTGTTTTTTATCCATTCTGATACCCTGTGTCTTTTGACAGGGGCATTTAGCCCATTAACATTCAGGGTAACTATTGAGAGATATGAATTTAGTGCCATTGTATTGCCTGTAAGGTGACTGTTACTGTATATGGTCTCTGTTCCTTTCTGATCTACCACTTGTAGGCTTTCTCTTTGCTTAGAGGACCCCTTTCAAGATTTCCTGTAGAGCTGGTATGGTGTTTGCAAATTCTTTCAGTTTTTGTTTGTCCTGGAAGCTTTTAATCTCTCCTTCTATTTTCAATGATAGCCTAGCTGGATATAGTATTCTTGGCTGCATGTTTTTCTCGTTTAGTGCTCTGAAAATATCATGCCAGCTTTCTGGCCTGCCAGGTCTCTGTGGATAAGTCTGCTGCCAATCTAATATTTTTACCATTGTATGTTACAGACTTCTTTTCCCGGGCTGCTTTCAGGATTTTCTCTTTGTCACTGAGACTTGTAAATTTTACTATTAGGTGACATTGTGTGGCCCTATTCTTATTGATTTTGAGTGGCGTTCTCTGAACCTCCTGAATTTTGATACTCGTCCCCTTTGCCATATTGGGGAAATTCTCCTCAATAATTCTCTCCAGTATACCTTCTGCTCCCCTCTCTCTTTCTTCTTCTTCTGGAATCCCAATTATTTTAATGTTGTTTCATCTTATGGTGTCACTTATCTCTTGAATTCTCCCCTCGTGGTCCAGTAGCTGTTTGTCCCTCTTTTGCTCAGCTTCTTTATTCTCTGTCATTTGGTCTTCTATATCACTAATTCTTTCTTCTGCCTCATTTATCCTAGCAGTTAGAGCCTCCATTTTTGATTGCACGTCATTAATAGCTTTTTTGATTTCAACTTGGTTAGATTTTCGTTCTTTTATTTCTCCAGAAAGGGCTTTTATATCTCTTGAGAGGGTTTCTCTAATATCTTCCATGCCTTTTTCGAGCCCGGCTAGAACCTTGAGAATTGTCATTCTGAACTCTAGATCTGACATATTACCAATGTCTGTATTGATTAAGTCCCTAGCCTTCGGTACTGCCTCTTGTTCTTTTTTTTGCGTTGAATTTTTCCGTCTTGTCATTTTGTCCAGATAAGTGTATATGTAGGGGCAATTAAAATACTAATAGGGTGGCAACAACCTCACGAAAATATGCTTTATTCAAAGTAGAAGAGATCTAAAATCGTGAGGGGGGAGAAAGGGAATAAAAAGAGGTTCAAAAAGGAAGAAAGAAAAAAAAGAGAAAAAAGAAAAAAAAAGAAAGAATTTAAAAAAAGAAAACACCTAAGAAAAATATAAAAAAGAAAAAATATATATATTAGATAAACTAGTAAAAAATCGTTAAAAAAGAAAAAGGTAACATTAAAAAAAAATTTTACCCGAAGGCGAGAAAAAAAAACAAAAAATGAAAAAGAAAAAAATTAACTGCAAGACTAAAAAAAATCACAGGGAAAAAGCCATGAGTTCCGTGCTTGGCTTTCTCCTCCTCTGGAATTCTGCTGCTCTCCTTGGTATTGAAACTGCACTCCTTGGTAGGTGAACTTGGTCTCGGCTGTATTTCTTGTTGATCTTCTGGGGGAGGGGCCTGTTGTAGTGATTCTCAAGTGTCCGCCCCAGGTGGAATTACACCTCCCTTACCCGGGGCCGGGGTGAGTAATCCGCTCAGGTTTGCTTTCAGGAGCTTTTGTTCCCTGAGCGCTTTCCGTAGAGTTCCAGAGGACGGGAATACAAATGGCGGCCTCTTGGTCTCCAGCCTGGAGGAGCTGAGAGCCCAGGGCCGCACTCCTCAGTGCGCCCTCAGAGAACAGCGCCCAGCTACTCCCGTCTGCCTGACCTCCGGCCGCACTTTCTTCTCACCAAGCCTGTGACCGGTTCAAGGTCACCCTTAGCTGCGAGCTTACTGTTGGCTCTGTCTCTGGAGCCGGCTTTCCCGTTCCAATACCCGCAAGCTCTGCGACACTCAGACACCCCCAATCCTTCTGTGACCCTGTGGGACCTGAGGCCACGCTGACCCCGTGTGGGCTTTGCCCCGGGTAGCCTCTGGAGCGATGTCCCTCAGCGGAACAGACTTTTAAAAGTCCTGATTTTGTGCGCGGTTGCTCCGCCACTTGCCGGGAGCTGGCCCCTCCCCCCAGGGTCTATCTTCCCGTCGCTTTGGATTCACTTCTCCCCTGGTTCTACCTTTCAGAAAGTGGTTGTTTTTCTGTTTCCATAATTGCTGTTCTTCTTCTCTTTGATCTGCCAATGGATTTTCAGGTGTTTGCAATCTTTAGATAAGCTATCTAGCTGATCTCCAGCTAGCTGAAGTAGTCTCAGCTTGCTACTTCTCCGCCATCTTGACTCCTCCTCCCCCGAGAGCCTCCATTTTTGATTGCACCTCATTAATAGCTTTTTTGATTTCAACTTGGTTAGATTTTAGTTCTTTTATTTCTCCAGAAAGGGCTTTTTTATCTCCTGAGAGGGTTTCTCTAATATCTTCCATGCCTTTTTCGAGCTTGGCTAGAACCTTGAGAATTGTTATTCTGAACTCTAGATCTGACATATTACCAATGTCTGTATTGATTAGGTCCCTAGCCTTTGGTACTGCCTCTTGTTCTTTTTTCTGTGGTGAATTTTTTAGCCTTGTCATTTTGTCCAGATAAGAGTATATGAAGGAGCAAGTAAAATACTAAAAGGGTGGCAACAACCCCAGGAAAATATGCTTTAACCAAATTAGAAGAGATCCCAAATCGTGAGGCGTAGAAATGGGATACAATGAGGTTCAAAAAGAAAGAAAGGAAAAAAAAAGAAAAGGTAAGAATTAAAAAAAGAAAACGAATAAAGAAAAGTATAAAAAAGAAAAAATATATATATTAGATAAACTAGTTAAATAACGTTAAAAAAGAATAGGGTAAAAGTTAAAAAAATGTTATCAGAAGAAGAAAAAAAAATGAAAAAGAAAAAAATTGAATTAACTGAACGTCTAAAAAATTACATGGAGAAAGCCATAATTTCCGTGCTTTGCTTTCTCCTCTTCTGGAATTCTGCTGCTCTCCTTGATATTGAAACCGCACTCCTTGGTAGGTGAACTTGGTCTTGGCTGGATTTCTTGTTGATCTTCTGGGGGAGAGGCCTGGTGTAGTGATTCTCAAGTGTCTTTGCCCCAGGTGGAATTGCACCGCCCTTACCAGGGCCCGGGCTGAGTAATCTGCTCGGCTTTGCTTTCAGGAGCTTTTGTTCCCAGAGCGCTTTCCGTAGAGTTCCGGAGGAGGGGATACAAATGGCGGCCTCCTGGTCTCTGGCCCGGAGGTGCCGAGAGCCCCGGGCCCCTCTCCTCACTGCGCCTTCAGAGAACAGCACCCAGTAACTCCCGTCTGCCTGACCTCTGGCCGAGCTCCTAGGTCATTGAGTCTGCGTCCAGTTCAAGGTAACCTCAAGCTGTGAGCTTACTCTCAGCTCTTTCTCTGTAGCCGGTTTTCCCATTCCAATACCCGTAAGCTCTGCAACACTCAGACACCCCCGATCTTTCTGTGACCCTGCAGGACCTGAGGCCACGCTGACACCGCGTGGGCTTCACCCCGGTTTAGCCCATGGAGTGATGTCCCTCAGTGGAACAGACTTTTAAAAGTCCTGGTTTTGTGCTCCATTGGTCTGCCGCTTGCCGGGAGCCAGCCCCTCCCCCCAGGTTCTATCTTCCCGTCGCTTTGGATTCACTTCTCCGCCAGTCCTACCTTTCAGAAAGTGGTTGTTTTTCTGTTTCCAGAATTGCTGTTCTTCCCTTCTATCTGCCGATGGATTTGCAGGTGTTTGCAATCTTTAGATAAGCTATCTAGCTGATCTCCTGCTAGCTGAAGTAGTCTCAGCCTGCTACTTCTCTGCCATCTTGACTCCTCCCCCTAAATTTCTTATTTGATTGCTTTGATGACCTGTTGGTTGTTTTTATCATGTTGTTTAGCCTCCATGTGTTTCTGTTTTTTCTATTTTTTTCCCTTGTGATTTCTTTCTAGGTTCATACTGTTGTGGTCAGAAAAGATGCATGGTATGATTTCAATTTTCTTGAATTTATTGACGCTTGTTCTGTACACTAAAATGTGATCTAATCTAGACAATGTACCATGTGCGTTTGAAAATGATGTACATTCTCTTGTTTTTTGAAGAAATGTTCTATATATGTTAAGGCCATCTGGTCTAATGTGTCTTTCTAAGGCACTATTTCCTTATTGATTTTCTTTCTGGATGGTTTATCCATTGATGTAAGTGAAGTGTTAAAGCCCCCTATTATTCTTCTATTACTATAAATTTTTCTCTTTATGTCTGTTAATATTTGCTTTATGTATTTAGATGCTCCATTGTTGGATGTGTAGATATTTACAATGATTATATCCTCTTATTGGGTTGATCCCTTTATCATTATGTAATGCCTTTCTTTGTCTCATTACATCTTTTGTTTTAAATTTTATTTTGTTGGGTATAAGTATTGCTACTCTAACCTTTTTTTTTTGCTTCTATTTTCATGGTAAATGGTTTTCTATGTTTTTACTTTCAGTCTGCATGTGTCTTTAGATCTGAGGTGTCTTCTAGGCAGCATACAGATGGATCTCATTTATTTATACATTCTGCCACATTATTTCTTTTGATTGGAGCATTTAAGCCTTTTACATTTAAATTAATTATTGATAGACATGGGTGGAGAGGACGGGCAAGATGGTGGAGAAGTATGAGACCCTGTTTCAACTGGTTCCCTAAAGTGAACTAAATATCTACCAAAACACTATGAACACCCATAAAACCAGCCTGAGGTCTAAGATTATACACTTCTGGATCTCTATGGCTGGGAGAAGACACCAGTGGAGAGGGTGTACCTTGCCTGGATCATGGCTGATATATTCAGCTATACATCCCCTCAACCACCTCTCACCAAAATGACTAGAAAGAGGAACACCCAACAGAAGAAAAATTCAGAGACTCTGTCCTCTCCCACAGAACTGTTGGATATGGACATAAACAGTATGTCAGAAAGGGAATTCAGTGTATCAATTATCCGGGCAATGGCTAGGTTGGAGAAAACAATTAGTCACAACATAGAATCTCTAAGTGGGGAAGTAAAAGCTGATCTGGCAGAAGTTAAAAATGTTATCAATGAGATTCAATCTAACCTAAATACTATAGCAGCTAGGGTAACCAAGGCAGAAAATAGAAATAGTGATCTGTAGGACAAACGGATAAAGAAGGAAGATCATGAAGAAGCCTGGAACAAACAGCTTAGAAGCCATGAAAACAGAATTAGGGAAATAAGTGAAGACATGAAATGTTCCAATGTGAGAATTATTGGGATCCCTGAGGGGGTGGAGAAAGAGAGAAGACTAGAAGATATAGTTGATTAACTTCTGGATGAAAATTTCCCCAGTTTGGGGAATGGAACAAGTGTTCATGACCAAGAGGCAGAAAGGGCACCCCCCCCAGATCAACAAATCTAGAAAGACCTCCAGAAACTTGATTATGAAATTCACGAATCATAATTTTAGACAAGAGTTCTTAAGGGCAGTTAGGGGGAAGAGATTCCTCCGATACAGAGGAAGGTCCATCAGAATAACATCAGGCCTGTCTACAGAAACCTGGCAAGCCAGAAAGGGCTGGCAAGACATGTTCAGGCCACTAAATGAGAAGAAAGTGCAGTCAAGAATAGTTTATTCAGCAAGGCTGACATTCAAAATGAATGGAGAGATTAAAAGCTTCTACGACTGGCAAGGTTTAAAAGAAATATTAAGGGGAGTTCTTATAAAAGAAGGAAGAATCCAAGAGTGACATAGAACAGAAATTTATAGAGACAATCTATAGAAACGAGCACTTCACAGGCAACATGATGTCAATAAAAACTCATCTTTCAATAATCACTTTCAATGTGAACAGCCTAAATGCTCCCATAAAAAGGCACAGGGTTGTATACTGGATAAAATGACAGGACCCATCCATATGACTACAGAGACACATTTAGAACATAAAGATACATCCAGCCTGAGAGTGAAGGTATTGAGAACCATCTTTCATGCGAATGGGCCCCAAAAGAAACCTGGGGTAGCGATTCTCATATCAGATAAATTATATTTTAAGCTAGACTGTAGTCAGAGATACAGAAGGACACTACATCATTTTTTTAAAAAAGATTTTATTTATTTATTTATTTGACAGGCAGAGATCACAAGTAGGCAGAGATGTAGGCAGAGAGAGAGAGAGGAGGAAGCAGGCTCCCCGCAGAGCAGAAAGCCCGATGTGGAGCTCGATCCCAGGACCCTGGGATCATGACCTGAGCCAAAGGCTGTAACCCACTGAGCCACCCAGGCGCCCCAGGACACTACATCATTTTTAAAGGGTCTATCCATGAAGAGGTTCTTACAATTGTAAATATTTATGCGCCCAATATGGGAGGAGCCAACTACATAAGACAACGGTTAATCAAAATAAAGAGTCATATTGATATGAACATATTAATCATAGGGTATCTTAACACACAACTCTCAGTAATAGACAGATCATCCAAGCAGAAAATCAATAAAGAAACAAGAGCTTTGAATGACACATTGGATCAGATGGACCTCATAGATACATACAGAACATTCCTCCTTAAAACAATAGAATACTCATTCTTCTTGAGTGCACATGGAACCTTCTCTAGAATAGAACACATACTGGATCACAAATCAGGGCTCAACCAATACCAAAAGACTGAGATTATTCCCTGCATATTCTCAGACCACAGTGCTTTGAAACTGGAACTCAACACCAAGATAAAGTTTGCAAGGAATTCAAACACTTGGAAGCTAAAGACCAACCTTCTCAAGAATGTATGGCTCAATCAGGAAATCAAAGAAGAACTTAATTCATGGAATTGAATGAGAATGGAGACACACCAGTCCAAAACGTATGGGATATGGCAAAGGCGGTCCTAAGGGGGAGATACATAGCCATCCAAGCCTCACTCAAAAAACTGAAAAATCCAGAATACACCAGGTGTCTCTACACCTTAAAGAACTGGAAAACCAAGAACAAATTTAGCCAACACCATGCACAAGAAGTGAAATAATCAAGATTAGAGCAGAGATCAATGAGTTAGAAACTAGAGATACAGTAGAACACATCAATGAAACTAGACGTTGGTTCTTTGAAAGAAGCAATCATTAGAAATTATTACCAACAGTTATATGCCAATAAGTTAAACAACCTAGAAGAAATGGATGCGTTCCTGGAAATCTATAAACTTTCAAGACTGAAACAGGAAGAAATGGACAACCTGAATAGACCAATATCTAGTATTGAGATTGAAGCAGTGATCAAAACCTCCACCAAAAAACCAAAAGCCTGGGACCTAACAGATTCCTAGGGGAATTATACCATACTTTCAAAGAAGAAATAATATCTATTCTCCCAAAGTTGTTTCAAAAAATAGAAGCAGAAGGGAAACGTCTAGTCTCTTTCTATGAAACCAGCTTTACCCTGATCCCCAAACCAGACAAAGACCCCATCAAAAAGGAGAATTTCAGACCAATATCCCTGACGAATATGGACGCTAAGATTCCCAGCAAGATCCTAGCTAATAGGATCCAACAGTACATAAAAAGATGACCAGGTGGGATTTATCCCTGGGATGCAAGGGTGGTTCAACATTCCCAAATCAATCAATGTGATAGAACAAATCAATAAGAGAAGAGAGAAGAACCACATGGTCCTCTCAATTGATGCAGAAAAATAATTTGACAAGATACAGCATCTGTTCCTGATTAAGACGCTTCAAAGTATAGGGATAGAGGGAACATTTTTCAGACAACAAAGAGAAATAAAAGGTATCCAAATTGGCAAGGAAGAAGTCAAACTCTCTCTATTCACAGATGACATGATTCTTTATATGGAAAACCCAAAAGACTCCACCCCCAAACTACTAGAACTCATACAGCAGTTCAGCAACGTGGCAGGATACAAAGTCAATGTGCAGAAATCAGTGGCTTTCTTATACACTAACAATGAAAATATATAAAGGGAAATTAGAGAATCAATTCCATTTACTATAGCACCAAGAACCACAAGATACCTGGGAATACACCTAACCAAAGAAGTAAAGGATCTGTACTTGAAGAACTACAGAACACTCATGAAAGAAATTGAAGAAGACACAAAAAGGTGGAAGACCATTCCGTGCTCTTGGATCGGAAGAATAACATTGTTAAAATGTCTATACTGCCTAGAGAAATCTATACTTTTAATGCCATTCCGATCAAAATTCCACCGGTATTCTTCAAAGAGCTGGAGCAAACAATCCAAAAATTTGTATGGAATCAAAAAAGACCTCGAATCGCTAAAGAAATGTTGAAAAACAAAAATAAAACTGGGGGCATCATGCTACCTGATTTCAAGCTTTACTACAAAGCTGTGATCACCAAGACAGCATGGTACTGGCATAAAAACAGACACATAGACCAGTGGAACAGAGTAGAGAGCCCAGATATGGACCCGCAACTCTATGGTCAAATAATCTTCGAAAAAAACAGGAAAAAATATACAGTGGAAAAAAGACAGTCTCTTCAATAAATGGTGCTGGGAAAACCGGGCAGCTATATGTAGAAGAATGAAACTCGATCTTTCTCTTACACCGTACACAAAAATAAACTCACTGGGTGTGGTGAAAAAATAATGAATACTGTTTTTCTGAAAATAAATAAATTAATTTAATTTTTTAAAAAATGGATAAAAGACCTCAACGTGAGACAGGAATCCATCAGACCCCTAGAGGAGAACATAGGCAGTAATCTCTTCGTTATCAGCCACAGCAACTTCTTTCAAGATATTTCTCCAAAGGCAAAGGAAACAAAAGCGAAAATAAACTTTTGGGACTTCATCAAAATCAAAAGCTTCTGCACAGCAAAGGAAACAGTCAACAAACAAACAAACAAACAAACAAAAAAACAAAGAGGCAACCCATGGAATGGGAGAAGATATTTGCAAATGACAGTACAGACAAAAGGTTGATATCCAGGATCTATAATGAACTCCATTTTTCAACTTCATAAAATCTATCAGTGAAAAACCCACAGTGAATATCATTCTCAATGGAGAAAAGCTGACAGCCCTCCTCTTGAGATCAGGAGCATGATGAGAATGCCCACTCTCACCACTCTTGTCAACGTAGTATTAAAAGTCTTAGTAACAGCAATCAGACAACAAAAAGAAATAAAAGGAATTCAAATTGGCAAAGAAGTCAAACTCTCTCTCTTCACAGATGATATGATACTTTATATGGGAAACCCAAAAGACTCCACACCCAAATTGCTAGAACTCATACAGCAATTCAGTAGTGTGGCAGGATACAAAATTAATGCACAGAAATCAATTGCTTTCTTATACACTAACAATGAAAATATAGAAAGGGAAATTAGAATATCAATTCTGTTTACTATAGCACCAAGAACCATAAGATACCTGAGAATAAACCTAACCAAAGAGATAAAGGATCTTTACTCGAGGAACTACAGAACATTCATGAAAGTAACTGAAGAAGACACAAAAATATGGAAGAATATTCCATGCTCATGGATTGGAAGAATAAACATTGTTAAAATGTCTATACTGCCTAGAGTGAGCTATACTTTCAATGCCATCCCGATCAAAATCCCACTGACGTTTTTCAAAGTGCTGGAGCAAACAATCCTAAACTTTTTATGGAATCAGAAGAGGCCCAGAATTGCTAAGGAAATGTTGAAAAAGAAAAACAAAAATGGGGGCATCACGTTGCCTGATTTCAAGCTTTACTACAAAGCTGTGATCATCAAGACAGCATGATACTGCCAAAAAACCAGACACATAGATCAGTGGAACAGAGTAGAGAGCCCAGATATGGACCCACAACTCTATGGTCAACTAATCTTTGACAAAGCAGGAAAAAAATACATAGTGGAAAAAAGACTGTCTCTTCAATAAATGGTGCTGAGAAAATTGGACAGCTATGTATGGAAGAATGAAACTTAACCATTCTCTTACACCATCCACAAAGGTAACTCGAAATTGATAAAAGACCTCAACGTGAGGCAGGAGTCCATCAGACTCCTAGAGGAGAACATAGGCAGTAACCTCTTTGACATTGGCCACAGCAACTTCTTTCAAGACATGTCTCCAAAGGCAAGGGAAACAAAAGTGAAACTGAACTTTTGGGACTTCATCAAGATCAAAAGCTTCTGCACAGCAAAGGAAACAGTCACAAAGCAAAGAGGTCACCCATGGAATGGGAGAAGATATTCGCAAATGACACTACAGACAAAGCTGATATCCAAGATCTATGAAGAACACCTCAAGCCCAACACTCAAAAAACAGATAATCACATCAAAAAAATTGGCAGAAGACGTTAACAGACACTTCTCCAAAGAAGACATACAAAAAAGGTACTGGCACAAAACCAGACACATAGACCAGTGGAGCAGAGTAGAGACCCCAGATATGGGTCCAAAACTCTATGGTCAAATAATATTTGACAAAGCGGGAAAAAAATATACATGGGAAAAAGACAGCCTCTTCAATAAATGGTGCTGAGAAAACTGGACAGCTATGTATAGAAGAATGAAACTTGACCATTACCTTACACCATACACAAAGATAAACTCAAAATGGATGCAAGACCTCAATGGGAGACAGGAATCCATCAGAATCCATCTTCTCCCATTCCGTGGGTTACCTCTTTATCTTGTTGACTGTTTCTTTTACTATGCAGAAGCTTTTGATCTTGATGAAGTCCCAAAAGTTCACTTTCACTTTTGTTTCCCTGGCCTTTGGAGACATATCTTGAAAGAAGTTGCTGTGGCTGATATCAAAGAGATTACTGGCTATGTTCTCCTCCAGGATTCTGATGGATTCCTGTCTCATATTGAGGTCATTTATCCATTTTGACTTTATTTTTGTGTTCGGCATAAGAGAATGGTCGAGTTTCATTCCTCTACATATAGCTGTCCAATTTTTCCAGCACCATTTATTGAAGAGACTGTCTTTTCCCACTGTATATTTTTTCCTGCTTTGTCAAAGATTATTTGACCATAGAGTTGCAGGTCCATATCTGGGCTCTCTAATCTGTTCCACTGTTCCATGTGTCTGTTTTTATGCCAGCACCATGCTGTCTTGGTGATCACAGCTTTGTAGTAAAGCTTGAAATCAGGCAACGTGATGCATCCAGTTTTGTTTTTCTTTTTCAACATTTCTTTAGAAATTCTGGGACTCTTCTGATTCCATAGAAATTTTTGGATTGTTTGCTCCAGCTCCTTGAAAAATACCGGTGGAATTTTGATCGGAATGGCATTAAAAGTATAGATTGCTCTAGAAAGTATAGACATTTTAACAATGTTTATTCTTCTGATCCAAGAGCATGGAATGGTCTTCCATCTTTTTGTGTCTTCTTCAATTTCTTTCATGAGTGTTCTGTAGTTCCTTGAATACAGATCCTTTACCTCTTTGGTTAGGTTTATTCCCAGGTATCTTATGGTTCTTGGTGCTCTAGTAAATGGAATCAGTTCTCTAATTTCCCTTTCTGTATTTTCATTGTTAGTGTATAAGAAAGCAATTGATTTCTGTACATTAACTTTGTATCCTGTCACATTACTGAATTGCTGTATGAGTTCTAGTAGTTTGGGGGTGGAGTCTTTTGGGTTTTCCATGTAAAGTTGACATGAGTCATCTGCAAAGAGAGTTTGACTTTTTCATTGCCAATATGGATACCTTTTATTTCTCTTTGTTGTCTGATTGCTGTGCTAGGACTTCTAATACTATGTTGAACAAGATTGTGGGCGTGGGCATTCTTGTCATGTTCCTTATCTCAATGGGAAGGCTGTGAGCCTTTTCCCATTAAGGATGATATTTGCTGTGGGTCTTCATAGATAGATTTTATGACGTTCAGGAATGTTGTTTCTATCCCTATACTTTGAAGCATTTTAATCAGGAACGGATGCTGGGTTTTGTCAAATGCTTTTTCTGCATCAAAAAGAGGGCCATGTGTGGGACGTCTGGGTGGCTCAGTAGGTTAAGCGGTTGCCTTCAGCTCAGGTCATGATCCCAGGGTCCTAGGATCGAGTCCCACATTGGGTTCCTTGCTTGGCAGGGAGCCTGCTTCTCCCTCTGCTTCTGCCTGCCTCTCTGCCTGCATCTCTGTCTGCCTGTGCTCGCTCGCTCGCTCTCCTTCTGTCTCTGACGAATAAATAAAATTTAAAAAAAAAGAGGACCATGTGATTCTTCTCTCTTCTCTTGTTGATTTTTTCTATCACATTGATTGATTTGTGAATGTTGAATCACCCTTGCAACCCAGGGATGAATCCCACTTGGCCATGGTGGATTATGTTTTTAATATACTGTTGGATCCTATTTGCTAGGATCTTGTTGAGAATCTTAGCGTCCATATTCATCAGTGATACTGGTCTGAAATTCTCCTTTTTGGTAGGGTCGTTGCCTGGTTTGGGGATCAGGGTAATGCTGGTTTCCTAAAAAGAGTCTGGAAGTTTTCCTTCCACTTCAGTTTCTTGAATCAGCTTCAGGAGAATAGGTGTTATTTCTTCTTTTGAAGGTTTGGTAGAATTCCCCCGGGAATCCATCAGGTCCTGGGCTCTTGGTTTTTGGGAGGTTTTGATCACTGCTTCAATCTCATTACTAGATATCAGTCTATTCACATTGTGTATTTCTTCCTGGTTCAATTTTGGAAGTTTATACTTTTCCAGGAATGCATCCATTTCATCCAGGTTGCTTAACTCATTGGCATATAACTATTGATAATATCTTCTGATGATTGTTTCTATTTCCTTGCTGTTGGTTGTGATCTATCCCTTTTCATTCATAATTTTATTAATTTGGGCCTTCTCTCTTTTCTTTTGGATTAGTTTGGCCAAAGGTTTATCGATCCTATTGATTCTTTCAAAAACCCAGCTTCTAGTTTCATTGATGCATTCTACTGTATCTCTAGGTTCTATCTCATTGATCTCTGCTCTAATCCTGATTCTTTCCCTTCTTGTGTGTGGAGTTGGCTTAATTTGTTGTCGATTCTCCAGCTCTTTAAGGTGTAGAGACAGCTGGTATATTCTGGATTTTTCAATTTTTTTAATTTATTTATTTGACAGAGAGAAATTACAAGTACAGTGAGAGGCAGGCAGAGAGAGAGAGAGAAGGAAGCAGGCTCCCCGCTGAGCAGATAGCCCGATGTGGGACTCGATCCCAGGACCCTGAGATCATGACCTGAGCCGAAGGCAGCGGCTTAACCCACTGAGCCACCCAGGCGCCCCTTTTTCAATTTTTTTGAGGGAGGCTTGAATAGCTATATATTTCCCTCTTAGGACCGCCTTGACTGTATCCCATAGGTTTTGGACTGAAGTGTCTTCGTTCTCATTGGTTTCCATGAATTGTTTCAGTTCTTTGATCTCCTGGTTGATCCAAGCATTCTTAAGCAAGGTTGTCTTTAGCTTCCAGGTGTTTGAGTTGCTTCCAAACTTTTCCTTGTGGTTGAGCTCCAGTTTCAAAGCACTGTGTTTTGAGAATATGTTGGGAATAATCTCAATATTTTGGTATCAGTTGAGCCCTATTTGTGACCCAGTATGTGGTCTATTCTGGAGAGGTTCTATGTGCACTCGAGAAGAATGAGTATTCTGTTGTTTTAGGGTGAAATGTTCTGTATATATCTATGAGGTCCATCTGGTCCAATGTGTCATTCAGTGCTCTTGTTTCTTTATTGATTTTCTGCTTGGATGATCTGTCTGTTACTGAGAGTGGCATGTTAAGATCTCCTACTATTAATGTTTCCATATCAATATGACTCTTTATCTTGATTAACAGTTTTCTTATGTAATTGGTTGCTCCCATATTGGGGGCATAAATATTTACAATTGTTAGATCTTCTTGATGGATAGACCCTTTAAAAACTACGTAGTGTCCTGGGACGCCTGGGTGGCTCAGTTGGTTAAGCAGCTGCCTTCGGCTCAGGTCTTGATCCCAGCGTCCTGGGATTGAGTCCCACATTAGGCTCCTTGCTCGGCGGCAAGCCTGCTTCTCCCTCTGCCTCTGCCTGCCATTATGTCTGCCTGTGCTCTCTCTCTCTCCCTCTCTCTCTCTGATAAAGAAATAAAATCTTAAAAAAAAAACTATGTAGTGTCCTTCTGTATCTCTGACTACAGTCTTTAGTTTGAGATCTAATTTATCTGATATGAGAATCACTACCCCAGGTTTCTTTTAGGGTCCACTGGCATGAAAGATGCCTCTCTATCCCTTGACTTTCAGTCTGGGTGTATCCTTAGGTTCGAAATGGGTCTCTTGTAGACAACATATGGATGGATGGCTCCTGTCGTTTTATCCAATCTGCAACCCTGTGTCTTTTTATGGGCACATTTAGACCATTCACATTGAGAGTGATTACTGGGAGAAACTTTTTTATTGACATCGTGATATCTGTGAAGTCTTTCTTTCTATAGATTGTCTCCATATGTTTCTGTTCAATGATAGTCTTAGGACTTTTCCTCTGTTATAGGACCCCCCCCCTCAATATTTCCTGCAGTGTCAGCTTGGTGGTTGCATACTCTTTTAAACCATGCCAGTCTTGGAATGACATTTTGAATGTCAGTCTTGCTGGATAAAGTATTCTTGGCTGCATGTTCTTCTCATTTAGTACCCTGAATATGTTTTGCCAGCCCTTCCTGGCTTGCCAGGTTTCTGTGGACAGGTCAGATGTTATTCTGATGGGTTTTCCTCTGTACATAAGGGATTTCTTTGTCCTAGCTACTTTCAAGAGCTCCTGTCTACAATTATGATTCATCATTTTCACTATCAGGTGTCTCAAGGTCTTTCTAGATTCTATGATCTTGGGGGAAAACCTTTCTGCCTCTAGTACACAAACACTGGTTCCATTTGCAAGATAGGGAAAATTTTCATGGAGAATTTGGTCAACTATATCTTCTAGTCTTCTTTCTTTCTCCTCCCCCTCAGGGATTTCGATAATTCTGACATTGGAATGTTTCATGGCGTCATTTATTTCCCTAATTCTGTTTTTGTGGCTTCTGAGCTGTTTGTTCCAGGCTTCCTCCTGATCCTTTTTCTCTGCCAGTTTGTCTTCCAGATCACTAATTCTATCTTCTGTCTTATTTACCCTAGCTTTTAGAGAAGTTAGATTAGATTGGAACCTTTTGAGAACATTGTGAACATCATCCCTGGTGGCTTTCACTTCTGACCTAATCAATTCCATTTTGTCATCTATGGCTTTCTCCAACCTAGCTATTGCCTGGATAATTGTTAGCCTGAGTTCCCTTTCCGACATATTGTCTTATGTCCATATCCATTAGCTCTGTTGCAGAAGGCCCAGTCTCTGAATTTTCCTTCTGTTGGGCATTCCTCCTTCTAGTCATTTTGGTAAGAGATGGCTGTACGGATGTGTAGCTGAATGTATCGACCATGGTGCAGGCAAGGTGCACCCTGGAACGCTTCTGAGCAATCAAGAGTCCCCATCCAAATGAAAGTAAAAAGAAAAAAAAAGAGAGAGAGAGAGAGAGAGAGAGACAAGAAAAAAAAGAAAGATAAAATAAAAGAGAAGGCCCTGCCCAAATGGGCCCCAAGGTAAGATTTAGGAAGTATACAAACAAAAACAGACAAATGAAAAGACCACCAAAAGTAGATGAGAAGAGAAACAAAAATAAATATATAAAAACAAACAAACAAAAAGAACCTTGTCAAAAAGAACCCCAAGTATAAGATGTATATACTACCAGGACAAAAACAAATACACAGAAACACTGGCAGAAGAAAAAGCTGGGAGAGTGGTTATAAATTCTCAGTGTGGGTGAGGAAGGTTATTTTGATTCTTCCTGGATGTATCTTGATATCTTTGTTAAAGGACTCAACTTTCCTAAGGTAAAGGGGGATTAAAAACTGGTTTACCTATAGGGGTAGCATTGATTGGGGGAAAGGGGTTTACCTTGAAGCTTAACTCTATATGAATATTTTTTAAAAAGTGTAAACTAAAATAAACTAAAATAAAAAAATTTAAAAATAGAAAAAGAAAAGAAAAACAGGTATATGTATCAATAAGTTCAGGTTAAAAGGTTATGGAATTTGATGTACTGAACATCTCAATGTGATGGTAAATAGGTTAAAAAGTTATATATTAAAAAAATGAATCAGAATGGTGGGAATGAATTAAAAATAAAAGTTGTGTCTATGAAGTAGTGATGGTTGTCCTCTTGCCTTTTTTTTTCCCCCATTAGCTTTCTTGGGGAGGGGCCTGCCACATGGCTTTTTAGGCAATATTCCTAGAGTTAAGTCCTCCTGCCCCCATCAAGCTGGTGGACTCTGAGGAAAACGGTTTTTCAGGATTTTGTTCTCTGGAGGTTTTGTTTGTCTATTTGTTCATTTGTTTGTTTTCTCTCCCCTTGGCAGCTTTTGATGGTTTTTGCAGGTTTAGAGGAAAGCAAACTGCACCCTGACCTCCTCAGAGAGAAGCCTCAGTCTGTTCCCCTCTGGGTGCTCCAGAGCACAGAAATTCCCCCTCTGCTACTGGCAGTGTACGTTCCCAGTCATGGTCTCCGGGGTCACAGGAACTCCCACTTGTACCCAAAACCACCATAGGCTAGCCCTGGCTGTCTGGACAGCTCCAGACCACCAGAGACGTCCAAGCAGTGATAGCACAGTGAGATTGTCCCAATGGCCTGGGCTGGGAGTGCTCAGACTCTCCGGGTCCGAGAGAGCTTCAGCTGGCGCCTGCATGCACCTCTCTCAGGGGGTGGTGTGGGATGCAACTCAGACTCTGGTAGTGCCAGGAGTGGGTAAAGAGTTCAAAAGGATGAGGTTCTGCTGGCTGGCAAGGCTCCCTCACTCTCAAGCGAGCCGCCACCCAGACGCTCTTAGGCGCGCTGGCAGCTCAGGGACCAAGACCTGGCTCCTTAGCCACATTCTCTCTGGCTCAGCACCAGGGGTGGCTGTCCAGGGTCAGGGGACTTAAGCCTCTGTCCCTATCCGCCCCAATTCCCACAATTTCTGCCCACGATCTTTTGCTCTTTTTGAGTGCTTTCAACCAGACTCCAAGTTAATGCTGTTCCCCAATCGCAGGGCACTCTCTTATTGGGGTATTACGTTCCAATGCATGGCTTCTGGTGGCTCCCTTTGCCTTTTGTTTGTCTTCTTATATCAGTCCAATGTTCCCATTCCGCTTTACCTGCCCACTCACGTCTTTTGCCCCCGTAGAGTTCCAGAAGCGTTTTATTCTAATCTCGGGCTGATTTCACGGGTGATCAGAGTTCTTTTGTAGGTAATCAGCTCACTTTAGGGTACAGGTTGAATCAGTGCCTCCTCCTATGTCCCCGCCATCTTGTCTTCTCTCTCTTTTTCTTTTTAAACACTAACTCAATATTTTTACTTGTTATAGGATTATTCATGTATTCTCTCTCTTCTTGAGTCAATTTCAGTAGTTTGTTATCCTACAAATTTACCCATTTTATATAGGTTATTAAATTTGTTGACAGATGCCCAGAGTATTCATTTATAATCCTTTTTATTTCTTTATTTTTAATTTAATTTTAATTTTTCAGTGTTTCAAGATTCATTGTTTATGCACCACATCCAATGCTCCATGCAATACGTGCCCTCCTTAATACCCACAACCAGGCTCACCCATCTACTTACCACACCCCTCCAAAACCCTCAGTTTGTTTCTCAGAGTCCACAGTCTCTCATGCTTCATCTCCCCCTCTGATTCGTTTTTCCTTGCCTTCTCCTAATGTCCTCAATATTATTCCTTATGCTCCACAAGTAAGTGAAACCATATAATTGACTTCCTCTGCTTGATTAATTTAACTCAGCATAATCTCCTCCAGTCCAAGCTATGTTGATGCAGAAAGTTTGTATTCATCCTTTCTTATGGATGAGTAATATTCCATTGTATATATGGACCACATCTTCTTTATCTATTGGTCTGTTGAAGGGCATCTTGGCTCTTTCCTTCGTTCACTACATCTATATCTTTGGTATAAACACCCCGTAATGCATCCAGGGTCATAGGGTAGTTCTATTTTTAATTTTTTGAGGAATATCCACACTATTTTCCAAAGTGGTGGCACCAATTTGCATTCCTGCCAAGTGTGTAAGAGGGTTCCCCTTAATCCACAACCTCTCCAACATTTTTTACTTCTTGCCTTGTTAATTTTGGCCATTCTGACTGATGTAAGGTGATATCTGAATGTGGTTTGGAATTGAATTTCCCTGATGACTAATGATGATGAACATTTTTTCATGGGTCTGCTAGACATTGTATGTCTTCACTTGAGAAATGTCTGTATGTCTTCTACCCAATTCTTGATGGGATTATTTGTTTTTTGGATGTTGAGTTTGAGAAGTTCTTTATAGGTCTTGGGTATCCATGCTTTATCTGTAGTATCATTTTGAATATCTTCTCCTATTCTGTGGGTTGCCTCTTTGTTTTGCTGACTGTTTCCTTTGCTGTTCAGAAGCTTTTAATCTTTTTTTTAAAATTTGTTTGTTTATTTATTTATTTTCCTTTTCTTTTTTTAAAAAAAATTTTTATTTTTTATAAACATATATTTTTATCCCCAGGGGTACAGGTCTGTGAATCACCAGGTTTACACAATTCACAGCACTCACCAAAGCACATACCCTCCCCAATGTCCATAATCCCACCCCCTTCTCCCAAACCCCCTCCCCCCAGCAACCCTCAGTTTGTTTTGTGAGATTAAGAGTCACTTATGGTTTGTCTCCCTCCCAATCCCATCTTGTTTCATTGATTCTTCTCCTACCCACTTAAGCCCCCATGTTGCATCACCACTTCCTCATATCAGGGAGATCATATGATAGTTGTCTTTCTCCGCTTGACTTATTTCACTAAGCATGATACGCTCTAGTTCCATCCATGTTGTCGCAAATGGCAAGATTTCATTTCTTTTGATGGCTGCATAGTATTCCATTGTGTATATATACCACATCTTCTTGATCCATTCATCTGTTGATGGACATCTAGGTTCTTTCCATAGTTTGGCGATTGTGGACATTGCTGCTATAAACATTCGGGTGCATGTGCCCCTTTGGATCACTACGTTTGTATCTTTAGGGTAAATACCCAATAGTGCAATTGCTGGGTCATAGGGCAATTCTATTTTCAACATTTTGAGGAACCTCCATGCTGTTTACCAGAGTGGCTGCACCAGCTTGCATTCCCACCAACAGTGTAGGAGGGTTCCCCTTTCTCCGCATCCTCGCCAACATCTGTCATTTCCTGACTTGTTTATTTTAGCCATTCTAACTGGTGTGAGGTGATACCTCATTGTGGTTTTGATTTGCATTTCCCTGATGCTGAGTGATATGGAGCACTTTTTCATGTGTCTGTTGGCCATCTGGATGTCTTCTTTGCAGAAATGTCTGTTCATGACCTCTGCCCATTTCTTGATTGGATTATTTGTTCTTTGGGTGTTGAGTTTGCTAAGCTTTTTATAGATTCTGGACACTAGTCCTTTATCTGATATGTCATTTGCAAATATCTTCTCCCATTCTGTGAGTTGTCTTTAGATTTTGTTAACTGTTTCCTTTGCTGTGCAAAAGCTTTTGATCTTGATGAAATCCCAATAGTTCATTTTTGCCCTTGCTTCCCTTGCCTTTGGCGTTGTTCCTAGGAAGATGTTGCTGCAGCTGAGGTTGAAGAGGTTGCTGCCTGTGTTCTCCTCAAGGATTTTGATGGATTCCTTTCGCACATTGAGGACCTTCATCCATTTTGAGTCTATTTTTGTGTGTGGTGTAAGGAAATGGTCCAATTTTATTTTTCTGCATGTGGCTGTCCAATTTTCCCAGCACCATTTATTGAAGAGGCTGTCTTTTTTCCATTGGACATTCTTTCCTGCTTTGTCAAAGATTAGTTGACTGTAGAGTTGAGGGCCTATTTCTGGGCTCTCTATTCTGTTCCATTGATCTATGTGTCTGTTTTTGTGCCAGTACCATGCTGTCTTGATGATGACAGCTTTGTAATAGAGCTTGATGTCCGAAATTGTGATGCCACCAACGTTGGCTTTCTTTTTCAATATCCCTTTGGCTATTCGAGGTCTTTTCTGGTTCCATATAAATTTTAGAATTGTTTGTTCCATTTCTTTGAAAAAGATGGATGGTACTTTGATAGGAATTGCATTAAATGTGTAGATTGCTTTAGGAAGTATAGACATTTTCACAATATTTACTCTTCCAATCCAGGAGCATGGAACATTTTTCCATTTCTTTGTGTCTTCCTCAATTTCTTTCATGAGTACTTTATAGTTTTCTGAGTATAGATTCTGTGCCTCTTTGGTTAGGTTTATTCCTAGGTATCTTATGGTTTTGGATGCAATTGTAAATGGGATTGACTCCTTAGTTTCTCTTTCTTCTGTCTTGCTGTTGGTGTAGAGAAATGCAACTGATTTCTGTGCATTGATTTTATATCCTGACACTTTACTGAATTCCTGTATAAGTTCTAGCAGTTCTGGAGTGGAGTCTTTTGGGTTTTCCACATATAGTATCATATCATCTGCGAAGAGTGATAATTTGACTTCTTCTTTGCCGATTTGGATGCCTTTAATTTCCTTTTGTTGTCTGATTGCTGAGGCTAGGACCTCTAGTACTATGTTGAATAGCAGTGGTGATAATGGACATCCCTGCCGTGTTCCTGACCTTAGCGGAAAGGCTTTCAGTTTTTCTCCATTGAGAACGACATTTGCGGTGGGTTTTTCATAGATGGCTTTGATGATATTGAGGTATGTGCCCTCTATCCCAATACTTTGAAGAGTTTTGATCAGGAAGGGATGCTGTACTTTGTCAAATGCTTTTTCAGCATCTATTGAGAGTATCATATGGTTCTTGTTCTTTCTTTTATTGATGTTTTGTAACACATTGACTGATTTGCGGATGTTGAACCAACCTTGCAGCCCTGGAATAAATCCCACTTGGTCGTGGTGAATAATCCTTTTAATGTACTGTTGAATCCTATTGGCTAGTATTTTGTTGAGTATTTTCGCATCTGTGTTCATCAAGGATATTGGTCTATAGCTCTCTTTTTTGATGGGATCCTTGTCTGGTTTTGGGATCAAGGTGATGCTGGCCTCATAAAATGAGTTTGGAAGTTTTCCTTCCATTTCTATTTTTTGGAACAGTTTCAGGAGAATAGGAATTAGTTCTTCTTTAAATGTTTCGTAGAATTCCCCCAGGAAGCCGTCTGGCCCTGCACTTTTGTTTGTTTGGAGATTTTTAATGACTGTTTCAATCTCCTTACTGGTTATGGGTCTGTTCAGGCTTTCTACTTCTTCCTGGTTCAGTAGTGGTAGTTTATATGTTTGTAGGAATGCATCCATTTCTTCCAGATTGTCAAATTTGTTGGCATAGGGTTGCTCATCGTATGTTCTTATAATAGTTTGTATTTCTTTGGTGTTAGTTGTGATCTCTCCTCTTTCATTCATGGTTTTATTTATTTGGGTCCTTTCTCTTTTCTTTTTGATAAGTCGGGCCAGGGGTTTATTCAATTTTATTAATTCTTTCAAAGAACCAGCTCCTAGTTTCGTTGATTTGCTCTATTGTCTTTTTGGTTTCTATTTTATTGATTTCTGCTCTGATCTTATGATTTCTCTTCTCCTGCTGGGCTTAGGGTTTCTTTCTTGTTCTTTTTCCAGCTACTTTAGGTGTAGGGTTAGGTTGTGTACCTGAGACCTTTCTTGTTTCTTGAGAAAGGCTTGTAGCGCTATATATTTTCCTCTCAGGACTGCCTTTGTTGTGTCCCACAGATTTTGAACCATTGTATTTTCATTATCATTTGTTTCCATGATTTTTTTCAGTTCTTCTTTAATTTCCTGGTTGACCCATTCATTCTTTAGAAGGATGCTGTTTAGTCTCCATGTATTTGGGTTCTTTTCGAACTTCCTTTTGTGGTTGAGTTCTAGCTTTAGAGCATTGTGGTCTGAAAATATGCAGGGAATGATCCCAATCTTTTGATACCGGTTGAGTCCTGATTTAGGAACGAGGATGTGATCTATTCTGGAGAATGTTCCATGTGCACTAGAGAAGAATGTGTATCCTGTTGTTTTGGGATGAAATGTTCTGAATATATCTGTGATGTCCATCTTGTCCAGTGTGTCATTTAAGGCCTTTATTTCCTTGCTGATCTTTTGCTTGGATGATCTGTCCATTTCAGTGAGGGGAGTGTTAAAGTCCCCTACTATTATTGTATTATTGTTGATGTGTTTCTTTGATTTTGTTATTAATTGGTTTATATAGTTGGCTGCTCCCACGTTGGGGGCATAGATATTTAAAATTGTTAGATCTTCTTGTTGGAGAGACCCTTTGAGTATGATATAGTGTCCTTCCTCATCTCTTATTATAGTCTTTGGCTTAAAATCGAATTGATCTGATATAAGGATTTGCACTCCTGCTTTCTTCTGATGTCCATTAGCATGGTAAATTCTTTTCCACCCCCTCACTTTAAATCTGGAGGTGTCTTCGGGCTTAAAATGAGTTTCTTGGAGGCAACATATAGATGGGTTTTGTTTTTTTATCCATTCTGATACCCTGTGTCTTTTGACAGGGGCATTTAGCCCATTAACACTCAGGGTAACTATTGATTATATGAATTTAGTGCCATTGTATTGCCTGTAAGGTGACTGTTACTGTATATGGTCTCTGTTCCTTTCTGATCTACCACTTGTAGGCTCTCTCTTTGCTTAGAGGACCACTTTCAATATTTCCTGTAGAGCTGGTTTGGTGTTTGCAAATTATTTCAGTTTTTGCTTGTCCTGGAAGCTTTTAATCTCTCCTTCTATTTTCAATGATAGCCTAGCTGGATATAGTATTCTGGGCTGCATGTTTTTCTCATTTATTGCTCTGAAAATATCATGCCAGCTCTTTCTGGCCTGCCAGGTCTCTGTGGATAAGTCAGCTGCCAATCTAATATTTTTACCATTGTATGTTACAGACTTCTTTTCCCGGGCTGCCTTCAGGATTTTCTCTTTGTCACTGAGACTTGTAAATTTTACTATTAGGTGTCGAGGTGTGGGCCTATTCTTATTGATTTTGAGGGGCGTTCTCTGAACCTCCTGAATTTTGATACTCGTTCCCTTTGCCATATTCGGGAAATTCTCCCCAATAATTCTCTCCAGTATACCTTCTGCTCCCCTCTCTCTTTCTTCTTCTTCTGGAATCCCAATTATTCTAATGTTGTTTCGTCTTATGGTGTCACTTATCTCTCGAATTCTCCCCTCGTGGTCCAGTAGCTGTTTGTCCCTCTTTTGCTCAGCTTCTTTATTCTCTGTCATTTGGTCTTCTATATCACTAATTCTTTCTTCTGCCTCATTTATCCTAGCAGTGAGAGCCTCCATTTTTGATTGCACCTCATTAATAGCTTTTTTGATTTCAATTTGGTTAGATTTTAGTTCTTTTATTTCTCCAGAAAGGGCTTTTATATCTCTTGAGAGGGTTTCTCTAATATCTTCCATGCCTTTTTCGAGCCTGGCTAGAACCTTGAGAATTGTCATTCTGAACTCTAGATCTGACATATTACCAATGTCTGTAATGATTAGGTCCCTAGCCTTCAGTACTGCCTCTTGTTCTTTTTTTTGTGTTGAATTTTTCCGTCTTGTTATTTTGTCCAGATAAGAGTATATGAAGGAGCAAGTAAAATACTAATAGGGTGGCAACAGCCCCAGTAAAATATGCTTTAACCAAATTAGAAGGGATCCCAAATTGTGAGGGGGAAGAAAGGGGATAAAAAGAGGTTCAAATAGGAAGAAAGAAAAAAAAAAGAATAAAGAAAAAAAAAGAAAAGAAAAGAATTAAAAAAAGAAAACAAATAAGAAAAATATAAAAAAGAAAAAATATATATATTGGATAAACTAGTTAAAAAATGTTAAAAAAGAAAAAGGTAAAAGTTAAAAAAAAATTTACCAGAAGGCGAGAAAAAAAAACAAAAAATGAAAAAGAAAAAAATTAAATTAGCTGCAAGAATAAAAAAAATCACATGGAAAAAGCCATGAGGTCCGTGCTTTGCTTTCTCCTCCTCTGGAATTCTGCTGCTCTCCTTGGTATTGAAACTGCACTCCTTGGTAGGTGAACTTGGTCTCGGCTGGATTTCTTGTTGATCTTCTGGGGGAGGGGCCTGTTGTAGTGATTCTCAAGCGTCTTTGCCCCAGGCGGAATTGCACCGCCCTTAGCAGGGGCCGGGGTGAGTAATCTGCTCGGGTTTGCTTTCAGGAGCTTTTGTTCCCTGAGCGCTTTCCGCAGAGTTCCAGAGGATGGGAATACAAATGGCGGCCTCCTGGTCTCCCGCCTGCCCGTTGGAGCCGAGAGCCCAGGGCCCCACTCCTCAGTGCACCCTCAGAGAACAGCGCCCAGTTATTCCTGTCTGCCTGACCTCCGGCCCGCTCCTAGCTCACCGAGCCTGCGACCGGTTCAAGGTAACACCGAGCTGTGAGCTTACTGTCGGCTCTGTCTCTGTAGCCGGCTTTCCCGTTCCAATACCTGCTAGCTCTGCGACACTCAGACACCCCCAATCCTTCTGTGACCCTGCGGGACCTGAGGCCACGCTGACCCCGCGTGGGCTTCGCCCCGGTTTAGCCTCTGGAGCGATGTGCCTCTGCGGAACAGACTTTCAAAAGTCCTGATTTTGTGCTCCGTTGCTCCGCCGCTTGCCAGGAGCCGGCCCCTCCCCCCGGGTTCTATCTTCCCGTCGCTTTGGATTCACTTCTCCGCCGGTCCTACCTTTCAGAAAGTGGTTGTTTTTCTGTTTCCAGAACTGCTGTTCTTCTCTTCGATCTGCAGATGGATTTTCAGGTGTTTGCAATCTTTAGATAAGCTATCTAGCTGATCTCCGGCCAGCTGAATTAGACTCAGCTTGCTACTTCTCCGCCATCTTGACTCCGCCCCCAGAAGCTTTTAATCTTGATGAAGTCCCAAAAGTTTATTTTCACTTTTGTTTCCCTTGCCTTTGGAGATATGTTTTGAAAGAAGTTCCTGTGGCCATTCTTCTCTAGGATTTTGTTGGATTCCTGTCTCACATTGAGTTCTTTCATCCACATTTTGAGTTTAACTTTGTGTATGGTGTAAGAAAATGTTTGAATTTCATTTTTCCATATATAGCTGTCCAATTTTCCCTGCACCATTTATTGAAGAGACTGTATTTTTCCATTGGATATTTTTTCCTGCTTTGTCAAAGGTTATTTGACCATAGAGTTCGGAGTCCATATTTGGGCTCTCTATTCTGTTCAACTAGTCTATGTGTCTGTTTTTGTGCCAGTACAATGCTGTCTTGGTGACATAGCTTGAAATCAAGCAATATTATGTGCCCAGCTTTGTTTTTCTTTTCCAACATTTCCTTGGTGATTCAGGGTCTTTTCTGGTTCCATAAAAATTTTAGGAAAACTTCCAGACTCATTCTATGAGGTCAGCATTTTTGATCCCAAAACCATGCAAGGACCCCAACAAAAAGGAGAATTTCGGACCAATATCCCTGATGAATATCATTGCCAAAATTCTCAACAAAATTCTAGCTAATAGGATCCAACAGTATATTAAAAATCATCCATCATGACCAGGTGTGATTTATCCCTGGGAGTCAAGCAAGGGAAGTTCAACATTTGCAAATATACCAATGTTATAGAACACATAAATAAAAGACAAGATCCATATGGTGCTCTCAATTGATGCAGGAAAAGCATTTGACAAAATACAGCATCCTTTCCTGATTAAAATTCTTTGGAGTATAGGGATAGAGAGAGCATTCCTCAATTTCATAAAAATCATCAATGAAAAGCCCAAAGCAAATATCATTCTCAATGGGGAAAAGCTGAGAACATTTCCTGTAAGATCAGGAGAACGACAAGGATGCCCACTCTCATCACTGTTGTTCAACATAGTACTAGAAGTCCTAGGAACAGAAAATCAGGCAACAAATATAATAAAAGGTATTCATTATTTATTTACAAATAAGTAAATAAAAGGAATTCAAATTGGCAAAGAAGAGGTCAAATTCTCTCTTCACAGATGACATCATACTTTATGGGGAAAACCCTAAATACCCCTAAATTAATAGAGCACATATAGCAGTTCAACATTGTGTCAGTATACAAAATCAATGCATAGAAATCAGTTGCTTTCCTGTACACTATACACAACTATGCAGTTGCTTTCCTATACACTTACAATGTAACTGTAGAAAGAGAAATTAGGAAATTGATTCCATTTACAATGGCACCAAAAACCATAAGATACGTAGGAATAAACCTAATCAAGAGGTAAAGATCTATACTCTAGAAACTACAGAACACTCATGAAAGAAATTAAAGAAGACACAAAAAGATCAAAAAACATTCCATGTTCATGGATCAGAAGAATAAACATTGTTAAAATGTCTATCCGGTTCAGAGCAATCTATACTTTTTATGCCACCACAATCAAATACCAATGGCATTTTTCAAAGTGCTGGAACAATCTTTTAAAAAAATTTTTAAAAAATTTTTTATTTTTTATTTTATTATTTTTTAAATTTTTTATTTTTTATAAACATATATTTTTATCCCCAGGGGTACAGTTCTGTGAATCACCAGGTTTACACACTTCAAGCACTCACCAGAGAACATACCCTCCCCAATGTCCATAAACCCAACCCCTTCTCCCAAACCCCCTCCCCCCAGCAACCCTCAGTTTGTTTTGTGAGATTAAGAGTCACTTATGGTTTGTCTCCCTCCCAATCCCATCTTGTTTCATTGATTCTTCTCCTACCCACTTAAGCCCCCATGTTGCATCACCACTTCCTCATATCAGGGAGATCATATGAGAGTTGTCTTTCTCCGCTTGACTTATTTCGCTAAGCATGATACGCTCTAGTTCCATCCATGTTGTCGCAAATGGCAAGATTTCATTTCTTTTGATGGCTGCATAGTATTCCATTGTGTATATATACCACATCTTCTTGATCCATTCATCTGCTGATAGACATCTAGGTTCTTTCCATAGTTTGGCTATTGTGGACATTGCTCTTATAAACATTCGGGTGCACGTGTCCCTTCGGATCACTACATTTTTTTTTAATTTAAAGATTTTTATTTATTTATTGACAGAGAGGCAGTGAGAGAGAGCATGTGTGAGGAGAAGGTCAGAGGGAGAAGCAGACTCCCCGTGGAGCTGGGAGCCTGATGCAGGTCTCGATCCTGGGACTCTGGGATCATAACCTGAGCCGAAGGCAGTTGTCCAACCAACTGAGCCACCCAGGTGTCCCAACAATCTTTTTATTATTTAAATTTAATTAGCCAACATATAGTAGTATATCATTAGTTTCAGATATAGTGTTAAATAGTTCATCAGTGGTGTATAACACCCAGTGCCTCATGCCCTCTTTATTGCCCATCACCCAATCACCTCATACCTCCACCCTCCTACCCTCAGTTTTGTTCTTATACATAAAAGTCTGTCATGGTTTCCTTCCTCTCTGATGACTTCCCATTCAGTTTTTCCTTCCCTTCCCTTGCATTCCTTTGTGCTGTTTCTTATATTCCACATGTGAGTGAAATCATGTAATAATTGTCTTTCTCTGTTTGACTTATTTTGCTCAGCATAATGCCCTCCAGTTTCATAACATTTCAATGTAAATGATAAGTATTCATCCTTTCTGATGGCTGAGGAATATTCCATTGTGTGTGTGTGTGTGTGTGTGTGTGTGTGTGTGTATACACATAAATATCTCACATCTTCTTTATTCATTCATCTATCAATGGACATTTTGGTTCTTTCCACAGTTTGGCTCTTGTGGACATTGTTGCTATAAATTCTGAGGTGCTTGTTCCCCATTGGGTCACTACCTTTATATCTTTGGGGTAAATACCCTAGTAGTGTAACTGTTAGGTTGTAGGGTAGCTCTATTTTTAACTTTTTGAGGAACATCCATCCTGTTTTCCACAGTGGCTGTACAAACTTATATTATCACCCACAGTGTAAGAGGGTTCCTCTTTCTCCATGTCCTCACCAACATTTGTTGTTTCCCACCTTAATTTTAGCCATTCTGACTTGTGTGAGATGGTTTTGATTTGTATTTCCCTGATGCCAAGGGATGTTGAACAGTTTTTCATTTGTTTGTTGGCCATTTGAATGTCTTCCCTGCAGAAATGTCTATCCCTGTCTTCTGCCCATTTCTTGATTGGATTATTTGTTTTTTGGGTGTTGAGTTTTATAAGTTCTTTAGGTATCTTGTATATTAGCTCTTTATCCAATATGTCATTTGCAAATATCATCTCCCATTCCATAGGTTGCCTTTAGTTTTATTGACTGTTTGCTCTGCAGAAACTCTTATCTTGATGAAGCCCCAATAGTTCCTTTTTTGTTTTTGTTTGCCTTGCCTTTGGAGATGTGTCTAGCAAGAAGTTGCTATGGCTGCAGTCACAGAGATTGTTATCTGTGTTCTCCTCCAGGATTTTAAAAAATTTTTATTTATTTTATTTTTTCAGTGTTCTAATATTCATTTTTATGCACCACACCCAGTGCTCCATGCAATACATGACCTCCTCAGTATCCACCATCAGACTCACCCTACTCCCCACTCCTCTGCCCTCCAAAACCCTCAGTTTGTTTCTCAGAGTCCACCGTCTCTCATGGTTTGTCTCCCCCTCCTATTTCCCCCAATTCACTTTTCCTTTCCTTCTCCCAATGCCCTCCGTGTTATTCCTTATGCTGTGATCACCAAAACAGCATGATGCTGGCATAAAAACAGACACACAGGTCAGTGGAACAGAACAGAGAGTCCAGATATGGACTCTCAAGTCTATGGTCAAATAATCTTTGACAAAGCAGGAAGAAAATATACAGTGGAAAAAAACAGTCTCTTTAATAAATGGTGGTGAGAAAATGGGACATCTAGGCTTAGAAGAATGAAACTGGACCATTTCTTACACCATACACACAGATAAACTCGAAATGGATAAAAGACCTCAATGTGAGGCAGAAATCTATCAAAATCCTAGAGGAGAACATAGGTAGTAACCTCTCCAACATCAGCCACAGCAACTTCTTTCAAGACATGTCTCCAAAGGCAAATGAAACAAAAGTGAAAGTGAACTTTTGGGACTTCATTAAGTTCAAAAGCTTCTGCACAGCAAAGGACACAGTCAACAGAACAAAGAAGAAACCCATGGATTGGGAGAAGTTATTCGCAAATGACAGTACAGACAAAGGGCTGATATTTAAGATCTATAAAGAACTCAAACTCAACACACACAAAACAGATAATCATATCAAAAAATGGGCGGAAGACACGAACAGACACTTCTCCAAAGAAGACATACAAATGGCTAACAGACACATGAAAAAATGTTCATCATCATTAGCCATCAGGGAGGTTCAAATCAAAACCACATTGAGATATCACCTTACACCAGTTAGAATGGCCAGAATTAACAAGACAGGAAACAAAAAGTGTTGGGAGGATGTGGAGAAATGGGAACCTTCATACACTGTTGGTGGGAATGAAGATGGTGCAGCGACTTTGGAAAGCAGTATGAAGATTCTCCCCCAGGATTTTGATGGATTCCTATCTCACATTGAGGTCTTTCATCCATTTTGAGTTTATTTTTGTGTAAGGTGTAAGAAAATGGTCAAGATTTGTTCTTCTATGTGTGGGCTGTCTTCTATGTGTCAGCACACTTTATTGAAAAGACTGCTCTTTTTATATTGGATATTCTTTTCTGCTTTGTTGAAGATTAGTTGATCATTGAGTTGAGGGTGCATTTCTGGATACTCTATTCTGTTCCATTGATCTATGTGTCTGTTTTGTGACAGTACCATGTTCTCTTGATTATTCTCTTGTATTATAGCTTGAAGTCTGGCATTGTGATGCCTTCAGCTTTGGTTTTCTTTTTCAACATTCTTTTTTTTAAATTTATTTTTTATTTATTTTTGGCATAGCAGTATTCATTATTTTTTCACCACACCCAGTGCTCCATGCAATCCATGCCCTCTATAATACCCACCACCTGATACCCCAACCTCCCACCCCCCGCCCCTTCAAAACCCTCAAATTGTTTTTTAGAGTCCATAGTCTCTCATGATTCACCTTCCATTCCAATTTACCCCAACTCCCTTCTCCTCTCTAACTCCCCATGTCCTCCATGCTATTTGTTATGCTCCACAAATAAGTGAAACCATATGATAATTGACTCTCTCTGCTTGACTTGACTCAGCATAATCTCTTCCAGTCCCGTACATGTTGCTACAAAAGTTGGGTATTCATCCTTTCTGATGGAGGCATACTACTCCATAGTGTATATGGACCACATCTTCCTTATCCATTCTTCCGTTGAAGGGCATTGGTTCTTTCCACAGTTTGGTGACCATGGCCATTGCTGCTATAAACATTGGGGTACAGATGGCCCTTCTTTTCACTACATCTATATCTTTTTCAACATTATTTTGGCTATTCAGGATCTTTTGTGGTTCCATGTAAATTTTAAGATTATTTGTTCCAGCTCTGTGAAAATTGTCAATGGCACTTTGATAGGGATTGCTTTGAATATGTAGATTCCTCTGGGTAGCATAAAAATTTTAACAACATTTATTTTTCCAATCCATGATCATGAAATGTTTTTCCATTTACTTGTATCTTCTTCCATTTCTTTTATAAGCGTTCTGTAGTTTTTAGAGTACAGCTCCTTTACTCCTTTGGTTAGGTTTATTCCTTGTTATATTCTGGTTTTGGGTGCAATTTTAAATGGAATTGATTTCTTCATTTCCCTTTCTTCTGTCTCATAGTGAGTGTATAGAAATGCAACTGATTTCTGTGCATTGATTTTATATTATTCCAAGTTGCTGAATTCCTATATGAATTCTAGCAATTGGGGGGTAGAGTCTTTTGGGTTTTCCACATAAAGTATCATGTTATCTGGGAGGAGAGAGTTTGACTTTTTTGCTGTATTTCAAAAGTTTTGAACTATTGTGTTTTCATTTTACTTTGTTTCCCTGAATTTTTAAAATTCTTCGTTAATTTCATGGTTGACCCATTTATTCTTTGGTAGGATGCTCTTTAACCTCCAAGTGTTTGAGTTCCCTCCAAATTTCCTCTTGTAAATGAGTTCAAGTTTCAAAGCATTGTGGTCTGAAAATATGCAGGGAATAATCCCAGTCTTTTGGTATTGGGTAAGACCTGATTTGTGACCCAGTATATGATCTACTCTGGATAATGTTCCATGTGTGCTCAAGAAGAATGTGTATTTTCTTGCTTTAGTATGAAATGCTCTGTATATCTGTGAAGTCCATCTGGTCAAGTGTCATTCAAAGACCTTGTTTCTTTGTTGATCTACTGCTTAGAAGATCTGTCCACTGCTGTGAGTGGAGTATTAAGGTCCCCTACTAATATTGTATTAGTATCAATTTATTTCTTTAATTCGGTTGTTAATTGGTTGACATAATTGACTCTTCCCAAGTTAGGAGCATAAATATGTAATTATTAGATCTTGTTGGCTAGACTCTTTTTGTATGATACAATGTCCCCTTTCACCCCTTACTACATTCTTTGGTTTAAAATCTAAGTTGTCTGATATGAGGATTGGTACCCCAGCTTTTTTTGATGTTCATTAGCATGATAAATTGTTCTCCACCCCCTAAGTTTCAATCTGGGGGTATCTTTAGGTCTAAAATGGATATCTTGTAGACAGTATATAGATTTTTTTACCCAGTGGGATACCTCCTATCTTTTGATTGGAGCATTTAGCCCAATTACATTCAGAGTAACTATTGACAGATATTAATTTAGTGCCATTGTAATACCTGTAAAGTCCCTGTTTCCATAGATTGTCTCTCTTTCTTTCTGGTCTATGTTACTTTTGGACTCTCTCTTCACTTGCAGGACCCCCTTTAATATTTCTTACAGGGCTGGTTTAGTGGTCACAAATTGTTTTAGTTTCTGTCTGTCCTGGAAGTCCTTTATTTCTCCTTCCATTTGGAATGATTTCCTTGCTGGATAAAGTATCCTTGGATGCATATTTTTCTCATTAATTCCCTGAATATATCATGCCAGCCCTTTCTGGTCTGCCAGGTCTCTGTGGATAGGTCTGCTGCCTGGCTAATGTTTCTACCACTTTAGGTTAAGAACCTCCTTCTTGAGTTGGATTTCCTCTTTATCTCTGAAATTTACAAGCATCATGATTGTATGTTGGGATGTTGATCTTTTTTTAATCAATGAGGTAGTGGTTCTCTTTCCTCCCTGAACTTGAATGGCTGATTCCTTCCCCAGATTAGGGAAGTTCTCAGCTATGATTTGCTCCAATATATCTTCTTTCACTCTCTCTCTTTCCATTTCCTCAGGGATGCTAATAATCCTTTTTTTAAAATTTTTTATTTTTATAAACATATATTTTTATCCCCAGGGGTACAGTTCTGTGAAATGCGAGGTTTACACACCTCATAGCACTCACCAAAGCACATACCCTCCCCAATGTCCATAACCGCACCCCCCTTCTCCCAACCTCTCTCCCCCCAGCAACGCTAAGTTTGTTTTGTGAGATTAAGAGTCACTTATGGTTTGTCTCCCTCCCAATCCCATCTTGTTTCATTGATTCTCCTCCTTCCCACTTAAGCCCCCATGTTGCATCACCACTTCCTCATATCAGGGAGATCATATGATAGTTGTCTTTCTCCACTTGACTTATTTCGCTAAGCATGATACGCTCTAGTTCCATCCATGTTGTCGCAAATGGCAAGATTTCATTTCTTTTGATGGCTGCATAGTATTCCATTGTATATATATATATACCACTTCTTCTTGATCCATTCATCTGTTGATGGACATATAGGTTCTTTCCATAGTTTGGCTATTGTGGACATTGCTGCTATAAACATTCGGGTGCACGTGCCCCTTTGGATCACTACGTTTGTATCTTTAGGATAAATACCCAGTAGTGCAATTGTTGGGTCATAGGGCAGTTCTATTTTCAACATTTTGAGGAACCTCCATGCTGTTTACCAGAGTGGCTGCACCAGCTTGCATTCCCACCAACAGTGTAGGAGGGTTCCCCTTTCTCTGCATCCTCTCCAGCATCTGTCATTTCCTGAGTGTTAATTTTAGCCATTCTGACTGGTGTGAGGTGATATCTCATTGTGGTTTTGATTTGTATTTCCCTGATGCCGAGTGATATGGAGCACTTTTTCATGTGTCTGTTGGCCATCTGGATGTCTTCTTTGCAGAAATGTCTGTTCATGTCCTCTGCCCATTTCTTGATTGGATTATTTGTTCTTTGGGTGTTGAGTTTGCTAAGTTCTTTATAGATTCTGGACACTAGTCCTTTATCTGATATGTCGTTTGCAAATATCTTCTCCCATTCTGTGAGTTGTCTTTAGATTTTGTTAACTGTTTCCTTTGCTGTGCAAAAGCTTTTGATCTTGATGAAATCCCAATAGTTCATTATTGCTCTTGCTTCCCTTGCCTTTGGCGATGTTCCTAGGAAGATGTTGCTGCGGCTGAGGTCGAAGAGGTTGCTGCCTGTGTTCTCCTCAAGGATTTTGATGGATTCCTTTCTCACATTGAGGTCCTTCATCCATTTTGAGTCTATTTTTGTGTGTGGTGTAAGGGAATGGTCCAATTTCATTTTTCTGCATGTGGCTGTCCAATTTTCCCAACACCATTTATTGAAGAGGCTGTCTTTTTTCCATTGGACATTCTTTCCTGCTTTGTCGAAGATTAGTTGACCGTAGAGTTGAGGGTCTATTTCTGGGCTCTCTATTCTGTTCCATTGATCTATGTGTCTGTTTTTGTGCCAGTACCATGCTGTCTTGATGATGACAGCTTTGTAATAGAGCTTGAAGTCCGGAATTGTGATGCCACCAACATTGGCTTTCTTTTTCAATATCCCTTTTGTTATCCCTTTCTTTTCTGGATCCATATAAATTTTAGAATTATTTGTTCCATTTCTTTGAAAAAGATGGATGGTACTTTGATAGGAATTGCATTAAATGTGTAGATTGCTTTAGGTAGCATAGATATTTTCACAATATTTATTCTTCCAATCCAGGAGCATGGAACATTTTTCCATTTCTTTGTGTCTTCCTCAATTTCTTTCATGAGTACTTTATAGTTTTCTGAGTATAGATTCTGTGCCTCTTTGGTTGGGTTTATTCCTAGGTATCTTATGGTTTTGCGTGCAATTGTAAATGGGATTGACTCCTTAATTTCTCTTTCTTCTGTCTTGCTGTTGGTGTAGAGAAATGCAACTGATTTCTGTGCATTGATTTTATATCCTGACACTTTACTGAATTCCTGTATAAGTTCTAGCAGTTTTGGAGTGGAGTCTTCTGGGTTTTCCACGTATAGTATCATATCATCTGTGAAGCGTGATAATTTGACTTCTTCTTTGCCGATTTGGATGCCTTTAATTTCCTTTTGCTGTCTGATTGCTGAGGCTATGACCTCTAGTACTATGTTGAATAGCAGTGGTGATAATGGACATCCCTGCCGTGTTCCTGACCTTAGAGGAAAAGCTTTCAGTTTTTCTCCATTGAGAACGACATTTGCGGTGGGTTTTTCATAGATGGCTTTGATGATATTGAGGTATGTGCCCTCTATCCCAATACTTTGAAGAGTTTTGATCAGGAAGGGATGCTGTACTTTGTCAAATGCTTTTTCAGCATCTATTGAGAGTATCATATGGTTCTTGTTCTTTCTTTTATTGATGTTTTGTAACACATTGACTGATTTGCGGATGTTGAACCAACCTTGCAGCCCTGGAATAAATCCCACTTGGTCGTGGTGAATAATCCTTTTAATGTACTGTTGAATCCTATTGGCTAGTATTTTGTTGAGTATTTTCGCATCTGTGTTCATCAAGGATATTGGTCTATAGCTCTCTTTTTTGATGGGATCCTTGTCTGGTTTTGGGATCAAGGTGATGCTGGCCTCATAAAATGAGTTTGGAAGTTTTCCTTCCATTTCTATTTTTTGGAACAGTTTCAGGAGAATGGGAATTAGTTCTTCTTTAAATGTTTGGTAGAACTCCCCCGGGAAGCTGTCTGGCCCTGGGCTTTTGTTTGTTTGGAGATTTTTAATGACTGTTTCAATCTCCTTACAGGTTATGGTTCTGTTCAGGCTTTCTACTTCTTCCTGGTTCAGTAGTGGTAGTTTATATGTTTCTAGGAATCATCCATTTCTTCCAGATTGTCAAATTTTTTGGCGTAGAGTTGCTCATCATATGTTCTTATAATAGTTTGTATTTCTTTGGTGTTAGTTGTGATCTCTCCTCTTTCATTCATGGTTTTATTTATTTGGGTCCTTTCTCTTTTCTTTTTGATAAGTCGGGCCAGGGGTTTATCAATTTTATTAATTCTTTCAAAGAACCAGCTCCTAGTTTCGTTGATTTGCTCTATTATCTTTTTGGCTTCTATTTCATTGATTTCTGCTCTGATCTTATGATTTCTCTTCTCCTGCTGGGCTTAGGGTTTCTTTCTTGTTCTTTCTCCAGCTCCTTTAGGTGTAGGGTTAGGTTGTGTACCTGAGACCTTTCTTGTTTCTTGATAAAGGCTTGTACCGCTATATATTTTCCTCCTTTGTTGTGTCCCACAGATTTTGAACCGTTGTATTTTCATCATCGTTTGTTTCCATGATTTTTTTCAATTCTTCTTTAATTTCCCGGTTGACCCATTCATTCTTTAGAAGGATGCTGTTTAGTCTCCATGTATTTGGGTTCTTTCCAAACTTCCTCTTGTGGTTGAGTTCTAGCTTCAGAGCATTGTGGTCTGAAAATATGCAGGGAATGATCCCAATCTTTTGATACCGGTTGAGTCCTGATTTAGGACCTTAGGATGTGATCTATTCTGGAGAATGTTCCATGTACACTAGAGAAGAATGTGTATTCTGTTGCTTTGGGATGAAATGTTCTGAATATATCTGTGATGTCCATCTGGTCCAGTGTGTCGTTTAAGGCCTTTATTTCCTTTTTGATCTTTTATTTGGATGATCTGTCCATTTCAGTGAGGGGAGTGTTAAAGTCCCCTACTATTATTGTATTATTGTTGATGTGTTTCTTTGATTTTGTTATTAATTGGCTTATTATATAGTTGGCTGCTCCCACGTTGGGGCATAGATATTTAAAATTGTTAGATATTCTTGTTGGACAGACCCTTTGAGTATGATATAGTGTCCTTCCTCATCTCTTATTATAGTCTTTGGCTTAAAATCAAATTGATCTGATATAAGGATTGCCACTCCTGCTTTCTTCTGATGTCCATTAGAATGGTAAATTCTTTTCGACCCCCTCACTTTAAATCTGGAGGTGTCTTTGGGTTTAAAATGAGTTTCTTGTAGGCAACATATAGATGGGTTTTGTTTTTTTATCCATTCTGATACCCTGTGTCTTTTGACAGGGGCATTTAGCCCATTAACATTCAGGGTAACTATTGAGCAATATGAATTTAGTGCCATTGTATTGCCTGTAAGGTGACTGTTACTGTATATGGTCTCTGTTCCTTACTGATCTACCACTTGTAGGCTCTCTCTTTGCTTAGAGGACCACTTTCAATATTTCCTGTAGAGCTGGTTTGGTGTTTGCAAATTCTTTCAGTTTTTGTTTGTCCTGGAAGCTTTTAATCTCTCCTTCTATTTTCAATGATAGCCTAGCTGGATATAGTATTCTGGGCTGCATGTTTTTCTCACTTATTGCTCTGAAAATATCATGCCAGCTCTTTCTGGCCTGCCAGGTCTCTGTGGATAAGTCAGCTGCCAATCTAATATTTTTACCATTGTATGTTACAGACTTCTTTTCCTGGGCTGCCTTCAGGATTTTCTGTCACTGAGACTTGTAAATTTTACTATTAGGTGATGGGGTGTGGGCCTATTTTTATTGATTTTGAGGGGCATTCTCTGAACCTCCTGAATTTTGGTGCTCGTTCCCTTTGCCATATTGGGGAAATTCTCCCCAATAATTCTCTCCAGTATACCTTCTGCTCCCCTCTCTCTTTCTTCTTCTTCTGGAATCCCAATTATTCTAATGTTGTTTCGTCTTATGGTGTCACTTATCTCTCGAATTCTCCCCTCGTGGTCCAGTCGCAGTTTGTCCCTCTTTAGCTCAGCTTCTTTATTCTCTGTCATTTGGTCTTCGATATTACTAATTCTTTCTTCTGCTCATTTATCCTGGCAGTGAGAGCCTCCATTTTTGATTGCACCTCATTAATAGCTTATTTGATTTCAATTTGGTTAGATTTTAGTTCTTTTATTTCTCCGGAAAGGGCTTTTATATCTCCCGAGAGGGTTTCTCTAATATCTTCCATGCCTTTTTCGAGCCCGGCTAGAACCTTGAGAATTGTCATTCTTTCCCCCTTACCAGGGGCCGGGCTGTGTAATATGCTTGGGTTTGTTTTCAGAAGCTTTTGTTCCCTGAGCACTTTCCATAGAGTTCCAGAGGACGGGAATACAAATGGCGCCCTCCTGGTCTCCAGCCTGGAGGAGCCGAGAGCCCAGGGCCCCACTACTCAGTGTGCCCTCAGAGAGCAGCGCCCAGTTACTCCTGTCTGCTGACCTCCCACCACGCTCCGAGCTCACCGAGCCTGTGACCGGTTCAAGGTAACACCGAGCTGTAATCTTACTGTCGGCTCTGTCTCTGTAGCCGGTTTTCCTGTTCCAATACCCGCAAGCTCTGCGACACTCAGACACCCCCGATCCTTCTGTGACCCTGCGTGACCTGAGGCCACGCTGACCCCGCGGGGACTTTGCCCTGGTTTAGCCTCTGGAGCGATGTCCCTCAGCGGAACAGACTTTCAAAAGTCCTGATTTTGTGCTCCCTTGCCCCGCCTCTTGCCGGGAGCCGGCCCCTCCCCCTGGGTTCTATCTTCCCGTCGCTTTGGATTCACTTCTCCGCTGGTCCTACCTTTCAGAAAGTGGTTGTTTTTCTGTTTCCAGAATTGCTGTTCTTCTCTTTGCTCTCCCAATGGATTTTCAGGCGTTTGCAATCTTTAGATAAGCTTTCTAGCTGATCTCCTGCTAGCTGATGTAGTCTCAGCCTACTACTTCTCCGCCATATTGACTCCTCCCCCGGGATGCCAATAATTCTAATGTTGTTTTGCTTTATGGTATCACTGATCCCTCAGCGCTTCCCCTCATGCTCCATTAATTGTTTTTCTCTATTTTCTTTAGCTTATTTCCCTTACATCAACTTGTCTTCTATGTCACTGACTCTCTTTTCCGCTTATTTACCCTAGCTGTTACAGCATCAATTTAGACTGCATCTCAGTTAAAACATTTTTAATTTCAGCCTGATTAGATTTTATTTCTGCATTAAGAGATTCTCTTCTGTTGTTTATGCTTTTTTTCAAGCCCAGCTAGTACCTTTCTAATCATTATCCTGAATTTGAGCCCTGAAGTTTTACTTATATCCATGTTGATTAGCTCTGTTGCAGAGAGTATTTTCTCTGGTTCTTTTGTGTGTGTGTGTGTGAGTGTGGATTCTTCCTTCTAGGCATTTTACCCAGAGTAGAATGGATAAACAAGAGGACAAAATTAAAAATATCAACCACAACCCAAGTGAAATACACACTAGACAAATCCAAGAGGGCAGAAACTGAAAAAGAAAAGGGGGGAAAGAGAGAATATAATCTCCCATTTGCACAAAATAGGGTGATTCATCTGATCCTGGGTATATTTTGGTCTGTTTGTTAGAGGACAATAAATCCCCCCCCCAAAAAAATTATATATATATATATCAGTGAAAAGAAGCCAAAAATTAAGAATATATTTATAACATGTAATGGAAAAAATGAAATTTTAAAAAAGTCTTAAAAACAAAGTTGATAAAATAATAAAAGGAAAAAAGTTGAAAAGGAATAAATTTAAACTGAAAGATGAACAAATCGTGAGAAAAAAAAAATCCAAATTCTGTGTACTATTTTCCCCCAGTGCAGGAGATTTGTGGTCCTGTGTGCTCCATAAACTTGGTTCTCAACTGTTGTTCCAGCTGGTTTAGGGGAGGGCCCTGCTGCACTGAATCTCAGTTGTCTTTGCCTGGGCTGAGATGCACTACTCCTTACCAGGGGGCTGGGCTCAGTGTAAGCTGCTTCTGGTTCCTCGATGTAGCTTTTGTTCCCTGTAGGCTATACACACCTCTTTAGAGGATGAAAATAAAAATGGCCACATCCTTATCTCCAGCTCCAGAGCTGAATGATCATGGTCTCTTTCCTCAGTAAAGCCTCAGGAATAAATGGCCTTCTCTTTTGTGTGTGCCAAACCCTACAGACTCCTGTGGTGCATGCCCAAACTGATCTTGGGGTAAGGCAGAGGGTTTAGATGTTTCTCTCATTTGCAGACCCCCACACACAAAGAGCTGTCACCTTATTCTGTTGTGGTTCATGGTTTATGGCAAACCAAGCTGAGAGTCCTCTTCCAGCTCACCAACCATAACCCACTTCCCCACTCCAATGATCAGGAACTCTGCTGGCTCAGGCACCCTCATTCTTTCTGTAACCTCAGGGATCCTGAGACCACACTGTTGCACCTAGGATTCTTCCCCATTTCACCACCTGAGCACCCTTCAGGCAAGGATGTCTCTCACTGGAGCAGATTTATAAAAGTTCTGATTTTACACTCCAGGGCTATGTCACTTTCCAGTAGCTATCTTACCGAGGCTACCCCTACCCCACCCACTGTTTGTATTCTGATATATCCACACAGATTCACTTCTCTGAACTTCCTACCTTTCAGAAAGTGGTTACTTTTCTATTTGTAGAATTTCAGCGATTATTTTCTTACATCTCAGGTTGAATTCATACGTGTTCAGAATTTTTTCATAGTTATCTAACTAAATTCAAGGGACCAGATGAAACAAGGTCCCCTACTCTTCCACCATCTTACCTCCCCTCTCCCACTGAGGCTCTGTTTTTCTCTATTCTTTTCTCTTTCTCTTCCTCAGGCTAGGTAATCTCAATTGACATATTTTCAAATAAGCTGTTAGTTCTTTTATTTTTTCAGTGTTCTAAGATTCATTGTTTATGCACCACCAAAAATATGATACTAAGTCCTTACTGAATTTTTCATTTGAGTTATCATACCATTAAATGCAAAAATTTTTGTGTAGTTCCCTTTTATATTATCTATCAGAATTACCAATATTCTAATTGAAGAGCTATTTTTCTCATACTTTCCTTTAATTCTCAAGGCAAGTTTAATTTAATTCCTTAAACATAACTAAGAGTTGGCTTAAATTATTTGTTTTATAAAGAAAAGGAGCAAAGATGGTGGCATAGTGGGAGAACCATAGGCTTGATTCATCCCTTGAACACTGCTAGATAGCTATCAATTCACACTGAATACCCAAGAACTTGACCTGAGGACTGAAAGAACAAGTAGAAGGAGAGAGGAGACCTCATCCAGGAAGGCAGGAAGTATGGAGATGTGGTTTGGGTGATAAATAGATTGTGGGTGCTGCAGGGGGTGGGTAGCCCTGGTCACAGGAAAGACAAAAGAGTAGAGCACATAGGGATACACACAAGGAGAGCACTTCCCCAAAGCCACGGGCTGGGAAAATGATTTTTATTATTTTTGCAGCCAGTGAGGCTCAAAGACTGAAGTTTTAAAAATCAGTGGGCTTGGCTGGGTTAGGGCCCTGGGACACTGCATTACTCCAGGAGAGAAGACAGGCAAACAACCCCAGGGCAGACTGCTCCATCTGAGGATCACCTAAGGCACATAGGGAGAAATGGTTCACTCTTCTTGGAACCCATCTGGGAGAGGTGGCTAAAGTGCCAAGAGATGTCATTTCCCTCCTTGACCCCCCAGCATAGGAAGAGAGACAACTTCTGAGGGCAGCTAACCCAGCCACTGGCTCTTTATCTTTCTTTCTCCCAAATTCCATCCCTCTGGACTCTGGTGTGACTGTCTATCCTGATCAAAACTGTATCTGTTCCAGCATGGTGAGACTCTCCCCCAAAAGTTCAGTGCAGGTCACTGCCAAAGCATGTCCCTAAAGTGTGGTGTTTTAAATATGAGCAGACTTGCCTGGGAAAGAGCCCAAAGTTCATTGTGCTGCTCCAGGCAGACAAGAACCCTGGAGACAGACAGCATGAAAACAGTGATCTGAAAAATGCCTGGGACATATTAGGGGAAATTACTTTCTCTTCTGGGAGTGCCTCTCTGAGAGCAAGAGCACAGAGACCCCTCTCCAGGAACAAAGGACCTGGCTGGCACCACTTCCTTCCCCTGCCCTCAGCATAAACCAAGTTCAGTAACAGTATAGCACCAACACTGGCTGCTTAGTCTGCTTACATCAAGCCCCACCCTACCGTGCTCTGTTGGTACTTCTTTTCTCAGGCAAGTCTGCCTAAGGCCCACTTCAGTGAACCCCCTTCTCCAGAAGACCAGCAGAAACCTCTGCATACACCGTGTCTACAAACTAGAGAGTTCTTCAGGTCTTCACTTCTAGTAGAAGTATTATCAGATCTCATATAAGAGGCAGACCAAAGCACACCTAGCTAAAACTTGCCACACTCTGGCCAAGGACCAAATACTGCACAATGGAAGCAAGGTGAGCCTCTGTAGAAAACAGGCCTGAATGACAGAGTGGCCAAAACAGAGCAGCAGAGTATACACAGCACACATCAGAAACCCTCCTTGAGACATCAGGCCCTGGACATTATATGACCTCTTCTTCATAAAGTCGTTACTATCAAGAGCAGAAAACATAACAGTCTTTTCTAACACAGAGAAGAAAAGAGAGACTTAGACAAAATGCCTAGATGGAGGAATTCATACCAAAAGAAAGAACAAGAAATGTCATAGTCAGAGAGCTAATCAAAACAGATATAAGTAATATGTTTGTGGATAAGTTAAAGCAACATTCATGAGGATGCTTGCTGAGCTTGAGAAAAGCATGGAAGACACCAGGGACACCCTTAACACAGAGATAAATGAGTTTAAAAAAATCTTGCCATTTGCTACAATGTGGTTGGAAATAGAGGGTGATCTGCAAAACAAAATAAGTCAACCAGAAAAAGACAATTATCATGATATCACTGATATGTAGAATTTAAGAAACAAGACAGAGAGTCATAGGGAAATAGAGGAAAAAATGAAACAAATTGAAATCAGAGAGGAAGACAAAGCATAAGAGACTCTCATCATAGGAAACAAACTCAGGGTTCCTGGAGGGAAAAGGGTTGGAGGGATAGGGAAACTGGCTGATAGACATTGGGGAGGGTATGTGCTATAACAGCACTGTGTATTATATAAGACTGATGAAACCCAGACCTGTACCCCAGAAACAAATAATACATTACATGTTTATTAATTGAATTTAAATTAAAAATTAAAAAATCAGAAATGAAAAATTCCATAATTATCTGAGATTTGAAGCAGACTGGATACAATGACCACAAGGATAGAAAAATGCAGAGGAACAACTAAGCGATATAGAAGATAGAATAATGGAAAATAATGAAGCTGAACAAAAGAAAGAAGAATTATGGATCATAAGAATAGACTTAGGGTACTTAGTGACTCCATCAAACTTAATAACATTTGTATTATAGGAGTCCTAGAAGAAGAACAGAGGGAAAGGGGGACATAAGGTTTATTTGAGGAAATTATAGCTGAAAATTTCCTTAATCTGGAAAAGAAAATAGACATCTAAATCCAGGAGGCACAGAGAACTCCCATGAAAACCAATAAAAGCAGGCCAACACCAAGACATATTGTAGTTAAATTTGCAAAATATAGTGATAAATAAATATCCTAAAAGTAGCAAGACAAAAGAAGACAATAACTTACATGGGAAGACCCATTAGGCTAGCTGCATATCTCTCCACAGAAACTTGGCTAGCCAGATGGGAGTGGCATAATACATCCAATGGGCTGAATGATAAGAATCTATAACCAAGAATACTCTAGCTAGCAAGGTTAGCATTCATAATAGAAGGAGAAATAAAGAGTTTCCCAGACAAACAAAAACTAAAGTGGTTTGTGACCAGTAAACCAATCCTGCAAGAAATATTAAAGGAGACTCTTTGAGTTAGAAAGAAAAAGCAAAATCAACAAAGACTAAAAAGGAACAGAGAAGGGTACCTGGGTGGCTCAGTGGGTTAAAGCCTCCGCTTTAGGCTCAGGTCATGATCCCAGTGTCCTGGGATTGAGCCCCGCATCAGGCTCTCTGCTCAGCGGGGAGCCTGCTTCCCCCTCTCTCTCTGCCTGCCTCTCTGCCTACTTGTGATCTCTGTCTGTCAGATAAATAAATAAAATCTTTAAAAAAAAAAGAGAGAAAATCTCCAGAAATAATGACCCAAAAAAATGGCACTAAATTCATATCTATCAATAATTACTCTGAATGTAGAGACTAAATGCCTCAATCAAAACACATAGAGTGTCAGACTGGACTTAAAAAGAAAAAAAAAAAACAAGACCCGTCTATATGCTGTCTCCAAAAAACTCATTTTATACCTGAAGACACCTGTAGATTGAAAGCGAAGGATGGAGAACAATTTATCATGCAAATAGATGTCAAAAGAAAGCCAGAGTAGCCATTCTTATATTAGACGAATTAGATTTTAAACCAAGGACTATAACAAGAGAGGAAGAAGGACATTATATCATAATAAAAGAGTTATCCAACAAGAAGATCTAAAATGATAAATATTTATACCCCCTACATGGAGCACACAAATATATAAAAACAATGTAAAACACAAATATATAAAAAATAAAAAATAAGGAAGCTCATTGATAATAATACAATAATTGTAGTGGATTTTAATGCCCCATTTACATCAATGGATGGATTATCTAACTAGATAATCAACAAGGAAACAAGGTCTTTGAATAACACATTGGAGCAGATGGACTTAACAGATATATTTAGAACATTTCATTCTTTTTTTTATTTTTATAATTTTTTATTTTTTACAAATATATATTTTTATTCCCAGGGGTACAGGTCTGTGAATCACCAGGTTTACACAATTCACAGCACTCACCAAGGCACATACCCTCCCCAATGTCCATAATCCCACCCCCTTCTCCCAAACCCCCTCCCCCCAGCAACCCTCAGTTTGTTTTGTGAGATTAAGAGTCACTTATGGTTTGTCTCCCTCCCAATCCCATCTTGTTTCATTGATTCTTCTCCTACCCACTTAAGCCCCCATGTTGTATCACCACTTCCTCATATCAGGGAGATCATATGAGAGTTGTCTTTCTCCACTTGACTTATTTCGCTAAGCATGATACGCTCTAGTTCCATCCATGTTGTCGCAAATGGCAAGATTTCATTTCTTTTGATGGCTGCATAGTATTCCATTGTGTATATATACCACATCTTCTTCTTGATCCATTCATCTGTTGATGGACATCTAGGTTCTTTCCATAGTTTGGCGATTGTGGACATTGCTGCTATAAACATTCGGGTGCACGTGCCCCTTTGGATCACTACGTTTGTATCTTTAGGGTAAATACCCAATAGTGCAATTGCTGGGTCATAGGGAAGTTCTATTTTCAACATTTTGAGGAACCTCCATGCTGTTTACCAGAGTGGCTGCACCAGCTTGCATTCCCACCAACAGTGTAGGAGGGTTCCCCTTTCTCCGCACCCTCGCCAGCATCTGTCATTTCCTGACTTGTTGATTTTAGCCATTCTGACTGGTGTGAGGTGATATCTCATTGTGGTTTTGATTTGTATTTCCCCGATGCCGAGTGATATGGAGCACTTTTTCATGTGTCTGTTGGCCATCTGGATGTCTTCTTTGCAGAAATGTCTGTTCATGTCCTCTGCCCATTTCTTGATTGGATTATTTGTTCTTTGGGTGTTGAGTTTGCTAAGTTCTTTATAGATTCTGGACACTAGTCCTTTATCTGATATGTCATTTGCAAATATCTTCTCCCATTCTGTGAGTTGTCTTTAGATTTTGTTAACTGTTTCCTTTGCTGTGCAAAAGCTTTTGATCTTGATGAAATCCCAATAGTTCATTATTGCCCTTGCTTCCCTTGCCTTTGGCGATGTTCCTAGGAAGATGTTGCTGCAGCTGAGGTCGAAGAGGTTGCTGCCTGTGTTCTCCTCAAGGATTTTGATGGATTCCTTTCTCACATTGAGGTCCTTCATCCATTTTGAGTCTATTTTTGTGTGTGGTGTAAGGGAATGGTCCAATTTCATTTTTCTGCATGTGGCTGTCCAATTTTCCCAACACCATTTATTGAAGAGGCTGTCTTTTTTCCATTGGACATTCTTTCCTGCTTTGTCAAAGATTAGTTGACCGTAGAGTTGAGGGTCTATTTCTGGGCTCTCTATTCTGTTCCATTGATCTATGTGTCTGTTTTTGTGCCAGTACCATGCTGTCTTGATGATGACAGCTTTGTAATAGAGCTTGAAGTCTGGTATTGTGATGCCACCAATGTAGAACATTTCATTCTAAAGCAGCAGCATACACATTCTTTTCAAGTGCAGGTGGGACATTCTCCCCAATAGATCACATATTAGGTCACAAATCAGGCCTTGACAAGTACAAAAAGACTGAGATCATATTATACATATTTCCTGAGCACAACAGTATGGCATTTGAAGTCAACCACAAGAAAAAATTTGGAGATTAAGAGTCTTAATCTCACAAAACAAACTGAGGGTTGCTGGGGGGAGGGGGTTTGGGAGAAGGGGGGTGAGATTATGGACATTGGGGAGGGTATGTGCTTTGGTGAGTGCTGTGAAGTGTGTAAACCTGGTGATTCACAGACCTGTACCCCTGGGGATAAAAATATATGTTTATAAAAAATAAAAAATTAAATAAAAAATTTGGAAATACCACAAATACATGGAAGTTAAACAACACGCTGCTAAAGAATGAGTGGGTCAACCAGGAATTCAAAGAAGAAATTTTTAAAAGATTTTTATTTATTTATTTTTCAGAGAGAGAGAGGGCAAAAACAGGGAGAACTTCAGGCAGAGGGAGAAGTAGGCTCCCAGTGTGGGACTCAATCCCAGGACGCTGGGATCATGACCTGAGTGAAAGTAGACGTTAAACCAACTGAACCATCCAGACATCCCAGAAGAAATTCTAAAATACATGGGAATAAATGATAATGAAAACATGACAACCCAAAACCTTTGGAGATGCTGCAAAAGTGGATATAAGAAGAAAGTATATCGTAACACAGGCTTACCTCAAAAGGCAAGAAAAATCTCATATACACAACCTAACCTTACACTAAAGTGGACAGAAAAAGAAAAAGAAATGAAGCCTAAAGCCAGCAGAAAAAAGGAAGTAATAAAGATTAGAGAAGAAATAAATTATATAGAAAAAAAAGTAGAAGAAATCAATGAAACCAGGAGCTGGATTCTTTGAAAGAACTAATAAAATTGGCAAACTCTTAATCACACTTACGAAAAAAGAGAGGAAACAAAGTCACAAATGAGAGAGGAGATGTCACAATCAGAAATACATATAATTATAAGAGTATTATGAAAAAGTCGGGACACCTGGTGACTCAGTCAATTAAGCATCTGCCTTCAGCTCAGGTCATGATTCCAGGGACCTAGGATTTTGTGCCCTGCATCATGCTCCCTGCTCAGCAGGGAGCCTGCTTCTCCCTCTCCTTCTGCCTGCCTCTCCTCCTGTTGTGCTCGCTCGCTCTCTCTCTCTCTCAAATAAATAAATAAAATCTAACAAAAACATTATTATGAAATATTGTATGCCAACAAATTGGGCAATCTGGAAGAAATGAGCAAATTTCATTCCAAGAAACATATAAACTACCAAAACTGAAACAGGAAGAAATAGAAAACTTGGACAGACCAATAACCAACCAAGAAACTGAATCAGTAATCAAAAATCTCCCCAAAACCAAAAGTCCAGGGCCAGATGGCTTCTCAGGGGAATTCTGCCAAACTTTTATTTATTTTACTTTATTATTTTTTTTTAGTTTCTTTTCAGTGTTCCAGAATTCATTGTTTACACACCACACCAGTGCTCCATGCAATATGTGCCCTCCATAATACCCACCTCCATCCCCTCCAAAACCCTCAGTTAGTTCCTCAGAGTCCAGTCTCCTGTTACAATTTCCCCCAACTCCCTTCTCCTCTCCATCTCCCCATGTCCTCAGTGTTATTCCTTATGCTCCACAAATAAGCAAAGCCATATGATAATTGACTCTCTCTGCTTGACTTATTTCACTCAGCATAATCTCTTCTAGTCCTGTCCATGTTGATACAAAAGTTGGGTATTCAGCCTTTCTGATGGAGGCATAATACTCCATTGTATATATGGACCACATCTTCTTTATCCATTCGTCCATTGAAGGGCATCTTGGTTCTTTCCACAGTTTGGAAACTGTGGCCATTGCTGTTATGAACATTGGGGTATAGATGGCCCTTCTTTTCACTACATCTGTATCTTTGGAGAAGAAATACTGCCTATTCTCCTGAAGCTGTTTCAAAAAATAGAAGAAGAAGGAAAACTTCCAGACTCTTTCTATGAAGCCAGCATTACCCTGATCCCCAAACCAGGCAAAGACTCTACCAAGAATGAGAATATCAGACCAATATCCCTGATGAATATGGACGCTAAGATTCTCAACAAGATCCTAGCTAATGGAATCCAACAGTACATTAAAAAGATTATCCATCTGTTGATGGACATCTAGGTTCTTGGGCTTAAGTGGGTAGGAGAAGAATAAATGAAACAAGATGGGATTGGGAGGGAGACAAACCATAAGTGACTCTTAATCTCACAAAACAAACTGAGGGTTGCTGGGGGGAGGGGGTTTGGGAGAAGGGGGTGGGATTATGGACATTGGGGAGGGTATGTGCTTTGGTGAGTGCTGTGAAGTGTGTAAACCTGGTGATTCACAGACCTGTACCCCTGGGGATAAAAATATATGTTTATAAAAAATAAAAAATTAAAAAAAAAAGATTATCCACCATGACCAGGTGGGATTTATCCCTGGGTTGCAAGAGTGGTTCAACATTCGCAAATCAATCAATGTGATAGGACAAATCAATAAGAGAAGAAAGAAGAACCACATAGTCCTCTCAATTAATGCAGAAAAAGCATTTGACAAGATACAGCATCTGTTCCTGATTAAAACGTTTCAAAGTATAGGGATAGAAGGAACATTCCTCAATTTCATAAAATCTACTTATGAAAAATCCACAATGAATATCATCCTCAATGGGGAAAAGTTGACAACCTTTCCTTTGAGGTCAGGAACACGACAAGAACATCCACTCTGGCCACTGTTGTTCAACATAGTACTAGGCGTCCTAACAACAGCAGTTAGACAACAAAGAGAAGCAAAAAATATTAAAAATGCCAGTGAAGGGACGCCTGGGTGGCTCAGTTGGTTAAGCAGCTGCCTTCAGCTCAGGTCATGATCCCAGCCTCCTGGGATTGAGTCCCACATCGGGCTCCTTGCTCAGCAGGGAGCCTGCTTCTCCCTCTGCCTCTGCCTACCACTCTATCTGCCTGTGCTCACTCTCTCTGTCAAATAAATAAACAAAATCTTTTTAAAAAAATGCCAGTGAAGAAGTCAAACTCTCTTCGCAGATGACATGATATTTTACATGGAAAACCCAAAGACTCCACCCCCAAACTACTAGAACTCATACAGCAATTCAATAATGTGGCAGGATACAAAATCAATGTACAGAAATCAGTTGCTTTCTTATACACTAACAATGAAAATACAGAAAGGGAAATTAGAGAATCAATTCCATTTACTATAGCACCAAGAACCATAAGATACCTGGGAATAAACCTAACCAAAGAGGTAAAAGGATCTGTACTCAAGGAACTACAGAACACTTATGAAAGAAATTGAAGAAGACAAAAAAGATGGAAGACCATTCCATGCTCATAGATCTGAAGAATAAACATTGTTAAAATGTCTATACTGCCTAGAGCAATCTATGCTTTCAATGCCATTCTGATCAAAGTTCCACCTGCATTTTTCAAAGAGCTGGAGCAAAGAATCCTAAAATGTGTATGGAATCAGAAGAGACCCATAAATGCTAAGGAAATGTTGAAAAAGAAAAACAAGACTGGCAGCATCACATTGCCTGATTTCAAGCTTTACTACAAAGCTGTGATCACCAAAACAGCATGGTTCTATCATAAAAACAGACACATAGACTAGTGCAACAGAGTAGAGTAGAGAGCCCAGATATGGACCCTAAACTTTAATGGTCAACTAATCTATGCCAAACTTTTAAAGAATTAATACCTATTCTTCTCACACTGTTCCAAAAAATAGAAATGGAAGGAAAACTTCCAAAACCATTCTATGAGGCCAGCATTACCTAGATTCCAAAACCAGAAAAAGACCCTACTAAAAGAGAGAATTATAGGCTTATATCCCTGATGAATATGGATGCAAAAATTCTCAAGAAAACATTAGCAAATTGAATCCAACAGTACATTAAAAGAATCATTCACCAAGAGCAAGTGGGATTGATTCCTGGGTTGCAAGTGTGGTTCAATATTTGCAAATCAATTAACATGATATACCACACTAATAAAAGAAAAGATATGAAACATATGATCTTCTCAATAGATGCAGAAAAAGCTTTTGACAAAGTCCATCCATTCTTGATAAAAGCTCCCAACAAAGTAGGTTTACAGGGAACATACCTCAATATCATAATGGCCATATACAAAAGGCCAACAGCAAATATCCTCAATGGGGAAACACTGAGAGCTTTTCTTCTATGGTCAGGAACAACACAAGGATCCCCACTCTCACTGTGGTTATTTAACATAGTACTGGAAATCCTATCCATAGCAATCAGACAATCAAAAGAATTAAAAGGCATCCAAATTGATGCAGGAATAAGTTAAACTTTCATTATTTGCAGATGACATGATACTCTATGTAGAAAACCTGAAAGACTCCACCAAAAAAATTGCTAGAACTGATACACAAATTCAGTAGAATCACAGGATACCAAATCAATGTACAGAAATCTGCTGCATTTCTATAAACCAATAATGAAGCAGCAGAAAGAGAAATCAAGGAATTGATCCCACTTACAACTACACAGAACCATAAGATACCTGGGAATAAACCTAGGGTATAAGATCTGTACTCTGAAAACTACATAACACTGATGAAAGAAATTGAAGATGATACAAAGAAATGAAAAAACATACTATGCTTATGCATTGGAAGAACAATATTGTTAAAATGTCTATATTACCCAAAGCAATGTATATATACATTTAAAGGAATCCCTATCAAAATACCACCAGCATTTTTCACAGAGCTGTAACAAACTATCTTAAATTTTCTATAGAACAAGAGGCCCCAGATAGCCAAAGCAATCTTGTTAAAGAAAAGGTGGTTAAATAGGTGATGGGGATTAAGGGATGCACCTGTGATGAGCACTGGATATTGTATGTAACTGTTGAATCACTAAATTCTACACCTGAAACTTAAATTACACTATATGTTAACTAACTGGAATTTTTTTAACTAATTGGAACTTAAGTAAAATTTTAAAGAAAGGAAAAAATGTAAATAAATACTTAAGTATTGTAAGTCCAATATATGGGCTTCCTCATGTTGATGGCCATCCTGTATGTAGACCATACTTTCCTGTTTCTTTATATGTCTAATAATTTCTATATTAAACTGGGTATTTTATTTTATTTTTCATTTATTATTATTTTTTATTATGTTAAACTGGGTATCTTAAATAATATAATGTGGCAACTCTGGAAATTATCATCAGTTTTTCTTTTAAGGTTTTTGGTTATCCTCTTATTTGTTACAACTAGTAACACATTATTAAGCATCTGCATTGTTAAACAATTGCCACTGATTATTTCCTAGAAAGGCCCTAGGGATAGAGCTTTTCTCATTGAGTGAGCAAGGTAAAATCAAGACACGTCCTGAGAATGGGGCTTTTCCAGAGAGCTGCCAGACAGATCAGACAGTGACAGTTTTATGGGAATGGGATTTTTGAGGGCATGAGGGAGTCTACTGTTCTAAAACTAAAAATGTTTTAAAACTAATTTATGGTGACAGTTGTACACCCACTAAAGTTGTTAAGAATTATTGAGTTGTTCATTGGAAATGGGGGAATTTTATGATATAAAAAATAACCCAATAAACATGTTTAAAATAGTTTAGACCAAAAATTAAAAGAAAAAAATAGGTGTATAAGTTCCAGCTATTAGAAGGAAAGTAGATTATGGAATGAATAAATCTTTTATATCAGTCCACAGCAAGGTAAAATCAATATGGAAAAAATCATTTATTTTTTATTTTTTTAAAGATTTTATTTATTTATTTGAGAGAGAAAGAGTGAGAGAGTGAGCAAGAGAGGGAGGAGGGGCACAGTGAGAAGCAGACTTCCTGCTGAGTGGGGGGTAGGACTTGGGGCTCAATCCCAGGACTCTAAGATCATGACCTGAGCTGAGGCAGATGCTTAACTGAAGTAAATGGTTAACTGACTGAGCCACACAGGTGCCCCGGAAAAAAATCATTTAAAAGATGGGTTTGAATGGGGGGAGGGGATGCAAAACTTTGAAATGTGAAAAAGTAATGAATTGCTCAAAAAATAATGGGGACATGAAAAAATGACCCAGGAGCAAACTTGAAAGAATCCCCAATTCCCAAATCTAGGATAATTTGAGCAAAATGAAAAAAAAATGTATAAACAAATAACCCTGAGTCCATCCTGACACATATAAATTAAATAAACAAAAAAATAGGGGGAAAAGGAAAGCTCTTCCTTACAGTAAATCTCCAAATTTTAGTATATGTGCTGCTGAAGCAAGCACAGTAAATTTCCAAATTAATAAATGTGGACAGAATAATAGAAATGGAAGACCACCACTTATGAAACAGCATGGGAATAATTGTTTCAAACCAGAATCCTCAATGGATGCTAAAATTAGTGAGCATATGATGAGAAACAAGATATTTAGATATTCTCAAAGAATATGAAGAATAGCATGGAGGACATTAGGAGAATGAAGGGAAAAATGAAGAGGGGGAGGTATTCAGAGGGGGAGAAAAACCATGAGAGACTATGGACTCCAAGAAGCAAACTGAAGGTTTTAGAGGGGAGGGGAGGGGAGAGGAGGGGAGGGGAGGGACTATCCTAGTGATGAGTATTAAGGAGGGCACATATTGCATAGAGCATTGGGTGTTATACACAAACAATGAGTCACAGAACACTACATCAAAACCTTATGATGAAAAAAAATTTATGATGTACTACTGTATGGTGACATAACATAATAAAAAATAAAAATAATAATAAATAGATATTCTAAAAATATCTTTTCACAAGATATTTATTAATTTCAAAGGGAAAACATTTTAGTAGAAGATCCTGGATGACACCATTTTTTTTCTGGAAGTCACCACCTTAACCAAGTATTAAGATAATAGATAGACAGAAAGTATGTACCCTATAATAATGACATACTGAAAAAGGCATGACATCACTTTCATTGTTTTCTTGTCAAACTTGCATAACTTGAATTTGATGAAACACTAGACAAACTGAAATTGAGAGACATTCCACACAATAACTGGCCAGTACTCTTCAAAAGTGTCAAGGTTATAAAATATAAAAAGAGGCCAAGAAACTGTCAAAAACCAGAATAGATTAAGGTTACATGACAACTAAATGCAATATGGAATCCTGGATCGCACATTAGTGGGACAATTGAAAAAAATTCAAATATGGGGGGCGCCTGGGTGGCTCAGGGGGTTAAGCCGCTGCCTTCGGCTCAGGTCATGATCTCAGGGTCCTGGGATCGAGTCCCACATCGGGCTCTCTGCTCAGCATGGGGCCTGCTTCCCTTCCTCTCTCTGTGATCTCTTCCCTTCCTCTCTCCTACTGTGATCTCTCTGTGTCAAATAAATAAATAAAATCTTAGAAAAAAAATTCAAATATGGTCTGTAGATCAGTTAATAGTATTTATCAATGTTAATTTCCTGTTTTACAGAATTGTATTGTAAAGTGTTAACGATTGGGAAAATTGGGTAAAATATATTCAGAAATTCTTTGTACTAAGTTTGCAACTTTTTCATAAGTCTGAAGTTATTTCAGAATGAATGGATGTGGAGAAAGGGGAACATTCTTACACTGTTGGAGGGAATGCAAACGGGTGAAATTGCTCTGGAAAACAGCATGGAGTTCCTTAAAAATGTTAAAAATACAACTACCCTACTATCCAGCAATTACACTGCTATGTATTTATCCAAAGAAAACAAAAATACTATTTCAAAGTGATACATGCAGCCTGGCATTTATAGCAACATTATCCACAATTGCCAGATTATGGAAATAGCCCAGGAGTCTATCAAATGATGAATGGATAAAGAAGAGACAGACCATAAGAGACTCTTAATCTCACAAAACAAACTGAGGGTTGCTGGGTGGAGGTGGGTAGGGAGAGGGTGGTTGGGTTATGGACATTGGGGAGGGCATGTGATATGGTGAGTGCTGTGAAGTGTGTAAACCTGGCGATTCACACACCTGTACCCCTGGGGCTAATAATACATTATATGTTAATAAAAAATTAAAAATTTAAAAAAAGAAGAGGTGAATATATATATACACATACTCAGCCACCAAAAAGAATGAATCTTGCCATTTGCAACTACATGGATGGAGCTAGAGAGTATTATGCTAAGCAAAATAAGTCAGAGAAAGATGAATATCGTATGATTTCACTTATATGTGGAATTTAAAAAACAAAACAAATAAACAAAGGAAAAAAGAGAGAGGCAAACCAAGAAGCAGAGAGAGCAAACTGATGGTTACTTGAGGGGAAGATGTGGGGCTTGGGGTTAAATAGGTGATGGGAATTAAGGAGTATACTTGTTTTGATGAGCACCGGGTGTTGTATGGAAGTGTTGAATCACTATATTGTACACCTGAAACTAATATTACACTGTATTTTAACTAACTGGAATTTAAATAAAAGCTTTTTTAAAAAGAATGAACGTTCTAAAATTTTAGTTTAAAAAAGAAGTAATGGGCTTACAGTTCTAGCATCATGGGTGACTAAAAGCTTCGAGTGGCCCTCCACAAAAACTAAACTCTAGGTATCATATGCTGTGCGTCTAGCAAAAGGTAAGAGACCTTTCTGGTAATACCCCACCACAGCTGCCACCCAGCAATATGAGCTGGGCATGGAGTGCAGTCAGGAAAGCAAGCAGTTTGGATGGTAATATTGTGTAATAGAATATTCATGAGTTGTCTACTAGGGTTCAAAGCCTCATAGGCAAGGAGGATTGCCAGGACAAGAAATCCAACAGCAGTGAAGCCAGAGTAGCAGGCACCAGGGAGGTGCTGAGTTTCCATTAACCCTGAGTTTTTTGACAACCACATATACAGATAATGGCTACTGGAACAGCAAGGAGTGGGTAAGCTGTGTCTGAGACTCCAGCTCAGAGACAAACCTTCAAGAGAAAGGCTGATGTGGTCTTAGAATGGGAATACCCATTTCCACCAGCAGATTTTGAAACAAACTCTTTTGGAAAAAAAGGTTTTTCCAAGTTAAGCCCATAGCACTTACACAGATTAAATGGAGTATGATCTCACAAATAAAGATAACCAAACATCAAATCTTCCGCATTAGTAAGAATCAGTAGAAATAAGATTTTTAAAAAAGATGTAAATCTTCAGGATGACAGATGTTGGAATAATCCAGTATAAAATAGTTATGTATAAAATGTTTCATGAAATAAAGGACACATTTACAAATATATGCATGCAATAAAAATCAGCAAATAATGAACAAATTTGAAAATGAATTGGACTTCAAGCAATGAAAAATATAATTGCAAAATAAAAATGTCAACTCATTAATTTAAAAAATAAATTAGAAACAGTAAAAAAAGATAATTAGTGAGTTGAAAGATAAATGGGAAGAATTTATTGCAAATACACCATAGAGAGATACAGAGATGAAAAATACTGAAGAGGTTAAGAGATATAGAGAATAAAGTGAGAAGAGCAAACAAATGTTTGGAATCTCAGAACGAGAAAGTGGAGAAAATGAAGGAAAGACAGTATTGAAAAAAATAATGGCAGTAATTTCCTGTTTGCAGTAATGCCATGCAACGTTATTTGGGTCAACTGTCCTACATAAAACTAAAAAGGTATAAGGTTAAAAGTTATAAGGTATACATCACACACACACACACACACACACACCCCATAATAGTATTGTGCATATATGTGTATATGTGCATATAAAAATCTTAGAAAAATGAAGAACTGGAAAGATTGTTGGTAAACTGCCAGGTTATATTTGGGAGGCAGTGGGTGGAAGGTGAAGCAAAACCTGAATACAAAGAGGTAAGAAGAGTATCAGAACATCATAGAGGCTTTTGCTTTGAGATGTTTGTCCACAGTTACACCTGATTTCTGTTCAATGGTAGGGAGGATAGAAGTGAAGACTCAACTCCTCTTTCTGGGCAGAGAAGATAGAGGATACCCTCCCCATGTTAACTGGGGCCTCCAAAAATTTGCACTGCCAGGGTAAAAGCAAACCAAAACTAAACATCTTTCTTCAACTCTGGGGGTTATAGAGGAAGCCATACTAGCTTGTCAACCTATAATTAGATACCCAACTCCTTCTCATTCAAGAAAAAGGGCAAAGAAGGCATATTCTCAGAAACCACAAACTTAGAGAGTTTATCGCCATCATACTCTCACTAAGGAAGATCCTATAGGATGCACTTCTGGAAGAAAGAAAGTGATCCCGAATGGAAGGTCTGAGGTGCGAGGAGGAATAAAGGGCAAAGAAAATGGTAAATATGTGGGCAAATGTAGGTAGTATTGAACATATTAAGCATTAATAATAATGTCTAGAAGGATTATATAATTTAAGTACCAAATTATAACATGTAGATTGGGAGCAAATAAAGGGAAATATCCAAGATGAAGATAAAAGTTTAATGAATTTTGGATTTTGATCAGATGCAGGATAACCAGTAGAATTATAGAAACCTTGGATATGACTTCCAAACTAGTAGAGAATGAAAAAATGAAGTGATAAAAATATTAAACCCAAAAGGAATAAAAAGCAAGATGGGAGAGAAAAAGAAATAGAATGGATATCTGAAGAGAATGGACAAAGTAAGATGGAAGGTTTAAAGTCCAATATATCAGTAACCATTTCAAAGGAAAATAGACTTAAATGCTTCAGTTAGAAGATAGAGATTATCACAGTGGATAAAACAAACAAACAAAAGGCAAAACAAAAAAGTCCTTAACTTGATAAATAGTGTCTGTAAAAACACATAGCAAACTTCACACTTAGAGAATTAATAGAACCATTTCATTGAAGTCAATACCAAGGGGTCCCTGGCTGGCTCAGTTGGTAAAGTGTCCAACTCCTGATTTCAGCTCAGGTCATGATCTCATGGGTCATGATTTCAAGCTCCACATTGGGCTCTGTGCTCAGTGGGGAGTCTGCTTGAAGATTCTTTCACTTGGCCTCTCCCCTCACTCTCTCTCTCTGTCTTTCCCTCAAATAAATAAATAAATCTTTAAAATTTTTTAAAAAATAAAGTCAATAACAAGACAAAATCTCTTATATCTTCTATCACAATGCTGTACTAAAGAGCTTGACCCATGTAAAAATGAGGGCGAGGAGAATATAAGACTCAGGAAAAAAGGACAAAATTGTCATTATTATTATTATTATCATTATTAAATATGTTTCTCCACATAGAAAATCTACAAATTATTAGGTATAACAAGAAATTTCACTAGGGTTTCTGGATAAAGATCAACATATAAAAATAACATCCTTATAACCAATAATACCTATTTTAGTTTACTTTTTAAAAGATTTTATTTATTTATTTGACAGACAGAGATCACAAGTAGGCAGAGAGGCAGGCAGAGAGAGAGGAGGAAGCAGGCTCCCTACTAAGCAGACAGCCCGATGTGGGGCTGGATCCCAGGACCCTGGGATCATGACTTGAGCTGAAAGCAGAGGCCTTAACCCACTGAGCCACCCAGGTGCCCTAATAATACCTATTTTAAAATGAAATTTAAAGTTGAACCCACTCACAGTGAGAAGGGAACAAACCCATTCACAGTAATGAGGGCAGGTAAAGTGACATACTTAATGTATGCTTTTTCTTGCTGCATAACAAATTAAAATAAACCTAGAGGCTTAAAACAACACACATTTATTATCTCACAGTTTCTATGAATCAGGAATCTGGGCACAGCTGAGCTGGATCCTCTGCTGAGGGTCTCACCATAATGCAATTAAGATGTTGGCAGGGACTGTGGTCTCATCTTGGGATCAGGGTCCTCTTTTAAGTTTACAGGATTTTTGGCAGAATTCAGTTCCTTGCTGTTGTAGAATTGAAGTCCCAAATTTCTTGCTGTCAGCTGATGACCCACTCTCACTTCCTAAAAGCCATTCTCAAGTCCTAGCTCTGAGGCCTCTTTCTTATAGCATAGCAACTTTCTTCCTCAAAGTCAGCAAGAGAATCTCACATCAGTCTACTATGAGGGAGTCTTACATAATATAATGCAATCATAGGAGTGGTTATTCCATCACTTTTGCTAAATAATGTCATCTAATCAAGGAAGCAACTATCCAATCATATTCATATCCACCCTCAAGGGAAGGTGATTATATGGGATATGGATACCAGGAGGTGGAAATCTTGAGGGCCATCTTAGAATCCTGCCAACTCACTTAAGAATAAATAAAACAGAAAAATGTGGGAAATATTTTTGAGAAAAATATGAAACACAGGCCATCAAAAAGAAGCTACTTGGAGAGTAGGTTATTATTTATTAATATAATATAATAATTAATTAATTAATATAATACAGTGGAGATCTATAATAAATTTTGTATGGTAATACGATCATAAAGTTACAAACTCTCCCCAATGAATCTCTAAATTAATTTCCAAATCAAATAGGATTTGTTATGGAACTTTTCAAACTGATTCTAAAATTCATATGAAATAGATTGTTGAAGAATAATTAATGCAATCATGAAAAATAAGGAGGGAGAAAAGTGACTAATTTTACCAGATACAAGATTTATTTTACAGTTATAGTAATAAGAACAGTGTGATTCTGGTGCAGGAAGAGACAAAATTCTCCCTAAGAGAATAGAAAACCCAGAGACAAAATTCTACCTAAAAGAATAGAAAACCCATGCAATCCATGCCCTCTATAATACCCACCACCTGGTACCCCAATCTCCCACCCCCCCGCCACTTCAAACCCCTCAGATTGTTTTTCAGAGTCCATAGTCTCTCATGATTCACCTCCCCTTCCAATTTCCCCCAACTCCCTTCTCCTAACACCCCTTGTCCTCCATGATATTTGTTACGATCCACAAATAAGTGAAACCATATGATAATTGACTCTCTCTGCTTGACTTATTTCACTCAGGATAATCTCTTCCAGTCCCGTCCATGTTGCTACAAAAGTTGGGTATTCATCCTTTCTGATGGAGGCATAACTCCATAGTGTATATGGACCACATCTTCCTTATCCATTCGTCCATTGAAGGGCATCTTGGTTCTTTCCACAGTTTGGCGACCATGGCCATTGCTGCTATAAACATTGGGGTACAGATAGCCCTTCTTTTCACTACATCTGTATTGTTGGGGTAAATACCCAGGAGTGCAATTGCAGGGTCATGGGGAAGTTCTATTTTTAATTTCTTGAGGAAACTCTGCACTGTTCTCCAAAGAGGCTGCACCAACTTGCATTCCCACCAATAGTGGAAGAGGGTTCCCCTTTCTCCACACCCCCTCTAACACATGTTTTTTCCTGTCTTGCTAATTTTGGCCATTCTAACTGGTGTAAGGTGATATCTCAATGTAGTTTTAATTTGAATCTCCCTGATGGCTAGTGATGATGAACATTTTTTCATGTGTCTGATAGCCATTTGTATGTCTTTATTGGAGAAGTGTCTATTCATATCTTCTGCCCATTTTTTGATATGTTTGCCTGTTTCGTGTGTGTGGAGTTTGAGGAGTTCATTATAGATCCTGGATATCAACCTTTTGTCTGTACTGTCATTTGCAAATATCTTCTCCCATTCCGTGGGTTGCCTCTTTGTTTTGTTGACTGTTTCCTTTGCTGTGCAGAAGCTTTTGATTTTGATGAAGTCCCAAAAGTTCATCTTCACTTTTGTTTCCTTTGCCTTTGGAGACATAGGCAAAGAAGTTGCTGTGGCTGATATCGAAGAGATTACTGCCTATGTTCTCCTCTAGGGGTCTGATGGATTCCTGTCTCACATTGAGGTCTTTTATCCATTTTGAGTTTATCTTAGTGTACGGTGTAAGAGAATCGTCGAGTTTCATTCTTCTACATATAGCTGTCCAGTTTTCCCAGCACCATTTATTGAAGAGACTGTCTTTTTTCCACTGTATATTTTTTCCTGTTTTGTCGAAGATTAATTGACCATGGAGTTGAGGGTCCATATCTGGGCTCTCTACTCTGTTCCACTGGTCTATGTTTCTGTTTTTATGTCAGTACCATGCTGTCTTGGTGATCACAGCTTTGTAATAAAGCTTGAAATCAGGTAATGTGATGCCCCCAGTTTTATTTTTGTTTTTCAACATTTCCTTAGTGATTCAGGGTCTCTTCTGATTCCATACAAATTTTAGGATTATTTGCTCCAGCTCTTTGAAGAATACTGGTGGAATTTTGATTGGAATGGCATTAAAAGTATAGATTGCTCTAGGCAGTATAGACATTTTAACAATGTTTATTCTTCTGATCCAAGAGCATGAAATGGTCTTCCATCTTTTTGTGTCTTCTTCAATTTCTTTCATGAGTGTTCTGTAGTTCCTCAAGTACAGATCCTTTACCTCTTTTGTTAGGTTTATTCCCGGTATCTTATGGTTGTTGGTGCTATAGTAAATGGAATCGAATTTCTAATTTCCTTTTCTGTATTTTCATTGTTAGTGTATAAGAAAGCCACTGATTTCTGCACATTGACTTTGTATCCTGCCACGTTGCTGAATTGCTGTATGAGTTCTAGTAGTTTGGGGGTGGAGTCTTTTGGGTTTTCCATATAAAGAATTATGTCATCTGCGAAGAGAGAGAGTTTGACTTCTTCATTGCCAATTTGGATACATTTTATTTCTCTTTGTTGTCTGATTGCTGTTGCTAAGACTTCTAATACTATGTTGAACAAGAGTGGTGAGAGTGGGAATTCTTGTCTTGTTCCTGATATCAACGGGAAGGCTGCAAGCTTTTTCCCATTGAGGATGATATTTGCTGTGGGTCTTTCATAGATAGATTTGATGAGGTTCAGGAATGTTCCCTCTATCCCTATCCTTTGAAGCGTTTTAATCAGGAATGGATGCTGGATTTTGTCAAATGCTTTTTCTGCATCAATTGAGAGGACCATGTGGTTCTTCTCTCTTCTCTTATTCATTTGTTCTATCACATTTTTTTGATTTGCGAATGTTGAACCATCCTTGTAGCCCAGGGATGAATCCCACCTGGTCATGGTTTATAATCTTTTTAATGTGCTGTTGGATCCTGTTTGCTAGGATCTTGCTGAGAATCTTAGCATCCATATTCATCAGTGATATTGGTCTGAAATTCTCCTTTTCAGTAGGGTCTTTGCCTGGTTTGGGGATCAGGGTAATGCTGGCTTCATAAAGAGTCTGGAAGTTTTCCTTCTGCTTCAATTTTTTGAAACAGCTTCATGAGAATAGGTGTTATTTCTCCTTTGAAGGTTTGGTAGAATTCCCCATGGATTCCATCAGTTCCTGGTTTCTTATTTTTTTGGGGAGGTTTTTGATCACTGCTTCAGTCTCGTTACTAGATATCAGTCTATTCAAGTTGTCAATTTCTTCCTGGTTCAGTTTTGAGAGTTTATAGTTTTCCAGGAATGCATCCATTTCATCTAGGTTGCTTAGCTTATTAAAAAAATGTTCATCATCACTAGCCATCAGGGAGATTCAAATTAAAACCACATTGATATACCACCTTACACTAGTTAGAATGGCCAAAAATAACAAGACAGGAAATAACATGTGTTGGAGAGGATGTGGAGAAAGGGGAACCCTCTTCCACTGTTGGTGGGAATGCAAGTTGGTGCAGCCTCTTTGGAGAACAGTGTGGAGATTCCTCAAGAAATTAAAAATAGAGCTTTACTATGACCCTGCAATTGCACTCCTGGGTATTTACCCCAAAGATACAGATGTCGTGAAAAGAAGGGCCATCTGTACCCCAACGTTTATAGCAGCAATGCCCACGGTCGCCAAACTGTGGAAAGGACCAAGATGCCCTTCAATGGATGAATGGATAAGGAACATGTGGTCCATATACACTATGGAGTATTATGCCTCCATCAGAAAGGATGAATACCCAACTTTTGTAGCAACATGGACGGGACTGGAAGAGATTATGTTGAGTGAAATAAGTCAAGCAGAGAGAGTCAATTATCATATGGTTTCACTCATTTGTGGAGCATAACAAATAGCATGGAGGACAAGGAGAGATGGAGAGGAGAAGGGAGTTGAGGGAAATTGGAAAGGGAGGTGAACCATGAGACTATGGACTCTGAAAAGCAATCTGAGGGTTTTGAAGGGACAAGGGGTGGGAGGTTGGGAGAACCAGGTGGTGCGTATTAGAGAGGGCACGGATTGCATGGAGCACTGGGTATGGTGCAAAAACAATGAATACTGTTATGCTGAAAAGAAATTTTAAAAAAATGTTGAAACAAACAGCAATAGAAACAACATACAAAACCTGATTTTATGTAGCAAAAGCAGTTCTAAGAGTTAATTTTATAGGGATGAAAACCTAAATTAAGGTAAAAGAAGGATCTCAAACAACCCCACTTTGCACCTTGAGGAATCCGAAAAAGAAGGACAAACCAAACCTAAAGTTAGTAGAAGGGAAGGAAATAATAAAAATCAGAGAAGAGATAAATGAAATAGGGAACAGAAAAACAATGGAAAAGATCTTTGAAACTAAGAGCTGGGTTTTTATTTTTTTTTCTTTTGAAAGAAAAAGAAGGCTACCTTGAGCTAGACTAAAATAAAGAAAGAAGACTCAAATAAAATCAGAAGTGAAAGAAGAGACCTTACAAGTAATGATACAGAAATACATATAATCATAAGAGACTACTGCAAACAGTTACATGCTAACAAATCGGATAACCTAGGAATAATGGAGAAATTCCTAGAAACAGAACTTACTAATAGTGAATAACTAAGAAATAGAAAATCCAAACAGGCCAGTAATAAGTAAAGAAGTTGAATCGGTAATCAAAAACCTACCAACACAGAAAAGCCCAGGACCGAATGGTTTTGCTGATGAAATCTACCAGGAAATTCAAGAAGACTTATCACCAGTTCTTCTCAAGATTTTCCATAAAATTTAAGATGAGGGAGCACTCCCAAACTCAATTTATGAGGCCAGCAATACCAATACCAAAGCCAAATAAGGACGCCATTAGAGAAGAAAAGTATAAGCCAATATTCCTGATGAACACTGATAGGAAAATCCTCAACAAAATACCAGCAAACTGAATTCAACACCACATTAAAAGGATCATACATCAAAAAATAAAAATTAAAAAAAATAAAAAGATCATACATCATTATCAAGTCTGATTTATCCTTGGGATGCAAGGATTGTTGAACATACAAAATCAACCAACGTGAGACCCCATTTAATAGAATGAAAGATAAAAATATATGTTTATAAAAAATAAAAAATTATATATATAAAAAAGAAAGAAACAAAGCTTTAACATGCAATAAATAAATACATTTAAAATAGAAAAAAATTTTTTTAAATAAAAATATTATATCTTAAAAAATCATATGATCATGTCAATAGATGAAAAAATAGATTTAAAAAAGCATTTGATAGAATACAACATTCTTTCATGATGGAAACTTTCAACAAAGTGGGTATGAAAGGAAAATACTGCATCATAATAAAGACCATATATGAGTAACATATTGCTTACCTCATTGTTGAAAATCTGAAAATTTTCCTCTAATATTAGGAACAAGGCAAGGATACACACTCTCACTAATTCTGTTCATATAGCATTGAAAGTCCTAGCCAGAGCAATTGGGCAAGAAGAAGAAATAAAAGGCATCCAAATCAAAAAGGAAGTAAAATTCTCTCTGCTTGCAGATGATATGATCTTATATGTAGAAACCTCTAAGGATTCCACCAAAACTGTCAGAATAAATAAATTAATTCGGTAATGTTGTAGGGCATAAAATCAATGTACAGTAATCTCTTCCATTTCTATATGGTAGCAGTGAAATATCTGAAAAATAAACAATTCCATTTACAATAACATAAAAAAACAATTAAAAAATTGGGAATACATTTAATCAAGGAAGTGAAAGAATTGTACATTAAACTTCATAAGATATTAATGAACAAAATTGAAGATATTAATAAAGATATTTTATACTCATGGATAAGAGGGATTAATATCGTCAAAATGTCCATAGTACCAAAAGCAATCTACAGATTCAATGCAATAGCTACCAAATTCCAATGACATTTTTCACAGAATTAAAAATAATAATCCTAAAATTTGTAGGGGCATAACAAAAGACTCCAAATAGCCAAACAATCTTGAGAAAGAACAACAAAGGTGGAGACATCACATTTCTTAATTTCAAACTATATATACAAAGCTATAGTAATCAAAACAGTATAGTACTGGCATACAGATAGACACATAGACCAATAGAAAAAAAAAGTTCAGAAATAAGTAACAGACTAATCTTCGACAAGAATGCCAAGAATTCACAATAGGTAAAGAACAGTCTTTTCCATAAATAGTATTGTGAAAACTGGGAATTCACATTCAAAGAATGATATTGGACTTTTGTCTTACATCACTCAAAAATTAACTAGTAATGGATTAAAGACTTAAATGTAATACTTGACACCATAAAGCTCTTGGAAGAAAGCATTGGGAGAAAGCCACTTTACATTGTTCTTGGCAATAATCTTTGGATATGCCACCAATAACACGTGCAACAAGAGTGAAAATTAGCAAGTGGGACTCTATCAAACTAAAAAGCTTCCATACAGCAAAGGAAACCATCAACAAAGTGAAAAGCCAACCTAACAAATGAAAGAAAATCTTTTCAAACCATCTATCAGTTAATATATTAATATCCAAAATATATAAAGAATCTGTACAATCTGATTTTAAAAATGGACAGAGTATATCAATTGGCATTTTTCCATATATAATAGAATATTATTCAGTTATAAAATAGAATTCTTGTAATTTATGATAACATGGATAGAACTCAAGGGCATTGTGCTAAGTGAAGTAAGTTAGATAGAGAAAGACAAACAGTGTAAGATGTTAGTTTTGTGTGGAATCTGAAAAAGCGGAATTCATAGAATGAGAAAGTAGAATGGTGATTACTAAGGCTTGGGTGAAGAGGAGGAAATGGGGACATGTTGGTCAAAGGGCACAAACTTCTGGTTTAAAGATGAATAATTTCTAGGGATCTAATGCAGAGTAAGATAAGTATAGTTAGCATTACTCTGTTATCTACTTGAAAGTTGACAAGGGAATAGATCCTAAATGTTCCCACCACACAAAAAATGACAGTTAAAGACCTTATGCCAAATACAGTCACGTTCTGAGGTGACTGAGAGTGTCCTTTGACACATAAATGTTTTTAATTTTGATGAAATCCTATTTATTAATTTTCTTCTTTTGTTGCTTATGCTTTTGGTATCATATTCAAGAAATCCTTGCCAAAAACAACGTCCTGGCACTTTCCCATTATGTTTTCTTCTAAAAGTTTTGTGGTTTTGACTCTTACATTTCAGTCTTTGAACTACTTAGAGTTAATTTTTTTAGTAGTGTAAGTTATGGATCCAACATCATTCTTTCGCATGGAGATGTCTGGTTTTCCCAGCACCATTTGTTGAAAAGACTGTCTTTTCCTCACTAAATGGTCTTAGTCACACTGTAGAAAATCATTTGGCCACATATGTGAGGGTTTATTTCTGGGCTCTTTATTTTATTCCATTGGTCTATATGTCTGTCTTTATGCTAATACCATGCTGTTTTGATTACCTTAGCTTGATGGTAAGTTTTGAAATCAGGAAGTTTGAGTTCTCCAACTTTGTTCTTTTTCGAGATAATTTTGGTTATGTAAGATCTCTTAAGATTTATAATAATTTCTGGGTGGATGTTTCTGTTTCTGCATAGAGTCCCTCTAAGGATGATTTCTGACAATTTATTTTGCTCATTGGAATGAACCATGATTTTCTGTTCCTTTTATTCCTTGTGATTTGTTGTTATTGTTGTTGTTGAAATTTCGGCATTGGAATATTATATTGATGTAACTTTGGGGATTAGATTCTTCCATTTCCCTGGACTTTTATTTATTTATTTTTTTAAGCTTACCATTGTCCTTTATTTTTTTTAATCTATTTTTTATTTCTTTTCAGCATAACAGTATTCATTATTTTTGCACCACAGCCAGTGCTCCATGCAATCCATGCCCTCTATAATACCCACCACCTGGTACCCCGACCTCCCACACCCCGCCCCTTCAAAACCCTCAGATTGTTTTTCAGAGTCCATAGTCTCTCATGGTTCACCTCCCCTTCCAATTTCCCCCAACTCCCTTCTCCTCTCTATCTCCCCATGTCCTCCATACTATTTGTTATGCTCCACAAATGAGTGAAACCATATGATAATTGACTCTCTCTGCTTGACTTATTTCACTCAGCATAATCTCTTCCAGTCCCATCCAGGTTGCTACAAAAGTTGGGTATTCATCCTTTCTGATGGAGGCATAATACTCCATAGTGCATATGGACCACATATTCCTTATCCATTCATCCGTTGAAGGGCATCTTGGTTCTTTCCACAGTTTGGCGACCGTGGGCATTGCTGCTATAAACATTGGGGTACAGATGGCCCTTCTTTTCACGACATCTGTATCTTTGGGGTAAATACCCAGGAGTGCAATGGCAAGGTCATAGGGAAGTTCTATTTTTAGTTTCTTGAGGAATCTCCACACTGTTCTCCAAAGAGGCTGCACCAACTTGCATTCCCACCAACAGTGTAAGAGGGTTCCCCTTTCTCCACATCCTCTCCAACACATGTTGTTTCCTGTCTTGCTAATTTTGGCCAATCTAACTGGTGTACAGTGATATCTCAATGTGGTTTTAATTTGAATCTTTCTGATGGCTAGTGATGATGAACATTTTTTCATGTGTCTGATAGCCATTTGTATGTCTTCATTGGAGAAGTGTCTGTTCATATCTTCTGCCCATTTTTTGATATGATTATCTGTTTTGTGTGTGTTGAGTTTGAAGTGTTCTTTATAGATCCTGGATATCAACCTTTAGTCTGCACTGTCATTTGCATATATCTTCTCCCATTCCGTGGGTTGCCTCTTTGTTTTGTTGACTGTTTCCTTTGCTGTGCAGAAGCTTTTGATTTTGATGAAGTCCCAAAAGTTTATTTTCGCTTTTGTTTCCTTTGCCTTTGGAGACATAGCTTGAAAGAAGTTGCTGTGGCTGATATCGAAGAGATTACTGCCTATGTTCTCCTCTAGGATTCTGATGGATTCCTGTCTCACGTTGAGGTCTTTTATCCATTTTGAGTTTATCTTTGTGTACGGTGTAAGAGAATGGTCGAGTTTCGTTCTTCTACATATAGCTGTCCAGTTTTCCCAGCACCATTTATTGAAGAGACTGTCTTTTTTCCACTGTATAATTTTTCCTGTTTTGTCAGTGATTATTTGACCATAGAGTTAAGGGTCCATATCTGGGCTCTCTACTCTGTTCCACTGGTCTATGTGTCTGTTTTTATGCCAGTACCATGCTGTCTTGGTGATCACAGCTTTGTAGTAAAGCTTGAAATCAGGTAACGTGATGCCCCCGTTTTATTTTTGTTTTTCAACATTTCCTTAGCGATTCAGGGTCTCTTCTGATTCCATACAAATTTTAGGATTATTTGCTCCAGCTCTTTGAAGAACACTCATGAAAGAAATTGAAGAAGACACAAAAAGATGGAAGACCATTCCATGCTCTTGGATCAGAAGAATAAACATTGTTAAAATGTCTATACTGCCTAGAGCAATCTATACTTTTAATGCCATTCCGATCAAAATTCCACTGGTATTCTTCAAAGAGCTGGGCTTTGCTTTTTTTTTCTTTCATTATTATTGAAAGCTATAGTAGTCTGTTTATTGTTTGATCTCACCAAACTTTTTTCAATCTTTTTGAAAAAATTTTTTTTCAAAGACTATTTGTTGTGTGTGCTTGCTGATGTCTTGCTTTTTTAGCTTTTGTTCAGTTAATTTTTTTTTCATAAAATGGTAAGCACAGCTAACTTTATTCTGTTTTCCCTTGTTAATTAAAGAAAAGGTCTCCTTAGGGGAGAATATTCTTTTCTCTTTTCAGTGTTCCAAGATTCATTGTTTATACACCACACCCAGTGCTCCATGCACATATTTTACTGGAATACCCACCACCAGATGAGCCTGTTTAGCTAATTTTTGTACAAAGATTTCTTTGAATTTCAGTAGAAACAGAGAAAAAAAGAAAATAAGAGAGATCAACCACTTCTATCAGTCTTTGTAGACTGGCTCTCTGCTAGGATGTTCCTTACCTATTATCTAGGCTTGCTCTGAGCCTAGTTATCACCTGAGGTGAGAAAACTTAAAGTTTTCTCAGGTCATTTTTGAGCATGCTTGAGCGTATTTGGCTTTCTAAATTTCTCATATCTGTGGCTGCTTTTGAATGTTCCCTTCCTTTACTTTTTTAAAAATTTTTAATTAATTTATTTTTTCAGCATAATAGTATTCATTGTTTTTGCACCACACCCAGTGCTCCATGCAATCTGTGCCCTCTAATACCCACCACCTGGTTCCCCCAACCTCCCCCCCACCCCTACAAAACCCTCAGATTGTTTTTCAGAGTCCATAGTCTCTCATGGTTCACCTCCCCTTCCAATTTCCCTCAACTCCCTTCTCCCTATCTCCCCTTGTCCTCCATGCTATTTGCTATGCTCCACAAATAAGTGAAACCATATGATAATTGACTCTGCTTAACTTATTTCACTCAGCATAATCTCTTCCAGTCCTGTCCATGTTGCTACAGTGGACGAATGGATAAGGAAGATGTGGTCGATATACACTATGGAGTATTATGACTCCTTCCTTTAATTCTTTAATCAAGATGTCCTTTAGTTCTTTAAGTCCATTTAAATGAATGCTTTGAAATCCTGGTGTGTTGTATCTGATATCTGGCCCCTCTCACAGGCAGTTTCTAGTGTTTAATTTTTTTTCCCTCTGTAGCGTCACATTTTCCTGTTTCTTTGAATGTCTCATAATTTTTTGTTGAAAACTGGACATTTTAAGCAATATATTGTAACAACTCTGGGTACTGATTACCCTCCCCTCTCTTCAGTGCTTGTTTTAGTGGCTGTTTGCTTGTTTATTTTTTTAAGTGGCTTGAATAAACTGCTTTAGTGAAGGCTATTTCCACACATTATGAAACCTTTGGTGTTACTCCACAGGGTTGTTAGCCTTGGGCATGTGCATGATCACCATGAGATGACAGTAGTTTTACAGAGTTTGTTTTGACTATCTCTCTCCCTGACCTCCCTGTTAAGTTACCTATCTCACTTGATATCACCAAGAACTGTCAGCTTGCACTAATTACTGGCTGATTGCTTTATTATTTTTGACAATATCCTGGGTCATAATTTGCTCCATGATCTGATTCAGTTAGTTTTGTGTAGGAGTTTTTGACGTCAGATTTTGAGATTTGTCATAATCCCAGCAGGGCTCTTCTTAGTTGCATATTTTTTTCTGATTCTTTCTGGTGAACTAGCTGGCCTATTATTTAGCTTGTTACTCTATTTTTTTTTATTAAATTTTTTATTTTTTATAAACATATATTTTTATCCCCAGGGGTACAGGTCTGTGAATCTCCAGGTTTACACACTTCACAGCACTCACCAAATCACATACCCTCCCCAATGTCCATAATCCCACCCCCTTCTCCCAAACCCCCTCCCCCCGGCAACCCTCAGTTTGTTTTGTGAGATTAAGAGTCACTTATGGTTTGTCTCCCTCCCAATCCCATCTTGTTTCATTTATTCTTCTTCTACCCACTTAAGCCTCCATGTTGCATCACCACTTCCTCATATCAGGGAGATCATATGATAGTTGTCTTTCTCTGCTTGACTTATTTCGCTAAGCATGATACGCTCTAGTTCCATCCATGTTGTTGCAAATGGCAAGATTTCATTTCTTTTGATGGCTGCATAGTATTCCATTGTGTATATATACCACATCTTCTTGATCCATCAACAAGTCAGGAAATGACAGATGCTGGCGAGGATGCGGAGAAAGGGGAACCCTCCTACACTGTTGGTGGGAATGCAAGCTGGTGCAGCCACTCTGGAAAACAGCATGGAGGTTCCTCAAAATGTTGAAAATAGAACTGCCCTATGACCCAGCAATTGCACTATTGGGTATTTACCCTAAGGATACAAATGTAGCTTGTTACTCTTAATTAAGAGGAGATATTGTTTTCAAGAGTGCTCTTAGGCTTGAAATTCCTTACATTCTGTTTCAAATAAAGTCAGTTCTTTCGGGGTAAGTTCTGAACTCTTTTCTTGCATTTAGCCTTTCTCATTGGGAAAAATTAATGAGCCACTAATCTGAGTGCTCCCTCCATGTGGAACCTCTGCCTTATGAGTGAAATTGGGTAAGTTTGATTGGGCCATCTGTATCCCTGGTCTGGGGCAGAGCCTCTGCCCTATGTAGGAGGCTAGGTAGAAAAAGGGAGCCTCCTAACTCTTCAATTCAGAGTTGGAAGGAATGAGAAATGTTGGTGGCCTTCTCCTCCAGGTGAGATAGGGTAACTGTTGGATGTGTACTAAGGAGAGTGGGAGCCTCATCTTTTTGTTTACACCAACACAGAGTGGAGGAGAGGGGGAGAGAATAAGGAAGGAGTGGTCATGGCTCAAAAACCACAGACCTTCAATGTTCTTACACAGTTTTAATAGATTTTCTTGAATAAATGCTTCATTTGGTTGTTTTTGGATAATTTCCAGAGATTTAATTTTTTTTTTTAAAATTAACTTCACTAGTTTGCTCGTATGCTGAAGAGCTTGTATCCATGGAGCTTTTTGCTCTGCCATCTTGGAAATGGATTGTACATCTTGGCAATCTTTTTAAAGATGTAAGAGACTCAAGCTGAGTCAGGAAAAAAATGAGAGACTGAAGATACAGGAGGGAGGGAAGTAGCTGATTAATCAAGGTTCTTGATGAGCTATCAGGGAATAGGATACAGAACACTTGTGGAAATATAGACAGTAATAAAAATGGCACTTCCTCCACTGTAACTAGAGGGAAAGACTGAGGAGAGGCTCATGAATTTGTAGGTAGTTTGTGGCAATGAATTGAGGATATTGCTATCTGGTGTCTTTTATTTTCAATGCAGTCAGAGGTGAGGCAAGAGTGAGGGTTAGAAGGTGGTGTGAGAGGCCTTAGAAGAATGAGGTTTGGTAAAACTGCTGCAACACTTGGATGGAATTTCATATAACCATCTGCCTTCAGAGAGAGGTGTTGAGAATCATGCACATAAATGAGCCTTTTAATGTCTCATGAAATCTCAGAAAAATTTCCAGTCCCAGATATTTGCTGAGCAGGCCACAAGATCAAGTCCTCTGGAATTTAATCCAAGACATGTTTTTTTGTCACCTTTAATCCAGAAAATTGAAACTTGGGAAATCTGTTAGCCTACACCTTCCTACTTCAGTTGTCAGGAAGGTTAGAGGCAAACTGAGCCTCCATACTCTCTGAGAAGCCTACCCAAATACACTTCTTTGTCCTCTTTCTTTTCTTTTGTTTTTGCCCTCTTTCTTTTCAGAGGTCTTTGCTCTGTTTTTATCCCCATTGGTTCTACCCTTTGTTCTAACCTTTAAGGAGAAGGGTGAGGGAACTGCCATTAATAGCTTAAGGCTTAAGTGCTCAAGCTGCAAAGATTCACATGCTCCCTGTGGGCCCCTGGAAAAGTTATTCACACTTGCTAAGCCTCAGTCTCCTCATCTACTGCACGGGAATGCTAATAGCTCCTATTTCATAGACACTGTGGGGATTACATGAAATAATTATTTGAATTTCCCTGATGGCTGATTATGATGAAAATTTTTTCATGTGTCTGTTATCCATTTGTATGTCTTCATTGGAGAAGTGTCTGTTCATGTCTTCTACCCATGTCTTTTTTTAAAAAGATTTTATTTCTTTATTTGACAGAGAGAGAGAGAGAGAGAGATCATGTAGATCAAGTAGGTAGAGAAGCAAACAGAGAGAGGGGGGAAGCAGGCTCCTCGCAGAGCAGAGAGCCTGACATGGGGCTTGATCCCAGGACCCAGAGATCATGACCCACTGAGCCACTCAGGTGCCCCTTTACCCATTTCTTAATGGGATTATTTGTTTTTTGGGTGTTGAGTTTGAGAAGTTGTTTATAGATCTTGGATATCAGCCATTTGTAGTGTCATTTGTGAGTATCTTCTCCCATTCTGTGGGTTGCCTCTTTGTTTTGTTGACTGTTTCCTTTGCTGTTCAGAAGCTTTTGATCTTGATGAAGTCCCAAAAGTTTATTTTCACTTTTGTTTCCCTTGCCTTTGGAGATGTGTCTTGAAAGAAGTTGCTGCGGCCATTCTTCTCTAGGATTTTGATGGATTCCTGTCTCATGTTGAAGTCTTTCATCCATTTTGAGTTTATTTTGTGTATGGTAAGAGAATGAAAGAGAAGAGAAAACATAAGAGAATGTTTGAGATTCATTCTTCTGTACATAGTTGTCCAATTCTCCCAGCAACAGTTTATTGAAAAGACTGTCTTTTTGCCATTGGATATTTTTTTCCTGCTTTATCAAAGATTATTTGACCATAGAGTTGAGAGCCCATATTTGGGCTCTCTACGCTGTTCCATTGGTCTATGTGTCTGTTTTTGTGTCAGTACCATGCTGTCTTGGTAATCACAGTTTTGTAATAAAGCTTGAAATCAGGCAATATGATGCCCCCAGCCTTGATTTTCTTTTTCAACATTTCCCTGGTGATTTGGTATATTTTCTGGTTCCATACAAGTTTTAGGTTTGTTTATTCCAGCTCTTTGAAAAATACTGAATTTCTGGGGGCACCTGGGTGGCTCAGTGGGCTAAAGCCTCTGCCTTCAGCTCAGGTCATGATCCCAGGGTCCTGGGATCAAGCCCCGCATCAGGCTCTCTATAGGCAGGGAGCCTGCTTCCCTTCCTCTCTCTCTGCCTCTTTCTATGCCTACTTGTGACCTCTTGCTCTCTCTCTGTCTGATATATAAATAAAATCTTTAAAAAAAAAGAAAAATACTGAATTGAGATACCACCAGTTAGAATGGGAAAAATTAACAAGGTAAGAAACAACAAATCATGGAGAGGATGTGCAGAAACAGGAATCCTCTTACACTTTTGGTGGGAATGCAGGTTGGTACAGCCACTCTGGAAAACAGTGTGGAGGTTCCTTAAGAAATTAAAAATAGAGCTTCCCTATGACCCTGCAATTGCACTACTGGGCATTTACCCCAAAGATACAGATGTAGTGAATAAAAGGGTCCTCTATACCCCAATGTTCATAGCAGCAATGGCCACGGTCGCCAAACTGTGGAAAGAACCAAGATGCCCTTCAACGGACGAATGGATAAGGAAGATGTGGTCCATATATACAATGGTATATTACTCAGCCATCAGAAAGGATGAATACCCAACTTTTGCATAAACATGGATGGGACTGGAGGAGATGATGCTGATTGAAATAAGTCAAGCAGAGAAAGTCATTATCACATGATTTCACTTACTTGAGGAACATAAAGAATAACATGGAGGATATTAGGAGAAGGAAAGGAAAAGTTAAGGTGGGGGGATCGGAGGGGGAGATGAACCATGGAGACTATGGACCCCATGAAACAAACTGAGGGTTTTGGGAGGGATGTGGGGGGATGGGTGAGCCTGGTAGTGGGTATTAAGGAGGGTATGTATTGCATGGAGCACTGGGTGTTATATGTAAACAACGAATCTTGGAACAGTACATCAAAAGTTAATGATGTAATGTGTGGTGACTAACATAACAAAATAAAAAATAAAAATAAAAATAAAAAAATAAAAAAAATAACTGAGACCATTAATGGAAAGCATTTGGAACAATACTGGCATTCCCACCAACATTGTGTTATGTTAATCACCATATGGTGCATCATTAGTTTTTTTTAAATTTATTTATTTTCAGAATCATTAGTTTTTGTCATAGTGTCAATGATTCATTATTTGCATATAACATCCATTGCTCATTACAACCTTAATACCCATCAACTGACTACTCTCTCCCCTCACCCCCTTCCCCTATGAAACCCTCAGATTGTTTCCCAGAGGCCATAGTCTTTCATGGCTCATCTCCTCCTCTGATTTTCCCCCACTTCAGTTTTTCCTTCCTTCCCCTAATGTCCTCCATATTATTCCTTATGTTCCACATATGAGTGAAACCATAATGAAAATTGTCTTTCTCTTCTTGACTTATTTCACTTAGCATAATCCCCTCCGGTTCCATCCATGTCAATGCAAATGGTGGGTATTCATTCTTTCTGATGGCTGAGTAATATTCCAGTGTATATACAAACCTTATTTTCTTTATCCATTCATTTGTTGAAGAGCATCTCTGCTCCTTCCACAGTTTGGCTATTGTGGACATTGCTGCTATGAACATCAGGATGCATGTGGCCCTTCTTTTCACTACATCTGTATTTCTGGGGTAAATACCCAGGAGTGAAATTGCAGAGTCATAGGGTAGCTCTATTTTTAACTTTCTGAGGAACTCCCACACTGTTTTCCAAAGTGGCTGTGCCAGCTACATTCCCACCAACAGTGTAAGAGGTTTCCCTTTCTCCACATCATCGCCAACATTTGTTTCCTGCCTTATTTTTTTTCTCCCCCATTTCAGAGGAGAATATATTTGCTAAGATAAGTAAGCATCAAAGTGTACAAGCTCTCAAAACATGCCTTCTGAAAAGGACCTTGCTGGGATTGCTTCTCCATTCATTTTCAGCTTCTTTATTTTATTTTTTTTAATTTTATATTTAATTTTATTTTTTCAGTGTTCCAAGATTCATTGTTTATTCACCACTGCCAGTGCTCCATGCAATAAGTGCCATCCTTAATACCCACCACTAGGCTAACCCAACCCTCTAACCCCTCCCCTCCAAAATCCTCAGTTTGTTTCTCAGAGTCCACAGTATCTTATGCTTTGTCTCCCCCTCCTATTTCCCCCAATTCACTTTTCCTTTCCTTCTTGTAGCATGCTTCATGTTATTCCTTATGCTCCATAAGTAAGTTAAACCATATGATAATTGACTTTCTCTGCTCGACTTAGTTCACTCAGCATAATCTCTTCCGGTCCCGTCCATGTTGATACAATGGTTAGGTATTCATCCTTTCTGATGGAGGCATAATATTCCTTTGTATATATGGACCATATCTTCTTTATCCATTGGTCTGTTTAAGGGCATCTTGGCTCTTTCCACAATTTGGTGATAGTGGCCATTGCTGCTATGAACATTGAAGGTATAGATGGCCCTTCTTCTTTTCACTGCATCTGTGTCTTTGGGGTAAATACCCAGTAGTGAAATTGTAGGGTCATAGGGTAGCTCTATTTTTAATTTCTTAAGGAATCTCCACACTGTTTTCCAAAGTGGCTTCTCCAACTGGCATTCCCACCAACAGTGTAAGAGGGTTCCCCTTTCTCCACATCCTCCCAACACTTGTTTCCTGTCTTGTTAATTTTGACCATTCTAACTGGTGTAAGGTGATATCTCAATGTGGTTTTGATTTGAATCTCCCTGAGGGCTAATGATGATGAATATTTTTTCATGTGTCTGTTAGCAATTTGTATGTCTTCCTCACTGAAGTGTATGTTCACGTCTTCTGCCCATTTCTTGACAGGATTATTTGTTTTTTTCTTGTTGGATTTGAGAAGTTCTTTATAAATCTTGGATACCAGCCCTTTCTCTGTAGTGTCATTTGAAATATCTTCTCTCATTCCATGGATTGCCTCTTAATTTTGTTGACTGTTTCCTTTGCTGTGAAAAAGATTTTTGTCTTGATGAAGTCCCAAAAGTTTATTTTTGCTTTTTTTCCTCTTGCCTTCATAGATGTGTCTTGAAAGAAGTTGCTGTGGTAGATGTGGAAGAGGTTACTGTGTATATTCTCTTTAGGATTTTGATGGATTCTTGTCTCACATTGAGGTCTTTCATCCATTTAGAGCTTATCTTTGTGTATGGTGTAAGAGAGCAGCCAAGTTTCATTCTTCTGTATATAGCTGTCCAATTTTCCCAGTACCATATATTGAAGAGACTGTCTTTTTTCCATTGGATATTTTTTTTCCTGCTTTGTTAAAGATTAGTTGACCATAGAGTTGAGGGTCTATTTCTGGGCTCTCTATTCTGTTCCATTGGTCTATGTGTCTGTTTTTGTGCCAGTATCATGCTGTCTTGGTGATCATAGCTTGGTAATCTAGCATGAAATTAGGCAACGTGATGCCCCCAGCCTTGATTTTCTTTTTTAGCATTTCCTTGGTGATTAGGAGTCTTTTCTGGTTCTATATAATTTTTAGGATTGTTTGTTTCAGTACTTCGAAAAGTGCCAGTGGTATTTTGATAGGGATGGCATTAAAAGTGTAGATTGCTCTAGGCAACTTAGACATTTTAATAATGTTTATTCTTCCAATCCATGGGCATAGAATGTTTTCCCATCTTTTTGTGTCTTCCTTGATTTCTTTCATAAATGTTTTGTAGTTTCTAGAGTATAGATCTTTTACCTTCTTGGTTAAGTTTTTTATGAGATATCTGATGGTTTTGGGTGCTAGTGTAAATGGAATTGAGTCCCTAATTTCTCTTCTACATTTACACTGTTAGTGTATAGAAAAGCAACTGATTTCTGTGCATTGAGTTTGTATCCTGCCACATTATTGAATTGTGGTATGAGTTCTAGTAATTTGGGGGTGGAGTGTTTTGGGTTTTCCACATAAAGCGTCATGTCATCTGTGAAGAGATAGAGAGTTTAACCTCTTCTTTGCAGATTTGAATACCTATTATTTATTTATTTTTGTTGTCTGATTGCTGAGGCTAGGGCTTTTAGTACTGTGTTGAACAATAATGGCAAGAGTGGGAATCCCTGTCATGTTCTTGTTCTTAAGGGTAAAGCTCTCAGCTTTTCCCCATTGAGAATGATATTCACTGTGGGCTTTTCATAAATGGTTTTTATGAAATTGGGGAATGTTCTCTCTATCCCTATACTCTGAAGAGTTTTAATCAGGAAAGGATGCTGTATTTTGTCAAATGCTTTTTCTGCATTGATTGAGAAGATCATATGGTTCTTGTCCCTTCTTTTATTAATGTGTTCTATTATATTGATTGATTTGTGAATTTTGAACTATGCTTGCATCGCAGGAATAAATCCCACCTGGTTGTGATGGATAATCCTTTAATGTACTGTTGGATTCTATTAGCTAGGATCTCATTGAGCATTTTAGCATCCATATTCATCAGGGATATTGATCTGTAATTTTCCTTTTTGATGGAGTCTTTGATGGTTTTGGGATTAAGGTAATGCTGGCCTCATAGAGCGAGTTTGGAAGTTTTCCTTCTGTTTCTATTTTTTGAAACAGCTTCAGAAGAATAGGTATTATTTTTTCTTTGAATGTTTGGTAGAATTCCCCTGGGAATACATCTTGCCCTGGACTCTTGTTTTTTGGTAGGTTTTTGATAACTGCTTCAATTTTGTTACTAGTATTGGTCTGTTCAGATTGTTGATTTCTTCCTGTATCAGTCTTGGCAGTTTATAAGTTTCCAGGAAGTTATCCATTTCTTTCAGGTTGCTTAATTTATTGGCATATGGTTACTGATAATAATTTCTAATAATTGTTTCTATTTCGTTGGTGTTAGTCACGATCTCTCCCTTTTATTCATAATTTCATTGATCTCTGCTCTAATCTTTATTATCTCTCTTGTCCTATTTGATTTAGGTTTTATGTGCTGTTCTTTCTCCAGTTCCTTTATGTGTAAGGTTAGCTTGTACATTCAGGATTTTTCTACTTTTTTGAGTGAGGCTTGGATGGCTATGTATTTTCCCCTTAGGACCACCTTTGCAGTATCCTGTAAGTTTGGACTGATGTGTTTTCATTCTCCTTGGTTTCCATTAATTGTTTAAGTTCTTTTTTGATTTCCTGGTTGACCCAAACCTTCTTTAGCAGAATGGTCTTTAACTTTCAAGTGTTTTAATTTCTTCCAAATTTTTTCTTGTGATTGGGTTCCAGTTTCAAAATATTGTGGTCTGAACATATGCAGGGAATAATCTCTGTCTTTTGGTATTGGTTGAGCCATGATTTGTGACCCAGTATGTGATCTATTCTGGAGAAAGTTCTGTGTGCATTTGAGAATGACTGTTCTGTTGTTTTAGGGTGGAATGTTTTGTATATATCTAGAAGTCCATCTGGTTCATTGTGTCATTCAAAGCTCTTGTTTCTTTGTTGATTTTCTGCTTAGATGATTTATTGCTGTGAATGGAGTGTTGAGATCTCTGATGATTAAAGTATTATTATCAATATGATTATTTATTTTGGTTAACAGTTGGCTTATGTAGTTGGCTGCTCTGATGTTGGGGGCATAGACATTCACATTTGTTAGATCTCCTTGTTGGATAGACCTTTTACATATGATATAGTGTCCCTCTGAATCTATTACTACAGTCTTTAGCTTAAAATCTGATTTGTCTGATATGAGAATTGCTACCCCAGCTTTCTTTTGATGTCCATTAACATGATAAATTGTTCTCCCCTCCCCAACTTCAATCTGGAGTTGTCTTTAGGTCTAAAATGAGTCTTTTGTAGAAAACATATGGATGGGTATTGCTTTTTTATCCAGTGTGATACCCTATGTCTTTTGATTAGAGCATTTAGTTCATTTACATTCAGAGTAACTATTGAAAGATAGGAATTTAGTGCCATTTAAAGCCCTGTTTCTATATATTGTCTCTGGAAATTTCTGGTCTTTCTCTTGGGGTCTTTCTTCTTTTATAGAATCCCCCTTAATATTTCTTGCAGAGCCAGCTTGGTGGTCACATATTCTTTCTGTTTCTGGTGTTCCTGGAAGATCCCTGTCTCTCCATCCATTCTGAATAACAGCCTTCCTGGATAAAATATCCTTAGGTGCATGTTCTTTTCATTTAGTACCTGAATATGTCTTGCTAGCCCTTTCTGGCTAGCCAAGTCTCTGTGGAAAGGTCTGATATCATTCTGATGTTCCTCCCTCTGTATGTAAGAAGTCTCTTCCCCCAGCTGCTCTCAGAACTGCTTCCTTGCTTCTAAAATTTGCAAGTTTTACTCATATGCGGAGACATTGGGCTGTTCTCCTTGATCTTGAGAGAGGTCCTCTTTGCCTCTTGGACACAAATGCTTTTTTTCTTCCCCATATTAGAGAAGTTCTCAACTAGTATTTGCTCAAATATATCTTCTAGTCCTCTCTCTCTCTCTCTCTCCACTCCCTCAGAGATCCCAATAATTCTGACATTGCAACATTTCATGGTGTCATTAATTTCTGTCAGTCTGATCTCTTGGGCTTTTAGGTTTAAAGGGCCTCCTTGGCTTTCTTCTTTTTCTATCATCTTATCTTCTAGCTCACTAATTCATTCTTCTGCCTCATTTACCCTGTCAGGGTATGCAGTTTAGACTGCATCTCATTTGAAGCATTTTTAAGTTCAGCCTGGCTAGATCTCATTTCTGTCCTTAGAGATTCTGTATTGTTACAAATAATTTTCTCAAGCCTAGATATTGACCTCATAATTGCTATTCTGAAATATTTCTCTGACATCTTGCTTATATCCATATCCATTAAGTCTGTGGCAGAGGTCATGGTCTCTGGTTCTTTTCTTTGTTGGAGGTTCCTCCTCTTAGTTATTCTGTTGAGGGGTGGTTAAAGGAATGTACAGAGTCCAAAGTATTAACCACGACCCAAGCAAGATGCACCCGTTGTTGGGTGCATCTTGGGTCCCCATTATTGGGACCCTAGGGTAGTCATCCTCTTGTTCTTACAGCCTGTCTTCTGGGGGAGGGGCGTGCTGCACTGTTACTCAGGTAACCCTCCTTGGACAGAGTTGCCCTGCCCCTGTTGGGAGGGGGGTGGCTCATTGGAAACTGCTTTTTTTTTTTTTTTAAACTTTTGATCTCTGGCAGCTTTCCCGCGTCTTTTCCGAGAGTCAGAGAAGAAATGACTGCACCCAATCCTCTGACCAAGAGCAGAGAAATCAATCTGCTCTTCACTGAGCCTTCCAGGACACACAGTCTCCATTCCTGTCAATCTGCACTGCTAAAAACTGCAGCCTCCCATTGTGGTGTGCCCCGCAGGATCTCTCCCAGAGGCCAATCCCAGGGCCTGGCCTGTCTCTGCCTCTTGTGATTCTAAAACTGCAAGCTACCCTGGGTTTGCAGGTGAGCACCTGTACTTCCTGGATCCTGTCTGGGGGCTGTGCCAAAGCCCTTTCACTGCTGTTGCTGGCCTGTAAGTCTGTGCCTAGTTCCCAGTATGGGATGATTTGCACTCCTGTATTACATTACCTTCCCTGTGCCAGCTTATGGTGGCCCCCTCCCCCTTCTGTTTATCTTCCAATATCTACCCACAGAATCATGACTCTGCCCTCATGACTGCCAGAGAATTTCTGCTTGTAGAGATCCAGATATATAGTCTTACATCTCAGGCTGATTTCGTGGGTGTTCAGAATGGTTTGGTAGATATCCAGCTAAATTCAGGGGACCAGTTGAAATAGAGTCCCCTGCTCCTCTTCCATCTTGCCTCTGTCCACCAAACATGGTTCTTAGTAAGTGCTCAATAATGCTAATAGTTATAGTTATCATCACATATAAATCACATATAAGTCATATAATAGTTATAGTTATCATCACATATAAATCATCCCTTATAGTTATCATCATATATAAATACCCTAAACTCTTTGATCATCCTCCATCTCATGCCAACGTGTGTTGTTTGCAGAACAAGGAGCCAAGAAGATGCAATCAAGAAAAGTCATTATCCTGGGGCACAGAATGGGATAGATATGGCTCAAGAGGAACAAATGGGGAATAATGAAGAGAGCCCAATACCACCATCTCCTACATTATCTTTGTTCCTGCTTGGGGGGACCTAGCCATCTATCTTACATCAAGATCTGCAATAGGGCTCACATTACCTGGTGAGCTGGGTGCAGGACCACATTCACTGCCACAAAGTCTACTATCTTAGGAACATCCAAATCATACCCCACTTCATCTTCTAATGCTGGTGCAGTGAGAGTGAAGTCGACCTCAGAGGTTGCATCAGAGTTTACTCTGACCTCTCAACTTGGGGCAAACAGGTAGGAAGGGCCCCATGCACCCCCAGGCACTGGTTGAGCTAGCCCAGGTGGGCTGTGAGTGAGTGGTACTGCCTGTGTCCTGAGGATGGAAGGACTCAGTGACAGGGTAAAAGCAGGTTCTGCTCACATCCGTTCTTTCACCTAATCAGCCACTCAGTCTTGACCCATATTTGAATGGCTCCCATGTGCTAACAGCATCTGCACCTCTTTCAGCTTGGTGTTGGCACTTCAGGCCTGCCCAGTTCTGGCTGCTCCTCCAGCCTCACTACAGTGAGCACTCCTCACCTCTGCATGACTGGTTCCCCTCCTCTCCCTCTCACAATTCTGTTCCTTTGCTTCTGTAGTTTCTCCCACCTAGGCTGCTCTCATCTGTCAGCTGGTGACCATAACATGCCCTGACAGCTGTCCTGATAGGACCCATCCTTGAATGTATTTTCTCCCTTACTCAGGGCTGATGCCACAGCCCCCACACCCACTTCAGGACATCCCACTGTCAGCACTCATCCCCTACCAGTTACTGCTCTTTTCCCGTTCTCTCTCCTCCACCCCCTTGCAGGTGCTAGCTCCTGCTCCATGGTTTGGTCCATGAAGACCTCCCCTGTCCTCTCCTGCCCTCCCAGGCAGGTCACTGTGCCCTGGACTCCATCTCTCCCAGTTTTGGCCCACCTCTGACTATGGCATGAATCTCTTCTCTCCAGCCAAGCATAGTAACCTGCACATTATGGGCATAGAATAAAATAAAAGCACACATTTTCCTTAGTGCTGGCCCTGTTCCTGGGCTTGTTAATATAGGTATTGTTTTTCCTGGGATGGTAGCTTAGGTAGAGCCAATAGGAAATGGTGTACAGGATGGAGAGAGCACTCTTTTATTGGGCACCTGTGCACAGACACAGCACCATATGCTTCCACATGTGTGGCCTCTTTCAATCTTCACAACAGCTCTATGGGATGGGCATTACCATTAACAGTTTATGAAATCCGAGGAAGCTGATGCCCAGAGAGGAGCAAAGAGCAACCCCAGGTCATGTAACCAGTAAAAAATAGAGCCAGGATTGAAAACCAGAACTTCTTGCCTGCCCCTCAGCATCCCCCCACTGCAGAGGTGCTGGTGTCCTAGGCCAGGCACTTCACTGGAAGACCCATTCTCCCTTTCTGTCACTTTCAGACTGGTAGGCTTCCCTTGGTTTGAACTGTGACCTCTGACTTCCACCTCTCTTGCTCCTTAGAGCAGCATCAGAGGGTACCAGTGGCATTATCCTTGCCCCTCAGTCCACCTGCAGCCAAGGGTCTCTAGGTTGCAGCCAGCCATGCCCCTAGTAGCACTTCTTGGCACCCAGTTTGGATATGTGGCCAACCTCGCACAGTGTGCCTCCCTTGCACACAAATGTGCTCATGTACATCCACATGGCTGGCTCCAATCTTCATGCTCATGGGCGCAGTGCACCATATATGGTTTACAAAGCACTATGGCATTAACTATCACCCACAATCAATTACAGTGGCTCTTACCTACTGTGTGCCAGGCTCCATCTCATGACCCTAAGATCACAACCTGAACCAAAACTAAAAGCTGATGTTTAACAGGCACCCCATGGACTGGTTATATCTTTCTCTCCCTTCCTTCCTTCCTTCCTTCCTTCCTTTCTTTCTTTCTCTTTCTTTCTTTGTCAGAGAGAGAGAGAGAAAACACAAGTGGACAGAGTGGCAGACAGAGGCAGAGAGAGAAGCAGGCTCCCTGTCGAGCAGGAAGCCCAATGTGAGACTCGATCCCAGGACCATGACCTGAGCCGAAGGCAGTAGCTTAACTGACTGAGCCACCAAGGCATCCCGGACTGGTTATATCTTGATAATGGGATACCTGGTACACAGGACAGGGCCATGAACACTAATCACAAATGAATGTTTGTTGAATGAATATGTAAATGTCTGAGTAAGTTGAGTGAGTGTCTGTGACAGATTGGGATGCTGTATGGAGCCTCTGACAAGCCCCAACTGGAGAATCAAAACAAGCCTCTAGAGTTTTGGAACAAAGGTCATGTACTTTGTCAAATAATTACTCCTTTTGAGTAATAACTCCTGACTCCTGATGACTAATTTAACAAGGTTACATAACAAATAGCATGGAGGGCAAGGGGGTTAGAGAGGAGAAGGGAGTTGAGGGAAATTGGAAGGGGAGGTGAACCATGAGAGACTATGGACTCTGAAAAACAATCTGAGGGTTTTGAAGGGGCGGGGGGTGGGAGGTTGGGTTAATACCCAGGTGGTGAGTATTAGAGAGGGCACAGATTGCATGGAGCACTGGGTGTGGTGCAAAAACAATGAATACTGGGGAGGGTATGTGCTTTGGTAAGTGCTGTGAAGTGTGTAAACCTGGTGATTCATAGACCTGTACCCCTGGGGATAAAAATATATGTTTATAAAAAATAAAAAATTAAAAAAAAACAATGAATACTGTTACACGGAAAAGAAATTTTTAAAAAAGTTTAAATTACTGTCCCTGGTAGAGTTTAAACACATAAGCAAGGTACCCCAAGTGGCCCTGCAAACTGAGTAACCCATCCTAGGCTTGGTGCCATCTGATCCACCAACCCCAAAAGTTGGGGAGGTAATAACAACACTCCATTACCAAAGGAAAGTGGTATACACAAAACCAGTATGGAGAAGGTTCTGGAAGAACAAGTGAGTTGAAGGAGGTTCACATTCCCATAGCACCTACTCCTGCTACACGGCTTGCTCTTTGTCAGCTCCTATTTCCAATAAGCAGCTTACTGAAGAGGAAAAAACCCAAAAGCATGGTTTTCAGGTGCTGCTGCTTTGTAAGCAGGAACTAGGTGGAAGTTGACAACTGTGATGTTAATAGCCCCATTCAGGTATGACTCTGATGGGAAGTAAGGAAGAGAAATCCTCTTAGGAGGCAAAACTTGGAGCCATGTACCAATGGCTGGTTGGTACATGGCTGACCTCTGGTTGACCACTTTATCCAGAAAGTGACCTGAAGAGGTGAACTGATCAATGCTAATTAGCAGTCTGGCCAGATAGTCAGAGATGGAAGGAATGAGATTGGAGAACTGATAGCAATAACAATAATGCAATAAAATACTTAGTGTTTATTATGTACAAGGCATAGTCTACTTGCTTTGCCTGTGTGTGTGTGTGTCTGTGTGTGTGTGTGTGTGTGTGTGTATGGAGTAAGTGAACAGATCTCTCAGGACGGGCTGAGTATGAGAAGACTTGCATCCCATGTGAATGCTTACCAAAGGGAGCATGATGACCCAATCTGTGGAAATCTCAACCTCTTTCTCCTAACATTGCAGGGCTTGTTTGATGCACCAATGAACAAAATTGCCATAGAAGATATGGATGTTATGCAGGGTTTCAAAATGGATTTATCTTCACTTAAATTGACTTGGCTACCAACACTGCTAAGTGCCCACCTTCTCAACAGCAGAAACCCAAATATGTCATAATTCCCTGGGAATACCAACAAGTGCTTGCATGACAGAGGGATTACGCTGAACTCATTCCATCATGGAGTGGGCATCAATTTATCATTATTGAAATAATCACATATTCTGGAATGGATTTGTCTTTTCTGCCTGCAGTGTTTCTACTGGCACCATCATCTTTGGATTTTCAAAATAGTTTATATGCTCTATACACCATTGAAATATCTCATACAATATTTTTTGTGGTCAAGGAACACATTTCACAGTGAAACAGGTAAGACAGTGGTTTAATCACTATGGGCTTCTCTGTTCTTATCCCATACACCATCATCCATAAACAACTGTCCTTACAGAAGGGTGGAATAACTAAGGAAGATTTAGTTATAGTCCCAGTTAGGAAACAACAATTTGTGAGGTATGAGGGCCATTCTACAGAACTCAGTGTATTCTGGGTGTTGAGTTTGGGGAGTTCTTTACAGATCTTGGATATCAACATTTTGTCTGTAATGTCATTTGTGAATATCTTCTCCCATTCCATGGGTTGCCTCTTTGTTTTGTTTACTGTTTCTTTTGCTGTGCAGAAGCTTTTTATCTTGATGAAGTCCTGAAACTTCATTTTCACTTTTGTTTCCTTTTCCTTTGGAGATGTGTCTTGAAAGAAGTTTCTGTGGCCCATGTCACAGGGTGCAATTGCACTCCTGGGAATTTACCCTAAAGATACAGATATAATGAAAAGAAGGGCCATCTGTCCCCAAGTGTTCGTAGCAGCAATGGCCACAAGCACCAAATTGTAGAAAGAGTCAAGATACCCTTCAACAGATGAATGAATAAAGAAGATATGGTCCGTATATACCATGGAATATTATACAGCCATCAGAAAGGATGAATACCCAACTTTTGCATCAACATGGCTTGGACTGGAGGAGATTATGTTGAGTGAAAGAAGTCAAGCAGAGAAAGTCAATTATCATATGGTTTCACTTACTTATGGAGCATAAGGAATAATATGGAAGACATTAGGGGAAAGAAAGGAAAAGTGAACTGGTGTAAATCAGAGGAGACAAAGCATGAGAGACTGCAGACTCTGAGAAACAAACTGAGGGTTTTGGAGGGGAGGAGAGTGGTGGGATGGATGAGCCTGGTGGTGGGTATTGTGGAGGGCATGTATTGCATGGAGCACTGGGTGTGGTGCATAAACAATGAATCTTGGAACACTGAAAAAAATAAAATAAAACCAAGATGTTTAAAAAAAAAGAATTCAGTGTATTCTTTGAATCAGCAAATATATGATTCTCTTCCTACAAACAGAACACAGGTCTAGGAACCAAAGGGTGGAAATGTGGGTACCACCTCTCATCACTTGACTTAGTGAAACTCTTGCAAAAATTTGATTCACGGGAGTTGAAACTTCTATCTGGCTATTTGGAGCTCCCCGTGCCATTGAACCAATAGACAAAAAAGGGGTGTTTCCTATGTGGCTGAAATGAGTGGCCCTAATTTTCAAGGGAAAATAAGAAGTCTGCTACACCATGGGTAGGAAAGAACATGTCAGTGAATCCAGGAAATTCATTGAGTTCAAGGCAGATTAGAATAACCCAGTAAAGGTAAGACCTCCAGGAGTTCAGATTCCAGACAATCATTGTGGTGGCAACCTTAAGGTTTCCTTAGGACCATAACTCACAATTTAACTCCTACAAGGTGTGCTCAGGATTGCTGGGCCCAGTGGAGCAAGTTTTAATCTATTTTCTGTATGAGTATGAGTCCCAGGAAATCTTTTGAATTTTTTTTTCATAGTCCTTGTTACTAAAACGAGAGGTCATAACTTCATGTGTCAAATCCAAAAATAATTGCCAAAACCAATATCTAGGAGCTTGCCATTTATGGTTTTTTTTAGTAGTTTTATGGCTTCAGGTTTTGTGTTGAAGTCTTTAATCCACTTTTAGTTAATTTTTGTGTATAGTATAGGATAGTGGTCCAGTTTCATTCTTTTGCATGTGGCTGGTCAATTTTCCCAACACTATTTATTGAAGACACTAGCTTTCCTTATAGTGTATTCTTGGCTCCTTTCTCATAAATTAATTGATCATATATGCATGGGCTTATTTCTGGGTTCTCTATTTTGTTCCCTTGATCTCTGTATCTGTTTTATGCCAATAATATACTGTTTTGATTACTATAGCTTTGTAATATAGTTTAAATATTGAAGTATAATGACTCCAGCTTTGTGCTTTCTCAAGGTTGTTTTGGCTATTTGGGGTATTTTGTGGTTCTATACAAATTTTATGATTGTTCTATGTCTGAAAAATTGCTAGTGGAATTCTGATAAGGATAACATTGAATCTGTACATTACTTTGGTTAATATGAACACTTTAACAATATGAATTTTTCCAATTCATGAGCTCAGAATATCTTGCCATTCATTTGTGTCTTCTTCAATGTCTTTCATTAATAACTTAAAACATTTTATATTAACTTTTAACTTAAATAATTTACTTAGTCATTATTAACCCTGTACTGACATTTTAAAGAATTAAGCTTACTATTTTATGTGTAAAGCACAAATACACATAGTTTTAAAATAGATATATGATCTATGTAGGGGATTCAAATTTTATAGGGGGATGATTAGAACAAAAATGTCTAAAACATTTTCTTGGGGGTGATAATGAAAAATAGGTGGAGGGTGCCTGGGTGGCTCAGTGGGTTGGGTCTCTGCCTTCAGCTTGGGTTGTGATCTCAGGGTCCTGGGATCAAGCCCCACATTGGGCTTTCTGCTTGGCAGGGAGCCTGCTCCCCCCACTCTCTGCCTGCTGCTCTGCATACTTGTGATCTCTCTCTCTCTCTGTCAAATAAATAAATAAAATCTTTAAAAAAAAAAGAAAAATAGGTGGAGAAAAATGCTCTGGGGCTCTTTCCACTCCTAGCCAAAGAGAGAATACATGACACAATCTATACTTTTTTGAAATTTAATTAATGGCATAATGGAGGGAAAACTGAAATTGTGGGAGTTCATTCATAGCAGCAGTAGTCTCCAAACTCACAAAGGTGGCAAAAACCTGATCTGGAGTAGGTTCTTATTTCTTCTGCTACTTGATCTTCTCTGCTCTGCCTACTCCCACTTGCCTGGAACCAGACTTCATCTCTTCCTCTTTGTCCCACATGCCTTTAGTCCTGACATCAGGGAAACAACGTGCCAGGCCTTTTTGTAGGTACTAGAAACTAAGTGGTGAAGAAGATCCCTGCTCTCCTGGAGCTAACATTTTAGAGAGAAGATGGCAGACACAAACAATCAAATACATAAAGAAGGTAATTTCAAAAAATCAGAAGTGCAATGAAAACAAAATAGAAGCTGTGTAAAGGCAGCGTGGCTAGGTAGGTATAGGGAACAAGATTAAATTGAGTAGTCAGAGAAATATTCTCTGAGGTGGTGACAGTTGAAACAAGATTGAGTGACAAGAATGCAGTCAGTTCATGAAGATTCAGAGGCATGGTATCCCAGGTAAGGTGAAACACAAGGACAAAGGCTCTATGGTGGGAACCAGCTTGGTATATTCAAGAGAATATATTGGAGAGAATAAGAGGGAAGATTGTACTAGTAGTGGCCAAAGAGTAAGGAATAGATGAGGTAGAAAAGAAGTACAGTAGTGACCAGAGAGTAAAGAATAGATGAGGTAGAAAAGAAGTCCTAGAGCAAGCCTGTGTAGGGCCATAACAGCCATGGGAAAGTGTTAGATTTTATCCTAAGTACAAGGAAACTCCAATGGAAGGTTTTGAACTTGGAATGATATCGTCTGATTTATGATCAATCTATCTGATGCATTAAGAATGGATTATAGCAAGGATAAAAATAAAAACAGAACAGTTAGGAGGTTCAGGTAGGAAACCATGATAGCTTGGGCTAAAATAGTGATGGTGGAGAAAGATTAGTGGACATATTTAGAATATATTTACCTATTTAGAATATAAGACTGTAGTCAGAGATAAAGAAGGACACTACATCATTCTTAAAGGGTCTATCCACCAAAAAGATCTAACAGTTGTAAATATTTATGCACCCAACATGGGAGCAGGCAACTATATATACCAACTGTTAATCAAAATATAGAGTCATATTGATATGAATACACTAATAGTAGGGAATCTTAACATGCCACTTTCAGTAATAGACAGATCACTGAAGCAGAAAATCAATAAAGAAACAAGAGCTTTGAATGCCACATTGGGCCAGATGGACCTCATAGATATATAGAACATTCCACCCTAAAACAACAGAATACTCATTCTTCTCAAGCACACATGGAACTTGCTCCAGAAGAGACCACATACTGGGTCAAAAATCAGGGCTCAACCATTACCAAAAGATTGAGCTTATTCCCTGCATATTCTCAGACCACAATCCTTTGAAACTGGAACTCTACCACAAGAGAAGTTTGGAAGGAATTCAAACACTTGGAAGCTAAAGACCAGCCTGCTGAAGAATGTTTGGATCAACCAGGAAATCAAAGAACTTAAACAATTAATGGAAATCAATGAGAATAAAGACACATTGATATAAAACCTGTGGGATACAGCAAAGGCGGTCCTAAGGGGGAAATACATAGCCATCCAAACATAGCCATCCAAGCCTCCCTCAAAAAAAAAAAAAAAAAATTCCCCAAATACACCAGCTCTCTTTATACCTCTTTTTTTTAAATTTATTTTTTTATTTTCAGCATAACAGTATTCATTATTTTTGCACCACCCCCAGTGCTCCATGCAATCTGTGTCCTCTCTAAACCCACCACCACCCTCCCACTCCCCGCCCCTTCAAAACCCTCAGATTGTTTTTCAGAGTCCATGGTCTCTCATGGTTCAGCTCCCCTTCCAAATTCCCCCAACTCCCTTCTCATCTCTAACTCCCCATGTCCTCCATGCTATTTGTTATGCTCCACAAATAAGGGAAATCATATGGTAATTGACTCTGCCTGCTTGACTTATTTCACTCAGCATAATCTCTTCCAGTCCCATCTATGTTGCTACAAAAGTTGGGTATTCGTCCTTTCTGATGGAGGCATATTACTCCATAGTGTATATGGACCACATCTTCCTTATCCATTCATCCATTGAAGGGCATCTTGGTCCTTTCCACAGTTTGGCGACCGTGGGCATTGCTGCTATAAACATTGGGGTACAGATGGCCCTTCTTTTCACGACATCTGTATCTTTGGGGCAAATACCCAGGAGTGCAATGGCAGGGTCATAGGGAAGTTCTATTTTTTAATTTCTTGAGGAATCTCCACACTATTCTCCAAAGAGGATGCACCAACTTGCATTCCCACCAACAGTGGAAGAGGGTTCCCCCTTCTCCACATCCCCTCCAACATATGTTGTTTCCTGTCTTGCTAATTTTGGCCATTCTAACTGGTATAAGGTGGTATCTCAATGTAGTTTTAATTTGAATCTCCCTGATGACTAGTGATGATGAACATTTTTTCATGTGTCTGATAGCCATTTGTATGTCTTTATTGGAGAAGTGTCTGTCCATATCTTCTGCCCATTTTTTTATATGATTGTCTGTTTTCTGTGTGTTGAGTTTAAGGAGTTCATTATAGATCCTGGATATCAACCTTTTGTCTGTACTGTCATTTGCAAATATCTTCTCCCATTCCGTGGGTTGCCTCTTTGTTTTCTTGACTGTTTCCTTTGCTGTGCAGAAGCTTTTGATTTTGATGAAGTCCCAAAAGTTCATCTCTGCTTTTGTTTCCTTTGCCTTTGGAGACATATCTTGAAAGAAGTTGCTGTGGCTGATATCAAAGATATAACTGCCTATGTTCTCCTCTAGGATTCTGATGGATTCCTGTCTCACATTGAGGCCTTTTATCCATTTTGAGTTTATCTTTGTGTACGGTGTAAGAGAATGGTCGAGTTTCGTTCTTCTACATATAGCTGTCCAGTTTTCCCAGCACCATTTATTGAAGAGACTGTCTTTTTTCCACTTATATTTTTTTCTGATTTGTCGACGATTATTTGACCATAGAGTTGAGGGTCCATATCTGGGCTCTCTACTCTGTTCCACTGGTCTATGTGTCTGTTTTTATGCCAGTACCATGCTGTCTTGGTGATCACAGCTTTGTAGTAAAGCTTGAAATCAGGTAATGTGATGCCCCCAGTTTTATTTTTGATTTTCAACATTTCCTTAGCGATTCAGGGTCTCTTCTGATTCCATACAAATTTTTGGATTATTTCCTCCAACTCTTTGAAGAATACTGGTGGAATTTTGATCGGAATAGCATTAAAAGTATAGATTGCTCTAGGCAGTATAGACATTTTAACAGTGTTTATTCTTCCTATCCAAGAGCACGGAATGGTCTTCCATCTTTTTGTGTCTTCTTCAATTTCTTTCATGAGTGTTCTGTAGTTCCTCGAGTACAGATCCTTTACCTCTTTGATTAGGTTTATTCCCAGGTATCTTATGGTTCTTGATGCTAGAGTAAATGGAATCGATTCTCTAATTTCCCTTTCTGTATTTTCATTGTTAGTGTATAAGAAAGCCACTGATCTCTGTACATTGACTTTGTATCCTGCCACGTTGCTGAATTGCTGTATGAGTTCTAGTAGTTTGGGGGTGGAGTCTTTTGGGTTTTCCATATAAAGAATCATGTCATCTGCGAAGAGAGAGAGTTTGGCTTCTTCATTGCCAGTTTGGATACCTTTTATTTCTCTTTGTTGTCTGATTGCTGTTGCTAGGACTTCTAATACCATGTTGAACAAGAGTGGTGAGAGTGGGAATTCTTGTCTTGTTCCTGATCTCAACAGGAAGGCTGCAAGCTTTTTCCCATTGAGGATGATATTTGCTGTGGGTCTTTCATAGATAGATTTGATGAAGCTCAGGAATGTTCCCTCTATCCCTATCCTTTGAAGCATTTTAATCCGGAACGGATGCTGGATTTTGTCAAATGCTTTTTCTGCATCAATTGAGAGGACCATGTGGTTCTTCTCTCTTCTCTTATTCATTTGTTCTATCACATTTTTTTTGATTTGCGAATGTTGAACCATCCTTGTAGCCCAGGGATGAATCCCACCTGATTATGGTGGATAATCTTTTTAATGTGCTGTTGGATCCTGTTTGCTAGGATCTTGTTGGGAATCTTAGCATCCATATTCATCAGTGATATTGGTCTGAAATTCTCCTTTTTGAGATTGCCTTTGCCTGGTTTGGGGATCACGGTAATAATGCTGGCTTCATAGAAAGAGTCTGGAAGTTTTCCTTCCAGATTCTCCTTTTTGAGATTGCCTTTGCCTGGTTTGGGGATCAGGGTAATGCTGGCTTCATAGAAAGAGTCTGGAAGTTTTCCGTCTGCTTCAATTTTTTGAAACAGCTTCAGGAGACTAGGTGTTATTTCTTCTTTGAAAGTTTGGTAGAATTCCCCAGGGAATCCGTCAGGTCCTCGTTTCTTGTTTTTTGGGAGGTTTTTGCTCACCACTTCAAGCTCGTTACTAGATATTGGTCTATTCAGGTTGTTAATTTCTTCCTGGTTCAATTTTGGGAGTTTATAGTTTTCCAGGAATGCATCCATTTCATCTAGGCTGCTTAGCTTATTGGCATATAACTGTTGATAATAACTTTTAATGATTGTTTCTACTTCCTTGGTGTTCATTGTGATTTCTCCCTTTTCATTCATAATTTTATGTATTTGAGCTTTCTCTCTTTTCTTTTGGATTAGTGTCACCAATGGTTTATAGATCTTATTGATTCTTTCAAAAAACCAGCTTCTAGTTTCATTAATACGTTCTACTGTATCTCTGGTTTCTACCTCATTGATCTCAGCTCTAATCTTGATTATTTCCCATCTTATGTGTGGAGTTGGTTTGATTTGTTTTTGATTCCCCAGTTCTTTAAGGTGTAGAGACAACTGCTGTGTTCTGGATTTTTCAGTTTTTTTGAGAGATGCTTGGATGGTTATCTATTTCCCCCTTAGGAACGCCTTGGCTGTATCCCATAGGTTTTGGACAGAAATGTCTTCATTCTCATTGGTTTCCATGAATTGTTTCAGTTCTTCTTTGATCTCCTGGTTGATCCAAGCATTCTTAAGCAAGGTGGTCTTTAGCTTCCAGGTGTTTGAGTTCTCTTTACACCTCTTTACACCACTGACCAAACTAATCAAAAATTTATCAAATTAATAAAATTATGAATTAAAGGGGGGAGATCAGGACTAACATCAAGGAAATAAAAACAATCCTCAGAAATTATTAACAGTTATATGCCAGTATGTTAAGCAACCTAGAAGAAATGGAGGCATTCCTGGAAACCTATTAACTTCCAAGACTGAATCAGGAAGAAATTGACAACCTGAATAGACCAATATCTAGACACAAGATTGAAGCAGTGATCAAAAACTCCCAAAAAACAAGAGCCCAGGACCAGATTGATTCTGTGGAGAATTCTATCAAACATTCAAGAAGAGATAATACCTATTCTCCTGAACCTGTTTAAAAAAATAGAAACAGAAGGAAAACTTCTAGAATATTATACCTGGACAGCATTATCAACAACTTGATTTCATGGCATTGTTCACTCTAACAACAAGTTCCACATTCTTCTCAAGCTTTTGTGGAACACTCACCAAAATAGACCATATTCTGGGCCACAAAATATACCTTAATGAATTTAAAAGTGTAAGACTCATAGAAAACATGTTCTTAGACCACAGCACAATTAAACTAGAAACCAATAAAATATTGCTGGAAAGTTCCTAAATATTTGGAAATTAAACAACATAGAAATACAATTATCACATGGTTTCATTCATATGTGGAACATAAGGAATAATGCAGAGGACCACAGGGGAAGGGAGGGAAAACTGAATGGGAAAAAACTCAAAGAGGGATACAAACCATGAGAGACTCTGGACTCTGGAAAACAAACTGAGGGTTACAGAAGGGAAGGGGTTGGGGTGATGGGGAAACCAGGTGATGGGTGTTAAGGAGGGCACATGTTGTCATGAGCACTTAGTGTTATATGCAACTAATGAATTGTTGAACACTACATCAAAACTAATGATGTACTATGTGTTGGCTAATTGAACATAATAATAATAATAATAAAAAGCAACACATTTATAAGTAGAGGTAGTAAATAAACCAAAGATATCTCAAGAAAACTAAAAAGTATTTTGAACTAAATTAAAATGATTATAGACATTGGGGAGGTTATGTGATATGGTGAGTGCTATGAAGTGTGTAAGCCTGATTATTTGCCCCAAGGCACAAAACTGTACCCCAGGGCAAATAATACATTTTATGTTGATAAAAATAATTAATAAAAAATGGTATGTAATCCCCCCATAAAATGAAAATGGATATATAACTACTTAAATCTGTGGGATTGTACAAAATCTCAAACTACCAAAAAAAAGTCTCCTAGAACTGATAAGAAAGTATACCAAGGTTGCAGGATATAATAAGATCAGTATGCAAAAACCAGTTGCTTTCCTATATACCAGCAATTAACAATTAGGATTTGAAATTTTAAAAATGTTAGTTGTAATAACAGCAAAACACAGTGAAATGCTAAGATGCAAGTATAACAAAATATGTACAGGATCTGGATGTGGAAAAGTACAAAACACCGAATAAAGAAATCAAAGGAGTTCTAAATAAATGGAGAGATTTTCCATGTGCATGGATCAGACTTAATATTAGGATGTCAATTCTTCCCAACTTAGTATATATACTTAACAAAATTTCAGTCCAAATTCCAGTTAGTTGTGTTGTAGATATAGATGAAATTATTCTAAAGTTTATATGGAAAAGTAAAAGACTTAGAATAACCAAACAATACTGAAGAGAAAGAACAAAATTGGAGGATTCAAATTACCTTATTTCGAGATAGCTACAGTACTATAAGCCGCTGTACACAAGAGAATGGTATTGAAGAAAGAATGGACACATAGATCAATGGAACACACTTGGAGTTGCATCCAACAGAACTTGTTGATTGATGTACAGAGTGAGAAAAAAAGATCAAGAAGGACCATAGGTCCTAGAGAGTAGGAAGATTGGGTTAGAGAACATTTAAATTTTCTTCCAAACTTTGTTTTAATCAAATATTTTAACAGTCTGTGATTCCTTGACTGGTCCCACATATTTTCCCTAACCCACTACAGCTATACTAGGGGTTGGGCTTTCCCTACTTACAGAAACAATACCTTCATGCTCAGGCCTCCCACTCCCCTTTCCTCTTCTATGAAGGAGTTGCTGAGGGCTCTCTGGGAGTGAGAGTCAATGAGCAGGGCAAAACTGCCTCTAGTTTTGGTATTAAGAGGCTCCAAGCTATGTGTGTTAAATATATTATTACCCTGTAAATAATATGTCAGTGAAGCATAAGGTAGAGTATGGGGAAGAGAGAGAGAAAGAACAGAATAAGAAAAAATGATACAGAGATGAAAAAGAGATGGGGTAGGGAAGAAAAAGGGCAAGATTAAATGATTTTTTTATCAGAAATTGGAGAGGAGCAGGCCACAATAGCACGTAGGAGCCCCTAGGAACAGAGTACATCCAGCCCTGCTCTGCTCAGCCTATTTCCTAAGCAAGATCCCCTCCTTATTTGCAGCCCTAAGAGATCAAAGAGACTATTACATAGAGAAATAACCCTCTTTAGTGACTACATCTGGTCATAGTGGAGGAGTGGATGAAGAGAAGTGGATGGAATTAGAGCAATATGATTAACTTTCTGTTGAGTCACAGACCTGAGAATGTGATGAAAGCTATGGCCTGCACACTCTCCCAGAAAAATGCTAATACACCCATCCCCAGATATATGGCTGTAGTATTGGGAGCCATCAGCATGTAGATGATTATCAGAGCCATAGGAATGGATGAGATCACCCACAGTGACTGCACATTCTGAGACGAGAAAAGGGCCTTGTACATAACTCTATCAGACACCAACATTTGTGGAAAGGACACAGAAAGAGGGGCCCACAAAGGGGACCAAGAAGAAGTGGCCAAAGAATAAAGAATAGAACCAGGGAAATGTGGTGTCACAGAAACTAAGGACAAGTGATCATCCAAATGGAGGGAAGGTGTCAACATGTCAGATGTTACATGAAACAAAGTCTGAAAACCATCCATTAGATTTAGCAACAAGGTCACTGGTTCTTTTGCAGAGGACAGGGAATGATATGGGCGGATGACAAATTACAATGGGTTAAAAAGGAAGGAGTGGAAGACAAAATGCCAGTTAAGAATTGACCCAAGGGGGGCGCCTGGGAGGCTCAGTGGGTTAAAGCCTCTGCCTTTGGCTCAGGTCATGATCCCAGGGTCCTGGGATCAAGCCCTGCACCCTGCTTTCTGCTCAGCAGGGAGCCTGCTTCCTCCTCTCTCTCTGCCTGCCTCTCTCCCTACTTGTGATCTCTCTCTGTCAAATAAATAAATAAAATCTTAAAAAAAAAAAAGAATTGACCCAAGGATAAAAAGACAGATAAGAAAAAAGGGAAAAGGAGGTAAAGAAGTATGGACACAAGTGCAAACAACATTCTCAAGCTGTTTGCCTATGACAGAGGGTAAAGAAATAGGGCAGAAGTTAGAGTGTAATGAGTGGTTAAGTCATTGTTTTTGTTTTTAAGTATCCGTATTGAGATATAATTACATAGCATAAAATTCACATGCTTTAAGTATACAATTTAATGAATTTTAGCTTGTTTACAGAGTAGTACAGCCATCACTAAAATCCACTTTTAGAACATTTATATCATTCCAAAAAGATCCTCTGTGTCCATTTGCAGTCACACCCATCCCACTCCCAGCCCCAGAAAAACACAAATCTATTTTCTGTCCCTCTAAATTTACCCTTTCTTTGGGGGGCAGGGCATAGAAATTTCATATAAATGGTACCACACAATGTGTGTCATTTTGTGTTTATGTTTGGCTTCTTTCACTGAGCATGATATTTTTGAGATTCATTCATGACATAGCATGTATTAGTACTTTGTAGCTTTTTATTATTGAATTGTATTCCATTGAATTTATATACCATATTTTGTATAAATTATTAAACTAAATTTATTTAATTAAGTTTAAATTATTAAATTCAGTTGACCTAAATTTGGGGTTTTTCCACCTTCTGGTATCTGAATAATGTAAATATCCAAGAACATGCCTTGGTGTGGACATATGTTTCCATTTGTATAAGTACATAGGAATAGAATTGCTGGGTCACATGGTAGGTTTAATTTTGATGTTACAAGAAACAGAGAGAATGGACTTTCTGGGTTTTTTTCCCCTCCAAATTCAATTTGTTTAAAGGCTAAGTCAAATAAAGGGAAAAGTGAAGATACAGGAGGAAGCAGATAGATCAAGTTTCCTGAGGAGGTAGAAGGAAATGGGGCACAGAATTCCTATAGAAAGATTAGCCAATAAGGAAAAGGACACCTCCTGCACTGTGACAGGAATCAAAGAGCTAGGAGTGGTCAAGTGTGGATGCTTATAGGTTTGAAGGTAGTTTGCAACAAGGAGTTGAGAACAATGCTATTTGGGGTTTTCTGTTTTGAGTGTAGTTAGGGGTGAAGTGAGGGGGGTAGAGAGGGAAGAATAATAGGAAGGGTGAGGAAATGGGGATTTAAAAAGGTGTCTTGGAGTCTTGGAGAACTGAGAAGGGAAGCTGGATTGCCATAAAGTGTAGAGGACCTACTAGAGGTAGGGGACCATGGCTTTCTAGTGGCTCCCATGTGATCAATCATATGAACCTAGGGTTGACATAAAAAAGTGGAAAGTTGTATTCATCTAGGGTTGGGGATATGATGGAAGGATAAAAAGACACCTGATTAAGGTCATTATTGGCTAGAGAATAGAAGATTGTGCATATTTCTATTTTTCAGGTATGGGGCAAGTCAAGGAGGTGAAAGATCAGTCAGTAAAATTACCAGGGGACAGCAGGATTCAATTGTAGTGGCAAGTGTTAGCTGGCAATGGGGCAACAGACATCATTCTATCAGACCATTTCTGCAGAAAAATCTTTGCTATGTCATGCCATGCCACCCTTGTTTCCTGACCCTGCCCGGTTCTCCAGGCCTGTCTTGGATCCCCTGGATTACATATGCAGTTTTCTGTTAGTTATAATAGGTAGATTATGCTTTGATGATAAATAACAAACAAATATCAAGGACTTAACACATATGTTTATTTTTTGCTCATGCAAAATCTACTCCAACTCGAGGGGCTTTTCAAGACAGCTCCTTTCCAACTGATAACTCAGGGATACAGGCTGACATCTTGAGGTTCTCTTATCTACCACCTGAGGCATCCTTAGGTGTCACAACAGAAGAGAGTGCTGGAGGATTTGAACTCCAGTTCTTAGCTGCACATCCTATTGACCAGAAGTAGTTACATCATCCCATGTAACTCTAAGAGTACTGGGTAGCATATAAATATTCAGCAAACAGTAAATAACCCTGTCATGGCTTTCAATAATTTCATTCTCTGCTATAATTAAATAAAGTCATTGCTGATGTTTTCACTCAAGAACCCTGACTAGTAAAGGTTTCAAGGGTTAGAATATTTTAAATATGTATATTTGAATTTTTCTGATTATAAAGTGATATGTACATGTTATTAAAATATGAATACTACATAAACATTTCATATAGAAAATGCCCTTTGTCATCTCAAATACCAAATAACTATTATCAATAGTTTGGTAAATATTATTTACATATTTTTTCTCTGCTAATAGCAGTACATTTTTTTAACTTTATTTTTTTTAAATTATTGTCTTTTTTCCGTGTTCCAAGATAATTGTTTCTGTACCATACCCAGTGCTCCATGCAATACATGCCCTCCTTAATACCCACCACCAGGCTCACCCATCCCTCCAACCCCTCCCTTCCAAAACCCTCGGTCTGTTTTTCAGAGTCCACAGTCTCATGGTTCTTCTCCCCCTCCGATTTCCCCCAGTTCACTTCTCCTTTCCTTCTCCTAACATCCTCCATATTATTCCCTATGCTCCACAAGTAAGTGAAACCATATGATAATTGACCTTCTCTGCTTGAATTATTTCACTCAGCATAATCTCCTCCAGTCCCATGGATGCTGATACAAAAGTTGGGTATTCATTCTTTCTGATGGAGACATAATATTCCATTATATATATGACCCATATCTTCCTTATTCATTTGTCTGTTAAAGGGCAGTTTGGCTTTTTCCACAGTTTGGTGATTGTGGCCATTGCTGCTATGAACATAGGGGTACAGATGGCCCTTCTTTTCACTACATCTGTATCTTTGAGGTAAATACCCAGTAGTCCATTTGCAGGGTCATAGGGAATCTCTATTTTTAATTTCTTTTTAAAAAAATGTTTAATAAACATATAATGTGTTTTTATCCCCAGGGGTACAGGTCTGTGACTCACCAGGTTTACACATATCACAGCACTCATCATAGCACATACTATAACCAATGTCCATATCCCCACCACCCTCTCCTGTCCCCACTCCCCCAACAACACTCAGTCTGTTTTTTGAGATTGAGTCTTTTATGGTTTGTCTCCCTCCTGACCCCATCTTCTTTCATTTTTTCTTTTCCTACTCCCCAAACCCCCCATGTTGCATCTCCACTTCCTCATATCAGGGAGATCATATGATAGTTGTCTTTCTCCGACTGACTCACTTTGCTAAGCATAATACCCTCTAGTTCCATCTATTTTTAATTTCTTAAGGAATCTCCACACTGTTTTCGAAAGTGGCTGTACCAACTTGCATTCCCACCAACAGTGTAAGAGGGTTTCCCTTTCTCCACATCCTCTTGGACACTTGTTGTTTCCTGTCTTGTTAATTTTAGCCATTCTAAGTGGTGTAAGGTGGTATCTCAATGTGGTTTTGATCTGAATCTCCCTGATGGCCAATGATGATGAACATTTTTTCATGTGTCTGTTAGCCATTTGTGTGTCTTCTTTGGAGAGCTGTCTGTTCATTTCTTCTGCCCATTTTTTGATGTGATTATCTGTTTTATTGAGGGTTGAGATTGAGTTCTTTATAGAACTTGGATATCAGCCCTTTGTAGTGTCATTTGTGAATATCTTCTCCATTTCCGTGGGTTGCCTCTTTGTTGACTGTGTCCTTTGCTGTGCAGAAGCTTTTGATCTTGATGAATCCCAAAAGTTCATTTTGACTTTTGTTTCCTTTGCCTTTGGAGACATGTCTTGAAAGAAGTCGCTGTGGCCAATGTCAAAGAGGTTACTACCTATGTTCTCCTCTAGAATTTTGATAGATTCCTACCTCATGTTGAGGCCACTGGCATTTTTCAAAGTGCTGGAACAAATAATCCTAAAATTTGTATGGAACCAGAAAAGACCCCAAATTACCAAGGAAATGTTGGGGGAAAAAAATCAAAGCTGGGGGCATCTCGTTGCCTGATTTCAAACTTACAAAGCTGAGATCATCAAGACAGTGCTGTGCTGGCACAAAAACAGACACATAGACCAATGGAACAGAGTAGAGAGCCCAGATATGGACCCTCAACTCTATGGTAAAACAATCTTTGACAAAGCAGGAAAAAATATCCAGTGGAAAAAAGATAATCTCTTCAATAAATAGTGGTGGGAAAATTAGACAGCTATATACAGAAGAATGAAACTCGACCATTCTCTTTCACTATACACAAAGATAAACTCGAAATGGATAATAGCAGTACATTTTTATAAAAAATGAAGTCATGCCATACATACTATTTTATAAGTGTCCTTTCACATAATACTATATATTTGACATTTTTCTTTATTTTACTTATTTTATTATTACTATTATTTTATTATGTTAGTAAACATACAGTACATCATTAGCTTTTTCTTTAATACTTTTTTTAATTTTTAAAATTTCTTTTCAGTGTTGCAGAATTTATTGTTTATGTACCACACCCAGTGTTCTATGTAATATGTGCCCTCCATAATACCCAACCTCCCACCCCTGCCCCTTCAAAGCTCTCAGATTGTTTTTCAGAGTCCATAGTCTCTCATGGTTCATCTCCCCCTCCAATTTCCCCCAATTCCTTTCTCCTCTCCATCTCCACATGTCCTCCATGTTATTTCTTATGCTCCACAAATAAGTGAAACAATATGATAATTGACTCTCTCTGCTTGACTTATTTCACTCAGCATAATCTTTTCCAGTCCCATCCATGTTGATACAAAAGTTGGGTATTCATCCTTTCTGGTGGAGGCATAATGCTTCATAGTGTATATGGACCACATCTTCCTTATCCATTGGACCATTGAAGGACAGCTTGGTTCTTTCCAGTTTGGCGACCCTGGCCATTGCTGCTGTGAACATTGGGGTACAGATGGCCCTTCGTTTCACGACATCTGTATCTTTGGGGTAAATACCCAGGAGTGCAATTGTAGGGTCATAGGGAAGCTCTATTTTTAATTACTTGAGGAATCTCCACACTGTTTTCCAAAGTGGCTGCACCAACGTGCATTCCCATCAACAGTGTAAGAGGGTTCCCCTTTCTCCACATCCTCTCCAACACACATTATTTAGTGTCCTTTTAATTTTGACCATTATAACTGGTGTAAGGTGGTATCTCAATGTGGTTTTAATTTGAATCTTCCTGATGGCTAGTGATGATGAACATATTTTCATGTGTCTGTTAGCCATTTGTATGTCTTCTTTGGAGAAGTGTCTGTTCATATCTTCTGCCCATTTTTTCACATGATTATCTGTTTTGTGTGTGTTGAGTTTGAGAAGTTCTTTATAGATCCTGGATATCAACCTTTTGTCTGTACTGTCATTTGCAAATATCTTCTCCCATTCTGTGGGAGAAGTGTCATGTGTCTTGTTGACTGTTTCTTTTGCTGTGCAGAAGCTTTTGATCTTGATGAAGTCCCAAAAGTTCATTTTTGCTTTTGTTTTCTTTGCCTTGGAGACATATCTTGAAAGTTGCTGTGGCTGATATCGAAGAGGTTACTGCCTATGTCATCTTCTATGATTCTGATGGATCTTGCCTTAAGTTGAAGTCTTTTATCCATTTCGAGTTTATCTTTGTGTACGGTGTAAGAGAATGGTCGAGTTTCATTCTTCTACATATAGCTGTCCAGTTTTCCCAGCACCATTTATTGAAGACACTGTCTTTTTTCCACTGTATATTTTTTCCTGTTTTGTCGAAGATTAATTGACCATAGACTTGAGGGTCCATATCTGGGCTCTCTACTCTGTTCCACTGGTCTATGTGTCTGTTTTTATGCCAGTACCATGCTGTCTTGGCGATCGCAGCTTTGAGGTAAGGCTTGAAATCAGGTAGCGTGATGCCCCCCGTTTTATTTTTGGTTTTCAACATTTCCTTAGGGATTCAGGGTCTCTTCTGATTCCATACAAATTTTTAGATTATTTGCTCCAGCTCTTTGAAGAATACCGGTGGAATTTTGATTGAAATGGCATTAAAAGTATAGATTGCTCTAGGCAGTATAGACATTTTAACAATGTTTATTCTTCCGATCCAAGAGCATGGAATGGTCTTCTATCTTTGTATGTCTTCTTCAATTTCTTTCATGAATAGTAGGAGATCATAACACACGTCTCTCTGAAATAGACATATCATCGAAGCAGAAAATCAATAAAGAAACAAGAGCATTGAATGACACTGGACCAAATGGACCTCAGAGATATATACAGAACATTCCACCCTAAAACAACAGACTACTCATTCTTCTCAAGTGCACATGGAACCTTCTCAAGAATAGACCATGTACTGGGTCACAAATCAGGACTCAACCGATACCAAAAGACTGAGTTTATTCCCTGTATATTCTCAGATCACAATGCCTTGAAACTGGAGCTCAGTCACAAGGAAAAGTTCAGAAGGAACTCAAACACCTGGAAGCTAAAGACCACCTTGCTTAAGAATGCTTGGATCAACCAGGAGATCAAAGAAGAACTGAAACAATTCATGGAAACCAATGAGAATGAAGAAACTTTGGTCAAAAACCTGGGATACAGCAAAGGCAGTCCGAAGGGGAAAATACTTAGCCATCCAAGCCTCCCTCAAAAAAATTGAAAAATCCAGAACACATCAGCTGTCTCTACACCTTAGAGAACTGGGGAATCAACAACAAATCAAACCAACTCCACACATAAGAAGGGAAATCATCAAGATTAGAGCTGAGATCAATGAGGTAGAAACCAGAGATACAGTAGAATGTATCAATGAAACTAGAAGCTGGTTTTTTGAAAGAATCAATAAGATCGATAAACCATTGGCCACACTGAACCAAAAGAAAAGAGAGAAAGCCCAAATACATAAAATTATGAATGAAAAGGGAGAGATCACAACTAACACCAAGGAAGTAGAAACAATCATTAGAAGTTATTATCCACAGTTATATGCCAATAAGCTAAGCAACCTAGATGAAATGGATGCATTCCTGGAAAACTATAAACTCCCAAAATTGAACCAGGAAGAAATTGACAACCTGAATAGACCGATATCTAGTAACGAGATTGAAGCAGTGATCAAAAACCTCCCAAAAAACAAGAGCCCAGGACCTGGCGGATTCCCTGGCGAATTCTACCAAACTTTCAAAGAAGAAATAACACCTATTCTCCTGAAGCTGTTTCAAAAAATGAAGCAGAAGGAAAACTTCCAGACTCTTTCTAGGAAGCCAGCATTACCCTAATCCCCAAACCAGGCAAAGACCCTACTGAAAAGGCGAATTTCAGACCAATATCACTGATGAATATGGATGCTAAGATTCTCAACAAGATCCTAGCAAACAGGATCCAACAGCACATTAAAAAGATTATAAACCATGACCAGGTGGGATTCATCCCTAGGCTACAAGGATGGTTCAACATTCGCAAATCAATCAATGTGATAGAACAAATGAATAAGAGAAGAGAGAAGAACCACATGGTCCTCTCAATTGATGCAGAAAAAGCATTTGACAAAATCCAGCATCCGTTCCTGATTAAAACGCTTCAAAGGATAGGGATAGAGGGAACATTCCTGAGCTTCATCAAATCTATCTATGAAAGACCCACAGCAAATATCATCCTCAATGGGAAAAAGCTTGCAGCCTTCCCGTTGAGATCAGGAACACGACAAGGATGCCCACTCTCACCACTCTTCTTCAACATAGTATTAGAAATCCTAGCAACAGCAATCAGACAACAAAGAGAAATAAAAGGTATCCAAATTGGCGATGAAGAAGCCAAACTCTCTCTCTTCGCAGATGACATGATTCTTTATATGGAAAACCCAAAAGACTCCACCCCCAAACTACTAGAACTCATACAGCAATTCAGCAACGTGGCAGGATACAAAATCAATGTACAGAGATCAGTGGCTTTCTTATACACTAACAATGAAAATACAGAAAGGGAAATTAGAGAATCGATTCCATTTACTCTAGCACCAAGAACCATAAGATACCTGGGAATAAACCTAACCAAAGAGGTAAAGGATCTGTACTCGAGGAATTCCAGAACACTCATGAAAGAAATTGAAGAAGACACAAAAAGATGGAAGACCATTCCATGCTCTTGGATAGGAAGAATAAACACTGTTAAAATGTCTATACTGCCTAGAGCAATCTATGCTTTTAATGCCATTCCGATCAAAATTCCACCAGTATTCTTCAAAGAGCTGGAGGAAATAATCCAAAAATTTGTATGGAATCAGAAGAGACCCTGAATCGCTAAGGAAATGTTGAAAAACAAAAATAAAACTGGGGGCATCATGTTACCTGATTTCAAGCTTTACTACAAAGCTGTGATCACCAAGACAGCATGGTACTGGCATAAAAACAGACACATAGACCAGTGGAACAGAGTAGAGAGCCCAGATATGGACCCTCAAGTCTATGGTCAATTAATCTTCGACAAAACAGGAAAAAAATATACAGTGGAAAAAAGACAGTGTCTTCAATAAATGGTGCTGGGAAAACTGGACAGCTATATGTAGAAGAACGAAACTCGACCATTCTCTTACACCGTACACAAAGATCAACTCATAATGGATAAAAGATCTCTCCTCTAATCTTGATTATTTCCCTTCTTGCGTGTGGAGTTGGCTTAATTTGTTGTTGATTCTCCAGCTCTTTAAGGTGTAGAGACATTGGTATATTCTGGATTTTTCCATTTTTTTGAGGGAGGCCCGGATGGCTATGTATTTCCCCCTTAGGACCGCCTTTGCTGTATCCCATAGGTTTTAGACCGAAGTGTCTTCATTCTCATTGTTTTCCATGAGTTGTTTAAGTTCTCTGATTTCCTGGTTGATCCAAGCCTTCTTAAGCAAGGTGGTCTTTAGCCCTCAGGTGTTTGAATTCCTTCCAAACTTTTCCTTGTGATTGAGCTCCAGCTTCAAAACATTGCGATCTGAGAATATGCAGGGGATAATCTCAATCTTTTGGTATCAGTTGAGCCCTTATTTGTGACCCAGTATGTCGTCTGTTCTGGAGAAGGTTCCATGTGCACTCGTGAAGAATGAGTATTCTGTTGTTTTAGGGTGGAATGTTCTGCGTATATCTGTGTATGAGGTCCATCTGGTCCAATATGTCATTCAATGCTCTTGTTTCTTTATTGATTACCTGCTTGGCTGGTCTGTCTATTACTGAGAGTGGTGTGTCAAGACCTCCTACTATTAATGTGTTCATGCCAGTATGACTATCTTGATTAATAGTTTTCTTATGTAATTGGCTGCTCCTATATTGGGAGCATAAATATTTACAATTGTTAGATCTTCTTGGTGGATAGTCCCTTTAAGAATGATGTAGTTTCCTTCTGTATCTCTGACTACAGCCTTTAGCTTAAAATCTAATTTATCTGATATGAGATAAATTAGGTTTGTTTTGGGGCCCATTGGCATGAAAGATGGTTCTCAATCCCTTCCCTCTCAGTCTGGATGTACCTTTATGTTCTAAATGTGTCTCTGTAGTCAACACATGGACGGATTCTGTTGTTTTATCCAGTATGCAACCCTGTGCCTTTTTATGGGAGCATTTAGGCTTTTCACATTGAAAGTGATTATTGAAAGATAAGTTTTTATTGACATCATGTTGCCTGTGAAGTGCTTGTTTCTATAGATTGTCTCTATAAATTTCTGTTCTATGTCACTCTTGGGTTCTTTCTTCTTTTATAGGACCCCCCTTAATATTTCTTGTAGTGCTGGCTTCATGGTCACATACTCTTTTAAACCTTGCCAGTCTTGGAAGCTCTTTATCTCTCCATCCATTTTGAATGTCAGTCTTGCTGGATAAAGTATTCTTGGCTGCATGTTCTTCTCATTTAGGGCCCTCAATACATCTTGCCTGCCCTTTCTGGCTTGCCAGGTTTCTGTGGACAGGTATGACATTATTCTGATGGGCTTTCCTCTGTACGTAAGGAATCTCTTGCCCCTAGCTGCTTTCAAGAGCTTCTGTCTAAAATTATTATTCATCATTTTCACAATCAGTGTCTCGAGGTCTTTCTAGAGTCTATGATCTTGGGGAAGACCCTTGTGACTCTAGTACATGAATGCTGGTTCCATTCACCAGATTGGGAAAATTTTCATGGAGAATTTGGTCAACTATATCTTCTAGTCTTCTTTCTTTCTCCCCCTCCTCAGGGATTCCAATAATTCTGACATTGGAACGTTTCATGGCGTCATTTATTTCCCTAATTCTGTTTTCGTGACTTCTAAGCTGTTTGTTCCAGGCTTCCTCCTGATTTTTTTTCTCTGTCAGTTTGTCCTCCAGATCACTAATTCTTTTTTTTTTTTTTTAAAGATTTTATTTTATTTATTTGTCATAGAGAGAGAAGCGAGAGCAAGCACAGGCAGACAGAGTGGCAGGAAGAGGCAGAGGGAGAAGCAGGCTCCCTGCCAAGCAAGGAGCCCGATGTGGGACTCGATCCCAGGACGCTGGGATCATGACCTGAGCCGAAGGCAGCGGCTTAACCAACTGAGCCACCCAGGCGTCCCCAGATCACTAATTCTATCTTCTGTCTCAGTTACCCTAGCTTTTAGAGAAGTTAGATTAGATTGGAACTCATTGAGAGCATTGTGAACATCAACCCTGGTGGCTTTCACTTCTGCCCTAATCAATTACATTTTGTCATCAAAGGCTTTCTCCAACCTAGCTATTGCCTGGAAAATTGTTAGCCTGAATTCCCTTTCCGACATACTGTTTATGTCCATATCCAAAAGCTCTGATGGAGATGGCTCAGTCTCTGAATTTTTCTTCTGTTGGGTATTCCTCCTCCTAGTCATTTTGGTGCTATATGGCTGAATGGATGTGTAGCTGAATGTATCAACAGTGGTGTAGGCATGGTGCCCTCAGGAACGCTTCTGAGCAATCAAGAGTCCCCACCAAAGAGAAAGAAGAAAGAAAGAGAGAGAGAGAGAGAGAGGAAAAAATAGAAAGATAAAATAAAAGAGAAAGCCCAGCCCAAATGGGTCCCAAAGATAAGATTTATAAAGTATAGAAAAAACAGACCAACAAAAAGACCAACAAAGAAGATGACAAGAGAAAATCAATAAATCAATCAATAAATCAAAACAAACCCTAATTATAAGATTTATATACTACCAGGAGAAAAACAAATATACAGAAACACTGAAAGAAGAAAAAGTTGGGAGGGTGGTTATAAATTCTGTGTGGGTGAGGATGGTTATTTTGATTCTTCCTGGATGTATCTTGATATCTTTGTTAAAGGACTCAACTTTCCTGAGATAAAGGGGGATTAAAACAGGTTTACATATAGGGGTAACATTGATTGGGGAAAGGGGTTTACCTCGAAGGTTATCTCTATTTGAATATTTTTTAAAAATAATAAAATTAAGAAATTAAAAAATAGAAAAGCAAAAGAAAAACACAGGTATATGTATCAAAAAGTTCAGGTTTAAAGGTTATTATGGAATTTGATGTACTGAAGATCTCATTGTGATGGTAAATAGGTTAAAAAATTATATTAAAAAATGAAAACAACCAGAATAGTGGAAACTAATTAAAAATAAAAGTTGTACCTATGAAGTAGTAGTGGTTGTCCTCTTTGTTATTGTTGTTGTTGTTATTTTGTTTGTTTTTTGGGGTTTTTGGGCTGGCTTTCTGGGGGAGAGGCCTGCCATGTGGTTTTTCAGGGAGTCTTGCTAGAGTGAAGTCCTCCTGCCCCCATCAAGGGGCTGGGCTCTGAGGAAACCAGTTTTTCAGGCTTTTGTTCTCTGGAGATATTTTTGTTTGTTTGTTTGTTTGTTTGTTTGCTTGTTTTTTCTCCCCTTGATGGCTTTTGATGATTGTTGGAGGTTTAGAGGAAAGCAGACTGCACCCAGACCTCCATCTCAGAGAAGCCTCAGTCTGTTCCCCTCGGGGTGCTCCAGAGCACATAAATTCCCCCTCTGCTACTGGCAGAGCATGTCCCCAGTCACAGTCTATGGGGTCACAGGAACTCCCACTTGTACCCCAAACCATAAGAAATACTAGCCGTGGCTGTCTGGGCAGGTCCGGGCACCAGAGATGTCCCAACACTGAGATTTTCCACTGGCCCGTGTTGGGAGTGTTCAGACTCTCTGGGTCCTAGAGAGCACAGGCTAGCGCCTGCATGGACCTCTCTCAGGGGTGGGTGTGGGGCGATACTCAGACCCCAGTTGCACAGCATACGTGCAGAGTGCAAAAGACTGTGGTTTGGGGGTGTCTGGGTGGCTCAGTGGTTTAAAACCTCTGCCTTTGGCTCAGGTCATGATCTCAGGGTCCTGGGATTGAGCCCTGAATCGGGCTCTCTTCTCAGTGGGAAGCCTGCTTCTCCCTCTCTCTCTCTCTCTCTCTCTCTCTCAGCCTGCCTCTCTGTCTCCTCGTGATCTCTGTCTGTCAAAAAAAAAAAAATGCTGTGGTTCTGTCGGCTGGCATCCACCATAGACTCCCTCACGGGCGCTGCCACCCAGACGCTCTCAGGTGCGTCTCAGGTGCTCAGGGACCAAGAACTGGCTTCTTTGCTGTGTTCTCTGCTCTCCTGCCTGCGGGTCCAGGGAGTGTGGACTAAGTCCCTGTCCCTAACCGCCCAATTCCACCAATTTCTCCCTAAGATCTTTTGCTCTTTTTGAGTGCTTTCAACCAGACTCCAAGTTGATGCTGGTCCCCAATCGCAGGGCACTCTCTTATTGGGGTATTACTTTCCAATGGGTCGCTTCTGGTGGCTTCCTCCCCCTTTTGTTTATCTTCTGATATCGTCCAATGTTCCCACTCTGCTTTACCTGACCACTGGCATCTTCTGCCCCGATAGAGATCCAGAAGTGTATAATTCTAATCTCAGGCTGATTTCATGGGTGATCAGAGTTCTTTGGTAGGTAATCAGTTCACTTTAGGGGACAGGTTGAAATAATGCCTCTTACTTCTCTGCCATCTTGTCTCCCTCTCACATCATTAGTTTTTTTGTTTTGTTTTGTTTTTGTTTTTCTATTTTTTTTTAAATTTCTTTTCAGCGTAACAGTGTTCATTGTTTTTGCACCACACCCAGTGCTCCATGCAATCCGTGCCCTCTCTAATACCCACCACCTGGTTCCCCCAACCTCCCGCGGCCCCCCCCCTTCAAAACCCTCAGATTGTTTTTCCATAGTTTCTCATGGTTCACCTCCCCTTCCAATTTCCCTCACATCATTAGTTTTTGATGTAGAGTTCCAAAGAAATATGGATCTATATTCTTGTTTTTTCCCTTTGGTTTTTAGTTGCACTTACACAAGAAATACATGTATATTCTTCATACATTTTTAAAGCTCTAACATTAGACTAAAGTTTTTCTTGTTATATCCTAATTCTTATTTCCTGTCTTACATACATTTGAATAACTGCACAGAATTTCATTATATGGATGCAAAATAATTTGTTTGGACAATTCTCTATTGATGGACAAAAAACCTTTCATTTTTTTGTGGCTCATATACAAATATTTTTTCCAAGTACATTATTTGAGTTTGCTACCATTTTTTGTGTCTGTTGAGAGTGTTTAAGATCTACTCTTTTTAGCAAATTTCGAGTATATAATGCAGTATTATTAACTATACTCACTGTCCTGTACATTAGATCTCCAGAACTTAGTCATCTTTTAACTGAAAGTTTGTACTCTGACCAGCCTCTCCCCAATCCTCTGCACCCACACTCTGGCAACCATTGTTCTCTCTGGTTCTATGAGTTTCATCTTTTTAGATTCTACATATAAGTGGGATCATGCAGTATTTGTCATTCTGTTTCTGGCCTATTTCACTTAGCATAATGTCGTCCAGGTTCATTAATGTCATGCAAATGGAAGGATTTCCTTCTTTCTTAAGGGTGAATAATATATTATTATTCATTTATTTATTTATATCATATTTTGTTTATCCATTCATCCATCAACATGCAGAGGTTGCTTCTATGTCCTCGCTATTGTAAATAGTGCTGGAAATGGACATGTAGATGCAGATATCTTTTTGACTTGCTGATTTCATTTCCCTCAGATATATACACAGAAATAGGATTACTAGATCATATGGTAGTTCAATTTTTAATTTGTTGAAGAATTTCCATACCATTTTTCGTAATTAATGTACTGACTTACATCTCCAACAAAAGTATACAGAGGTCCCTTGCCTCTACACCTCTGCTAACATTCACTTCTTGTCTTCTTGATTATAGCCATTAAAACAGGTCTGAGGTGATCTTATTGTGGTTTTTATTGGCATTTCTCAATGGTGTTGAAATGGTGTTGAATGGTGTTGAATTGGTGTTGAAATGGTGTTGATTGAATACCATTTCATATACCTATTGGCCATTTATACGTCTTTTTTTTTGGAAAATTGTCTATTCAGGTCCTTTGATCACTTTAAAAAATTGGGTTATGTATTTATTTATTTATTTTTTTACTATTAAGTTGTGTAATTTCTTTATATACTTTGGGTATTAACCTCTTATAAGATATGGTTTGAAAATATTTTCTCCCATTCCATAGACTGCTTTTTATAATTTTAATAGCTTCTTTGGCTGTGAAGAAGCCTTTGAGATTGATTTAGTCTCACTTCATTCTTTCTTTTTTTTTTTTTTCATTCCAACTAGCTTTACCTATTTATTTATTTATTTATTTATATTATGTTATACTAGTCACCATACAGTACATCATTCGTTTTTGAGGTAGTGTTCCATAATTCACTGTTTGCGTTAACACCCAGTGCTCCATTCAATGCTTGTCCTCCTTAATACACATCCCCTCATCACCCTCCCATCTAAAGCCCTCAGTTTGTTTCTCAGAGTCCATAGTCTCTCATGGTTCATCTCTTCCTCCGATTCCACCCCCTTCATTTTCCCCTTCCTTCTCCTAATGTCCTCCATGCTATTCCTGATGTTCCACAAGTCAGTGAAACCATATGATAATTGACTTTCTCTGCTTGACTTATTTCATTTAACATAATCTCCTCCAATTCCATCCAGGTTGTTGCAAAATTTGGGTATTCATCTTTTCCAAAGGCTGAGTAATATTCCATTGTATATATGGACCATATCTTTTTTATTCATTCATCCATTGAAAGGCATCTCATCTCTTTCCACACCTTGGTTATTGTGGACATTGCTGCTATAAACATTAGGGTGTATGTGGCCCTTCTTTTCACAACATCTGTGTATTTGTGGTAAATACCCAGTAGTGCAATTGCCAAGGCATAACATAGCTCTATTTTTAGCTTTTTGAGGAACCTCCACACTCTTTCCCAAAGTGGCTGTACCAACTTGCATTCCCACCTACAGCATAAGAGGGTTCCCCTTTCTCCACAACCTCTCCAACATTTTGTTGTTTCTTGCCTTGTCAATTTTTGCCATTCTGACTGGTGTTCAGTGTTATCTCAGTGTGGTTTTGATTTGAATCTCCCTGATGGCTAATGATGATGAACATTCTTTTTTTTTTTATAAACATATATTTTTATCCCCAGGGGTACAGGTCTGTGAATCACCAGGTTTACACACTTCACAGCACTCACCAAAGCACATATCCTCCCCAATGTCCATAATCCCACACTTCCTTCATCCATTTTGAGTCTATTTTTGTGTGTGGTGTAAGGGAATGGTCCAATTTCATTATTCTGCATGTGGCTGTCCAATTTTCCCAACACCATTTATTGAAGAGGCTGTCTTTTTTCCATTGGACATTCTTTCCTGCTTTGTCGAAGATTAGTTGACCGTAGAGTTGAGGGTCTATTTCTGGGCTCTCTATTCTGTTCCATTGATCTATGTGTCTGTTTTTGTGCCAGTACCATGCTGTCTTGATGATGACAGCTTTGTAATAGAGCTTGAAGTCCGGAATTGTGATGCCACCAACATTGGCTTTCTTTTTCAATATCCCTTTTGTTATCCCTTTCTTTTCTGGATCCATATAAATTTTAGAATTATTTGTTCCATTTCTTTGAAAAAGATGGATGGTACTTTGATAGGAATTGCATTAAATGTGTAGATTGCTTTTGGTAGCATAGACATTTTCACAGTATTTATTCTTCCAATCCAGGAGCATGGAACATTTTTCCATTTCTTTGTGTCTTCCTCAATTTCTTTCATGAGTACTTTATAGTTTTCTGAGTATGGATTCTGTGCCTCTTTGGTTAGGTTTATTCCTAGGTATCTTATGGTTTTGGGTGCAATTGTAAATGGGATTGACTCCTTAGTTTCTCTTTCTTCTGTCTTGCTGTTGGTGTAGAGAAATGCAACTGATCTGTGCATTGATTTTATATCCTGACACTTTACTGAATTCCTGTATAAGTTCTAGCAGTTTTGGAGTGGAGTCTTTTGGGTTTTCCACATATAGTATCATATCATCTGTGAAGAGTGATAATTTGACTTCTTCTTTGCCGATTTGGATGCCTTTAATTTCCTTTTGCTGTCTGATTGCTGAGGCTAGGACCTCTAGTACTATGTTGAATAGCAGTGGTGATAATGGACATCCCTGCCGTGTTCCTGACCTTAGCGGAAAAGCTTTCAGTTTTTCTCCATTGAGAACGACATTTGCGGTGGGTTTTTCATAGATGGCTTTGATGATATTGAGGTATGTGCCCTCTATCCCTACACTTTGAAGAATTTTGATCAGGAAGGGATGCTGTACTTTGTCAAATGCTTTTTCAGCATCTATTGAGAGTATCATATGGTTCTTGTTCTTTCTTTTATTGATGTGTTGTAACACATTGACTGATTTGCGGATGTTGAACCAACCTTGCAGCCCTGGAATAAATCCCACTTGGTCGTGGTGAATAATCCTTTTAATGTACTGTTGAATCCTATTGGCTAGTATTTTGTTGAGTATTTTTGCATCTGTGTTCATCAAGGATATTGGTCTATAGCTCTCTTTTTTGATGGGATCCTTGTCTGGTTTTGGGATCAAGGTGATGCTGGCCTCATAAAATGAGTTTGGAAGTTTTCCTTCCATTTCTATTTTTTGGAACAGTTTCAGGAGAATAGGAATTAGTTCTTCTTTAAATGTTTGGTAGAATTCCCCCGGGAAGCCGTCTGGCCCTGGGCTTTTGTTTGTTTGGAGATTTTTAATGACTGTTTCAATCTCCTTACTGGTTATGGATCTGTTCAGGCTTTCTATTTCTTCCTGGTTCAGTTGTGGTAGTTTATATGTTTCTAGGCATGCATCCATTTCTTCCAGATTGTCAAATTTGTTGGCATAGAGTTGCTCATCGTATGTTCTTATAATAGTTTGTATTTCTTTGGTGTTAGTTGTAATCTCTCCTCTTTCATTCATGATTTTATTTATTTGGGTCCTTGCTCTTTTCTTTTTGATAAGTCTGGCCAGGGGTTTATCAATTTTATTAATTCTTTCAAGGAACCAGCTCCTAGTTTCGTTGATTTGTTCTAATGTTTTCTTGGTTTCTATTTCATTGATTTCTGCTCTGATCTTTATGATTTCTCTTCTCCTGCTGGGCTTAGGGTTTCTTTCTTGTTCTTTCTCCAGCTCCTTTAGGTGTAGGGTTAGGTTGTGTACCTGAGACCTTTCTTGTTTCTTGAGAAAGGTTTGTACCGCTATATATTTTCCTCTCAGGACTGCCTTTGTTGTGTCCCACAGATTTTGAACTGTTGTATTTTCATTATCATTTGTTTCCATGATTTTTTTCAATTCTTCTTTACTTTCCCGGTTGACCCATTCATTCTTTACAAGGATGCTGTTTAGTCTCCATGTATTTGGATTCTTTTCAAACCTCCTTTTGTGGTTGAGTTCTAGCTTTAGAGCATTGTGGTCTGAAAATATGCAGGGAATGATCCCAATCTTTTGATACCGGTTGAGTCCTGATTTAGGACCGAGGATGTGATCTATTCTGGAGAATGTTCCATGTGCACTAGAGAAGAATGTGTATTCTGGTGCTTTGGGATGAAATGTTCTGAATATATCTGTGATGTCCATCTGGTCCAGTTTGTCGTTTAAGGCCTGTATTTCCTTGCTGATCTTTTGCTTGGATGATCTGTCCATTTCAGTGAGGGGAGTGTTAAAGTCCCCTACTATTATTGTATTATTGTTGATGTGTTTCTTTGATTTTGTTATTAATTGGTTTATATAGTTGGCTGCTCCCACGTTGGGGGCATAGTTATTTAAAATTGTTAGATCTTCTTGTTGGACAGACCCTTTGAGTATGATATAGTGTCCTTCCTCATCTCTTAATATAGTCTTTGGCTTAAAATCGAATTGATCTGATATAAGGATTGCCACTCCTGCTTTCTTCTGATGTCCATTAGCATGGTAAATTCTTTTCCACCCCCTCACTTTAAATCTGGAGGTGTCTTCTGGCTTAAAATGAGTTTATTGGAGGCAACATATAGATGGGTTTTGTTTTTTTATCCATTCTCATACCCTGTGTATTTTGACAGGGGCATTTAGCCCATTAACATTCAGGGTAACTATTGAGAGATATGAATTTAGTACCATTGTATTGCCTGTAAGGTGACTGTTACTGTATATGGTCTCTGTTCCTTTCTGATCTACCACTTGTAGGCTCTCTCTTTGCTTAGAGGACCCCTTTCAAGATTTCCTGTAGAGCTGGTTTGGTGTTTTCAAATTCTTTCAGTTTTTGTTTGTCCTGGAAGCTTTTAATCTCTCCTTCTATTTTCAATGATAGCCTAGCTGGATATAATATTCTGGGCTGCATGTTTTTCTCATTTAGTGCTCTGAAAATATCATGCCTGCTCTTTCTGGCCTGCCATGTCTCTGTGGATAAGTCTGCTGCCAATCTAATATTTTTACCATTGTGTGTTACAGACTTCTTTTCCCGGGCTGCTTTCAGGATTTTCTCTTTGTCACTGAGACTTGTAAATTTTACTATTAGGTGATGGGGTGTGGGCCTATTCTTATTGATTTTGAGGGGCATTCTTGACCCTCCTGAATTTTGATGCTCGTTCCCTTTGCCATATTGGGGAAATTCTCCTCAATAATTCTCTCCAGTATACCTTCTGCTCCCCTCTCTCTTTCTTCTTCTTCTGGAATCCCAATTATTCTAATGTTGTTTCGTCTTATGGTGTCACTTATCTCTCGAATTCTCCCCTCGTGGTCCAGTAGCTGTTTGTCCCTCTTTTGCTCAGCTTCTTTATTCTCTGTCATTTGGTCTTCTATCTCACTAATTCTTTCTTCTGCCTCATTTATCCTAGCAGTGAGAGCCTCCATTTTTGATTGCACCTCATTAATAGCTTTTTTGATTTCAACTTGGTTAGATTTTAGTTCTTTTATTTCTCCAGAAAGGGCTTTTATATCTTGCGAGAGGGTTTCTCTAATATCTTCCATGCCTTTTTCGAGCCCAGCTAGAACCTTGAGAATTGTAATTCTAAAATCTAGATCAGACATATTACCAATGTCTGTATTGATTAGGTCCCTAGCCTTCAGTACTGCCTCTTGTTCCTTTTTTTGTGTTGAATTTTTCCGTCTTGTCATTTTTTCCAGATAAGAGTATATGAAGGAGCAAGTAAAATACTAAAAGGGTGGCAACAACCCCAGGAAAATATGCTTTAACCAAATTAGAAGAGATCCCAAATCGTGAGGGGGAGAAAGGGGATAAAAAGAGGTTCAAAAAGGAAGAAAGAAGAAAAAAGAAAAAAAAAAGAAAAGAAAAGAATTAAAAAAAAGAAAACAAATAAGAAAAATATAAAAAAGAAAAAATATATATATTGGATAATCTAGTTAAAAAACGTTAAAAAAGAAAAGGTAAAAGTTAAAAAGAAATTTACCAGAAGGCAGGAAAAAAATAAAAAATGAAAAAGAAAAACATTAAATTAACTGCAAGACTAAAAAAAATCACAGGGAAAAAGCCATGAGTTCCGTGCTTGGCTTTCTCCTCCTCTGGAATTCTGCTGCTCTCCTTGGTATTGAAACCACACTCCTTGGTAGGTGAACTTGGTCTCAGCTGGATTTGTTGTTGATCTTTTGGGGGAGGGGCCTGTTGTAGTGATTCTCAAGTGTCTTTGCCCCAGGCAGAATTGCACCTCTCTTACCAGGGGCCGGGGTGAGTAATCCACTCGGGTTTGCTTTCAGGAGCTTTTGTTCCCTGAGCGCTTTCCATAGAGTTCTGGAGTACAGGAATACAAATGGCGGCCTCCTGGTCTCCGGCCTGGAGGAGCTGAGAGCCCAGGGCCCCACTCCTCAGTGCGCCCTCAGATAACAGCGCCCAGTTACTCCCGTCTGCCTGACCTCCGGCCGCGCTCCGAGCTCACCGAGCCTGGGACCGGTTCAAGGTAACACCGAGCTGTGAGCTTACTGTTGGCTCTGTCTCTGTAGCCGGCTTTCCAGTTCCAATACCCGCAAGCTCTGGGACACTCAGACACCCCCGATCCTTCTGTGACCCTGCGGGACCTGAGGCCACGCTGACATCGTGTGGGCTTCACCCCGGTTTAGCCTCTGGAGCGATGTGCCTCAGCAGAACAGACTTTTAAAAGTCCTGATTTTGTGCTCCGTTGCTCTGCCGCTTGCCGGGAGCCGGCCCCTCCCCCCGGGGTCTATCTTCCCGTCGCTTTGGATTCTCTTCTCCGCCAGTCCTACCTTTCAGAAAGTGGTTGTTTTTCTGTTTCCAGAATTGCTGTTCTTCTGCTCTTCGATCTGCCGATGGATTTTTCAGGTGTTTGCAATCTTTAGATAAGCTATCTAGCTGATCTCCGGCTAGCTGAAGTAGTCTCAGCCTGCTACTTCTCCGCCATCTTGACTCCTCCACCGATGATGAACATTCTTCATGTGTGTGTTAGCCATTTGTATGTCTTCTTTGAAGAAGTATCTGTTCATGACTTTTGCCTATTTTTCATCCAATTATTTGCTTTTTGGGCATTCAGTTTTATAAGTTATTTTTTTAGATTTATGTATTTATTTATTTATTTGACAGAGATAGAGAGGGAACACAAGTAGGTAGAGCAGCAGGCAGAGGGAGAGGGTGAAGCAGGCTCTCCACTGAGCAGGGAGCCCAATGAAGGCCTTGATCCCAGGACCCTGGGATCATGATCTGAGCTGAAGGCAGCCGCCCAGCTGACTAAGCCACCCAGGTGCCCTTTTAAGCTCTTTATCTGTCTTGGATACTAATCGTTTAACAGATATATCTTGTGCAAATATCTTCTCCCATTCCACTGACTGCCCTTTAGCTTTGTTGATTGCTTTCCTCACTATGCAGAAGGTTCTTATTTTGATGTAGTCACAGTAGTTTATTTTTTCTTTTGTTTTCCTTGCCTCAGGAGTCATATCTGGTAAGATGTTCCTATGGCCAATGTCAAAGAGATTACTGTGCTCTTTTCTAGGGTTTTTATGGTTTCTTGTCTCATATTTAGGTATTTAAATCATTTTTAAATTTTTTTTGTGTGTATGGCATAAAAGAGCAGTTGATTTTCCTTCTTTTGCATTTTGCTGTCCAATTTACCCAACATCACTCCTTGTTTAAATTAATTCCTGAGTATTTTATTGTTTTTTTTTGATGCTGCTATCATTATTTTCTTCATTTTTTCAGATAATGTGTTGCTACTATATAGAAAATCAACTGATATTATTTATTGATTTTATATCCTGCAATGTTAGTGAACTCACTTATTAGTTCTAACAATTTCTGTGAGGTCTTTAGAGTTTTCTATATATAAGGTCATATAATCTGTGAATAAGATAATTTTGCTTCTTCCTTTTTGATTGGAATACCTTTTTAAAAGGACTTATTTATTTATTTTAGAAAGAGAGAGCATGATGGGGAGGGGCAGAAGGATAGAGCAAGAGAGTCTTAAGCAGAATCCGTGCTGGGCTTGGAGTCCAGCATGGGGCTTGATCTCATGACCCTGAGACAATGGCCTAAGCTGAAACAGAGTTGAATGCCAACCCATTGTGCCCCCCAAGTGCCCCTAATTAGAATAACTTTTATTTAATTTTCTTGTGTGCTTGCTCTGGGTAGGACTTTCAGTACCAATTGAATAGGGATAGTAAGAATGGGCACCCTTAGCTTGTTTTCGGTCTCAGCAGAATAAATCTCAACTTTTCACTCTTGAGTATGATGTTATCTGTGGGTTTGTCATAAATAGCCTTTATTATATTGAGATATATTCCTTCTATACCTAATTTTTGAGAATTTTTATAGTGAAAAGATATAGTTTGTCAAATGCTTTTTCTATGTCTATTAAATGATTGTATAATTTAAAAAATTTAGGTAAATATTTTATTTATTAATTCATCAGAGAGAAAGAGCATGAGGGGCGAAGAGAGGCAGAGGGAGAAGCAGGTTCCCCACTGAGCAAGGAGCTCAATACAGGACTTGATCCCAGGACTCTGGGATCATGGCCTGAGCCAAAAGCAGACACTTAACCAAATGCATCCCTGATTGTATAATTTTTATCTTTTATTATATTAATGTGGTATATTGAATTTATTGATTTACATATGTTAAATCATCTTTGCATCCAAAGGATAAATCCCATATGTTCATGGTGTGTGATTCTCTTTGTTTGCTCTTGAATTTGATTTATTAATATTTTGTTGAGGATTTTTACATCTATGTTCATCAGGGATATTGATCTGTAATTTGTTTCTTATAGTGTCCTTATCTGGGTTTGGTATTAGAGTAATGTTGGCCTTATAAAATGTGTTTGGGAGTGTTCCCTCCACAATTTTTTTTGAAGTTGTAGAAGGTCAACATCTTCTATTTGGTATATCTGCAAAGCCCCATGTTCCTTATAAGGTAACATTTATGGGTTCTGGGGATAAGGACATGGATATCTGCGGGGAATCATTATTCAGCCCATCATCCATGTAAATATCTCACCTAGTCAATAAAAAAAATGCAAATATAACAAAATAAACTGAAATCTTCATCTATCTTTTCCTTTTTAGTTTCTGTGTTTTTTGACACAATAGAAAGCCCTTCCCACTCTAGATAATAAAAATAGTTATTTATATTTTTTCCAATATTTTATGAGTGTCATCACTAATTTTATTGAGGTATAATTTACATACAATTAAATGCTCAGATCTTAAGTAAAAAATTCAGTTAGTTTTGACAAAACCATAAACCTTTGTCACCCTCTTCTCTATCAAAATTTAAAATATTTTCTTTAATCTAATAAAAAATAAAAAATTAAAAAAAAAAAAAAATGTTCCTTCATGACACTTCACATCATTCTTCTCACAAAAGTGTCACTGTTCTGAATTTCCTCTCTATGGATTAGTCTTACATCTTCCTAAACATTGTTTAAATAGGAGCACACAGTATGTGCTCTTTTTTGTCTGGCTTCATTCATTCATTATAATGATTTTGAAATTCATCCATCCTGACTGAACAAGTTTAAGGAAAGAAAATGAAACTTCAAAACTAAGATATGGAAGCAACCTAAGTGTCCATCAATAGAAGAAAAGATTTAAAAATGTGATATATATATCTATATATAAATTGATATACACCATAAAAAGGAATGAGATCTTGCTATTTGTGACAACATGGATAGAGCTAGAGGGTATTATGTTAAGTGAAATAAGTCAGAGAGACAACAACAAATACCATATGCTATCATTTAAATGTGGAATCTAAAGAACAAAACAAATGAACAACAACAAAGAAACAGAAACAAACTCATAAATACAGAGAACAAAGTGGTGGTTGCCAGAGGGGAAGGAAGAAAAAGTATTGGCAAAATAGGTGAAGGAGATTAAGAGGTACAAACTTCCAGTTAAAAAATGAGTAAGTCAGGGGGATGAAAATGTCAATAATATTGTAATAACATTTTATGGTGAAAGATGAAGATGTAACCATGTTGGTGAGCCTTTATATAATGTATAGCATGGTTGAGGGGTGGCCTGTGTAAGTGCCCAGCTCTTGGTTTCAGCTCAGGTCATGATCTCAGGGTCATGGGATCGAGCCCCATGTGGGTCTCTGTGTTCAGCCTGGAGTCTTCTTGATGTTTCTCTCTCTCTCTTCCTCTGCCCCTCCCACCTGTGCTCTCTCTCTCTCTAAAAATAAATAAATAAATCTTTAAAAATGTATAGGATAGCCCAAACCACTGTTGTACACCAATAACTAATAGAACATTATATATCAACTATACATCAATAATAAGAATAGTTTTAAAATTACAATGCACCATAGAAATGTAAAAAAATGCAGAAAGGAATTCCCTAAGTATATCCATTCCATAGAATTTTTGTGGGCATTTAAAAGTTTGTAAAGAATTTTAATTGGAAAATCTTTTAAAAAAATAACAATATATAAATGACTATGCAGGATGATCTGAAATATCTTCTTTTTATCTTTGTAAGGTAGTATAAGCCAAAATACACCCAAGATGCTAACAGTGCCTGTGGTTGAGTGGTAAGGTGTATTTTCCCCCCGAATTTTCATCGATGAACATGTATTACTTTGGGGAGAAATGAATTTATTTTGTTGGTTTTGACTTCTGTGTAGTGGGTAAGGTCACTCATGATCTCAGGTCAGGTACATTTTAATCATCGGTTCCTTGCAGGCTTCTTTCTTGATTTCTTCATTTGTTCATCATATTTTTTTAATATTTTATTTATTTATTTGAGAGAGAGATTGAGATGATGAGTTGGGGAGAGACAGAGGGAGAAGCAGACTCCCCACAGAGCAGGGAGCCATATGTAGAACTCAATCCCAGGATCCTGGGATCATGATCTGAGCCAAAGGCAGACACTTAACCAACTGAGCCACCCAGGTGCCTTTATTTCTTTATTCTGCAGAATTTACATAGACCACTCTTACTGCTGTTTCCTCCCCCCAAAAACATTTAAATATATTTCATGAGTTTTACATTCAGCATCAAAAAACTTTCTCTCTATATATATATAGATGAGATCTCTATATAGAGTATATAAAGAGGAAATATATTTTTACATATAATATGCTGCCCATTATAAATAATTCATTAGACATGTTAATATATGTAATAATATATATTTATTATTATTATTATTTTATTTTTTAAGAGAGGAGGGAGGGACAGAAAGAGAGGGAGAGAGAGAGAATCTAAACAGACTCCATGACCAGTGTGGAACCCAAAGCAGGGCTTGATTTCACAAACCTGAGATCATGACCTGAGCTGAAATCAAGAGTCAGCTACCCATATTTACTATTTTTAAACAAAGTGCCCAGTCAGGGTCTACAATTCTAGCTCTGAGCCTTCCAGAGCCAAACTCTACCCTTCCTTTTCAAAGTATAGCCCCCAGCAGTCCCTCCTGTTCTCCAGGATGTTCTCAGTCTGGCCACTCTTGTCCCAACCCCTTGCAAAGCCATGATCTAATTTGCTTCAGAGCTTTGCTCGTCCCCTTTCATTGTGGAGCCTGACACACCCATGCAGGTCCTGCCCTTGCTGCTTATTAGGTGGCTAAACCTGTGTAAGTCGCTTCCTCTCCAGGAGTCTCAGGTTTTCAGAGGTGAATGATGATATTAATAATTTCCATATAAAGGAGCTACTTCACGTGTTAAGAGTTTATGTACAGAGAAACATGAGCAGGTAACAAGCTCAAGAAATGTTCAAGCTCCATTTTCCACCCCATCCTCCATTCCTCTTGATGTCCCCATAGCTTAAGATCACAGTAGGTGTTTAGGATATGACTTCTTCTTTCTTTGCTGCCTTGCCAATTGTTTCTCTAAGACCCAGGTTGGAGGCACAACTCCACTGTTAACTAGTACAAACCTGTTTTCCTAAGTGAATCATGGGAGAGATTGGGACAAAAGGAAAAGAGAATTGGAGTTGAACAGAGTTGGAGTCACAGAATAACCATAGTTACCTGTGTGGCTTTGACAAGTCACCTGAGACTCTGTGTGCCTCAGTTTCTTTACCTATAAGGAAGTGGGAAAATAATAGCACCTACCTCAGAGGTCACCCTCACTTTCTATCTCACATCACACCTCTTCTCTTCCAAAATGCCTCACCTTCAGGCTCAGAACTTGACTAGTTTGACCTCATTCTGCAACATCTGACCCACTCCATGCCCCTTCGCAGAGAAACCATGCCCTGGAGCTCAGAGGAACCTGCCAGGAACTAGTGATATCTCACAGGCCCTTTAGGCAAGAATGTGCAACCACAGGGCTGAACCCAAATTCCATTCCTCATCCAACCATTCATGCACCTGAATGCATGCAATGACTAGTCACTGACACTTCCTACGGGGCCAGGTATTGGGCTTTGCTGGAGACAGAATTCCTGCCTTCAGGAAACTTCTGAGCTACTAGGAGAGAGAATGCTAGACATCAGTTCCACATGAGGGAGATGGGGGGAGTTCTGGGGGCTGTGGGAGCCCAGAAGATGGGATCCAATCCCACTTGGGAATCAAGGTAGGCTTCTTGAAAGAAGTGATACTTGGAGTTCATCAGGTTTGGGAATTCAGTGTAAAGGCCTTCCATGGGAAGACACCTAGATAAGAGAGAGCCTGGTACATTGTAGTAACCACTTGTCATTAGTTCAGTAGTTAGAGTAGAGTGTGTGAGGCTAAGTGTGGCAAAAGATGAGATTGGAGAGGTTTGGTGAAGGTTGGAACTTTGGATGGCCTTAAGTGCCAAACAAGGAGCTAGAAATTTAATGCTACTTGGATGGGAGGATGTAAAGGAAGAAAGCAATGTGTTGGTTTCTGCATCACTACTCTCTCAATGCTGGTGTGCAAAATAGTAGGTTGAAGATGGCCAGTCTGGAAGCAGGAAGCCAGGGAACAGACTTGAGGTTGCTCATATGAGGGATGTTGAGGCTGAAGCAAGGTACTGGCAAAAGATGAGAAAAGGTGGGTTTGAGAGAAAGGAGAATCATCTGGACTTGGTGAGGGGATTGGCTGTCGCTCTCGCCAGCAAGAACGACATGGAGACACGCGTGGAGGCAAACTTCTTTAATGGCTTCTTTTTATCTTCTTCCCCCTCTGGCGCAGCACAACACGCAGCTCCCGCCGCCTCGAGGGCCGCGCGCCGCCCCGAGGCGCCCGCCGCCGCCGCCGCCTAACCGGAACTGCGCCGCCGCCATGGTCCGGGCTGCGGCCCCCTCCGGCCAGCGCGGCGCGGCTGGGCCTGGCTCCCGGCGGGCCCGCCCCTCTACAAGTACATTCAAGCATATATACACCCGCAGCTTAGCCCGCCTAGCCAATCACCGCAGTGCTCATGCACCTCCCGCGTGAGTGGACCTAAATGAACAGCCAATCATATTCAGTCCCTTATAGCTCTTATAGTAGGCCTCCTGTACTGGCTCCCGACAATTGGCTGTGATGAGAGAAGGGGGTTTGGGATGCACATAGGCAGAGGACACAGGGGAAATGTATTGTGCAAGTGCCAAGGGGATGATTAAGGCAAATAAAATGGCAAGAGGAAGTGTGAGGACTGAGAAATTAGTATGGGATAGAAAGGCAGAAACACCTTTTTGGACAAGGAGGGATTAAGGCTAAGACTCACCTTGTGACCTTGGGCCAGTCATTTTATCTTCCTGGTTCTTTAGATTTCTACCTGCTGGGGGTGCCTATCTGGTTCAGTCAGCAGAGCATGTGACTCTTAATCTTAGGGATGTGAGTTCAAGCCCCACCTGTGGGCATGGAGTCTACCAAAAGAAGAAAGAAAGAAAGAAAGAAAGAAAGAAAGAAAAGAAAAGAAAGAAAGAAAAAGAAAGAAATGACTAGATGACTAGATGTCTACCTGCTAACTCAGGAGAATGATGATTGTGAGGAATGAATCACATAAAAGAATGTTCAGGAAGTGCCTAGCCCTGTGGGAGATTTGGAGGGGGAGGTGTGTGGCAGCTGGGTTTGGTCCAGGGAGGGCTGAGGCTGGGCTGCCATTTGTGCAACAGCATTGCCATTGGCAGTGGCCACACTGCATACCTGCAGAAGAAGAAGGTGTGCAGGAAGGGGAAGTGTGATCTCAACACATGCATGTTGGCTTTGAGAGGGTCAAAGGCCAAGGCAGTCAAATGAATCTCACCCTGGGAGGCTGTATCTTGGCAGTCAGCACTGAAGAGCCTCTCTGAATCATGAACCCGAGAGAGCCACTTCCTCAGGAAGTATCCAGGCCTAGGAGGCCTGAGGCCTCTGGGTTCTGATATCAAGTCAGCGCCCAAGTTGCTATGCGACCCTGAGTCATTTCTAACCCACTCTGGGTCCCAGGTTTCCCATATGAACAACAGTGAAAGCATGTGTGTGTTGGTGGAAAGGTGGATGAAATGTTTCCAAAGGTCCTCTCCAGGTGTGTTATGCTTTAGTTCCATGACCCTGAGTCCTTTTTTAAAAAGGTCGAATCCTGTTTCCATTCCTGACTTACTGTGTGGCATTGAGCCAGCTGCTGGAGCTCTCTGGGTCTTTTTTCACATCTGGAATATCAGGAGATTGAGTAGGAGACCCTCCAATGTCCAGTGATTCTCCCTGGAGGACGTTCACCCTCATCTTCAGCAGAATGCTTCAGACAGATCAGAGGAAAGTGAGGCGCTGGTCACAGACGACCCCCCTTCCAAATCTTCCGACTTCTCCCACTGCCCTCCCCTCCCTACTGTCAGGAGCTCGCAGCACTGGCTCTCTTGCCAAACTTGTTGCCATGACAACGGGTTACAAATAACTCAGATGCAGACGAAGATTTTAACCCAAGAGCTGCTGGTCCAAGGGCTTCTAGCTCCCTCCCCACACCAGGCTGAGGGAACAATCTGACATATTCTTTGGGTTCAAGTGACTTCCCTGATCACAAGCCTGCTAGGGCTCCTCAGCGTCACAAAAATAAGTCCTGGTGTCTGAGGCGCTCCTAAAACCTAATTCAAATCTTTCCAATCACATTTCCCATTTTAAAGAGACATCACTCCTATTTTGAACACCTACAGTCTGCGAAGGCCTGTAGTGGATGCTTTACACACAGTAGCTAAGAAATCTTCCCAGAACTCTATCAGATAGGCATTATTATTCCCATTTTTGTAGAGGAACAAATTGAGGCCCATGGATGTGACCTGAGTAAGGAGGTCAAAGAGTCAGAATTCAAACTCAAATGCATCAGAATCCCAAACCCAGGCTTTTTCCACCGCCAGTGGTTCACAAATGTTGGTCTACACACTTGGGGATTATCCAGATAATCTGGGGCAGCTAAAAATTCAGATTCTAACTTCCATTCAAGAAGGTGGAACGTATCTGTCTCCTCTAATTCCCAAGACCCTATAAAATAAGAATAAAAGAATCATGTACAAACCCTCATCTCAAAAAAAAAAAAAAAAAGCCGGAGGAGGTCCCATTGATGCAGATGAGATTTTAACAACTTTCTGGGAGCAGAAAGGGGCTGGAATGGAGGTAACAGAAAAAGCAAGACAGAGAGACACAGTCCACATATGGGAGGGGGAACCGCAAAGGAATGCCCTGGTCTACCCTACAAAATCCTGGTGAGACTCTGGCACAGGAGAGCTATCCTGATGGTAGGCATGAAATGTAGAGCCCGTAACAGGGGGACAATTGAAATTAATGTGTTGAAACAGTTGACATCCCCACCCTCCCTTTGCCCTTCCCCGTGTTTGTTGGCAGAAATTAGAAGAGCCAAGCATCGGCACTTAAACAAAATACAGAGTATTTCTTAAAGAAATCAAACAGTTCCAGAGCAAAGCCTCCACTTTCTGTCCTCTGGCAGAATATGTGGGTCCCCACTCAGTCACCTTAAAGGAAGGTCTAATAGTGGACTTGACCAAACTCTGCATCTTACACAGGCTCCCAACCAATCAACTTTCTATTGGTTTCTTCTTAATTCAATGGGCTGGCAGGTTGGAACATCTGTGAAAAAATAGGCTAATAGCGTTATGAACAAGCTGATGAAGCAAAGGGAAAAAACTAAAGTGTGCCCATCTCAAGCGAAAAAATAATACCAAGCAATTATTAAGTACAGGAACACACAAAAAAGCAAAATAAATCCAGGTCATTATAGTACATTTCTTGACTCTGTACCAACTACTGAATATTAGAAATTGGTATATAAACATGCTGAAAGAGTGAAGAGAGGGGATATAAGGATGTGCATGTGGAGGGGGATAAAATCCTCTTCTACTATAAGGAGAGTTGAGATAATGTCTCAGGTTGCTAAGTTAAGAAATAGTAGTCATATAATATTGTATGTCAACTATACTTCAATAAAAAAGAGAAATAGTAATATAAGCATATTATATAGAAACATGGTGGTCTTTCAGTTAAAAATCCTTTCAGTTACAATCAACACAAAACCAAACTGACAGTGGTTTAAACACATATGGCTTTATTTATTCATTCACTTATTTATGTTTCAAGAAGTTAATTTATTACTAATATCAGTGTGGCATGAGTTCAACTGATCAATGATGCCATCAGGGAACCAGGCTCTAACTTTTTCTTTCGTCATGTGTTACATCTTTATCCTCATGTTCATCTCCTCACAGTCACAAGATTGCTGTCATAGCTCCAGGCAACACGACTATAATCAAGATAGAGAGAAGAAGGAAAGGGACAGAGTCAGCTCTGTGTGTCTCAGAAAACAAATGCCTTTTCAAAGCCCCACGTGCCCCCCCCCCGTCCACACTCAGCAAACCTCCCATGGCCATAACTGGGACACATACCAATCTCTAGATACAAGGAAGCTTAAGAAAGTATCTGGCTCCTTAACCTCTGACTGAGAGATGACAAATGGGAAAGGGGTTGTGAGTGGTGAATGCCAGAAGAAACAGCCAAAGACTGGTACAATCCTTTCATGTAGTTACCTCTAGGAAGCCCGGACTTGCAGTGGGAGGAGACAGCATGTTGCTGGATTTTCTTATGAGCTCCTAAGCACTACTGTATTTTTTTTAACCATATGCAAGGATTATTTGATGAAAAAATTAAAATTTAGAAATAAAGTGCTGGGATTTTTCTGAAAGAAATGCTTAAAAAAACAACTGTCTTTTGAGCAGTTTTCTCTCTCCAGAAGAAAGGATATCAACTCACCTTGGAAGCAAACTTAGCAGAATAAGTTTGTTACGTAGACTAAAGCAATTCAGGTATCTGATCCCAATCTTAGAGAGAGTTTTTCTATCACCATTAACCATAACACAACTGGTGGAAACCAGTACAGCACCATGTACCACTTACATGGGGGTGACTGTGGTTAGACAGTCCTGGTGCAATCTCCTGTCTGCCATTTATTAGCTCTGTGAACCTGAGTGAGTGACAACTGGAAACCTCACTTTCCTTCTTCATGAAATGAAGGTAATTCAAGTGCCAGGTACAGAGTAAGCATTCAGCACATGTTATCCACTCTTATTCAAATGTTGAATGTTCTGAGCAGTCACATAATTTGGGTGTCCTTTAACAGCATTATGCTTCCACTGAGTTCATTTTTTATCCCAAACATGGGTTTGGACTGGACTGTCCCTGAAAATTATTTGTTCCTGAGAGATGTGTGTGCATATTTTTTCCCAAGACTTTGCTCAGAGAAGATAACTCTATTGGGACTACATCAAGAGAGATGCCAGGTTGGATTACTGTTGGCTCCCGTTGAAGGAAAGACTGTGAAAAAGGAACTAGACTGGATTGTCATTTCCACTGTATATATTATTTAATGTTAAAAGCAATCCACTCTGTGAAATGTGCTGCTGACTATTATGATTTGCCTCATGTAGGACTGAGAGTTGGGAATAGAACAATGACTTCCTTTCTCTGATGTCAAAGTGAGAGCTGGAGATCTGAGCACATGGCCAAAATTCATCCAGTTGTTGGATGATCATCTTGCCCTCAAATGGTATCAGTGCTAGAGGCTAAGAAGAGGGACATCCAATATGCAGCCCCATTTAGAGAGGCATGGGTGGCGTTCTCTTGGAGAGGTAATATCTGATATTTATTTACAATTTTCCTTCCTGGCTTGGCAATTCTCATGTTATCCCCAAGACTTCAGTAAAGCTTTATTAAATGTACACAGAAAGTATTGCATCTATAAAGTAGAAAACAGAAAATGTTGTTATGAGAAAGGTACTTTTGGAGAATAAGAGTGCTTTTCTCCAAAAGTACATTTTGGTACTTTTGGAGAATAATTTATTTTAGAAATTTAAAACAATTTCTAAAATAAAAGAGCTCATCCATCCATAGATGAATGGGAAAAGATGATGTGGTATACATATACAATGGAATATTATTCAGCCATGAAAATAATGAAATCTTGACATTTGTAGTGATATGGATGAAGATAGGGAGTATTGTGCTATGTGAAATAAGTAAGCCAGAGAAAGACAAGTACCATATGATTTCAGCTATATGTGGAATCTAAGAAACAACACAAAGTAACAATGAAAAAAAGAGATAAACAAAATAGACTCTTAAATACAGAGAATAAACTGGTGTTTACCAGAGGGAAGGTGGATGAGGGGATGGGTTAAATAGGTGAAGAGGATTAAGAGTACCCTTATTGTGATGAGTGAGACGATGTATAGAATTGTTGAATCATTATAGTGAATCATTAACCGTATGTTAATCATATTTGAACAAAAAAAATAAATAAAATTAAAAATAAATTCCTCTCCAACATGTTCAGTAGAAGATAAAGTCAAAAAAAAGTTCCAGAACACAGAATAAAGAAGAAAGACAAGAGATACTTATATTTTCTTGTCTGGCATGTAGGAAGTTTGGAAGTCATCACTCCATACGTACAAGAAAAATGCTGAGCAAACTGAAAATCAAACAATGAATCAAAAACACCACATCAAAAACAAATGATGTACTGTGAAGTGACTAACATAATAAAAAAATGGGGAAAAGTAAAGCTCCTCTTGGATTACGCAGAGAACTGAGGTCATAGGGCAACTTTGTGCCCTGCAAATAGAAGAGATAGCCTGACAAGTAAAGAAAATCACAGTTTATTGGACCAGAAGCTCAGGATCAAAAAATTGTAGAAAATAGTGCCAAGAGAGGAAAACCTAAACTGTCATTGACTAATTTCTGAAGGTTTAGTGAGGATAAGTTTTATAAGTTAAAAACTCCAGGGCAACATAATAAAGGCCATATATGAAAACACTCATTCCTAATATCATCCTTAACTGGGAAAAACTGAAAGCTTTTCCTCTATGGTCAGAAGCAAGTTAGGAATGTCACCCATATCACTGTTACTTGATATAGTACTGGAAGTCCTCGCCACAGCAATCATACAACAAAAGGAAATAAAATGCATCCAAATCAGCAAGGAAGAAATCAAACTTTCACTATCTGCAGGTGACATAATACTCTCTCAAAAGACTCCACCAAAAACTGCCAGAACTGATTCAGTGATAGCCCAGGATACAAATCAATGTACAAAAATCTGTTGCATTTCTGTACTTATGAAGCAGCAGAAGGAGAATTTGAGGAACAGGTCCCATTTATAATTTCACCAAAAACAACAAGATAATTAGAAATGAACTTAATAAAAGAGGTGAAAGGTGTGCTCTGAAAAATACAAAATACTTACCAAAAAAATTGAGAAGTTAAGATGGCAGAGGAGTACAGGACCCTGTTTCTCTGGTCCCTCAAATACAGCTACAAAGTTACAAGATAATGTTGAACTAGATAGTTATAAAATCATGTCGAATGCGATTTTCCTGAGGGCCCCTGATGTCAGAAGCATGTTCGCTGGAGATTTCCACCAAATTCTCATGAGGTTTCTACCCAAATGGATATCTATTCTCCTGTTCTCCCGAGATTTGGACAGAGAAAGCAATCAGAAAACAGTGTGGAGACTCCTTAAGAAATTAAAAATAGAACTTCCCTATGACCCTGCAATTGCACTCCTGGGTATTTACCCCAAAGATACAGAAGTAGTGAAAAGAAGGGCCATCTGTACCCTAATATTCATAGCAGCAATGGCCACAGTAGCCAAACTGTGGAAAGAACCAAGATGCCTTTCAAAGGACGAATGGATAAGGAGGATGTGGTCCCTATACACTATGGAGTATTATGCCTCCATCAGAAAGGATAAATACCCAACTATTGCATCAACATGGACAGAACTGAAAGAGATTATGCTGAGTGAAATAAGTCAAGCAGAGAGAGTCAATTATCATATGGTTTCGCTTATTTGTGGAGCATAAGAAATAACATGGAGGACATGGGGAGATGGAGAGGAGAAGGGAGTTGGGAAAAATTGGAGGGGGAGAAAAACCATGAGTGACTGTGGACTCTGAAAAACAATCTGAGGGTTTTGGAGGGGCGGGGATGGGAGGTTGGGTGAGGCTGGTGGTAGGTATTAAGGAGGGCATGCATTACATGGAGCACTGGGTGTGGTGCATAAACAATGAATTCTGGAACACTGAGATTAATTTTAAAAATTAATAAAAAATTTAAAAAATTTAAAAAAATTAAAAAAGAAATATGAGAAAATAAACGCTGCAATTCTACAAGTAGAAAAGGAACCACTTTTTGGAAGGTAAGAGGTGCAGAGACTTGAGCCAGGGTGATGTATTGCAGGATATAGGAAAGGAGAGGAAGCCTGCTTAAGAAGATTGCTGCAAGGGGCACGTGGGTGGCTCAGTGGGCTAAGCCTCTGCCTTTGGCCCAGGTCATGATTTCAGGGTCCTGGGATCGATCCCTGAATTGGGCTCTCTGCTCAGTGGGGAGCCTGCTTCCCCCTCTGCCTGCCTTTCTGCCTACTTGTGATCTCTCTCTCTCTCTTTCTCTCTGTCAAGTAAAAAAATAAAAATCTTAAAAAAAAAAAAGAAGGTTGCTGCAAAATATTATTAGCATTGGAGGGCAAAGTCAGAACTTTTAGAGGTCTGCTATAGTGGGGTATGTCTCTGGCTTAAAGCTGTTGAGGTGGTAAAGCAGGGTGAAATCCCAGTTGTGACAGCATGGTTTCAGGATCCCCAGGGTCACAAAAAGAACAGGGGAGCATGAGAGTAGCAGAGTTCCCAGGCATGGGAGTTGGGAAGCCAGCTGAGAACAGCGAGTCTAGGTGCTAACTTTCTGATCTATGCTGCCATTAAATATGAACTGCTGCATGATCATGTGATCACTTTCTCAGAAGGGGTCCAGCAAAAATCAGAAGTGTTGCAAGAGCAACCTCACTCTCCTGTGAGGAACAATGTGGGTCCTTGCCTCAGGAGTTCATAAAATTTGGAGTTTTAAAACTCAGTGGTGAGCCTAAGATAAAAATCACTTGGTCACAGGCTAGGTGAACACAGCTCTGACAGAAACTGGGGAGACAAGAGTGATTGACTGTTTTTCTGTGAGGGTTCACCAAAGAGTGTGGGTTGTAAACTTTCAGCTCTGGGGCTGGAAAGTGGGGTGAGCCATATTCATCCAGCCCATTGGTGCTGAAATGTTTCAGGGAGCAAAACAGTGCTGCATAGTGGAATGTGGAGCCACTTAAACTGGGCCCTGTCTCTACACAAGGGAGGGTCATTTGCCATAGGGCAAGTCCCCTTAACAATCAGCACAACAGGCCTCTCCCCAAGAAGACCAATGCAAACAATTGGCTCACACCAAGTTTAATGATCATAGAGGGCTGAGTTTCAACTCTTGGGGAAAACAATATATAGCATTCTTTGTTTTTTTTTTTTACCCTTGGTCTTTCAGTATTATTTTGTTCAGTTATTATACTTTAAAATTTTTTTTATTATTTAAAATTTTTTATTTTTATATATACATCAGAGACAGAATTTTTTGTTTCTTTTCATTTAGTTTTTCATATATATATATACATATATATATACATATATGTATATATATATGTCTTTTCTTTCTTCCTTATTTTGGGAACTAGTTTCTTTTAACAAGCAGGCCAAAACACAACCAGGGTTTAGTTTTTGTGTTTTGCTTTTGTTTTATTTATTTATTTATTTTCAGCATAACAGTATTCATTATTTTTGCACCACACCCATTGCTCCATGCAATCCGTGCCCTCTCTAATACCCACCACCTGGTAACCCAACCTCCCACCCCCCGCACCTTCAAAACCCTCAGATTGTTTTTCAGAGTCCATAGTCTTTCATGGTTCACCTCCCCTTCTAATTTCCCCCAACTCCCTTCTCTCTAACTCTCCATGTCCCCCATGTTATTTGTTATGATCCACAAATAAGTGAAACCATATGATAATTGACTCTCTCTGCTTGACTTATTTCACTCAGCATAATCTCTTCCAGTCCCATCCAGGTTGCTACAAAAGTTGGGTATTCATCCTTTCTGATGGAGGCATAATACTCCATAGTGTATATGGACCACATCTTCCTTACCCATTTGTCTGTTGAAGGGCATCTTGGTTCTTTCCACAGTTTGGCGACTGTGGCCATTGCTGCTATAAACGTTGGGGTACAGATAGCCCTTCTTTTCACGACATCTGTATCTTTGGGGTAAATACCCAGGAGTGCAATTGCAGGATCATAGGGAAGGATCACACTGTTCTCCAAAGTGGCTGCACCAACTTGCATTCCCACCAACAGTGGAAGAGGGTTCTCCTTTCTCCACATCCCCTCTAACACATGTTGTTTCCTGTCTTGCTAATTTTGGCCATTCTAACTGGTGTAACGTGATATCTTAATGTGGTTTTAATTTGAGTCTCCCTGAGGGCTAGTGATGATGAACACACACATAGACCAGTAGAACAGAGTAGAGAGCCCAGATATGGACCCTCAACTCTATTGTCAAATAATCTTCGACAAAATGGGAAAAAATATACAGTGAAAACAAGACAGTCTCTTCAATAAATGGTGCTGGGAAAACTGTACAGCTATATGTAGAAGAATGAAACTCGACCATTCTCTTACACCATACACAAAGATAAACTCAATATGGATAAAAGACCTCAACGTGAGACAGGAATCCATCAGAATCCTAGAGGAGAACATAGGCAGTAATCTATTCAATATCAGCCACAGCAACTTCTTTCGAGATATGTCTCCAAAGGCAAAGGAAACAAAAGCGAAGATGAACTTTTGGGACTTCATTAAAATCAAAAGCTTCTGCACAGCCAAGGAAACAGTCAAGAAAACAAAGAGGCAACCCACGGAATGGGAGAAGATACTTGCAAATGACAGTACAGACAAAAGGTTGATATCCAGGATCTATAAAGAACTCATCAAACTCAACACACACAAAACAGACAATTGTATCAAAAAATGGGCAGAAGATATGAACAGACACTTCTCCAATGAAGACATACAAACGGCTATCAGAAACATGAAAAATGTTGTTTTTCCTTCATTTATTCTTTTCTTTCCTGGAAAAAATGATGAGACAGAGATATTCACTCCAAAAGAAAGAACAGGAGATAATACTCTCTGCCAGTGATTTAATCAATACAAATATAAGCAAGATATCCAAACTAGAATTTAAAACAAGATTATAAAGATATTAGCTGGGCTTGAAGAAAACATAGAAGACACTAGATAATCCCTTACAGTAGATATAAAAGAAATAATATCTAGTCAGGGTGAAATAAAAATTGCAGTCCCAAGTGGAGGCTATAAAAATGAGGATGAATGAGGCAGAAAAGCAAATCAGTGATATAGAGGATGAAATGATGGAAAATAAGGAAGCTGAAAAAAAGAAAGAAAACAGATCACAAAAGGAAAACTTAGAGAAACTTAGAGATTTCAGCAATTATAAAAAGTGAAATACTATCTGAATAATAGGGGTCCCAGGAGATAAGGAATGGGATAAAAAGGTAGAAGGTTTTTTGGAACAAATTATAGCTGAGAACAACCCTAATCTGGGGAAGGAGACAGGTATTCAAGTCCAGGTGGAACAGAGAACCCCCACAAAATCAATAAAAGTAGTCCAACACCCCGGCATACAATAGTGAAGCTTGAAAATTTCAAAGATAAAGAGTAAATCATAAAGCAGCTCAGATCAAGAGGTCCTTAACCTACAAGGGAGACACATCAGGCTGGCAGCTGACCTGTCCACAGAGAAGTGACAGGCCAGAAAATACTGGCATGATATATTCTAAGTGTTAATGGGAAAAATATGCACCAAGAATATTTGGTTTAGCAAGGCTGCCATTCAAAATAGAAGGAGAGGTAAAGAGTTTCCAGGGAAAACAAAAACTAAAGGAATTTCATGAACACTAAACCAGCTCTGCAGGAAATATTAAGGGGAATCCTATGAGTGGAGAGAGGGCCCAAAAGTCACAAACCAGAAAGGCACAGAGACTATCTATAGGAACAGCAAACTTACAGGTAATACAATGGCACTAAATTCATATCTTTCAATAATTATACAGAAAGCAAATGGATTAAATGCTCCAATTGAAAGACAATGGGTATCATAATGGATTAAAAAAAAACAAAAGGAACAAATATACAGTGGAAAAAAGACAGTATCTTCAATAAAGGGTGCTGGTAAAAATGGGCAGCTATATGTAGAAGAATGAAACTCGACCATTCTCTTACACTGTAAACAAAGATAAACTCAAAATGGATAAAAGGCCTCAACGTGAGACAGGAATCCATCAGAATCCTAGAGAGAACATAGGCAGTAATCACTTCGATATCAGCCACAGCAACTTCTTTCAAGATATGTCTCCAAAGGAACAGGAAACAAAAGCGAAGATTAACTTTTGGGACTTCGTCAAAATCAAAACCTTCTGCACAGCAAAGGCAACAGTCAAGAAAACAAAGAGGCAACACACGGAATGGGAGAAGATATATGCAAATGACAGTACAGACAAAAGGTTGATATCCAGGATCTATAAAGAACTCTTGAAACTCAACACGCACAAAACAGATAATCATATCAAAAAATGAGCAGAAGATATGAACAGACACTTCGCCAATGAAGACATACAAATGTCTATCAGACACATGAAAAAATGTTCATCGTCACTAGCCATCAGGGAGATTCAAATGAAAACCACATTGAGAGACCAACTTACACCAGTTAGAATGGCCAAAATTAGCAAGACAGGAAAAAACATGTGTTAGAGGGGGTGTGGAGAAAGGGGAACCCTCTTCCACTATTGGTGGGAATGCAAGTTGGTGCAGCCTCTTTGGAGAACAGTGCAGAGTTTCCTCAAGAAATTAAAAATAGAGCTTCCCTATGACCTTGCAATTACACTCCTGGGTATTTACCCCAAAGATACAGATGTCGTGAAAAGAAGGGCCATCTGTACCCCAATGTTTATAGCAGCAATGGCCATGGTCGCCAAACTGTGGAAAGAACCAAGATGCCCTTCAACGGACGAATGGATAAGGAAGATGTGCTCCATATACACTATGGAGTATTATGTCTCCATCAGAAAGGATGAATACCCAACTTTTGTAGCAATATGGACGGACTGGAAGAGATTATACTGAGTGAAATACGTCAAGCAGAGAGAGTCAATTATCATATGGTTTCACTTATTTGTGGAGCATAACAAATAGCATGGAGGACATGGGGAGTTAGAGAGAAGGGAGATGGGGGAAATTGGAAGGGGAGGTGAACCATGAGAGACTATGGACCCTAAAAAACAATCTGAGGATTTTGAAGGGGTCGGGGGTGGGAGGTTGGGGTACCAGGTGGTGGGTATTAGAGAGGGCAAGGATTGCATGGAGCACTGGGTGTGGTGCAAAAACAATGAATACTGTTACGCTGAAAATTTTTTTTTTTTTTTTTTTTTTAGTTTTTTATTTTTTTTTATTTTTATTTTTATTTTTTTAATTTTTTATTTTTTATAAACATATATTTTTATCCCCAGGGGTACAGGTCTGTGAATCACCAGGTTTACACACTTCACAGCACTCACCAAATCACATACCCTCCCCAATGTCCATAATCCCACCCCCTTCTCCCAAACCCCCTCCCCCCGGCAACCCTCAGTTTGTTTTGTGAGATTAAGAGTCACTTATGGTTTGTCTCCCTCCCAATCCCATCTTGTTTCATTTATTCTTCTACCCACTTAAGCCTCCATGTTGCATCACCACTTCCTCATATCAGGGAGATCATATGATAGTTGTCTTTCTCTGCTTGACTTATTTCGCTAAGCATGATACGCTCTAGTTCCATCCATGTTGTTGCAAATGGCAAGATTTCATTTCTTTTGATGGCTGCATAGTATTCCATTGTGTAATATATACCACATCTTCTTGATCCATTCATCTGTTGATGGACATCTAGGTTCTTTCCATAGTTTGGCTATTGTGGACATTGCTGCTATAAACATTCGGGTGCATGTGTCCCCTTTGGATCACTACATTTGTATCTTTAGGGTAAATACCCAATAGTGCAATTGCTGGATCATAGGGCAGTTTCTATTTTCAACATTTTGAGGAGGAACCTCCATGCTGTTTTCCAGAGTGGCTGCACCAGCTTGCATTCCCACCAACAGTGTAGGAGGGTTCCCCTTTCTCCGCATCCTCGCCAGCATCTGTCATTTCCTGACTTGTTGATTTTAGCCATTCTGACTGGTGTGAGGTGATATCTCATTGTGGGTTTGATTTGTATTTCCCTGATGCCGAGTGATATGGAGCACTTTTTCATGTGTCTGTTCGCCATCTGGATGTCTTCTTTGCAGAAATGTCTGTTCATGTCTTCTGCCCATTTCTTGATTGGATTATTTGTTCTTTGGGTGTTGAGTTTGCTAAGTTCTTTATAGATTCTGGACACTAGTCCTTTATCTGATATGTCGTTTGCAAATATCTTCTCCCATTCTGTCAGTTGTCTTTTGATTTTGTTAACTGTTTCCTTTGCTGTGCAAAAGCTTTTGATCTTGATGAAATCCCAGTAGTTCATTTTTTCCCTTGCTTCCCTTGCCTTTTGCGTTGTTCCTAGGAAGATGTTGCTGCGGCAGAGGTCGAAGAGGTTGCTGCCCGTGTTCTCCTCAAGGATTTTGATGGATTCCTTTCGTACATTGAGGTCCTTCATCCATTTTGAGTCTATTTTTGTGTGTGTTGTAAGGAAATGGTCCAATTTCATTTTTCTGCATGTGGCTGTCCAATTTTCCCCCAGCACCATTTATTGAAAAGGCTGTCTTTTTTCCATTGGACATTCTTTCCTGCTTTGTCGAAGATTAGTTGACCATAGATTTGAGGGTCTATTTCTGGGCTCTCTATTCTGTTCCATTGATCTATGTGTCTGTTTTTGTGCCAGTACCATGCTGTCTTGATGATGACAGCTTTGTAATAGAGCTTGAAGTCCGGAATTGTGATGCCACCAACGTTGGCTTTCTTTTTCAATATCCCTTTGGCTATTCGAGGTCTTTTCTGGTTCCATATAAATTTTAGCATTATTTGTTCCATTTCTTTGAAAAAGATGGATGGTACTTTGATAGGAATTGCATTAAATGTGTAGATTGCTTTAGGTAGCATAGACATTTTCACAATATTTATTCTTCCAATCCAGGAGCATGGAACATTTTTCCATTTCTTTGTGTCTTCCTCAATTTCTTTCATGAGTACTTTATAGTTTTCTGAGTATAGATTCTGTGTCTCTTTGGTTAGGTTTATTCCTAGGTATCTTATGGTTTTTGGATGCAATTGTAAATGGGATTGACTCCTTAATATCTCTTTCTTCTGTCTTGCTGTTGGTGTAGAGAAATGCAACTGATTTCTGTGCATTGATTTTATATCCTGACACTTTACTGAATTCCTGTATAAGTTCTAGCAGTTTTGGAGTGGAGTCTTTTGGGTTTTTTCACATATAGTATCATCATCAATCTGCGAAGAGTGATAATTTGACTTCTTCTTTGCCGATTTGGATGCCTTTAATTTCCTTTTGTTGTCTGATTGCTGAGGGCTAGGACCTCTAGTACTATGTTGAATAGCAGTGGTGATAATGGACATCCCTGCCGTGTTCCTGACCTTAGCGGAAAAGCTTTCAGTTTTTCTCCATTGAGAATGATATTTGCGGTGGGTTTTTCATAGATGGCTTTGATGATATTGAGGTATGTGCCCTCTATCCCTACACTTTGAAGAGTTTTGATCAGGAAGGGATGTTGTACTTTGTCAAATGCTTTTTCAGCATCTATTGAGAGTATCATATGGTTCTTGTTCTTTCTTTTATTGATGTGTTGTATCACATTGACTGATTTGCGGATGTTGAACCAACCTTGCAGCCCTGGAATAAATCCCACTTGGTCGTGGTGAATAATCTTTTTAATGTACTGTTGAATCCTATTGGCTAGTATTTTGTTGAGTATTTTTCGCATCTGTGTTCATCAAGGATATCGGTCTATAGCTCTCTTTTTTGGTGGGATCCTTGTCTGGTTTTGGGATCAAGGTGATGCTGGCCTCATAAAATGAGTTTGGAAGTTTTCCTTCCATTTCTATTTTTTGGAACAGTTTTCAGGAGAATAGGAATTAGTTCTTCTTTAAATGTTTGGTAGAATTCCCCCGGGAAGCCGTCTGGCCCTGGGCTTTTTGTTTGTTTGGAGATTTTTAATGACTGTTTCAATCTCCTTACTGGTTATGGGTCTGTTCAGGCTTTCTATTTCTTTCCTGGTTCAGTTGTGGTAGTTTATATGTTTCTAGGAATGCATCCATTTCTTCCAGATTGTCAAATTTATTGCCGTAGAGTTTGCTCATAGTATGTTCTTATAATAGTTTTGTATTTCTTTGGTGTTAGTTGTGATCTCTCCTCTTTCATTCATGATTTTATTTATTTGGGTCCTTTCTCTTTTTTCTTTTTGATAAGTCGGGCCAGGGGTTTATCAATTTTATTAATTCTTTCAAAGAACCAGCTCCTAGTTTCGTTGATTTGTTTCTATTGTTTTTTTTGGTTTCTATTTCATTGATTTCTTTCTGCTCTGATCTTTATGATTTCTCTTCTCCTGCTGGGCTTAGGGTTTCTTTCTTGTTTCTTTCTCCAGCTCCTTTAGGTGTAGGGTTAGGTTGTGTACCTGAGACCTTTCTTGTTTCTTGAGAAAGGCTTGTACCGCTATATATATTTTTCCTCTCAGGACTGCCTTTGTTGTGTCCCACAGATTTTGAAAACCGTTGTATTTTCATTATCATTTGTTTTCCATGATTTTTTTTTCAATTCTTCTTTAATTTCCCCCGGTTGACCCATTCATTCTTTAGAAGGATACTGTTTAGTCTCCATGTATTTGGGTTCTTTCCAAACTTCCTTTTGTGGTTGAGTTCTAGCTTTAGAGCATTGTGGTCTGAAAATATGCAGGGAATGATCCCAATCTTTTGATACCGGTTGAGTCCTGATTTAGGACCGAGGATGTGATCTATTCTGGAGAATGTTCCATGTGCACTAGAGAAGAATGTGTATTCTGTTGCTTTGGGATGAAATATTCTGAATATATCTGTGATGTCCATCTGGTCCAGTGTGTCATTTAAGGCCTTTATTTCCTTGCTGATCTTTTGCTTGGATGACCTGTCCATTTCAGTGAGGGGAGTGTTAAAGTCCCCTACTATTATTGTATTATTGTTGATGTGTTTTTCTTTGATTTTGTTTATTAATTGGGTTTTATATAGTTGTGTGTCTTTTGACAGGGGCATTTAGCCCATTCACATTCAGGGTAACTATTGAGAGATATGAATTTAGTGCCATTGTATTGCCTGTAAGGTGACTGTTACTGTATATGGTCTCTGTTCCTTTCTGATCTACCACTTGTAGGCTCTCTCTTTGCTTAGAGGACCCCTTTCAATATTTCCTGTAGAGCTGGTTTGGTATTTGCAAATTCTTTCAGTTGTTGTTTGTCCTGGAAGCTTTTAATCTCTCCTTCTATTTTCAATGATAGCCTAGCTGGATATAGTATTCTTGGCTGCATGTTTTTCTCGTTTAGTGCTCTGAAAATATCATGCCAGCTCTTTCTGGCCTGCCAGGTCTCTGTGGATAAGTCAGCTGCCAATCTAATATTTTTACCATTGTATGTTACAGACTTCTTTTCCCGGGCTGCTTTCAGGATTTTCTCTTTGTCATTGAGACTTGTAAATTTTACTATTAGGTGACGGGGTGTGGTCCTATTCTTATTGATT